>NC_139354.1:153249544-153849544 GCF_055883805.1 Amblyomma maculatum
TACCAAGCTTTTCCCGCCAACAAGTGACCAGGCCCAACGAAACAATGCCGGGCCAGTCAGTGCTTCAGACCATCAGTGCAGTGATGTGTTCGATTGGATGCCGATATCTGAGGGGCGTGCCCTGGATTTGGTTGGTCAGCATCTTCAGAGAGGGGCTGGACATAGGGGGTTTTAAGGACGTTGCAGAGCACGAAATGTCGCTCTGAGCCCTGGGTAAACGGCTCATCCAGATGCTTCTCGCTATGAACTTTTAACGCTTGTCATCTTGCTGTTATACCCTTCTTTTTCATGTAAATAATCATGTAAATAAGTTTTCTCAAAGTGCCATTAAACCTGCTTGTATTTATTTTACCAACTTCGAAGATTCACTCCTTCTTCAACCCCGAGTCTCTGCACGCTACCAAGTGAAGGCCGGGTCGACTTAGCCCCAGCGTCACGACAACTGGTGACCAGCGGTGGGATCTGAATCTACAAGCCACAACATCTTGTGATCGGAGGTGGCATCTCAAGCAACAAGCAGGAGCAACAATCGGCCAACAAGAGGGCAGCTCGGATCATCGATCGCATGTGTGGGTGAGTGCTTGGCTTTTCTTCTGATGTGGACCAGGTTCTAGAACAGGGTTAGATTTTAGAACTGGTAAAGAGAGTGTGGAAACGCCTTTAGGTTTGGTAGTTTGCACAGTTGTTTTGGAAGTAGCCGACACTCGGAGCGATCATGGACCTACAAAAGCTGCAGAAACCGGACCTGTTGCTATTGTGTGAGGAATTGGGAATTGATACAAGTGGTTTGGCACGAAAACCCTTGATTATAAAGGCAATCACTGATCTGGGAACCGATGATGAGGAGCTCAGTGAAGCATGGAACCTCATCGGTCAAAAAAAGGAACAGCTCAGACAGCAGAAAGAGCGTGAAATTGAAAGAGAAGCAAAAAGGCTGGAGCTAGAAATTGAGCTCCGGAAATTAGAACTAGAGTTGAGCAAGAGGTCGGGCAATTGTCCCCAGCTAGCGGTACCTCTTCTCAACAAGGAGGCAGATTTCAAGATGTCAAAGTACATGCAGCCATATGTGATATCAGGGGATATCGGTCTGTATTTGGCTAACTTTGAGCGAACCTGCGAAAAACTGTCCTTCCAGCGAGACACTTGGTCTCAGAGATTATTGACGGTTCTGCCCTGCGAGGCAGCGGAGGTTGTCGCGCGGCTAAGCAAGGAGGACGCGGACAACTACGAGAAGGTTAAAGCTTGCCTTCTGAGAAAGTATAGGCTTAGCGCCGAGGCGTTCAGACAACGTTTTCGGAAAGCTACTAAGTCCAGGGACGAGAGTTAACCTGAATTCCTGTACAATTTAAGAGTCAATTTGGGCGAGTGGCTAAAGAGCACAGATTCCTACAGTGATAGGGACGCTGTAGTCGAGCGAATTCTTTTGGAGCAGTTTTATAACTGCCTCCCAGAAAAAGAAAGAAATTGGTTACAGGACCGAGGCGACATTAAGTCGGCAACTGAAGCTGCCGAACTCATTGAGGAGTATGCTTCGCGCCGACAATTCAGCAACCCAGCAGTGGATAGGCCCCGCAATCCCAAGTTGAGTGTGAATAACCGTCAGAAAAGGCACTTTGCTAGATTTGCAAACGAAAAAAGGAAGGCTTCTTCAGGCAAACGCCCTAGAAAGGACGGCAGTGAGAAAAGTGGGGAAGTGACCAACGCGCAGAACACAAAGAACAAGCTTGGGGCTAGGAAGCCGCTCACATGCTTTAGGTGTAATGAGCAGGGTCACATTGCCGTCAACTGCCGGAAAGAAAAGATTGCTTTCTCGTATGTCAGTGACTGCGATGAAAATATGCAGCTTTTGGAACCCTACCTGCATGACCTAGTAGTCAACGGGAAGCCTTGCAAGGTACTGCGCGATTCGGCCGCAACGATGGATGTTGTCCATCCGGCGTATGTGTCGCCTTCCGACTATACAGGACGGTGTGCATGGATCCTCCAGGTAGTGGAGGAACAGAGTGTGTGCTTGCCAATCGCGAACGTGGTCATCGAGGGCCCTTTCGGCAAGTTAACAACCGAGGCTGCCGTTTCAGGAAAGCTTCCTAAGTGCTATCCGTATTTGTTCTCCAACAAATCGGACATGCTACTGCGAAAGAGGGGCATCCTTTTCGGAGACAGAGTTGTGCAAGCCTTAACACGTTCAAAGGCGCGAGAACTAGCTACACTGCTTATTCCAGAAAAATCCACAGCGGAGGAAACGGCAGTTAAAACAGTGGTAGATGCGGAAGATAGCAGGTCAGAAAACTTTGAGAGCGAGGCATCTCAGATAAGTCAACTTGAAAGTGGCTTGATGAGACGCGGAAGGAGGACGTTCTTGAGAGTAACCTCTTGCCGCCAGTGTCTAGTAATCTCACGAGACTTTTAAGTGGAACCCGAGAGGACTTAGCTATGGAGCAAGCCGTGGTAAATCTAACGTTAAACCTTCCCGAGGAGATGGGGGACAACTTGATTTCCCTCAGCGGAAAAGGAAGCAACGCTCAGGAGCTTTTCAAAAAGACGGAGCAGAGATGAGAACTAAAGAAATCCCAGCTGTCCGATCTGGGCGAGATAATAACAGAGTTTGAGGCCTGCTTCGTGGACAGGCCAGGCAGGACTGATTTGACTGAGCACGATATTGAGCTGACTTCAGACGTGGCAGTGCGATCAAGGTGCTACCGATTCTCTCCAAGGCAAAGAGAAATTCTGGATAGGGAAGTAACTCGCATGAGTAATAAAACCCTCGGAAAGCGATTATGCTTCACCTATGATCTTAGTAGAAGCTCCAGGTAAAGACCCTAGGCCTGTGGTAGACTACCGAAAGCTAAATTCTCTCACCAGGGATCAAGTGTATCCTATTCAGAATACTGAGGAGAGAGTAGAACAGGTCAGTAGAGCGGCATATGTGACTACGCTGGATCTTACTCGAGGATACCGGCAAGTACCGCTCACTGAACGTGCCAGCAGATACGCGGCTTTCGTCACTCCGACGGGCAGCTACCAGCCAACAATGATGAGTTTCGGGCTCAAAAATGCTCCATTTTGTTTTTCCCGACTCATGGATAGGGTTTTAAAGGGGTGTGAAACATTCGCGGTGCCTTATTTAGACGACATTGCGGTTTTTTCCGACTCATGGGCGGACCATATGGTACATCTAAGAGCTGTACTGAGCCTTTTGCGTCAAGCTGGACTAACCGTAAAGGTCGAGAAATGTTGCCTGGCAAGGGCGACCGTGGACTACTTGGGTCACAATGTAGGTCAAGGTTTCAGGAAACCCAGCGAGATTAAGATTTCTGCGGTAGCAGACTACCCGCGGCCGAGCACGAAGACGGAAATTCGAGCATTCCTGGGTCTGACTGGGTACTACAATCACTACATCCCTAACTATTCAGCTTTGGCTAGCCCTCTGACCGACGCTCTCCGCAAGACAGAACCGACAAATGTAGTCTGGGACGAACAAAAGGAAGCCTCCTTCGTAAACCTGAAGGCTGTGCTGATTAGCCGTCCGGTATTGCGAGCTCCAGACTATGGCCGAGAATTCACGGTCCAGTGTGATGCCAGTGATCGAGGGTTAGGTGCTGTTCTCTGCCAGAGAGATGACGACGGTAATGAGCACCCCGTGCTCTACCTGAGCAGAAAACTGAGTTCTAGAGAGAGGGCTTATTGCGCGTCAGAGAAAGAGTGCGCTTGCATTGTATGGGCCATTCAAAAATTGCAGTGCTATCTTGGAGGGGCCAAATTCACCGTAGAGACGGACCATTGTCCCCTGGCTTGGCTACAAACTGCGACATCGAAGAACAGTCGCCTTCTTAGGTTGAGCTTGATTTTACAGCAGTACAATTTTGAAATAAGATACAAAAAGGGGAAATTAAATGGGAATGCGGACGCGCTTAGCCGCTGTTTCTAAGCGGTCCGAGGTGTTCCTTACCATGCATCCAAATTGATAATCAGGTTTTTTTTTTCTCGTGCACTTGTACATGTGTGACTATGTAAAGCAGCACATTTGGTTTTCTAGGAATACGTGGGTCCTGAACGTCTTGAGAGTGGGCTTTTCTCGAACAACAATGGCAGTTTTCTTTTAACCTGGTCTCTTCAGACGGGAGCCGAGTGCTTGCTTCGACATGTGGTTGAGTTTCAGACAGCTCGAGCAATTTGGCCTACGACAATCAAGACAACGCGACAAGCAACAGCGAGCTTCAAGCGTTCATGTGCAGGCCATTAAGTCGTCTCTTCATGCAGCAGCTGCGACTGCTGCCCTCCGAGACTCTTCTGGCGGGGGAGGAGGCTGTTACGACCGTGCATCATCCGCACTTGCGCGCTCTATTGTTCGCCTGTGGGCATGGATAAGTGCTGTGGATATGTGCTGTTGGTACAAGGGCGCTAAGTGAGCCTGTTTCCAGGAATCCTTTTGTGTAAGCCTGTTTTGCTTTGTGGACACCCTGCAAATGCCAAATTGACCCTGTCAAGAGAACGTCTAGAAAAACACAAAGAAATGTCCCCCTGCGGGAAATAGCCGGAAGTGCTTTCGTTCAATTGTTCACCCTTCCCGTCGAGAAGCGCTATGGTCAAGTAAGGAATGCCTATTGTCCAAAGGAGGCGACAGAGTGACACGTCCGCTGACGTACAGGACAAGAAAGGAGCAAGGTGATTACGGCCATTAGAGGATTTCCCGGGAATGCAGAAAAGATTTGCAATTGCCGGAAAGGGACAATGCTGGGAGCAGTAAGCGGCGCGCACGTGCACTTGGGTTTCTGAGAAGTAAATCCACTTGCCGGAACCAGCGTATCGATTCTTGGCTGAAGAATAGAAATGTACCTCCTCGCCGTTCCCAAGCTTTTCCCGCCAACAAGTGACCAGGCCCAACGAAACAATGCCGGGTCAGTCAGTGCTTCAGACCATCAGTGCAGTGATGTGTTCGATTGGATGCCGATATCTGAGGGGCGTGCCCTGGATCTGGTTGGTCAGCATCTTCAGAGAGGGGCTGGACATAGGGGGTTTTAAGGACGTTGCAGAGCACGAAATGTCGCTCTGAGCCCTGGGTAAACGGCTCATCCAGACGCTTCTCGCTATGAACTTTTAACGCTTGTCATTTTGCTGTTATACCCTTCTTGTTCATGTAAATAATCATGTAAATAAGTTTTCTCAAAGTGCCATTAAACCTGCTTGTATATATTTTACCAACTTCGAAGATTCAGTCCTTCTTCAACCCCGAGTCTCTGCACGCTACCAAGTGAAGGCCGGGTCGACTTAGCCCCAGCGTCACGACACTGTATACGCAGAAGGCTGGTGTATGCATTGGAACGAGTGTTGCACCGGTCTTGAGTGACATCTGTGAATGTACGTGGACAGACACCTGAAGGATAACTTGGAGGGCTTACGTCATTCCACCTTCAGGTATGTGGATGACTTTTTAGTATTCACAGACCGTGAAGGATTCAATCAACGAATGAAGGACGTTATGGGTGTTTTTTACTGAGTGTAGATCCGGGCTGGAATTCACTGTTGAAGAACCAGTGGACGATCGGTTACAGTATTTAGATCTATTAATTCAATTCGGTGATGATCATGTTTGTTGGGAATACAACCCGAGATCGATGAAGCCGTTGCTAAGCTTCAATTCGGGGCATTCCAAATTAGTGAAGAATGGGATGATCAACACATGCTTATTAAATGCGTTGAAGAAATCTTGTTACCACGGCATGGGCAAGAGTTTTGAAAGACAATTGACAAGAATTGCAAAGGCCGGTTATCTGGAGTCGCTTATTATTAAAGCCAGTTGCCGGGTACTGAAGAGCCTTACAAGAGCGCACAGAGTGAAATCCCTGCCCAGCATGGGTGAGAGGAAGGGGAAGGTTGCAGTGGTACCATATGTGCACAGAATTTCGCATGGCCTCACAAATGTAGGCAAGAGGTATGGTCGTGACGTCGCATTGACCGCCCCGCTCAAGATGAAGAGGATCTGCCCGGCTATTCAAAGGTAAAGAGACGCGAAGAAGCAAGAATGTGGGGTGAAACATAGAAAGCCATATGTTGGACGCAAGACAGCTGTTGTGTACAGGCTTCCACTCTCTTGTGGAGCCACTTATATAGGCAAAACAGGACGATGTATTAATAAGAGACTACAGAAACACCGGAACAACTTGGAAAGTGGAAAGGACAAAACGTTTCTGGTATCACATTGCCATTCATGTGAAATAGTGAAGAAGGAGAAGAAGAAGTGCACTCCTAAGTTTGACAAGGTTAGGATTTTGTATCGCCAAAAAGAGAAGATGACGAGAGAGATAGTGGAATCATTTTATTTAAACGGACAATAAGTGTGTCAGCAAGACTTCTCTTGCTCTTTCAATCAAACAGGTGTCTTTTATAAGTGATTTTTTGTGCGACAGGTGAACCCAGGGGTTGTTTCACGTGACTGTTTCGTCTTCTTCATGTTTGTTTTTTCTGGGCCTTGGAGTAAAGGGCTTAGGCATAGTTGTGAGTCAGCGCTTGTACTGTGGCTTTCTTTTATCTTGTCCTTTGTCTTCGTGTTCGCACTGTTTATATTAATAATGAATAGCAATGGTCCATGCTCAAGCGTTGGACACATATAAAATCTACACTATAGACAAAATTTGCTTTCAAAAATTTTGCTACCTTTACTGGTGAAGGACATCAGCACGCAGATGATCAACAGGGCAAGTCGCAACGCCAATGTGGTCGCAACAATTTCAGTGAGCGCAAGCGTTACCACACCCTTCTCACCTGCAGTGATGTTTAGTTACTTCGTTGCCAATCTTCGGAGGATCTGAAACCTCTCCAAAAGTGGTCATTCGGCAATGAAGAAGCAGAAGACGATAACGGCACGTCCGCGTCACACGGCAGCTTCAGTCCCTTAAGGACTTTAGCGCATTGGGAGACTGGATCGGGCCCCATTCGAAGCTGATCGTCAATGTCTGACCTTAAAGACATCTGCCCGCTTCCCGCTATCGCCATTGCAACCGCTGGATCTAGCCCAAGTTTCTGTAACTCTAGGCGTTCCTGTGAAAGAATTTTCAATTTTTCCAGCTCAAACTCTAGTTCCATGCTGCGAATTGCAACCGCATCAGATACCGACATCTCCGCTACTTCACGTAGCGCTCCTGCTACAGGCTGAGTTGTCGCTTGCTGCGACTGCTCGCTGTCATCTGTTATATCTCCCCCTGTCTCTCTCTCGCCTACGCTCGCCATCATGCTCCGTGTTAAAACCACACGCCACTTTACACTTGAGCCATAGCCACTTCAACAAAGCGCAAGAAATCCCGCTTACCCGTGCGGGTGTCGCCATTTGGAGCCTCCGTCCCTTGGTGCCGCAGCCTCGTCAAAGTCCTTCCCCAGAACGCTGCCTCTGGGTCGGGGCCTGGATCACCTTGCTAATTCTGGCTGGACGTGCGGACGCTTGTTGCCTTGTGGGTTCCCAGGGCCTGGGTACTCTGGGTGATGATCGTGGTCGCTGGTTGCCGAACCCTGTCGTGCTGCGCCAGTGATGTTTAGCTGTTTCGTTGCCAATCTTCGGAGGGGCTGAAGCCTCTCCAAAAGTGGTCATTCGGCAGTGAAGAAGCAGAAGACGATGATCTGATGATGGTCAGGAGGAGATATATATTTACAGAAGCAAAATAGTATAGATAGGCAATGTTACAGCAACAAGTCACACAGACTACTTTAACTTAAAAGAAAATGAAGACTCTCACACAGAGAAGTCACTTTACAGGCCCTTACTTTCCTACCGAGCGTTTCGGTTAAAGCCTAGGGGGTGTAAATACGTGCTAAGCACGGAGCCTCAATCTTGACTGTCGAACATGGTCCGAGGACCGCTTTTTGATACCGGACATCAACAAAGACCCAAGGGCGGTCACCTTAGGTGATCCGCCCCGAAAATGAAGCAACCAATCAAATTATTTAAAAACATGCCACAACTCCCGTGGGTTGCGAATAATCTTTGACCCAGGTCGTTAATTACGCCAAATAAAAATACAACATTCAAAACACACACTCTCTCCACTCGCTGGTCCCCAAACCCTCTCACACGGCGCCGGTCTTTGCCTTCCTTCCTCAGCGTGTTTGCGACGCGACCTTGCAGCTGGCGCCTTTGTGAAAGAAACGCCGCGGGGGATCTGGAGACTAGGCCACCCAGCCGTCCCGTTCGAGGAAAAGGGGGGAGAGGGGGGCACTGTCCCAGAGCAGTGTACAGTCACCTTGCTCGGACCCAATGTCTCGCGACACAGCGGGAGGCCGCTGGGCTGATTGCCTACTTGGGAGGGCCAAGGGTCGCGCCTATTGTCGCCTTCTGCAGGACATTTAGTGAGCGCTTGCGGCAGTGCAAAAAGCTTCATTAACGGCGTCTTCCTGCACCCATGCTCGGCGCCACGGCGGGACATCGCTGGACGAGCTGGCCTTTAAGTGGTTCGCAGAAGCGGGCTGCTGTTGTTCCTGGCTGATAAGGATGCGTCTGCCGTTCGCTTCTTGGCGACGCCTCGGGGCGAAGGGGCGAAACAAACCAAGCCTCCCGCGCTCCCGCGCGCCCGCGCCCAAGAAAAGGGGAGAAAAGGAGGAAAAACAACAGCGCTCGCTCCTTGGCCTCGGCGCGTGGCGGGGTTCGACCGCCAGCTCGACTCCACGTGCGAGTCGCTTTTCACTGCGGCCTTACACGTCCCTCCTAAGAGGGTAAATGAGCTTGGAATCCGGTCATTTCAGCCTAATACAACAAAGGCCGCAAGAACCCGCGAAGAAAAAAAACATGTAAGACACTTCGCACTTGAATGGAACACCAAATGAATCTCGCAACACAAGATGGGTATAACACAAAACAAATCACACATTCGCATCGGCGGACCGGACAGTGTTCGTGAAAGTCCCGCCCGCGAGCAATTGGATGTCCTCACGCCAAGTTCACGCGCACTCCACCGTTCACATCACACATTGCACCGGGTACGCGGGAACATTCACGCGTCGCCGAAAGGCCATGGCTCAAGCGTGTGCTTGCTCTACGCCCCAAGTCACATTGGGGACACGGGTTAACGCGTCGGCGTTACCATTGCTTGACCCCTTCCTGTGGGTCACCGTCACATTGTAGCGCTGTAGGGCCAGCGCCCATCGCGCGAGTTTTGCCCCATGAGGCGTACTAGTAGTGAGATAGGAGAGGGGGTTGTGGTCGGAGACCACGTTAATTTCTGCCCCGTACACCCAATGATCAGATTTCTTTAGTGCCCAGATAATGGCGAATGCTTCCCGCTCGATCGTAGACCAGCTGGTCTGCGTTGGCGTGAATCGGTGGCTGGCAAACGCTATCGGCCTTTCCCGTCCCTTGTCTCCCATCTGCGCCAAACAAGCCTCCGCTGCAACGTCGGACGCGTCGGTGAACAGCCAATGTGGCCTTTTAATGTCGGGGGTGTTCAGCGATGCAGCTTCGCACAGAGCTCACTTGAGCCTGTCGAGGGCGTTTTGCGCTTCCTGGCTCCACGGAATCGTGTTAGGTACACCTCGCCTCGTCAAAGACGTGAGTGGTGCGGCCACCTCGGCGTATCTTTCAACGTAATCGCGGTAGTAACCACATAAGCCTAGCAGACTCCGTAGCTGTCTCTTTGTTGCGGGGGCACGAGCCCACGAATGGCCGATATCTTTCCTGGGTCGGGCCCATGGGTTCCGCCTCCCACTACGTGTCCTATGCCCCGTTTTGAGATGTTTTTTTTTCGGGGGAAAAAAAAACTTGGGGCCATGACACTGATGCACTCTTTCGGAGGACGACAGCACACCACTACACTGCTGCACCCATCACTGCACACCCCACAGAGTGGCCACACCATTGCTATTGTCTGCTGAGAGTCTGAGTTACTCGCGCACACAAAATAAAAATAAAAAACATTCGTACTAATACAAGTAACATTAACACTCAACACTTGTCAGAAGAAAAAACTCTTAGAAACATACTATGAACAGCACGACGACACCTCCAGAAGACAGCACAGAGATTAACATTGTCTCCCGTATCATTTTCGATTCAACAGTGACTATTCTGTATCGAGTCTCGGTTCCCCAGTCCACTCTGGGACCAAGGCTCTTCACTGAACGTTGACAACGGAGTTTTCGACTCGGCGTTATCAAGAACTACGAAGGATGATGTTTGTAGGGCATTCACTGGCTGGCGCTCTTCATAGCTTTTTGTGTTAATGGACCTGCGTCCTAATGAAGCGTTCCTCAGGTTTCCTTTCGGGACAGTCCTCTGACATGCATCGCACGACCTCACAAACCGCTTAATGTCAGCTTGCACCCCTGGCCACTAAAAGTTATCAAGCACTCTTGCGGTAGTTTTTCTGACGCCCTGGTGGCCGAGAAGTGCGCTCCCATGTGCCTGCACGAGGACTTGACGGCGCAAAACCTTCGGAACGACCGTTCGTTTAATTGTTTTTCTTGGACAAGGTTGATAGGTCCGGTACAAAATGTCTTCACTTAGATGGAAGGTGTAGGCCGTCTGCCCTTTTCCGTGATAGGTTTTCTTAAGCTTGCGACGACACACGTCTAAGCTGGCGTCCTCTTCTTGCTTCTTGCGAAAAAACAGACCGAGATAAGTGGAGTATGCTTTGAGTGGTATCCAAACCAGTCCCTGAAACATTCGCCGCTAGAACCTGGACAGAAGCACTGTACCCATCATCACTGGCAGGTATGCTTCTCTGGCCCGTCAAGACTGTTGGAGCGTCGGCGAATGGGACACTTGCACCCGGAACGTTGCCGATAATTACGTCATATGATGGCGTCGGCAGGCACCTAGCAATAGCTGTGCCTATGAAGTATCGCGACTTGATTATAACCTCCGCCTCAGGCGCTTCGATGTCAGAACCATCCACTAAACGTAAAGATGCTCGCTCCCCGGTATATGCAGCCTCGGGCACCAAAGCCTGACGCATCAAGATGCCATTAGAACCAGTGTCGCGCAGCACCGACACTGCTTGTCCGAACACTTCTCCATGCTTCACTGGCATGTTGTTAATAATCTGAGATGGACTAAGAGCCGAATCGTCCCTTCGAACATCTAGACATGCTCTTCCCAGCTGACGACCAGTGCGGGAATCTCGAGGGGACGTGCAGCAAGCAGACGTCTCCCGGTCATTTGAATTTCCGTATCGACACAACTGGGTTTCATGCCCAGATTTGCGACATAATGTGCATTATGGGGGCTTCGGTTTTGTACAGCAATCCGCCGACCTATGTCCGATCGCTTCTCAGATGAAGCATCGAATTCTAGTCTTTGGGTTTGGGGCTGCGTCCTGCGGTGTCGCAGAATTCTGCTCAGCTCTATCTTTAAAAATCGCGAGGTTATTCTGTCGCTGAGCCTCAAGAAAGTGATCGGCGGCATCAGCAATCTCGTCCACCGTTTTACAATCACGTTCTCGCAAGAAGAGAACTAAAGGATTGTGACAGCTGTTTAAAAACTGCTCAGCCACTATCATGTCCCGAATCACTTCAAACGTGCGACCTTGTCCTCGCATCTCAACCCAGCGGTCAAAAAAACTTAACAGCCTTGTGGTGTACTGGGAAGCTGTCTCACCATCTTGCGGCTTGCTTCCACGAAACTTCTCTCTGTAGCCCTCAGCCGTGAACCGAAACCTCCGAAGTAAGGCAAGTTTCGCTACATCGTAATTGAGTCCTCAGGAGAGAGTCGTCCAAAGACTCTGAGAGCTTCTCCGCCGAGGCACAGACTCAAAGCCGTGGCCCACTTCTCTTTCGGCCAGCCTTGGCCAATGGCGACATGTTCAAACCGCTTCAAATACGCGTCCAAATCGTCCCTTTCCTCATTAAACAGTGGGATCAATCCATGAGGACTAATTGGGAAAGACGAAGCTGGTACGGTACCGTGCTCAGCGCTTCCAGAACTATGGGCGTTTTCTCCCAATTCCGCAAGTCGTACTCGTAGCTGCAAATTCTGGTTTTCTTGCTCCAAGCGCTGCTTCGCCGCTTCACGTTCTGCAGCTCTCTCTTCGCATTCCGCAGCTTTGTCTTCCCTTGCCTTTTGCAATTCTTTCTCCACCCACTCGCGCAACTCGGCTCCCTGCAAACCTATACGTTCCCCTACCGCGAGCAGCTCTGGTGCACTCATTTTTCTCCAATCTCTAGCCGCGGGAAAATGTTGCTTGGCAGGCCTGGTCCTGCCGTGGACGCCAAAATTGTGAGGTTCTTTTCTTTAAATCTTCTGGCCACCTTATTCTGTGGCTTATTCCGAAACAGCAATCTAAATAGACGACCAGACTTGCCAATCTAACAACGAATACTTTTATGTACAGACATGGACGGGCCGAGAATAGAACGAGCAAGTGGGACGATGGCAAAACACAATTTGTCAAAAAGTCACCAAGTTGTTGGATGGAGAAGCCGGTGCAGACGTTCCGGGTATTCAGAGTTTTGAAGGGTCGGTGCAGTAGGGCCTCGGTAAGCCCAGCGGAAAGCTAGGCCACCGGACGGGGCCCAGTAGAGGCAAGAGGCCTCGAGTTGCCTTTCCACGGCCGATGCGTCAGGCCTCCCCGACGTGCCTGGGCTCAGCACGGCGCCGAACGCTCGTGCCAGTGAAGAGCTGGCGTTGTGGCACTCCCGGGCCCGACCACCGTTCCGAGTTTCGCGGACGACAGGACAACAGGACAGGATACGGCCGGCAGGCCCCAGGTGTGGATCCTCGGGTCAGGCCTGGCAGAAGACGCACCGCTCCGAGCTCCTTGGACAGCCGATCGGCTCCGCTGCTCGCATGTTCTCCCATGCTCGTGCCTCGCGCTCTTCGAGCAAATCTCCACGTTTTTCTCTTCTGCTTTCTCCTTTCTTCGTCTTTGATCAAATTATCACATGTTCTTCACAGTACTTAATGTGGGCCTGTGCAACCTGACACTTTTCCCGGCTCACTTTAAGCTTGGCGTCGCGCAACAAATAAAAAAAAATCTCTAAGTGCCGCAAGTGTTCAGTCCACGAGGAAGAGAAAATGGCGATGTCATCGAGGTATGCGGCCGCATAAGCCTGATGTTTCGAGAGGAGGGCGTTCATTATCGGCTGAAAGGTGGCCGCGGCGTTCTTTAGCCCGAACGGCATGACGTGCCAAGCATATTGTCCCTCGTGAGTTACGAAGGCGGTCAGACGTTGGCTCTCCGGAGCTACCGGCACCTGCCAGGTTCCGCGTCGCAAGTCGATAAGAGTGATATACCTAGCGCGGCCCACCCTCATGATGAGCTCTTTAGGGGGTGACATTGGAAAGGCATCCGTGCGCGTCGCTGCGTTTAAAGCGCGATAGTCAACACCCATGCGCACCGATCCATCCTTCTTACCCACGCATACAACGGGATGGGCGCACTCGCTTTCCACCGGATACACCAGGCCGAGGTCTAGCAACTCGTTTACCTGGCGGCTCACCTCACTCCTTAATAACTCCGGCACGCGATATGGGAAAGTGCGCTTGAGCTGGTGGCCTTCGTGTAGCTCTATCTTATGTGCCCCAACTCGTGCGACTCCCGGCGTTTCGCTGAACAAATCAGCGTATGCGGCAAACACCTCCGAGATCTCGAGGCGGTCCTGAGTAGGTAGGTGTGCGAGTTTCTCCGCATCTATCAGACAACCACCACATCTCTCAGGCACAGACCGAGGGGCATACTCGATTTCACCAAACTCCTCGTCTTCCTCGAAAACTACTCTGACATGGCTGACACGTGCGTAGGAGGGTCGCAGCCTGTTCGCATGCACTATCGCTGTAGCCTTTTTTCCCTTGTCGATCCTGTACGAGTTCTGCCTCTCTTGCGCGGTTACGACGAATGGACCGAGCCATTTGGGGGCCATTTTACTGCCAGGGTCTGTGCCAAAGAGCAATACCTGGTCTCCGACGACAAACGTCTTGCTCCGTGCGCGCCTGTTATACGCCTGCGCGTAACTTCCCTGACGTGCGCTCGCCGTCAAACCCGCTACTTCTGCTGCTACTTCTAGCTGGTCGCGTACTGTCGCAAATACTTCGCGAGTTCTTCCCTGAGTGTGTTCGGGAGGGGTTTCTGGCCTGTCCATGTTCGCAGCAGAATTGCTAGCGGTCCGATAGGGTTTCTACCGAATAAGAGCCGGAACGGCGCCACGCCTGTAGTGTCATGGGGGACTTCCCTGTACGCCCAGAGAACGAACTGGACCAGTCTATCCCAGTTCTTGGGATCTTTCTTAATAACATGGAACAACATGTTCTTCAAAACGCGCTTCCACCTTTCCACTGTCCCGTTGCTCTCCGGATGCTCAGGAGTCGAAAAACGCGGTGCGCATCCCAGTCTTGCTAACATCTCACACGTCAGCTGCGCCGTGAAGTTCGTTCCCTGATCTGAACAGACTACCTCAGGTATGCCTGTGCGGCTGAAAATCGTAAGCAAGGCGTCGCAGGTTGCCCTAGCGGTTAGGAATCGCAACCAGACTACCTCCAGCCACCGCGTGCACAAGTCAACGAAGCAGAGAGCGTACCTATGACCCCTGCTCGACGGAACATCGAGCGGCCCGATTATATCGACATTTACGACCCGAAACGGATGGTCGGGTCTGGTGAGAGGTGTGATGGGAACCCTATCTTTATTTCGCCTGTCTGAGCGGACTTGACAGCCGTGACATGTCCTGCAGTGTCGCGGTACGTCCCCTTCTAAGCCTGGCCAGAAAAAGCTGTACTTAATTCTGGTCTTTGTCTTCCGTGGCCCCAAATGGCCTCCCCAAAGGGACTCATGCGCAAGGCAGAGCACCTCTTCACGCCTGCTAAGGGGGAGCACAAGCTGCTTCACTTTGCTACCGGAGATCGAGTCCCAGTGATACAACAAGCCGTCTGAAACAAACATGCCTGCCTTCCCTGCCTTCCCTGCCTTTGCGTCAGCCCACGCTTTCTTTAAGGTTTCGTCTGATACTTGGTCGGATCTGAATACCTGGCGCTGTTTTAGGGCTGCGTCCGCGTCGTCCTGGATCGAGACTACATCTTCCTTCTCGCTTTCTTCCAGATCTACTTCACAGGGCTGTTCCGTCGCCACACCCTGCTCACAACTCATTAGTTTGTCTGCCTCAGGCTCCGCCGCTTGCTCCTCGTGTGATGTAGAGCTCAGCTTTGCGCTCTGCTCCGCCATGGTGACAGACGCGTTAACTGCTTCAGACAGAGGGCAGGCCTTATTCATAACAAGTGCCTCGTAACGACTGTCTATATCCGAAAGCAGTTCCCAATCCTCCCTGGAGAGCAAACAATCCACTCCCTCCGCCAGCTTATCAAAAAGCGCGCATACAATGTCTACTGCCTCGGGCCTTGCTATGTGTGCGGTGGGCCGCCTGATGCTTACCGCAATAGTGACCAGTTTTGCGTTAACCGTCTCCCCAAAAGCCGAAACAAGTTTTATCGAGCCGGATGGCTCCCGACATATACTTGGCACGAGGCCTGCCCTAACCACGGTTATCTCGCTACCGGTATCAATTATAGCTGTCGCCGGTATCCCTGCGCACTCAATCTCCACCTGCTGTAGCTTCGATTTGCGTACCTCGTCGAATGACTGGGGCGTTTTCATCTCTGCTACTAGGGTTGTCTGGGAGGTTACTGACGCCGGTGTTTCGCATGCCTCTACGTTGGCTACAGCTACGTTTTGAGCTCGAGCGCGTTTCTCCTTCTTCTGCACGTTTTGTGAAGCGGGAGGGCATTCCTTGGCTCGGTGGCCAGATGCGCGGCACTCATAACACTGAATTGGCCGTTTGCTATCATTGTTCGCCGCTTGCGGGGGTCCCTTCGGTTTTTCCGCATACACAACAATTTGTTTCGCTGCGCGCCCCTTGCCCTTAACCTGTTCGAAGGTAGGGAGAACGTCGGATATTTCATCCGGTTTTAGCCACCTCTCCTCCTCACGAAGACGCACATACTCTAAGCCCTCAGGGTTCAAGCTACCCTTTATGCGATCTGCGATGATCAATGATACCAGGTGGTCTTTGGTTTCTACATCCCGTGACCGAAGGTAGTACTGAAAGTACGTCTTAGTGCGCGAGGTGAACTGCGCCCAAGTTTCATCGCGGCGTTTCGTCGCGCGCTCAAAGCGTTCGAGGTATTCTGAGGGGTTAAGCTTCAGCTCCTTTAAAACGGCTGTTTTTACCGACTCGTAGCTGCCACACTCATCGTCCCCGAGGTTACGGAGAAGGTACCTGACACGCTCAGCTAGTGCTGGCATGATTAAGTGAACGCGGCTTTCGTTTGACACCTTGTACGTCGTGAACATTCCCTCGATTTCCTCGAACCATAACGGCACGTCCGCGTCACACGGCAGCTTCAGTCCCTTAAGGACTTTAGCGCATTGGGAGACTGGATCGGGCCCCATTCGAAGCTGATCGTCAATGTCTGACCTTAAAGACATCTGTCCGCTTCCCGCTATCGCCATTGCAACCGCTGGATCTAGCCCAAGTTTCTGTAACTCTAGGCGTTCCTGTGAAAGAATTTTCAATTTTTCAAGCTCAAACTCTAGTTCCATGCTGCGAATTGCAGCCGCATCGGATACCGACATCTCCGCTACTTCACGTAGCGCTCCTGCTACAGGCTGAGTTGTCGCTTGCTGCGACTGCTCGCTGTCATCTGTTATATCTCCCCCTGTCATCATGCTCCGTGTTAAAACCACACGCCACTTTACACTTGAGCCATAGCCACTTCAACAAAGCGCAAGAAATCCCGCTTACCCGTGCGGGTGTCGCCATTTGGGGCCTCCGTCCCTTGGTGCCGCAGCCTCGTCAGAGTCCTTCCCCAGAACGCTGCCTCTGGGTCGGGGCCTGGATCACCTTGCTAATTCTGGCTGGACGTGCGGACGCTTGTTGCCTTGTGGGTTCCCAGGGCCTGGGTACTCTGGGTGATGATCGTGATCGCTGGTTGCCGAACCCTGTCGTGCTGCGCCAGTGATGTTTAGCTGTTTCGTTGCCAATCTTCGGAGGGGCTGAAGCCTCTCCAAACGTGGTCATTCGGCAGTGAAGAAGCAGAAGACGATGATCTGATGATGGTCAGGAGGAGATATATATTTACAGAAGCAAAATAGTATACATAGGCAAAGTTACAGCAACAGGTCACACAGACTACTGTAACGTAAAAGAAAATGAAGACTCTCACACAGAGAAGTCACTTTACAGGCCCTTACTTTCCTACCGAGCGTTTCGGTTAAAGCCTAGGGGGTTTAAATACGCGCTAAGCACGGAGCCTCAATCTTGACTGTCGAACATGGTCCGAGGACCGCTTTTTGATACCAGACATCAACAAAGACCCAAGGGCGGTCACCTTAGGTGATCCGCCCCGAAAATGAAGCAGCCAATCAAATTATTTAAAAACATGCCACAACCCCCGTGGGTTGGGAATAATCTTGAACCCAGGTCCTTAAATACGCCATATAAAAATACAACATTCAAAACACACACTCTCTCCACTCGCTGGTCCCCAAACCCTCTCACACGGCGCCTGTCTTTGCCTCCCCTCCTCAGCGTGTTTGCGACGCGACCTTGCATCTGGCGCCTTTGTGAAAGAAACGCCGCGGGGGATCTGGAGACTAGGCCACCCAGCCGTCCCGTTCGAGGAAAAGGGGGGAGAGGGGGCACTGTCCCAGAGCAGTGTACAGTCGCCGTTGCTCGGACCCAATGTCTCGCGACACAGCGGGAGGCCGCTGTGCTGATTGCCTACTTGGGAGGGCCAAGGGTAGCGCCTATTTTCGCCTTCAGCAGGACACTTAGTGAGCGCTTGTGGGAGTGCAAAAAGCTTCATTAACGGCGTCTCCCTGCACCCATGCTTGGCGCCACGGCGGGACATCGCTGGACGAGCTGGCCGTAAAGTGGTTCGCAGAAGCGTGCTGCTGTTGTTCCTGGCTGATAAGGATGCGTCTGCCGTTCGCTTCTTGGCGACGCCTCGGGGCGAAGGGGCGAAACAAACCAGGCCTCCGGCGCGCTCGCGCCCAAGAAAAGGGGAGAAAAGGAGAAAAAAAAAACAACAGCGCTCGCTCCTTGGCCTCGGCGCGTGGGGGGGTTCGACCGCCAGCTCGACTCCACGTGCGAGTCGCTTTTTACTGCGGCCTTACACCTGCATACGTATTTTTGTTCATGCTGATAGCTTTTAATGGCTTCTTAATTTGGGTAATAATATTAGCTTCAGGATATAATGCAACAGTAACATTGTGCCTTGATTCAGGTGATATTATAAAATTATGAAATTTGTGACTCAGATCGCCAACTTGGTATAAAAAAATTCCTATTCAAAGCAAATCTCCTCTTATGGCAACTCCTCATAAGGCGTCTATAGACGTCTACTGAAATGCCGTATTTGATTGCATACGGAGTACATTGCCTCGATCTTATTTAAATGATTAAACTATGAGAACATATTTCCTGACAAAACAGTATGATTTATTTGTCGTGTCGTTTTCAGCATACGGGTCCTTCTGAGAACGGAATTTATGAAATATTCGAGAAACCTCAGGTCTAAGCGCTTCGCGAAAAAAAAAAAAAGCTAGGCTCCAGTATTTTGGTATTTATAGCTCTCTGAAGCGGCAGCGCCGTGCATACAATTCGGATGTGCCAAATGTGATAAGTGAGCATATTATTCTGCCCAAGTGAGTTAAAAGCCACTACCATCTGCGGTGCCGGAGTGCCTAGACCGGTTAGCTGCGGGGCCCATATATCTGAGTTACACAGATGAACAACGAATGAAAGTTTAACCTATACGTGAGCAAAACAGCGGATCAGATTTGCTAGGCTGGACCACCCCAAATTTTCAGAATAAAAAGCCAGCGCAAAAGCACGACGACGGAGGAAGGGACACAAACATAAATGCTATTAACAACTGGATTTATTTTCCGCAGTAGTGAACAATATATAGGCCTACACATCGCATACGCACATGACAATTGGGCAACCATAGCCTTCTTAACAGAAAAGGAAATCTACTGACATATATAATAATCGCTGAAAGACAGGTAACAAGATATTCAGCCGAGAAAGGGCACCAAAAACAACCACCGAAGAAACCTAAGAAAAACTAGCACTCGCGTAAAGGTCGGTACACTTCCTACAGGTAGCTCTCCAGGATGGCGCGCTCGGAGGAGTATGAATTAATTGAAGCTTCCCTAATACAGTGATTCGATTTTCTTGTGAATGTGAAAAGCCTCCAGCAAAACTCTGGCTTTTCTGCATCAGCCCAGAATCTTTGCCTCTTTAAAGCGAGGCTCGCACTTGCACGTCAGAACGTGCGAAACCAAAATTGCGAACCTATCTTTCTGTGCTATGCTTAGGGCATGCTCGCTTAAACGGTCATTAAGGCACCGCCCCGCCCTATGTAACATCTTCCACAGGACACGGGAATCAAGTAAACCACTCCCAAGACACATTTGACGAAGGCTCCTTCATGTCGCATCTTGCAACCGCTCTCAGATGCGGGGGCACAGTTTGGCCAACTTATCTGGCGCCGAGAAAACAAGCAGCACATTGTTCCAGCTGGCCACTTTCTTGAGGTTATGAGAAACCTTGTGAATGTAAGGCATTACCTCAGGTTTGGCCCTAGCGCGTTTAGTATCAGCCATCATTCGCAAAGGTTCAAAATTCTTACGGAGGGTTTCTGCGACTGCCGCTAAGACCGATTATCAAAGTTAATTTGCCTTTCGTGCGAGCATGACTTACGAAGTGCAGATTCCCAGCTGAGCGAAGTAATGGCTCATTTTAGGCTTTAGTGTCTATAGGCGGTTTAGTGTCTCGTGTGGATGCCTTAGAAAATGAAGTAGGTGTATTAGGGCAGAAAATCAGAAACTGCGGGGACAGCTTCCTCAAATGGAAAAAAAAGGCCGACTTTGTCCTTGGAAACAACGAGAACAGACATTACAGTGCGGGTCACGTGACTGGGACCAGCATTGGCGTGGAAGGCATAACAAAGTAAGTCAGGTGGATCCGAACCGACATAGTTATTTAGAAGCAGCTACTAAGAAATCCGGAAAAAAGGAAGAAGGAAGGAACAATGAAAATCCCAGAGAGAAGGAGACAGATAACCGAAAGCAGGAGTCAACATTTCGGAGAGAGAATGCCCAGGTGCCTATCGCCGGGAATTCCAACATGAGCAGGTGCAGGCGAGATATCATGGAACATGTAAAGGATGACAAGCGAGTGCTAGTTGGTACCTTGCAGGGAAGACAATGAGGGCAGTGCTGAAAGAGAGTAAAAATAGGCCGTTGAAAAATTCCACAGAGCGCAATATGGTGATAGTAGCCGCGGGGCTAAACGATGTTCTAAATGGTGACGCTGCAGGAGTGGTGCAAAATTTAGTTAAGGGACTTGACCATATCAGGGAGATAACACAGACAGCACAGATGATGGTATGCACAGTACCGAAGGTGCTAGGATCGAACGGAAAGCTGGAAAAGGACGGGGTGACAGTTAATCAGGACATACAAAAGTTAAGCGTGGAAAAGCGTTTCGAAGTGGTTGAGGTAAACAGGCAGGGTTTTGGCAGGGCTTGTTAGCGAGATGGCATCCATTTTAACAGAATGGCGGGAGAAGAGATCGGCTGGCGCCTGGTAGGCAGGGCTTTAGTTTTTTTATGGGGTCGACGAGGGCTCCGTCTACAGGGGTAGTTAGGTAGATTGCAATGAAGCAGAAGAAAGCGTAATAACGGAGGCTGTGCCCCAAAAAATGGCGGTCGAGAAAGAAAAATACAAAAAAAAGAGTATTAACACGAGGATCAGCTACATAAACATGCAAGGAGGTAGAAAAAGAGCGAAATGGCAGAGATAGAACAGCAGTTGAAGGATGACAAAATAGGTGTGTACGCTCTATGCGAGACTCATCTCAGCGATCTAGAAGATCCGTCGTTTATAGAAGGCTACACCTGGGAAAGGTTCAACAGAACGAGAACGAAAAAAAGGGTGGAGGGGTAGGTAGGTTGATACACCAGGGAACAAATCGGCAAAAATAAAATCATGTTGTAAAGAACATATCTGGGTATCAGGAACAATTGCCGGCATAAAGACATGCCTAGGGGTAGTTTATTTAGGAACAGGACACCAATGCAGGCAAGAAAACAAGTATCTCGTTGAATGTCTCAGTGACGATATAAGCCAGTTTAGAGACAGGGCCGATATTATTCTGCTGAGGGACATGAACGGCCACACCGACGATCTGGATGGATACACGGATAGTAACGGGAAGCTAATGCTAGATTTTTGTGAGCGACACAACCTAGTTATAGTAAATAGAGAAACAAAATGGAAGGACAAATAACGTGGGAATTCCGCAACAGGCAGACTACCATTGACTGCTGTCTAATGTCGCAGGGAATTTATAGCAAAGTCAAAAAATTGAAATAGACGAAGAAGGGGAGTGTAGTCTGGGAAGTGATCATGAACGCATTAGTCTGCAGATGGGGCCCTTGATGAAAGGAGGAATGAAACTTAGACAAAAAGTAAATGCAAAATTAAGCGACCATCAAATAGCACAGATAGTAGCAGACATAGAGGAAGCAGTAGAGAAAAGCGCCATGGAAGACTGGGATTATGAACAGGTAAAACTATTCATAAAGAGGAAGATTAAGGAGGTTAAAGTAGCAAACCGCTTGAATGAACACAGGAGTCAACGTAGCTGGTTGAATAAGGAAATCCGGGAAGCCATTGAACAAGGACGGACAGCTTCAAGGGAACACCGAGAGGCAAAGAAAGCACAGGTATCTCAGGAGGAAATCGACAAAAATGGGAGTCATATCTACAAAAGAAACTTGGTGTACAGGTCCTCGTCCAAAGTAAAATAAAGCAGTCCACCGATCGCTGAATGGCTGGCATAGAAGATACCACTAGAGGCGGACCAAGAAAATTCTGGAATCATATAAGCTGGGTAGGTAAAAAGAATAACAGAAAGCAGGACCGGATTCAGGTTAACGAGTGAAATTGTTTAAAGGGAGACAACGCTGTTAACTACATAACATCACTTATAAGTCGAGTCACTTAAGAGCGACGATAGGGTAATCTCCGCAAATCAGGAAGCAACACAAGATAGCAGAATACAAAGGAGCTTAGAACTGACCAATCTAAACTGGAAAAAGGCAGAAAAAATATTCCTAAACTTACCTACAGGAATAGATGGAATTCCGATCAAGCAGAATAATGAACTTTGTCCAAGAAGTAAGGAAAAGGTGTTAAAAGCTTTAGAAACAGTCATAACAAATTTTATTTATAAAGGGAAGGAGAAAGGATGAACATAACATCCTACAGGCCGATACCATAACATCTGTTACGTACAGGTTGATCGTGGAGGCGGTGAAATTAAAGGTGCAAGCATGGGTAGAAAATAACAAGGTACTCAACTTCAGAACGGCTTTAGGAATGTAGGCGCTTAGATGATGGCCTGTTCGTACTTACCCAATGCGCCAAATTATCTAGAGTTGAAAATAGACCTTTGTATTTGGCTTTCCTTGTGATACGTTTCGCCATCTACAAGTGTGACAGCTGACACGACTACCGCGTAGCAACAGGCAAAACAGCGAGCGTTTCGGCCATTTCGGTGCCGTCCGGTCGGCCGCACTCGGCATGTTTGTGCCACGCGCCAGATATGTGTGCGTGCGTGTGTGTGCAAACACTGGCCAAGCCTGGCATTCGAGGGAAAGAGCGTTGCCCTCGCCCGTCTGCAGGAGGTGGAGGAGATGCGGTCGCGCCACCTGCCATTGAGTCATCTCGTCTTGTTCAAACTTGTAAGTCTCTCCCTTTCCCTCTGAACTGGCAAGCCTATAAAAAGCAGCGGTACACTCCGCTGCGAGAGAGACTACTTTGGAGGCGCCGTTGAGAAGACGCTAGACACCAGCTGTGTGAAAGTGTCTGCATTCTCTCCGGGTCATCTTCTCTGCCCGTTCCTTCATGATGCTGTGGTAAAGGATGTTTCGCTAGAAGACACCTCGTCCAACAACTGGTGATCAGCGGAGGGACGACGACGACCAAGCCGTGACTGTGGTCGGTGAGGTGAGCAAGGCCTGACCCAGATGCAACATCTGGTGGGACAAGCGGAGATGTCCCAGGCGTGACCCGTGCAACAAGCAGCTCAGCGGAAAGCCGGGAGCAGTGCAATGAGCCCTGTGCGATGACTGGTTGCCTGCAGCGGAACGACTGCGTTGGATTCTTGGCTGCGAGGTTTGGTGAGTGCGGGACTTTCTTCTACTGAGTTTTGCCAGGCTTTTGTTAAGTAGAGAACAGAGCTGGTAATTGTATTGTCGTTGTTGCTGGGTTAATTGCAGCAAGGCAATAGTGAGCAGTAGAGAAGGCAGCACTCGGAACAGCCATGCATTTGGATTTGAAGTCGTTGCGCAAAACGAAATTGCTGGAGCTTGCGAAGGAGTTGGGTCTCGATTTGTCAGACAAACTCAGAAAAACAAGTCTTAAAGGCTATTATTGCGTTGAAAGCTGAAGATGTCGAGCTTTCGGAATGCCTCGAGATCATTGAGGAACGTGAAGAGAAAGAGGAACGTGAACGTCTGGAAAGGCTAGAGAGAGAGGAAGGTGACGGTCAGGAACGGCTAGAGAAAGATGAGCGAGACCGTCAACTCGCTATGAAAATGAAACGTCTCGAAGTAGACGCGGGACGCGCTGGTAGTGCAAGTCGGGATCACGGTGCAGGAGAACGGGAATCCTTCAAAATGAGTGACCTGATGCGGCCGTTTAAGCTTGGAGAGGACATTGGTTTGTTCCTGGTTAACTTCGAGCGAACGTGCGAGAAGCAAGGATTTTCTCGGGAAGCGTGGCCACAGCACTTGCTCGCTTGACAAAGTGAGGAATCAGAGGATTACGACAAAGTGAAATCGAGTCTGCTAAAAAAGTACAAGCTGTCAGCAGAAGCATTTCGTAGGAAGTTTCGGAAGTATGAGAAAGGCAAAAGTGAGTCGTATACAGAGTTTGCCTACAAGCTTATGTCAAGCATGTGTGAGTGGCTGAAAGAAGAAAAAGCCTATGGTGACCACGATAAGGTTCTGCCGTGTTTCGGACTGGAACAGTTTTGCAGTCGGTTACCCGAGAACATTCAGTACTGGGTCATGGATAGGGCAGATGTTAGTACGGTGGATAGAGCCGTCGAGCTGGCTGAAGAGTTTGTGACGCGTCGGGCTCGTGGAGCTAAGGACGGTCAACAGGGGAAATTCGGCTCTAAGTTTGAGAGGCGGAAGTTCACGCCCTCTAAAGCCAAGGAGAATAAACGTGGGCGGATGCGAGTGAAAGCAGTCCGGCCGACGATAAAGCGACGGTGGTAGCCGAAGCCGAACGGAAAAATAGGTTCGAGGCAAGGCAATCGCGCGTCTGTTATACGTGCCAGAAGCCTGGTCATTTTTGGGCGCAGTGTCCACAGGTCCAAAGATCGTGTTTTGGTCATTATGCAGAAGTGACGAGAACATGAAGCTTCTCGAACCGTACACTTGAGACCTCCTCGTGAACAGGAAACAGCGTCGAGTGCTTCGCGACTCTGCGGCTACCATGGATGTGGTTCACCCCTCTTGCGTAGAACCAGAGACGTTCACGGGCGAGTGCGCGTGGATCAAACAGGCCGTGGAAGCTCGCAGCGTGCGTTTGCCAACAGCCACAGTGCTTATTGAGGGACCTTTCGGGGCACTTGAGACAGAAGCGGCGGTGTCATCTGTGCTTCGTCCTCAGTACCCGTACCTATTCTCAAACAAGTCCGATCACCTCTTGCGCGAAAAGGGGCTTGTGTTTGGAGAGGGTAGCGTACAGGCCTTGACCAGGGGCCGAATTACGGTTCTCGCTCTAAAGTTATAGAGCGTGACGTCAAAATGACGACGCCGTGACGTCTCGGCGAGGCGTCAACGCGTGACGAAAATCTGAATCAACCAATGATCGCCAGGGTGCCGCCCCGGGCCGCTTATGTTCACGGCAACAGGTTTATTCGCACGTCAAGGAGCCGTTTGCTAACTTTTTTATAGATATAGCGTGTGAATAAATTAACTAAAGTTTTATATTTTGAAGAAGCCGCATTTAAAGTTCAATGTTATAAAAAAAATCAAGAAGCAGCTACAGTTTTGCAACTAAACGCTCTCGTGGGTAGCTTCTTTTGCCGCAAGGGCGCGCTGGCAGAGGTAAACAAACCGTAAAAATGGCGATTTTCAGTAAAACAGTTGATTCCACGGCTATAGTGCCGGCTTTTGCGCATCGTCTGATGTCAAGGTATTGTGTGATGGTCCTAAATGCGCGGAGAAATCATACCGAAAGCAATGTAATCGGGGCTTTGTTTATTTTTTTTTAGGAAACAGAAACAAAAGATCGATCGCGGAGCACAGGCAAAATAAACTTTTATGTCCACATGAACGTCTCACACACAAATGCTTCAGTTAGAACGAGCACGGGGAAAAGCAGCGCGGTTGAGCGTACACTACCAACCTCGCTCGTTTTCATTCGTTTTGCACTGTATGTCGCCTTCGCCTCCGCCTTTTGCTTTGGGCGCACTGCGGAGCCCAACCACCCTTCAGCGCCAACTTTGCAGTAGTTGAGTTCAGCCATTTGACGCACGCACTTGCTCACCATCAGTTATGAGAGGCCGACTACCTGTGGAGACGAAATCCTCCGGAGGCAAAAAAAAAAAAAGAAAAGAAGATCGAAGCACGCATGACATCCACACCGTCAAGAGCGGTCGACTGCGAGCTTCATCACAGTTCATCGGCGCATTCATCGCACCATCATTCCGCTTTCGCATTTTCAAGTCGAAATAGGCGTCGGAACAACTCGCCGAACAAGTAGAACGCATTCTCACACACCGCCCTTCGTCGTTGCTCGCGCCGGCGTTGCCGCTTCAGCGCCACAGCCACCACTCACACCACTCCACCGCGGACGCCGCCGCCATTTTCACTCTATAACTCGCTCTAAAACGTTTTATACCGTCTCATCGCGCTCTACAAAAATAGTCTAAAACCACGGGCATAATTAGGTGCGCGACGTCATCTGTTTTTTCGCCTCCGCGACGCAATCGCAGCATCCCGTGACGCAACTTTTCAAGATGGCGACGGCGACCAATAGGAGCGGGCGTTTTAGAGCGCTCTCAATTATAGAGCGGTCCGTAATACGGCCCCAGATCTAGAGCTCGGGAGCTTGTTGCAAAGGCGGTAGTTCCGGAGAGGTTGTAAAGCAATGAGAAAGGGTCGGAGGCACAGCACGGTGAGATTAAGACCACGTACTACACTCTAGACACAAGTGAGCCTGAAAAGTCAAAGGTACCAGAGAGTGAACTACAGCTTGGGGAAACGGCTGAGCAAATTTACCGCAGTAGGGAGCCGACCGAGCCTCTAACAGAAGAGTATCTTGTTACCTTGGTCGAGCCACTAGCTGAGAAGGTTAGCGCCGGCTCCAACGGCGAGAAATCCGAAGTGACGCCGTAAAGCGAGGTGAACTGCACGTCGACCCAAGTAGCTGTAGTTAGATATAGTTCCATTAGAGTAGAGTGGGGAACTAGCAATATCTTAACCGCCTCTCGAGTCAGAAGCAGGAGCTTGTGTAGAGTGTGGCGGAGATGGAAATGAGCTAGAAAGAGAGAAAATTTCGGTTTCCGAAATCAGCTGTGTCGTAGAGCAGGGCACGCAGGAAAACGGAGTTCCAATCAGGAAAACTGCGCAGCCCACGATTTGTGATAAGCCAGGGCAGACCCACGATGAGTGCGCGTCCACTGTAGAACGCCGCACTTCCGCAGTTGACAGCGAACGACTAGAGCGGAGTCAGCATCATTCGTGTCCTGGCACGCCGGGTCGTATTCACGAAATCAACAATCACAGTGCGAACGCGGACGCGGCACACATAGCCCTCACGCAATCCGAAGCGCCCCAGCTGTCGAAGGAGCTTGATCGTGCTTCGGTTAGCGCTGAGCGATGCGACTCATTGGAGGACCTCGGTAACGTAAGTGGCGAGCCGATGGCTGGCGTGAGCAGTTGTTGTTCGAACTTGACTTAAAGTGAGTCATGCGCTGCTGGCCGCGATGCAGACGCGGCGCCGCCCTTTGACGACACCGGTGCCCTACTAGCTTCGGTTATCGCTAGCTTGTCAGAGATACGTCAAAAGAAAGTAGAAAGAAAGTATTCAAGTGTTACCAAAGAGAAACGCGGAAAGGCAGGCGCGAGAAAGAATTCTTCCATCGTAAGGAGAGCAAACTCAAACGATTGCGAAACGAAAGCAGAAAGCCTGTGTTCCAGTGCTGCCGCAGAAAAAAACGGAAAGGCAGGAGCGAGAAAGAATGGAGCAAGTTGAAGCTCTCGCGAAAAAGAAAGCGACTATCCCAAAAGCACAAATGCGCCTGTGGCGAGAAAATGCGTGACTGGTGCGCAAAACACCAGGAGAGGGATAGGTTGTTTAGAAAAGGGAGTGATTCATGCTAAAGTGTTTCTTTGCACAGAAACAGGAACGTTAGGTTGCTCCGTGAAACGGACAGCCGAAGCTTTAGTGAAAAGGGTGATCTCAACGGTAACGCCGATGGCTTAAGTTGGAGCCCCTAACGTGAGAAGAAGCCTCAGTTTTCACTTGATGTTTTTCTTCCTGACATAGGATTTTGAACATATTGTATTGTGTTATCTTTGTTTGAAAGTGGTGTTTTTGAAAGCGCGATTTTCAAATTTGTGGACACGTTTCAAGTGCTGCTGAGCTACCCTTAAGGTAAATGGGTGTATAACAGGGAAATAGCTTGGCTGACCGGTTGAGTCTTTAGCGTAGTTGTGACGTTGAAGGTTGTCAGAAAACTCTCCCGAAGACACGTTGCAGAGTGCCTTGGGAACCAGGACTTTCCAAGGAAGTCTTCTGGCTGTTGGTGCTCAAGAGAAGCAGAGTCGGACGACACCGGCTAGCAGCAACATCCCAATCCCTGCGGACATCAGATGCAGTCCCCTGCCCTTCGGGATCTCCCTTCCCCGGTGGGGCAGTCTGTTATCTTTCGCCCCCGACAAGTGTGACAGCTGACGCGGCTACCGCGTAGCAACAGGCAAAGCAGCGAGCGTTTCGGCCATTTCGGTGCCGTCCGGTCGGCCGCCCAACGCTTCCTCCCGCGAACGCGTCTCGGCATGTTTGTGCCACGCGCCAAATGTGCGTGCGTGCCTGTGTGTGCAAACGCTGGCTAAGCCCGGGGCTCGAGCGAGAGTGCGACAATACCAGTTGTTGAGCGAGTTAGTGTGCACTGTGACGAAAGGGATGCTCTAGGCTTCAGTTTTAGCGCAGTTAAGTCGGGTCTGATTATTTTCAACGGCTCAATTGAACAGGGTCGTGAAATACAAGGCCATGAAATGGCCAGAGTAGCAGAATATAAATATATTGGGGTATGAGTAAACGAAGGATTGGCATACATTGAAAAGCATGAACAATCACATAAGGCAAAAGGGCGAAGAAATGCCGGGTATTAGTGAAGCATAGGGCATTGTGGGGATACAACAGGTATGAGGTCTTGAGGAGTATTTGGAAAGGAATTATGGTGCCCGGGCTTACTTTTGGAAATGCGGTTTTGTGCTTAAAATCAGAGGTTCAGTTGACATTGGAAATAAATCAGAGAGCCGTCGGACGATTAGCACTAGGTGCCCACGGCAAAACCACAAAATAGGCAGTACAGGGAGATATGGGCTGGGCATCTTTCGAAGTACGGGAAGATCAGAGTAAAATATTATATGAGGAACGCCTGAGAAAATTAGACAGTAACAGATGGGCAGCTAAATTATATAAATACCTATACCTAAAAAGCGTTGACTCACAATGAAGAAAAAGAACTAGGAAACTAACCAGTAAGTATATTGGTCAAAAGTACAAATAAATAAAGAGCGTTAAGCAACAGGTGACAAACACTGACGATAAAAATTGGATAAATTCGAAGGAAAAGAAACAGAGTGTGGAATTATACCGAAAGTGGAAAAGGCAGTTCAGGCAGGAAGCTTTCTTTGATAACTCAAGAGGCAGTGCCCTACTTTTTGAAGCTAGATCAGGGTGCCTTAGAACACGCAGCAAGAAATTTAACAATGAAGATGACGCATGTGCTGTATGTGGTAACTCCACTGAAACAATTGACCATATTATACTCGAATGTAATGGTATCCATCCGGAAGTCGATGCAGGCGCAGTTACTCTTTCTGAAGCTCTGGGGTTCAGAGATACCAGTGCCAGGGTGTATAAACCTGCGGTGGAACCTAGCAAAAAACGATTGGAAGATTGGTGGCTTAAAAGCAGAAAAGTGACATAATGTTAGTAATGTAGAAACAAACATTCAATAAATAAAATGAAGTATAGTTAACCAATCTAAAACAATAATTAGTTTATAGGGAGAAAAATGAGCTTGATAGCAACTGCTACTACCCCGTTTCAAAGGGGACGCTGTGATGTTCCATCCATTCCATCCAGAGTGGGAGGAGTCGTAAGACAAAAGCTCTTTCTTAGCACGTGGGAACGTGCTAAGAAAGTAACTAGCCCAGCAACAAGGTTTATTGAACCAACCCAAATATTTACCCAAACAAGTAAGAACTATAATAAATAGCCTACACCCTACAATGAATACTCAGCATTGGTGGTATGGTTGCCTTTTATGTAAACATTCCACTCAAGTACTCAAGAGAAAAGCAGCCACACTCAGCATGTTCGCCTGAGAAATGAATGTACCGTTGGCTGTGAGCGTCCAACATAAAATAATATTTAAAATGTCAGCTAGTTTCTTACAGCAGAACTACGAAAAAGTTGTGCCGTTTCTTGGTGTTAGACAACAGCGTATTCAAAAACACTATTTACTTTAGGTCGCAAACTGCAGATAAACTTCTGGATCACTAAAACAACGCAAATATTAAGACATTCGTGAGGTACCAGGTTCGACACCCGGTTCTGCCGCGTACCCAGAGGTTTCCAATGGATACTTGATTTTACCTGGCCTGTTGCTCAGCTATTCGGTGGTGAGGGAAAGCTTGTACACATTGAAAAGTGATGGGTACCCGGTGGCACCGGGTATCGAACCTCGTACCACTCAAATGTGAGGCAGACACTCTTCCACAAAGTCCCCTCTTCGGGGTTAACGGCAGGAGTAGGGGAGAGGCCTCTTCCCAACCGTGGGTATAGTCTGGCCGATGATGATGATGATGATGATGAGATTTGAAAACCATATGACCCACAGCATTGGAACTATTTCTGATTACATAGCAGCTGCGAAAGTCCTGAATGAGAGAAAGCTCTACTACAAGGCCACCGCTTCTTAATGCTAAACCAGAAAGAAGGCGAACCAGCTCTTTTGGCAAGTTTAAAGTCCAGAGACGTACTCGACCATCCACTGCCTCCGTGACTGTGCGTGGCACCAAAATATGTTTTTGCACCATTCGGGATATCTGGCTCGATGACTATTGAGTTCTTGGTAACGAAATGCTCGGATGGTTTCACAGGTACAAGTGTTGCCGCCGCCATGTCAGGCAGCAGCACACCTTCCTTCAGGAAGAGAACTTTATAATACTGTGACAAGTTATCCAATCACACAGGGATAATGTTGGGCTTCAAAGATAGTCTCCATTTCATGCACGCACGATTTTTCAAACACCGAATCCAAACTCTAGATAACTATGTCTCTTTTTATTACCTTTGACTGGCTTTGAGAATCAATTGGCTAGAATTTCGTCTGCGGGCAACTCCTTGTCGGTCGTGACTTCTGTTGCAGACGTTAGCCTGAAGAAAGTGAAGTCACGCACAAAGAATCCAAAGATGAAGAAGAGGGACAGAAATCTGCGATCAAAAATTACCGCCTACCTACACAAAGTGTCGCACACCATAAAGAATGTTGCTAACAGCTATATAGGGTGCCGCTCGTTTTTTCGGCTGCGGTGAAGCTTTCAAGCTGCGCCTTCGTATTTCCGGAGTTGAGGCAAGAAGCGGGTGTAGTAAAACGCACACCATGCCCTTTGTGCAGTATGCTTCAAGGGGGGTATACGAGCAGCCACCCTCTTGTGGAAAATGTGCATCGGTAAAACGGGGCGATGTATGAACGACCGGCTGGGCGAGCACCAAAGTAATTTAAAGAAAAAAGAAAATGTGCACTTGGTGAAAAGCTCCCAGTTATGCACCACATGTTCGCCACGTTTCGACAGTGGCAGAAATCTAGGCAAGCAAGAATCAAACGGCACGGGAACTTTTGAAGGCCTTTTATAAAAGAAAAGAGTATATGGCTGTTTTAGTTGTGCTTCAACTTTTATGCACACTTCGGAGTTCAACCTTTTCGCGGCATTATGATAAGATGTTTTTCGAATTTACCTTGGCACGTGGTTGTGGGTCCTCCTAGTATTGCGCAGACGCGTGGGTCTTTTTATACTGAATGTTTTTCAATAAACCAGTCATGAGTGTAGCATTCGACCCTGTTTCGTTTGTTCCTTCTCTTTGTGTTTGTGCTTCTTCACTGCCAGTATGAATCTAGAATGTTAGCAACTTGCCCAAAGACTTGTTTTACTCATATCTATATCTCAGATAAACCTATTTACTTATAATCCTTTTCTCTCTGGTGAAGGATAAAACAACATGACAGGTAATCCAATCCTGAAGCAAAATATTCCAGTTTCTCAGATTTAAGTTTGAACGTTGAATTTGTCATATATTTAAAGTGCATTCTGAGGAGCGAAAGAAAATTTCTCATCATGAGACACCACTAAATGTTTCATTGTACTAAATAAAGCATCTTTTTTTTTGAATGCCTTTCGACACCAGATGCTCACTCGCCTAATCCCTCTGAATGCCCAATTTGCATCGCAGATATATAGGTTTGTTCTAGGGCTTTAGTGTTTTGCATCAGCCCATGACGAAATCACACACTGCATGCAGCGACATAGATTTTGACAAAGGACAGTGTGTACAGGAATGCCGATAAATGAGATTGAAAATTTTATAGACTGCAGAAAAATTGTCTTCTTTGTCAACGTAATTCGCTAATTCCCCGTTACCATTAAGGTTCAAGATGACAGCCCTCCACACAATCTATGCATCTTCAAATCTTAAACTAGCTGAGTGCTTACTCTTCAAATCTACCAAATTTACGTTGTGTTTTATTCTAGAAATGTGGCCGCAAATACCCAGCTAAGCCGTTGTTGAGGGGCTGCCTGCTGCCCGTTACTATACAATGTATAGTGCCACACGTACGTGCCGCGCCTTTCAGTGCACAATGACAACGAGTTATAAATTACAATAATACGTAAATAATCACAACTACAAGCGGAACTGAAAGTAAGAAATTGAACAAAGAACAAGCGGTTACACTCCGACAGCTGTTAACTGAAATTTATGAATAGTGGTGGCCAAATATAAGTAAACGCCCACCGATATTTTACGTTTCGTTATGATGAAGTGACCAAAATGCTTGGAACCAATTCTCCAGTGTGCAAATTGCATTAAATGTGATAAAATGAGAACAGGCTGTCTACAATAGCCTGCATAAAAAATGTAGGCACATTTCTTGGTTCTGGCAAACGGTTTTCTTAAGCGAGCTAAATAGTTGTGTAGAACATCTGTAGGCAAGCATTACAATTTGGTACAAACATGCCAAATATAGTAGTAGTGCACAGTGCAGTAAAACACCAGATGTCTAACAACAAACCGATAACTATCTATATACGACTTTAGAAGTTCTGTTACGCTTTGCTATATATGTTGTGCCTATTAAGGGAGCTAACTCATTAGCAGTATAATCAAGCAAAATGACTATGTGTAAATATTTGCTATATTTTGTTTTTAACTTAAAATAGGCTAACCTCGATGGAAGATCGCATTGTTCCTTTTACGATAAATATTGAAAATGCGTTCTACCATTATTCTTCTGTGGAAAATAACGCAACTGGAAGTTAACAACGCTTTCGAAATACCAGTGTTTTATTGAAAATTATGATTTCCTCAGAGAACGTAAATGAGAGAGATCTATTAGTGACCTCGAAAAAGAGCCAAAGGAAGAGTTATTTCGTAGCAGAGGAATAGCTGGTGGTCGCAAGAGCACTCTCACTATATCAGCACTAGACCAAATCACTGAAAGCTGTGCTCGGGCGGCAAAACGTGCCTCTAAAAAATCACCTTCCCCTGAATCCATGAAACTAATGCCACAGAAATAACAATATTTCATTCATGCGCTGGCATTGAGCCGCATTGAGCCCCGTTGAGCTAATCTGCTGTTATTCCCCTTTGTACTTGTACCCCACCTTAACTAACGTAGCATTTAGCACCTTAAATTAGTTAAAATTAAGCCACCTTCATAACCTCATCTGCCTTTCTGTTAATCTTCGCTTAAAATATTAGATTTGGACAATCATCACTTTCAATAAAGATATTTCTGCAGAAGGTTGCTATTATTCATCTGTCATCTTGTTTCATTCTGCTTCCTGCAGGCCGTTTATCCCCACAGTGTCATAAATAGAAGATTGCGATAGCTTTTCTGCTTTCAAACAGCTGCCTCATTCTTCATGCTATTTCTACTGTTAGAAACGTAGATGCTGAAGAAAGGCAGCCTCTTCTCTTTTCCCCACGACTCTCCACTCATGATTCGCTACCAACACGAATCTTCATTGGTCAAAAATGCGTGGAAACGGAAACGCGAGCAGTTTAACCAATCAGAATTCTTCCTGATAGACAATTGTCGGAGATCCCAGACATGGCATAAAAAGGCAGCTGCCTGGGCTGGGCACTCATATGAAAACGTCTGTAAGTGGAAGCGAGTTCAAAAATTAAGGAACCGGACATCTTCCACTTTTTTTACAGGTCGCAGGTCTGAGGCGGCATTTACGTCGTTCATCTTATTGCGGTAAGCAAACGGCGCAGCAAGTTTGAGATCCTAGAAAATGAGATGTTCAACGAAGCCATGCTTACTATGTACTTAATTGTAGCATTCTGTGTGATTAAGAAGAATGTCCTGGATGGCTATCTTTAAAGAGCAGCTTGCAGCGAATAGTATAGTTACGGATCTGCCGCACCACCACTAGGGAAGGTGCTATAAGCGTTATTTCTCTCGGCCAACGGCGGCCCGCAGAGCTGTGTGGAGGTTAGCAGCACTTTGCGCTGAACCAAATCGTATATAACGTTCGAAATGCACTGTTTTTTGTGTGGAATGGCGGTATGAGAATTATAATTTCCTTGTGCAACTAGTGTTGAGAAAACGTCGATACAAGTATTTCATTGCTTCTGTGTTATGTTTGCTTTGGCTGTTTCAAGTTCTTGAAGCATGAGTGTGTAAAGGTAACTGCTCGTGCAATATTTTTTCTCAGGCATTGTTTTTACGAGAAGAGCCAGGAGGAGCCATGGCTGTGTATTCCCAGGCCACTCCCATGCAGAGCCATGTACACGCGAAGTTGACTGAAGTCCGCAGAAACCCTGGTCTTCACATCGAGTTTCCAGTAAGCAAATAAAAAAATTATGAAAATGGATAGATAATCGTATCTGATTACCTTAGCTAACGAGATAAGTTTCAATCTCATCACGTAATTTAATGCATTCCTAAATATTCCATGCAACCAACTGCATTGATATTTAAAATAGTATCGAAAAATATTGTATTTCTCTTTTTTCCTTGAGCAAAAGGAAAATATACGATAATTATCACTTTTGACACAGGCTGCTAGACCTAGCATAATATTTAGAACGGAGATAGCATATAAATATAGTCAGGTAAGGGAAAGAACAGTACAAATATAAACACAAACACTGCGCGCAAAGTTATCCAAGCGCAAAATGTAATACATTACGCATTCGTTTTAAAATAATATTATTCACATCAGATGATATTCAATTCGTGCGACGCCTGAATATTATAAAACAATGCACAATCCATAAACGGGAGTTGGCTGTAGGCTTTATTATTGCTGCATGTTCACGCTGAAAGACGTTCGTTTCATCGATACATTGATTGCGTTATCCAGTTCGACAACTGAAAAAAATTCGAGGACACTTCGGCGACTAAAGTGATCAAAGGCGAAAGCCTGAGTGCTGCGTTCTGCTACGCGACTGTTGTGCATGCAGCGATGAATGCTGCTACGAGTAAAGCGAACTCTTTCAAATTCTGCGAGTGCATTTATGCTCCTTGTTCTTTCGCAGTTGTTCTACGTTTACTTTTGTGTGGTTGATTTTACCGGGCGCTCGATATTAATTAGTAAATACTTAACTAAATAGACAAGTGTCACTAATTAGTAATCAAATATGCAGTATTTATTTATTTAGTCAATGAATAATTAGTCACTTAGTAATTAATTAATAACCATCCATTGGCTTACTACCATATACGGTCACGACATTACTCAGTAACTAATTAACTGATTACACAACTGTCACTAATTAGAAGTCATTATTTTTACAGTCTAACTAGAAACTATATAGTTAGTCAATAACTGATATATAATTATTAATTAGCAATTCATTATCATTTATTGCATTGATTGCCACATGGTCATATAAGGCACGCATTCGCGCATACTGTGGTGGTGCTTTGTGATTGGTCCAGACCTCCATGACGTCATCCCTTCTCGACTAATCAGATCCGCCACAAAAACGTGACACTTTTGCTGTCGACGACGATGAGGCAATAAAGGCTTCCGCCTTAATAGCTGCGCATGTGGTCAATACGTTTATAAGGCGAGCCGCAAGCACCCGGTTGCTGAAAATGAGGGTGTTCACCACGCCGCTTCCCCCAGCTGCTCTTGACGACGAGTAGTATAGCTCGTGAAATACAATGATTTATTCATAATATTCGCTGAGTTTCGTGCTTCATCCCTAACAATATTTTGTAGGAAAGAAAGTGTTTACATTGATTTTTATAAAAAAAAAATTTAAGTGAACGTTTTTATCGTAATGTTCAATTCGATTGACCGGTTCCATAAGCATTTTTTTCTGCAAAATAGCGAGACTTTTTGACGAACACTAGCGTATTCTGCATATCCCGGGCGACATATCGTTTTTTAGATTTCGTTTATCTATTAGTTTAAACAAGAATGTTATATCTAGGAATTAGGGGTAAACATTCTTCAACAGCTTTTCACTACGACGATTCATCTGCACCATTTAGAAACTGCATTTCGGTGTTATTAGGCAAGAAACGGGCGAACGTGTCATGTGACCAGACCAACCATGACAAATGTCTTCACTTGGACGTAGCGGTAAAAAACATACTTTTTGTGCAGACGTAATGTGCCAGTCCGGAAATTTCCTCATGTCTCTCTAATGCTCAGCCCCTCATTTCTCTGCAGCGCATTGTTTCTTCCCCTAAGAGCGGTCGAATATCTACGTTCATTTTGCAACCAGAGTAGAACATTAGCTTTCACGTATGCACTGAAACAAACAGAAATTTGTACTTCTGTATTTTACGTGCGCGGCATTCATAAACCCACCAGAATCAGAACGAGTGTAGAGAGGGCGGTCCAAGTATTGATATAAATAAGGTAATTGAAGATATTTCATTGCCTGTGTGAGCCTTAGCATCAAAAAGTGTAATTTCCGCGGAAAACCTATACTGGCTGTCTGTATTTACACGAGCACAGCTTTACGTGCAGCACAGGTTTGTGGCAACCACATTAAGAGACCTCTAATAAGTATGCCTTTCCTCCTGATTGCTTTCAGGGCGGCTTTTCCGCTTTCCCGCCAAGGAAAGACAAAAAAGGGGAGGACTACGTGAAGCCGTTATATAACGGTTACACTTTGAGGGTGTTCTTTTATGCCACGAACAAAACGTAAGTGCCCAAGATGCTCCGCAGCTCTGCGCGGAATCGCCAATGTACAAGAATCCAACAAGTGTGATTTGCACGTATACATTGTTACGACCGTGCATCCGCATTTGCGCGCTCTATTGTTCGCCTGTGGGCATGGAAAAGTATTGTGAATATGTGGTGATGGTCCAATGGCTCTAAGTGAGCCTGTTTCCAGGAATCCTGTTTTGTAAGCCTGTTTTGCTTTGTGGAGGCCTGCAAATGCCAAATTGACCCTGTCAAGAGAACGTCTGGAAAAACACAAAGAAACGTCCCCCTGCGGGAAATGCAGGAAGTGCTTTCTTTCTTTTGTTCACCCTTCCAGTCGAGAAGCCCTATCGTCCAGTGAGGAATGTCTACTTTCCAAAGGAGACGACAGAGTGACATGTCCGCTGACGTGCAGGACAAGAAAGGAGCATGACGCATACAGCCATTAAGTGATTTCCCAGGAATGCAGGAAAGATTTGCAATTGTCGAAAACGGACAATGCTGGGAGCGTATGCGGCGCCCACGTGCACTTGGGTTTCTGAGAAGTAAACCCACTTGTCAGAACCAGCCTGTGGTTTCTTTGCTGAAGAATAGAAATGTACCTCCTCTCCTCGCCGTTCCCAAGCTTTTCCCGCCAACAAGTGATCACGCCCAACGAATTAATGCCGGACCAGTCAGTGCTTCAGACCATCAGTGCAGTGATGTGTTCGATTGGATGCCGATACCTGAGGGGCGTGCCCTGGATTTGGTTGGTCAGCATCTTCAGAGAGGGGCTGGACATAGGGGGGTTTTAAGGACGCTGCAGAGCACGAAATGTCGCTCTGAGCCCTGGGTAAACGGCTCATCCAAGACGCTTCTCGCTATGAACTCTTAACGCTTGCCATTTTGCTGATGTACCCTTCTTTTTCGTGTAAATAATCTTGTAAATAAGTTTCTCAAAGTGCCATTAAACCTGCTTGTACATATTTCACCAACTTCGAAGATTCAATCCTACTTCAACCCCGAGTCTCTGCACGCTACCAAGTGAAGGCCGGGTCGACGTAGCCCCAGCGTCACGACAACTGGTGACCAGCGTTGGGATCTGAATCTACAAGCCACAACATCTGATGACTGGAGGTGGGATCTGGATCTACAAGCTACAACATCTGGTGATTCGAGGTGGATCAGAATCTACAAGCCACAACATCTGGTGATCGGAGGTGGCATCTCAAGCAACAAGCAGGAGCAACAATCGGCCAACAAGAGAGCAGCTCGGAACATCGATCCCATGTGTGGGTGAGTGCTTGGCTTTTCTTCTGATGTGGACCAGGTTCTAGAACAGGGTTAGATTTTAGAACTGGTAAAAAGTGTTGAAACGCCTTTAGGTTTGGTAGTTTGCACTGTTGTTTTGGAAGTAGCCGACACTCGGAGCGATCATGGACCTACAAAAGCTGCAGAAACCGGAACTGTTGCAATTGTGTGAGGAATTGGGAATTGATACAAGTGGTTTGGCACGAAAACCTTTGATTATAAAGGCAATCACAGATTTGGGAGCCGATGATGAGGAGCTCAGTGAAGCATGGAACCTCATCGCCCAAAAAAAGGAGGAGCAGCTCAGACAGCAGAAAGAGCGGGAAAAAGAGGAAAAGAGGCGTGAGCGTGAACTTGAGAGGGAAAAAGAGGAAAGGGAGCGCGAACGTCAGAGGGAAAAAGAGGAAAGGGAGCGCGAACGTCAGAGGGAAAAAGAGGAAAGGGAGCGCGAACGTCAGAGGGAAAAAGAGGAAAGGGAGCGTGAACTTGAGAGGGAAAAAGAGGAAAGGGAGCACGAACGTGAGAAGCTTGAAAGAGAAGCAAAAAAGCTGGACCAAGAAATTGAGCTCCGGAAATTAGAACTAGAGTTGAGCAAGAGGTCGGGCGATTGTCCCCAGCTAGCGGTACCTCGTCTCAACAAGGAGGCAGATTTCAAGATGTCAAAGTACATGCAGCCATATGTGATATCAGGGGATATCGGTCTGTATCTGGCTAACTTTGAGCGAACTTGCGAAAAACTGTCCTTCCAGCGAGACACTTGGTCTCAGAGATTATTGACGGTTCTGCCCTGCGAGGCAGCGGAGGTTGTCGCGCGGCTAAGCAAGGAGGACGCGGACAACTACGAGAAGGTCAAAGCTTGCCTTCTGAGAAAGTATAGGCTTAGCGCCGAGGCGTTCAGACAACGTTTTCGGAACGCTACTAAGTCCAGGGACGAGAGTTACCCTGAATTCCTGTACAATTTAAGAGTTAATTTGGGCGAGTGGCTAAAGAGCACAGATTCCTACAGTGAGAGGGATGCTGTAGTCGAGCGAATTCTTTTGGAGCAGTTTTATAACTGCCTCCCAGAAAAAGAAAGAAATTGGTTACAGGACCGAGGCGACATTAAGTCGGCAACTGAAGCTGCCGAACTCATTGAGGACTATGATTCGCGCCGACAATTCAGCAACCCAGTAGTGGTTAGGCCCCGCAATTCCAAGTCGAGTGTGAATAACCGTCAGAAAAGGCACTTTGCTAGATTTGCAAACGAAGAAAGGAAGGCTTCTTCAGGCAAACGCCCTAGAAAGGACGGTAGTGAGAAAGGTGGGGAAGTGACCAACGCGCAGAACACAAAGAATAAGCTTGAGGCTAGGAAGCCGCTCACATGCTTTAGGTGTAATGAGCAGGGTCACATTGCCGTCAACTGCCGGAAAGAAAAGATTGCTTTCTCGTATGTCAGTGACTGCGATGAAAATATGCAGCTTTTAGAACCCTACCTGCATGACCTAGTAGTCAACGGGAAGCCTTGCAAGGTACTGCGCGATTCGGCCGCAACGATGGATGTTGTCCATCCGGTGTATGTGTCGCCTTCCGACTATACAGGACAGTGTGCGTGGATCCGCCAGGTAGTGGAGGAACAGAGTGTGTGCTTGCCAATCGCGAACGTGGTCATCGAGGGCCCTTTCGGCAAGTTGACAACCGAGGCTGCCGTTTCAGGAAAGCTTCCTAAGTGCTATCCGTATTTGTTCTCCAACAAATCGGATATGCTACTGCGAAAGAGGGGCATCCTTTTCGGAGACAGAGTCGTGCCAGCCTTAACACGTTCAAAGGCGCGAGAACTAGCTACACTGCTAATTCCAGAAAAATCCACCGCGGAGGAAACGACAGCTAAAACAGTGGTCGATGCGGAAGACAGTGGGTCAGAAAACTTTGAGAGCAAGGCATCTCAAATAAGTCAACTTGAAAGTGAGCTTGATGAGACGCGGAATGAGGACGTCCTTGGGAGTAACCTCTTGCCGCCAGCGTCTAGTAATCTAACGAGACGTTTAAGTGAAAACCGAGAGGACTTAGCTATGGAGCAAACCGTGGTAAATCTAACGTTAAATCTTCCCGAGGAGATGGGGGATAACTTGATTTGCCTCAGCGGAAAAGGAAGCAACGCTCAGGAGCTTCTCAGAAAGACAGAGCAGAGAGGAGAACTAAAGAAATCCCAGCTGTCCGATCTGGGCGAAATAATAACAGAGTTTGAGGCCTGCTTCGTGGACAGGCCAGGCAGGACTGATTTGACTGAGCACGATATTGAGCTGACTTCAGACGTGCCAGTGCGATCAAGGTGCTACCGATTCTCTCCAAGGCAAAGAGAAATTCTGGATAGGGAAGTAACTCGCATGCTGGGATTGAGAGTAATAAAGCCCTCGGAAAGCGATTATGCTTCGCCTATGATCTTAGTAGAAGCTCCAGGTAAAGACCCTAGGCCTGTGGTAGACTACCGAAAGCTAAATTCTCTCACCAGGGATCAAGTGTATCCTATTCCGAATATTGAGGAGAGAGTAGAACAGGTCAGTAGAGCGGCATATGTGACTACGCTGGACCTTACTCGAGGATACTGGCAAGTACCGCTCACTGAACGCGCCAGCAGATACGCGGCTTTCGTCACTCCGACGGGCAGCTACCAGCCAACAATGATGAGTTTCGGGCTCAAAAATGCTCCATTTTGTTTTTCCCGACTCATGGATAGGGTTTTAAAGGGGTGTGAAACATTCGCAGTGCCTTATTTAGATGACATTGCGGTTTTTTCCGACTCATGGGCGGACCATATGGTACATCTAAGAGCTGTACTGAGCCTTTTGCGTCAAGCTGGACTAACTGTAAAGGCCGAGAAATGTTGCCTGGCAAGGGCGACCGTGGACTACTTGGGTTACAATGTAGGTCAAGGTTTCAGGAAACCCAGCGAGATTAAGATTTCTGCGGTAGCAGACTATCCGCGGCCGAGCACGAAGACGGAAATTCGAGCATTCCTAGGTCTGACTGGGTACTACAATCACTACATCCCTAACTATTCAGCTTTGGCTAGCCCTCTGACCGACGCTCTCCGCAAGACAGAACCGACAAATGTAGTCTGGGACGAACGAAAGGAAGCCTCCTTCGTAAACCTGAAGGCTGTGCTGATTAGCCGTCCGGTATTGCGAGCTCCAGACTATGACCGAGAATTCACGGTCCAGTGTGATGCCAGTGATCGAGGGCTAGGTGCTGTTCTCTGCCAGAGAGATGACGACGGTAATGAGCACCCCGTGCTCTACTTGAGCAGAAAACTGAGTTCTAGAGAGAGGGCTTATTGCGCGTCAGAGAAAGAGTGCGCTTGCATTGTATGGGCCATTCAAAAATTGCAGTGCTATCTTGGAGGGGCCAAATTCACCATAGAGACGGACCATTGTCCCCTGGCTTGGCTGCAAACTGCGACATCGAAGAACAGTCGCCTTCTTAGGTGGAGCTTGATTTTACAGCAGTACCATTTTGAAATAAGATACAAAAAGGGGAAGTTAAATGGGAATGCGGACGCGCTTAGCCGCTGTTTCTAAGCGGTCCGAGGTGTTCCTCACCATGTATCGAAATTGATAATCAGGTTTTTTTTTTTTTTCCGTGCGCTTGTATATGTGTGACTATGTAAAGCAGCACGTTTGGTTTTCTAGGCATACGTGGGTCCTGAACGTCTTGAGAGTGGGCTTTTCTCGAACAACAATGGCAGTTTTCTTTTAACCTGGTCTCTTCAGACGGGAGCCGAGTGCTTGTTTAGACATGTGGTTGAGTTTCAGACAGCTCGAGCAATTTGGCCTACAACAATCAAGACAACGCGACAAGCAACAGCGAGCTTCAAGCGTTCACGTGCAGGCCATTAAGTCGTCTCTTCATGCAGCAGCGGCGACTGCTGCCCTCCGTGACTCTTCTGGCGGGGGAGGAGGCTGTTACGACCGTGCATCCGCATTTGCGCGCTCTATTGTTCGCCTGTGGGCATGGAAAAGTATTGTGAATATGTGGTGATGGTCCAATGGCTCTAAGTGAGCCTGTTTCCAGGAATCCTGTTTTGTAAGCCTGTTTTGCTTTGTGGAGGCCTGCAAATGCCAAATTGACCCTGTCAAGAGAACGTCTGGAAAAACACAAAGAAACGTCCCCCTGCGGGAAATGCAGGAAGTGCTTTCTTTCTTTTGTTCACCCTTCCAGTCGAGAAGCCCTATCGTCCAGTGAGGAATGTCTACTTTCCAAAGGAGACGACAGAGTGACATGTCCGCTGACGTGCAGGACAAGAAAGGAGCATGACGCATACAGCCATTAAGTGATTTCCCAGGAATGCAGGAAAGATTTGCAATTGTCGAAAACGGACAATGCTGGGAGCGTATGCGGCGCCCACGTGCACTTGGGTTTCTGAGAAGTAAACCCACTTGTCAGAACCAGCCTGTGGTTTCTTTGCTGAAGAATAGAAATGTACCTCCTCTCCTCGCCGTTCCCAAGCTTTTCCCGCCAACAAGTGATCACGCCCAACGAATTAATGCCGGACCAGTCAGTGCTTCAGACCATCAGTGCAGTGATGTGTTCGATTGGATGCCGATACCTGAGGGGCGTGCCCTGGATTTGGTTGGTCAGCATCTTCAGAGAGGGGCTGGACATAGGGGGGTTTTAAGGACGCTGCAGAGCACGAAATGTCGCTCTGAGCCCTGGGTAAACGGCTCATCCAAGACGCTTCTCGCTATGAACTCTTAACGCTTGCCATTTTGCTGATGTACCCTTCTTTTTCGTGTAAATAATCTTGTAAATAAGTTTCTCAAAGTGCCATTAAACCTGCTTGTACATATTTCACCAACTTCGAAGATTCAATCCTACTTCAACCCCGAGTCTCTGCACGCTACCAAGTGAAGGCCGGGTCGACGTAGCCCCAGCGTCACGACAACATTCCGAAAGATTATTTTTTATCTGAAGAATAAAATACACAAATCATGAAGCCGCAACACAGACCCAGCTGCAGTAAGAAGTAACTATTTCTCGAGTGGGTATTGATATGCAAGTACACATTCTTCTGCCCCGCCAGAGAATATTGGACAAGCATTCTGTTTGGAACGTAAAACATTTCCTTAGCAAGCGCAGTAGGTCACTGATATCTAGCTGCAACGATCAAAACAACCTTTCTTGCCTGTCTTACACATTTTATGGGCATTATTTGGACGTAATAGCAGCCACAAGAAATGATGTCGTGTTCCGGTACAAGCAACTCGCTTAATGTGCCTCTCTTATTCACTGATTGGGTGATTTCTTGCTTTACAAGGGGATAGCGACTACTTATCTTAGTCTGATATGAAAACAATGTGGCCCAACGTAGGTTTGCCGGCTCTTTCCGTTCTTCTGCAATGTGCACAAATTTCATCATCATCATCATCATCATCATCATCATCATCATCATCATCATCATCATCATCATCATCATCATCATCAGCCTGATTATACCCACTGCAGGGCGAAGGCCTCTCCCATATTTCTCCACTTAACCCGGTTTTGTGCTACCTGCATCCACTTGACCCCTGCGAACTTGTTAATCTCATCCGCCCACCTAACTTTCTGCCGCCCCCTGCTACGCTTTCCTTCCCTTGGAATCCAGTTTGTTACCCTCAGCGACCATCGGTTATCCTCTCTTCGCACTACATGTCCTGCCCATGTCCATTTCTTCTTCTTAATTTCTACTAGAATGTCGGTAACTTGAGTTATTTCTCTCACCCACTCTGCACGCTTCCTATCTCTTAATGTTACCCCTACCTTTTTTTCGTTCCATAGCCCTCTGGGTTGTCCTCAACTTAAGTAGAACTCCCTTGGTTAGCCTCCACGTTTCAGCCCCATAGGTGAGTACAGGCAAGATGCAACTGTTGTATACTTTCCTCTTGAGCGATACCGGTAAGCTGCTAGTCATAATCTGCGAGTGCTTGCCAAATGCGCTCCATCCCAATCGTATTCTTCTTGTTATTTCCTTTTAGTGGTCCGGATCTGCGGTTACTACCTGTCCTAAGTAGACATATTCGCCTACTACTTCCAGTATTTCGCTACCTAATGTAAACTGCTGTTCCTTCCCGAGGCTGTTGAACATTACCTTAGTCTTCTGAATGTTGATTTTCAAGCCTACCTTTCTACTTTTCCTGTCTAGGTCATCAATCATTATTTGCAGTTCATCCCCCGAGTTGCTTAGCAAGGCAATGTCATCAGCAAATCGCAGATTACTGAGGTATTCTCCATCTACCCTTATCCCTAACTGCTCCCATTCCAAGTCTCTGAATACTTCCTCTAAACAAGCTGTGAATAGTACTGGGGAGATTGTGTCTCCTTGCCTAACACCTTTCTTTATGGGAATTTTGTTACTCTCTTTATGCAGAACTATGGCTGCTGTGCAGCCACTATATATATCTTCCAGCACTTTCACGTACGGCTCGTCTACCCCTTGATTTCGCAATGCCTGCATCACCGCCGAGGTTTCAACTGAGTCAAATGCTTTTTCGTAATCAATGAATGCTATGTATAAGGGCTGGTTATATTCCGAGCATTTTTCTATCACCTGATTGATGGTATGGATATGATCGATAGTAGAGTACCGTTTCCGAAACCCTGCTTGATCCTTTGCTTGATTGCAGTCTAAGGTTGTCCTGATTCTATTAGCGATTACCTTAGTAAATACCTTATACGTAACAGACAGTAAGCTGATTGGTCTGTAATTTTTAAGGTCCTTAGAGTCCCCTTGCACAAATTTACCATTCTGCAAATCCTGATTGAAATTTTACGCTAAATACATTTCAATAGCCCAGAAACTTGAAATTCTCTAAACCTCCACTGCTGGTGGTTGTAAATTCTCGCGGGTTCAGCAGCAGTGGCTAGAATGTCGTCGGCAGCACTAATCGTTTACACGGGAAACCGCACCTTCATTTATTTATTTGTTTATATTGCAGGACATAAACTGGCCCAAGCAGGAGGACCAATGCAATTAAATATATGACAATACAAAACGCATTAGAGTTTCACGAAAAGAATCGGGGATATTTTGAACTCAAAAGCATCTGCGCTAAATGGTCGCTCTATTAGTATTACTATGTTCCTGTCACTACCAATTGTTCGTAGATTTGTCGTTTCGTTTTTTTTTTCATGCTGCTCTTAATGTTACCAGATAAATCGGTCGATGCAGTGTTATTTTTTTTTGCTCGTAGCCATAGGACCGGCTTAGCCAAATTGCATACTTCAAGTCTAGACATCATTCTATTAAGCACTTTTCAAACCGCTTATTTGTAAGGTAACGTGCCTCTCGAGGTCGAAGAAAACAGACATGTTTGGCTTATAAGCAATTGTACCTGTGACATGAGCTATCGCATACAGGGGGCAAAGCTGACCAGTGCCTACCAAAAACACCAGAATCTGCTCATGATAGAACGACAGGAGTTGAATTTGCTTCACACAAACTAGATCAGAGAAGTCTCTGAAGCAGGTAAAGTAATCAAAAGCGGCAGAATTTCTTAAGGGTCCACAATCCGAGATAAAAGTCGCAAGCTGTGATAGATTATGAACAGCGAAATCTCATCGATTAAAATTCATTTTTGAAGCGGGTCTGCACAATAGATACTATTAAACTTTACATAAAAAGTTTCATCTTAGGGTGCAGTGAGAGCTTGTTTAATCGAAAAATTTATTTTTGGGAATTTTGGGATTGCCTGGCAAGAACTTTCTTTATTTAGAAAATGTAATAGGCTTTTGTCCTTTTGTTTCGTCACGACGTACGGAAAGGTTCGTGCACTTTGACGTGGTCTCTTCCTTTCAGGTATTTGCAAAGAATCAATGCCCTGATGTTTTTCATCTGAAAATCAGGTTCTGACTTACCTTCAAATTGGCCTTGTTCGTGGAATATTTTTAGCCATTAGGGAATTAGGGCTCCTTCAGGACAGTTCAACTTATTTACCACGACCTTGGAGATCACGGAGCGCTCTCAAGATGCCTTCATGACAGGATCCGTATGTACATGAGGCACTGATCCAATAAGCTGGGACGAGGTGCCCTTTGTCCACATTTGCTAATCTCGAAACAGTTAAGAAAGCTGTCGATGATGCAATTTTGTCCCTTCATGCTGAAATTGAAGTAGGAATAAGATTCAGAAGCCTTGGAGCGCCACGCTTGGACCATCGCGTGTGTCGGCACGAGCACATTAGGCAGACGGCGGCTCAAAACGGTAAAACAAAATGGATAATAAAGGACCGAAGGAACCAAGAGAAGCGTTGTAGCTATGCTGACACCCGTGAAGATTGCAGCTGAAGAAATGCTTTAAGCACGAAGATAGATTTCGCAAGCTTTATTGGCCTTTCTCTAAAAAAAAAAGGCGGCAAAATTTTTAAGATGTTAACTTTTGGCATATACACCGCTATATGTAGAATTTGCTAATTTAGTGAAGGGTTAAAAATAAAATATTTGAGATAAGCTACAGAAAGCATTGTATACAACTGCCTGTCATCTGGCCCACCACAGCCATATTTTATCTCGCAATTAACTAAATATTTAATAGGATATTTTTTAAATTTACTAAGTGTTGCCTTACGACATTAGAGGTGATTTGCAAAAGTTTGAGAGCACCTTCTGAATCCCCATTCCATTTATTCATGATAAAGAAATCCCAAAGTGTATCGTTGTTCGAAGCTCTAAAGAAAGGCCGCGAAATACAAAAATATTTCTGGTCCCAGTAAACGAAATTAGCAGCGGCCGTGCCTCGACAGCCCAGTCCCAGTAGTAGGCTGATGTGTTGGCAGCCAGCGCGGTGAACTCGCTGCGACTTGCACGCCGACTGCGTGAAGCGGACGAAAAAACCGCCGCAGTCATATCGGCCTGCCACTGCAACGGGGTCGTGGAGGCTGCAGCTTATTTTGTTCACGCAAACCTAGGTTGAGAACAGCCCAATGGTGGCGCATGAATGCGCCAGTCCCGTGACATCTTTTTATATTCCCTTAGAGACGAGAACAGAAACCTGGGAAACTTGGAATGATATCGTCATAAAGCTGCGCGAAACACAAAACGGAGAGGACGGAGGAAGAGACGGCGTTTAATCCTCACTCTGCGCACGTATACGGTTATTAAAAGGCTTCGGGCTTTTATAAGTCTGGTTTTTGTTATTTGTGTTTCGTTCCTATATAACTGCCTTTCTAGAAATAAAAAAAAATCTGTTGTTAGATAGCGCTCCTTTTGTCTCCTGTTCTTGGTTTCGCGTTGCTTTATGGTGCTGCTCTCTTTAGAGCTTTCTTCATCGGAAATAAATGGAATGTGAAATGGGGGTTTTAGAATGTGCTCTCCAACTCTACGAATCCATTTGTTGTCTAAATGCAATACTTGGTAAATTAGAAAAGAACGTTAATTACTAAATAGTTAATTTTAAAATAAAAAAAATTCTCGTGGTGCGCCACATGGCTACCAGTTGTATAAACATGGTTTAACTAGCCCCCCTCCCAAAATGTATCATTTTTACACCCTTGGCTAAAGTTAGCTTGGACACCCTACATACCCAACTCGGTGATGCAGTGGTTAGGGCGCTCGACTACTGTTCCCAAGGGTACGGGATAGAATTCCGGCCGCGGCGGGCGATATTCGATGGAGGCGAAAAGCAAGGCGCCCTTGTGCTGTACGATGCCAGAGCGCGTTAAAGAACCATAGGTGGTCGAAATTTCCAAAGTCCTCCACACGGCGTCTCTCATAGGCTGAGTCGCTTTGGGACGCTAAACCCTACAAACTTAACCAAACCAAGCCATATGGCGGGAGAGAGCGGCGGCGTCAGTTGACGGATGTTCCGCGGAGTATTGACATTCTTTGCACTCTGTAGGCAGGCGCTGACATGCGGCATTACGTCGAGCCTTGTCGTGGACTACCTTCCATGCACAAGCTTCAACAAGCGTCACTCTGCTGTCTCCTGGACCGCTGTGTTATACATGAAAATCATGTAGGGCATGCTGGCGTCCCATCTGCTGTGTTCGACGTTGCCGTACATAATGTAACGGATGAAATGGTTTTAATACAGGTGAACGTCGTATGAAGGACGGACGCAGACGGCTCAAAAAAACCGAGATCATTCTGCGTGCGGCTCGCTTCCCCTACTTCTTCTTCTCTTTCTGCTGCGTCTCATGCGCCGCTACGCGGCGTAAAAATTCTTCCCGGGTAAACGATTCTCATCCTCGGAAAATTAGGCAGATCGAAAGATGGCAGCGCTTCAGCAGACCCACGTGAACAACTTGTGTCTTGCGGGATTGGCGGTTATCCGTCGTGTCTTTGGCGATAACGTAATTCACGTCATTCAGTTGGTCCAACACGACGGAGGGGCCATCGTACTTGCAGAGAAACTTCTCATATAGTCCTCGCTTGCGAATGGGCGTCCAAAGCCAGACGTAGACTCCAGGGGAGTAAGTAACTGCACGATGATGCAGATCGTAGTGTTCCTTGGAGCGGCTTTGAGAAGCCGGTGTGCGTAAACGGGCTATACGACGGGCTTCTTCGGCACGGCATAATATCTGGGAAACAGACGCATCGTCGTTGGGGGAAAATGGGAAGATGGTGTCAAGGAAAACGTGGGGAGTTCTTGCATAGAGTAAATTAAAATCAGAATAGCCGGTAACCTCATGATTTGCAGTGTTGTAAGCGTACGTCACATACGGTAGCACTGCATCCCAGTTGCGATGGCCAGACGAGACGTACATGGACAGCAAGGTTGTCAAGGTGCGGTTGGTGCGCTCGGTGAGACCGTTGGTCTGCGGATGATACGGTGTCGAGTGTCGGTAGTGTGAACCATAAAGTCGGAGCATTTCTTCCACGACATCAGCAGTGAATTGCTGACAACGATCACTTATAATAATACTGGGTGCGCCATGGCGAAGAATAACGGAATGCAAAAGAAACGACGAAACATCAGCAGCCTTTGCGGTAGCGAGAGCAGCGATCTCCGCATATCTGGTAAGATAGTCAACGCAGACGATAACCCAGCGGCAGCCCTCTACAGTCTTTGGAAATGGACCAAGCAGGTCAATTCCTATCTTTTCAAAAGGTGAGGTTGGTGGCTTGACGGGTTGTTACCTTTGGTGGAGGTGTTGGGTAAGACAGAAGCTTAGATGTCCAGAGGTAATGTCATCGTGCATGGCATGCAAAACTTGTGCACGGAGAGTTTTTGGGGCGACCAAAAGGAGGGCAGCACTGTAAACTGAGCGCTTGAACAAATCACCGTCTTCAATAGTAAACTGCGTTGACACTGCTCTTCCTTCTGCCTCTTGTATAAGAGGCTGTAGTGACCGGTCGTTGCGTTGTTCTCGCCTAAAGGTCGCCATACTAGGAAACGTCGACGCGATTGAGGCTAAACACCCGTCGAAGCCGTCTTCATCGTTAACGAAAGTCGGCAATGGGTGCCGTGACAAGCAATCTGCATTACTGTGATGTCGTCCACTCTTGTACGCGACACCAAAATTTTATTCTTGTAGGCGCAATGCCCAGCGCGCCAGATGACCAGATGGATCACGAAGTCCGATGAGCCAGCATAGCGAATGGTGGTCAGTAACTATGGTGAAGTCGCGTCCATATAGGTATATGGTCGGAACTTGCGCACAACGAACACAACTGCGAGGCACTCAAATTGGGTAACTGTGTAGTTCCGTTCACATTTTGTCAACGTGCGGCTGACATATGCAACAACGTGCTCAGCCCCACTATGCAGCTGCACAAGCACCGCCCCAAGACCGATGCCACTGGTGTCAGTGTGAACCTCTGTCACAGCAGAAAGGTCGAAGTGGCGCAGCAGTGGTGCTGAAGTTATGGAAGACTTGAGAAGATTGAAAGAGGATTCGCACTCTGAGGTACACACAAACTGCGAATCCTTGTGCAGTAGAGAAGTAAGGGGGTGGGCAAGTTGCGCAAAACCAGCAATGAAGCGACGAAAATAAGAAGAGAGGCCAAGAAAGCTCCGAAGACTTTTCAGGGTGCATGGAGTTTCGAATTCGCGTACTGCAGCAATCTTCTGTGGATCTGGTCTGATACCATCCTCGTTGACGAGGAACCCAAGAACTAAAGTTTGTCGCTCTCCAAAATGGCACTTCTTCGAACTCAAAATGAGGCCCGCTTTGCCAATGCATTCAAGAACATTATCGAGCCTCTCATTGTGCTCTTGGAAGGTCTTTCCAAAAATGATAATATCATCAAGGTAACAAATGCATATTTTCCATTGGAGGCCACGAAGGATAGTGTCTATAAATCGCTCGAACGACGCGCGAGCGTTGCATAATCCAAAGGGCATTACATTAAATTCGTATAAACCATCTGGTGTTACAAAAGCAGTCTTCTCAGGTTGGATAGATGTAGAGGAATTCGCCAATAGCCAGATTTGCAATTCAACAGAGGAGAAATATGACGCCGAATGCAGACAGTCGACAGCGTCATCAATGCGAGGTAATTGGTATACGTCTTTCTTTGTTACCGCATTCAAACGACGGTAGTCTACAGAAAATTGCCAAGAATTGTCTTTTTTTCGCACTAGGATCCCAGGGGCGGCCCATGGACTGGAAGATTCTCGGATGATTCCTTTCTGCAGCATTTCGTCCACCTGTTCTTGAATTATCTTGCGCTCTGCCGGGGAGAGTCTGTAAGGTTTTTGGCGAATAGGGGGTGCGTTTCCTGTGTTAATTTTGCGCTGTAGCCGAGAAGCTGGGAAATGGCTACCCGATTCGGTGAGGCAAAGTCGAACACTTGAGCATGCGTTGTCAAAATGTTTTGCAGAATACGACGCTCACTAGATGGGAGCGATTTGTTGATCATGCCCTTAAACTCAGCACAATATTCAGTGTTGTCTTTCACGACTCCTGTGCAATCGGAAATAATTCCAACGGTATGAGTCACATAATTCTCAAATCTTGCGAGTGTCAAACCAGAAGGAAGACAGACAGGCTCTTCTGACACGTTCAGAGCCCAGAGGTATGCGCGACCATCCTCCGCCTCCACGACGGAGCGTGGCACCAAAATATATATATTTTTTCGCTCCATTCGAGACATCTGGCTCGACGACTAGTGAATGTTTACCCATGAAAGATTCAGAGGATTAAGAGGGAGAAACGTCGCCGTCATCTCAGGCAGCAGCACATCTTCATTCAGGGTGAGAACTTCTTGATGACTTTGAGACATGAACATGTTATCTACTAATGCGGGGATAATGTTCGGTTGCAAAAAAAATTCACCGGCACTAAAGTCTGAAGTCTCACCACACTCGCGCAAAACGTCAACACCCAAATAACGTCATGCGTGGCACGTCTCAATACAACGAATTCTGTCCTATATCACTCGTCACCAATGACACTTGAAACAGTGCACCGGCCAACTGTAACTAACGTTTCACCCCCAACTCCACAAAACGTAGTGTTTTTGTCCCACACTAACATAACTTTCTGTCGAAGACGGATCTTAAATGAAAGGCTCATAACTGAGACAGCGGCACCAGTGTAAACCAAAGCATCCGTTTTAACATTGTCTGCACACGCTGACACTTTGTTCTTTAGCATGACGATAGCAGAGGTATGCGTGAAATCGACCGTCCGGCGACCTTACCTTCATCTGTCTCACCACCTCGTTTCCCAGCGGTGGAGAAAAAAAAAGCGGTGACGTGGGGGTGGCAACGGTGTTGTCGCTGCGGCGGGGGAGTGATGCTGCGATCGGACACAGGGGAGTCATTCTGTGCATGGCGTTGAGGCGAAGAGGGCCGATAGAAGGTAGCGGGTAGCTGCTGCTCCCACTGGGCACCATTCGTGAAGCGTGGTGCTCGTTGGACAGGGGGTCGGGTAATTTGACGACGCGGACAAAAGCGGACGATATGTCCACTGCCCCCACAGCCGTAACATACAGGTGGCTGGCGGCTCTGGTAGTTCACTTCAGGATCCCTTGGAGGCCGAGATGGGGCGAAAGAAGCTCGACGAGGAGCACCATGAGGCACTTCATCCGGATGGGCTGGACGCTGCTGGAAATAAAGGTGCGATGTTGGTTGCAGGGTCAGCTCCACGCCGTTGTTGTAAGCTGGTTCGCAATTATTTTGTGCAGCCCATGGCGTGCGCTGTTCCCATGATGATACGGACCTCGACGTCGGGTGGTAAGGAACATCGAAATTTATACGTTGCCGCTGAATATCCAGCTCCTCGCGTATAATCCTCCTGACCATAGAAGCGATGTCTTCAGCCTCCGGAATGTCGATACCGGCAACAGTTGTGACATTAGAAAGACGGCCAAATTTGGGTGCTATCTGACGTGCCTTTCACGCCTCAAATGCCCGGCACTGCTTGATGACATCTGCTACTGTGGCAAGGGTGTCCCGCGAAATAAGGAAGTTGTACACATCCTCAGCAATCCCCTTGAGAAGGTGCCCTACCTTATCTTCTTCTGACATCTGCCTGTTTACAATGCGACAAAGTTTCAATATTTCCTCGATGTAACGTGTGCATGTCTCACCGGGCAGCCGCGCTCTCTGGAAAAGTTGATGCTCAGCGCGTTCCTTCTTCGCAAAGGTATCCCCAAAGGACTTTGTAATTTCGTCAACGAATCGGTCCCAGGTCGTCAGGATTTCTTTGTGGTTATCAAACCACGTCAGAGCGGTGCCAGCGAGGAAGAAAACATTGTACAGACGTGCGATTGAGTTCCATCGGTTGTACTTGCTGTATCTTTCGTAATGTCGGAGCCATTCCTAAACGTCATCTTCGGGCTCACCGTGGAACGTACGCGGCTCTCGCTGGTAGGGAAAGGTTCTTCAGGTCGCTGTTCATGAGTCTGCGTCGTGCGGGTGGTAGCCATTAAAAGGTATTGTTAAGGAGATAAAGGTGGCAAACCTGCTACACGATGGCTGCGACGAGGTACTGGCGGATCCAGAACGTTTTTACCCAGCGCCTAGCACCAAATGTAACGGATGAAATGATTTTAATACAGGTGAACATCGTATGAAGGACTGACGCACACGGCTCAGAAAAACCCAGATCAGTCTGCGTGCGTCTCGCTTCCCCTGCTTCTTCATCTTCTCTTTCTGCTGCTTCACATGTGCCGCTACGTGGCGTAACAATATAAATCACGTCCGCAATCGTTTCGTTGAGGCGCTCCATGGCCTTGAGATGGTGTGCTGTTGTACGTCAGTGGCTTGTATGATTGCAGGTCACGTTGACTTCCATGAGTTGCGCCGTAATTGCGGTTCCCCTGACAGTGATGAGCACTTCGGGGTCCCCGTCTCACAGGATAACGTGTTCGACGTAGTACTTGCCGACTGCGGCTACGGTACCATTAAGCAGGGCTTTTGCATCGGCATAGCTGGTCATGTAATTGGTTGCTACGATTATCGGCTTGTTGCCCCTTGGTGAAGTCAGGAAGCGGCCGAGGGCACCCACCCCGATTTGTTGAAAGGGCTTACTCCGAATCGGTATTGGGTTCAGTGGCCAGTCTGGTCTGACAGGGGACGTCTTACATCGATTGCACTCGCGACACATTTTCCTGTAATGGCCAAACTCAGCAGATAACCGCTGTCAGTAATACCTCTCTTGGATTCGATACAACGTGCGCGCCCTCCCGAGGTGCGCTGCTGTCAGCTCATCGTGGGAAGCTTGGAAGATATCCGTTCTGAAGTTTGTTAGAATGACAAGGAGGTATGTAGTCCTGTTGGGCGCGAAGTTCTTCACGAGGACATCATCGACAAGGCAAAGGACGAAAATTGACGCCTGAACAGAGTAGGACGAAAAGCGACCTTGCCTTCTATATAATCCACTAGGTTTCTCAACTAGGAGTCCGAGCATTTCTGTTTTGCGAAACTGCCGGCGCTCACTGGTGTCAAGAAGGCGTCTTCGTTGTCTTTTGGAGGCGCATCAACAGAGGCTCGGGACAGCAGTCCTCGTCGGTGTGCTTGCAACCAGACTTGTAGGCCACTGTGATGTCGAATTCTTGGCGGCGTAAGCTCGGTCAAGCTAGGTTGCCGGAGGGTATATTTATTTTTTCTTTCAAAGTACTGTCAACCCTTATTTGAGGGTCATTACAGTGAAGGAAACTAAAAAAAAAGCATATACACACAAAAATAACCAATCACTTCGAATATATAGTACAAGAGAACATAGAAACGCAACATAATACTGCCGTACCGTTACCCGCCATACTATATATATATATATATATATATATATATATATATATATATATATATATATATATATATATATATATATATGTATAGTTGATATATAGGGGGAATGAGGGGTTCGTTATTATAAAATTAAAGGAGCCAAAGTCTACAAATCCAAGGCAAGCACCAGGGATATTTATTTACGCATTATGTTTTTAATATTTTGTTGTTGGTATTGACAAGAATGAATGATATGATGATTTTAGGGATAAAGAATGCTAAATGCGAAGCGGAATGAAAAACAACGCGCCGATCGTGGGAGAAGAAACCACGACCTCCGAATGTCGCCTACAGGGCTCTTCCACGACGAACCATCGGCGAGTTGTTTTCCTTCCGCTTTGTATTATATGTTATTTATCCCTAAAATCATCATAACAGTAATTATTGTCAATACTAACCACAAAACATTAAAAACATAATACATAAACAAATAAATACCCCCGGCGTTTGCCTCAGACTTGTAGACTGTTGGCTCCTTTAGTCATTTTTTTTGGTCTACCAATGTCATTTTGTTTTTAAATGCTGCAAAGCAGACAAGAGATGTCGAAAACCTTGGGTGACAAAGGACCTATTGAAGAAGATTAAAAAAAAGAGCGTCTTTTTAAGAAATTCATCCGATCTCGTGCCCAATCTGATCTCGCTGCGTTCAAGATATTTCGCAATGATTTAACTAAGCAGTTGAAAAAAGCAAGGGACCTCTACTATCAAAACCTGTTCAGTACTAGCGGAAATCGCACCGACCTAATGTGAAACAACTTAAATGCGCTCATGGGCCGAAGTGAGAAAAAGGAAATAGTTGATGAAATTCTTCACGGCGGACAAAAGGTGACTGGGGAAGCAATGGTTGATATTTTCTATAATTACTTTGTTCACAGGGACTTAAATACAACCCAGACAGCATCCTATAAAACTTTAGGGAATGAAAACTCTGGTACACTATTTTTCGAACCAACAGATGCAAATGAGGTGTGTTCTGTTTTCTTGAGTTTAAGTAATTCTCAAACCGTTAATGCTGATGATATACAAATAAGAATTGTGAAGTATACCATACGTATAATCAGCCCTATTTTGGCACATATATTTATTTCATGTATTTCTACAGGAGTTTTTTCTTCAAAAACACAAGTTGCCCGCGTGATACCATTATTTAAAAAAGGTGATGAGTCGCATCTAACTACAGGCCTGTAGCAATTCTTCCTGTTTTTTCTAAAGGCCTAGAGAAAATTATATTAAACCATATATCGCGCTTCTGCAGCAAACATAATCTTATCACTAGAACAGGTCTACAGAGTTGGCGTTGCTGGACCAAAATGAATATATTCTACAAAACTTTGAGGAAAAAGGCATTGTTACAGGCATTTTAGTTGATTTCACTCAGGCTTTCGATTAAATTAGTCATATAATCTTGTTTGAAAAACTGAATCATTATGGAATACGTGGACTTGTTTTGGCACTGTTGAAGAGCTACCTGTCAAATAGGTCTCAATATGTTGAAAAGAATGGATTCGCTTCTAGCAGAAGTCTCTGGGGTACCACAAGATAGTATTGTAAGTCCTGTCTTATTTAATTTATATATCAATGATATTGTACACATTTGTTCAGACATTAAGTTCATTATAGACACCGATGATACCAGTGCCTTGGTATCATCCCTTTCTCAAGCTGAAGCAATCCTTAAAGCAAACAGTTTTTTTCGTAAATTAGACTCCTGGAGTTGTAACAATCAATTGTAAACTAACGCGAACAAAACAAAAGTAGTTGTTTTTCGACCAAAAGGAAAAGAAGTTTCGTTACAGGAAAACATACTGTTTAGATCCGAACCGATTGACGTGGTAGACAGTGTTAAGGTACTGGGGATATATTTTACATCAACATTACAATTGGATGATCACATAAACAGTCTAATAAGTAAATTAAGTTTCATAACGGGAATTCTAAATTGCAACCGCTATACTCTCCCGAAAAGAGTTATACTGATGGTCTCTGTGCCTCCTAGTTAAACTACTCTCATTTAGTTTGCGGAACTGCAAGAAAAACAAGGCGATTGCGGTTACAAAGGCTACAGAAAAAGATATTACGAATCATTGCAGACGTGGATTACACAGCACCAACATGTCATATTTTTTCATCACTAATGTGCTAAACATAAACAACTTATACGAGTATAAGTTGTCCCGGCAGTACCGTTTGAATATCCAACGAAACTGTTCGATTTTGAAAGAAATTGCAGAACTTGTGGGCGATTCCTCTGCCCGAGGGATGCGCACGACAAATACACAGCGGGCCGTGTAACAAACATCTTTAATCTCACAGGGGTCGTCGTCCGGGGGGCTGCAGCCTGCGGGTCGTCTTCCGTGGAGAAGCGCCAGGCGCGAAGCAGAAGCGAAGCAGGAACGAAGAGCAGGAGCGAAGAGAGGGCGAGACGGCGGCGCGTGCCTTCTTTTATAGGCCCCTCGCGCGGGACCGGTTATCCCCGAAAAAGCGGGGAGAGGGAAACAGGCAGCGCGCAGGGAGCATTGGGAAGTGGCGCGGCCTTCGAATGCGCGGTGCGCCACGGGCCCTACATCTCCCCCCCCCCCCTCAGCGTCCGACCAGGGCTCCGCCAACAGCCGGGCCATGTCCATGTCCGAGCCCTGGTCGGCGTAAAATATGAAGGCTTGTCGCCTAGCTCTGGCGGGATGCCATCTCAGCTGGTCCGTGGGACGGGAGACGCAGCAGGCATGGCGGGACTGTTCCGGCTGGTCCCTCTCCGGCAGCGGCCACATCCTCGGGGTCACAGCGCAGCTGGGCTCGGCCACGGATACGCCTGGCAGCGGCCCTGAGCTGCTGCTCTACATCGTTGACCCCTTTCCACATGGCGCCGTGCTGGATGCACATTGCAGCAGGCGTTTCCGCCCCGGGCACACCTGGCTTCCTGAGGCCCGTACACCAGGCCTGGGCAGCAGGCTCCAATCCAGATTTGTTGAAGACGGCCAGCATGGCCGCGCTGGTCACAATGATGGTCCACAAACTACTACAAACTAGGGGGTACCCCTTGTTTAAGTGGCCCCTCCTAGAACCATGCGCTGGGTGCGGTTTCCCGCCCCAGCGACGGTAGTTCATCTGGCTGCTGCAAAATCTTATCAAAATGCATTCTGAAAAAAGCAAAGACGTTAGACAAAGTAGTGCACTACCTTGGCCTTAGGTTATAGCGTCGGTTGCGAACCGGGTTGCTACCTGTACGCCTTACTTTGGGGGAGATCGCTGCATTGCTTTGAGCTTCCCCCGCTTCGCAGTAATCGACCTTGCGAAGGTGGTAAGCTTTCAAGTCTGCGACGTGCACCGGACCAGCGGTTTCACCGCTCGCCAACAACCGCAGCTTGTAGGTGAGGGGCACAGGCCGTGCCGTAACTTCGAACGGTCCAACCCACTTGTGCGCTAGCGGCGCGGCGAAACCACGCGCTGCGTTACTAAGCGGGTGCGTTCTTTTCAGTACCAAGTCGCCCGTGCTGAAAACGACGTGACGACGACCTTTGTTGTACTGATCCGCTTGCTCCATGCGCGCGACATCGAGGATTTCACGAGCCGCGCGCTGCGCTGCCTCAAGGCGCTCGCGGAGCTTTGCCGCGTACTGCGTAAGCGGAGGGGGCGCGAGCCCCGCCGCGTCAAGTAGGGCGTTCTCTAGCGGAAAAGCGATCTCTTTCCCAAAATTCAAGTAAGCAAGTGTCATACCCACCGACCTGTTCATGGTTGTTCTAGTAGCGAAAGCCAGTTCGGACAGCCGTGCGTCCCAATCTCTGTGCTGCTCGGTCGTCGCGACCAGTATACTCTTAACATTCCGATTCACTCTCTCGGTTATGTTGCTCTGAGCATGGTAGGGACTCGTTTTCCTGTGACGGATTTGAAGCGCCCGACAGCAATCAACAGACTTTGCTTGTGAAATACGAGGCATTGTCTGTAATCAGGTCGGAAGGGAAACCGAAACGAGTGAATGTCTCCAACAGTTTCTCCCAAATCCGTTCTGACACAAGCTTCCTAAGGGGGAAAACCTCAACCCACTTGGAATGTTGGTCCGTTATTACCAGGATATAGTTGTGTCCGCGCGCGGAGCGAGGGAGGGCCCCATGATATTGCACGCGACCACTTGCCACGGATAGTTGCTAACTACCGGCTTCATCATGCCAGCGGGTTTCCCCGCCCGAGGCTTGGCTACCTGCCAAACAGGACATGTACGGGCGTCACCCAGCACATCCTTTCTCATACCTGGCCGGGTCGCGACACGGCATAACTTGTCGTAAGTCTTACTGCCTCTGCCATGACCTGCCAGCGCTGAGTCATGGAAGTACTGGAGGAATCATTTTCGCAACTTCCTCGGGACCACGACTCGGAAGGGGATGCAATCGCCTCTTCCTCGTCAAGTTGGGGGATGTAGCGGAGCAGTGAGCCATCATCGCCCAGCAGATACGCGTCGTACTTGCCCTCAGCGTTCCCGGTGCAAGCTGCACTACTCTCAAGCTCTGTCAGCACCCGCTGGCATAGACCGTCTGCTTTCTGGGCCTCAATTAGTTCTTCCCTACTGACCTCTACTCCCCAAGACAGATTTCTCTCTGCCTCGCTTCTTGGCAGGCGAGTAGCCGCCGCCACCAGCTGCTGCGCCTTCTCTCGCTCGCAGCACAGCGCGGCAACTCTGTTCGCCTCCTTTCTCTCTTTAACTACGCAGGGATGCAATCGCCTCTTCCTCGTCAAGTTGGGGGATGTAGCGGAGCAGTAAGCCATCATCGCCCAGCAGATACGCGTCGTACTTGCCGTCAGCGTTCCCGGTGCAAGCTGCACTACTCTCAAGCTCTGTCAGCACCCGCTGGCATAGACCGTCTGCTTTCTGGGCCTCAATTAGTTCTTCCCTACTGACCTCTACTCCCCAAGACAGATTTCTCTCTGCCTCGCTTCTTGGCAGGCGAGTAGCCGCCGCCACCAGCTGCTGCGCCTTCTCTCTCTCGCAGCACAGCGCGGCAACTCTGTTCGCCTCCTTTCTCTCTTTAACTACGCAGGGCGCGACACTCACGTCCGCCCTCTCCTCCTCGCCACTAGCGGCGGCCCCGCTTTCAGCAATGCTGGTCTGCGCCTCTTCTGCGCTTCTGCCAGCCTTCAACGGTGCGCGCGATAACGCATCGGCCACCTTATTCATGCTGCCCCGGCGGTATCAATGGCGTACGCGTAACGTTGAAACGTCAGCGCCCATCTCGCGAGTCTGCCTGCGGGGTTTTTCAGCCTCTTTAACCACGAAAGTGCCTGGTGATCAGTCTGCACGGTGAAAACCGCTCCGTCTAGGTACATGTCGAACTTTGACAATGCGAACATTATCGCCAGGCATTCCTTTTCGGTCACGGAGTAATTCCGCTCCGCCGATGTGAGCGTGCGGCTAGCGAACGCGACAGGGCGCAGCTTGCCCTCGTGTTCCTGCAACAAAACAGCTCCTACACCGGCATCACTAGCATCTGTCTGCAAGACAAACGGCTTGTTCAGGTCGGGGAGGCGCAAACTAGCGGTGTTCGCTATCTCGCGAGCCAAGGCAACAAAAGCGTCGTTCTGTTCATTGCCCCAGTGGGCGAGCCTTTCCGCAACAGCTAGTTCAACGGTCTAGCGAGCTCTGAACAAGTAGGGATGAATTGTCTGTAGAAGGCAACCATACCCAAAAACCTCTGAAAGCTTTTCACGTCCGTCGGGCAGGGGTAGTTCAGAATTGCCTACAGTTTGTCATCGTTCGGTCTCAAAGTGCCATCATCAACCACAGATCCCAAGAGGTTCACTCTCTCTGATGCCAACTGCACTTTCTTTGGGTTGATCGTTATACCCGCACGTCTCATTCTTTCAAGAACGGAATTCAGGTGAATGAGATGCTCTTCGAACGACTGTGAGAATATCACGACGTCGTCGAGGTACGCCATCGCGTAGCTGAACCTTGCATCGCCCAGCACGATGTCCATCAATCGCATGAACGTGCTCGGTGCATTAGACAAACCAAACGGGAGTCGAGTAAATTCGAAGAGCCCGCGGTGACAGGTGAATGCGGTTTTCTGAATGTCACCTTCCGCCACCTCAATCTGCAGGTACCCTCTGCTTGCATCCAGGACTGTGAAGAACCTTGCGTTCCCTAACGCGTACATCACGGCCTCGATCGACTGGAAAGGGTACGCAACCGCAGCCGTCAGTGAGTTGAGCCTTCGGTAATCAACACACAGCCTGACCGAACCATTTTTCTTTGGCGCTAGAACCACTGGGGACGCCCAGGGACTTTGTGCCTCACCGCGCCGGTATCTATAATTTCGTCAAGGGCGCTGTCGAGAAGCTGTCTCTTATGCGCACTTAACGGCCTCGGGTTACATCTGAAAGGGCGCGCATCACCCGTTTCGATCTCGTGCTGATGCAAGTGGGTTCTGCCTGGTCTCTCTGTGAAGCAATCCGAAAACGGTAGTAAAGTTTCCACGAGCCTTTGGCGCTGACTACCGGTTCCTGAGAAGGACGCGATAATTGCTTCTAATGGGCTACCATTCAGTGTCGCGGGGGAGCTGTCTGCCACAAAAGCATGGACGCTCGCTCGCTGAGCGACGCATTCCTGTTTGGGCGCGCTAAGAAAGGTAATGAGGGGGGTGAAGTGGCTGTAGCGATAGCCGTTCTCCCCCATGTCAAGCACAATGCCTTCGCTCGAAAGAAAATCTCTTCCCAGAACAACTGGTATGGCTAAGCCGGGCAGATAGACGAAGCGATGCCTCCGCTTCTTGCCGTCAAAACGCAGGAAAAGACGTACCGCTCCCTCGGCTTTTGTTGTCCCTGCTGCTAAGCTCAAAGGGGTTTCGGCTGGCCTGACACGGATGTTACATCTACGGCAGGCCTCGAACACATCATCACCGACCAGTGACAGAGTTGAGCCCGTGTCAACGAGTGCCGAGTAGCTTTGACCAGCTAACCGCACTAGCATAAAAGGGGTCGAGCGCGACAACATTCCTTGCGCTCTACAGGCGAGGGGGACAAAAACCTCTGCGCCCCCGGGGCGGTCGCCCGGTGACGCGGCGTGGGAGTACATTTCCCATTTTCCGCCGTGGCTACCACGTCCCGCCGACGGCGACAGGCTGGTGTTACCAATTATGGCCGCCGGCGGTCCGCGTTTCCCTGCATACGCCTTGCTTGACACTCGCGTGCCATGTGGCCCGGCTGGTTGCAATTCCAGCAAAGCCGGTCGTTCACCTGCCGCGCAGTCGGGGGATGCCGCGTTCCACGAAGCGGTTGGGGACGTCTTTCCCCTCTCTCCGCGCCTGTGCGTACGTCGCTGGCGAGCCCAGCTCGACGCCGCTGCTCGAACGCGTACGAGTCAAGAGGGCGAGGGATCGCGGAGCCTTCCGCTGGCCTTTGCTGCCCTACCCTCATTACGTCTGCGCCACTGGTGCGCGGCGCGGAGTCTTGGCCTCCGGCCCAGGCGCATCGCGGCTCTAGAGATTCGGCTGGCCTGGGGGGTGGCTGGCAGCGCAATTCAGTGAGTAAATCCGCCTGTACTACCTTCGCTTCCTGCGCTAGGGCCTCGAGGTTTGCAAAACCACGTCTCCGCAAATACGGCTTGAAGCGCGGATGGCATTGCCTCATCACGCGCGTGACCTGTTCTAGATCGGTTGCCGTGCGATCTGCCCTCTTGTAGAGCTCCTGCATTGCGCGTACATACTCGAGGAGGCTCTCCTCTGGGTGCTGTGTGCGCAACGCTAGCTCCTCAAGCATCCGACGTTCGTAATTGGGCGGCAAGAACTCGCCGCGGAAGCGATCTGTGAAGTCTGCCATCGACTGGAAGGCCGGCTGGCAGCGTCTCCATCGCGCCGCGCTCTCAACAAGTGCTACGGGAATTACCTGCGCTAGCACCACGTCGTCTGGGGAACCCAGTGCCGTCTGATAATCCTCGAGTTCTTGCAAGAACTCGTGGACTGACTTCACGTCCGTGTAGCCGGAAAAGTAGAGAACCTCTACATTTATCCGCGGACGCGAGACTGTCGCCGCAGCTGTGGCTTGGTTGGCGCTAGCCACCGAACCGAGCTGACGGGTGAACACCGACAACATTTCGTTCATCTGTCTCATCAGGGCGGCCGCATCGGTAACTTGCGCAGCCTCTACCGCGTCCTTTACCTCACTTCCGGACGCACTGGCATACGAAGCGGCGGCCCTATCTGGCACGTCTTTTCTCGGAGGCATTGCACTCAACAACTAAGGCCGGCCGGGATACACACGCGCACGAAAATTAAAACACAAACCGCCCGACACTAAAAAACACACACATAACCCAAACAAAATTAAAACACTGTACAAACACTACTATACTACACTCCGCGTCATCTGCACACACGATAGCCCTAAACTCAAAATGGCGTCGCGCCTAACATACAAAGGACCGGCCCGTCGTGTTGCCGTGCGCTGCCACGTTGGCAGAGAAATCGTCCACATGGGTGCTAATTGCCCCAGTTGGGTGCCAGTTGTGGCCGATTCCTCTGCCCGAGGGATGCGCACGACAAATACACAGCGGGCCGTGTAACAAACATCTTTAATCTCGCAGGGGTCGTCGTCCGGGGGGCTGCAGCCTGCGGGTCGTCTTCCGTGGAGAAGCGCCAGGCGCGAAGCAGAAGCGAAGCAGGAACGAAGAGCAGGAGCGAAGAGAGGGCGAGGCGGCGGCGCGTGCCTTCTTTTATAGGCCCCTCGCGCGAGACCGGTTATCCCCGAACAAGCGGGGAGAGGGAAACAGGCAGCGCGCAGGGAGCATTGGGAAGTGGCGCGGCCTTCGAATGCGCGGCGCGCCACGGGCCCTACAAATTATGCCCTATCAATCCAATTTACAGCACTCGAATTCCAGAACAATGAATTGTTTTCAAAATGCCGCGCAACCTATCGGCAACAAATGCTCCGTAACATACTTCCACGATTACCGCGCACTATAGAAAAGGGTGGCATTGATATATTCAATATGTTCCCATAAGCAATGAAAATATATTTCACAACATAACCTATATAGGTTTCAGGCAGTACTTTATTAATGTTAAATATGCTCAGTATATTGTCAGGTGCATGTTGATGGCCTTTTTTATTTTTTCCGAGAGTATTTTCTGATGTGCTATATGTTGACTTTTTCATTATATTATTTTGTTTTCTGTTTGTCTTGTTTTTTATCTTTCATTCACCTTTTTTAACCCCTTCAACCGTTTTCTGCTCACTTTCGTTTCACCCTGCTGCTGTACACGCCTTAAGGGGGCTGAGGACTTCTCAAGCCGCAGACACGGTTTTTCCCTCTGCCTCCTTTCACTTTGTTGTGAATAAAATATCCATTGATTGATATATACACGGTGTTTGAGCGAAGATTTTAAGTAATATAAAAATAGTCGGTGCACAATGCAAAGGAAATATTTCCTTAAACCCACTATCTGCCCTTTTCCACATAATATTCTGCAGAAGGTCTCTAATTATCCATGTAATTAACAAAGCAACCACTAAATAACTTTTTAATTATTGTAGCTGGGGATTTAGTCCCAAAGTAAGGTTTGACGGCCTTAACGATACAAACCCGTATCAGTTTTTGAAACAAAGAAAAACGCATTTTATAGAGCCCTGCAGTGGGAAGAAATCCGACGCTTTTTTCCGCATGCAATTGAAACTGAGCGCTAGAGGAGCGGCGAAAGTATGACGCAAACGTCCAATTCAAAACGCGTGTCCTAACTTCCCTGGGAGCCTCGCCGCTTAGCTTAGACCGCGGCCGGCGTTATCGTCTGCTCCGTCGCTCGACGTAACAAAAAGTCGCCTTTGGGAACGCCGAATTTGAGAGAATTGATGAGCGCTGGCCTGGCGCTCTGCCAGTTGGATTACCTCCGGAAGAAGCTTTTTTATCTTTTTTTAGTTTCATCGCTAGTTTTCTGACAGGACCGCCGCACGCTTCTGTGACAGCGTGCAGATTGCTGTTGAACGTTTGACGTTCAATGGTGCTGGTGTATTTACATGCATTGCGTTATTTCTGTCAAGTCGAAAAGTTTGTTCCTAACGTATTCGCTGAGGAATGTATTCAGTGATGAGAAATTGGGTGACATAGAAGGTCAGGTTGTTTTTCTCCCAAGCCCAATGCATTGGTTGGGAAAGGTGCGGTCCAGGCCGAAGAAAAAAATGTGGCCGGGATCTCATGCTGTAGCCTAAAACCATTATTTTTTTCTTCACTACCAGTGATAGATAGCTCTGCGACAAATGCAGATACGGCGCCGTTTAGAACGTAGTGTGTGTACTTCCGTCGATGAAGTAGAGACCGGCAATACGGCCGTCATAATTGCCACATCGAACATTTGCTAACAATCTGACTTGACGCTTGTGCTGACGTATAGCCAATGTGTGTTTTCGTAGCGCCAATATTGGGCATTGTCCAAGTTTACATTCGAGTCCCCGCTTAGGTCTCGTTTGCCCAAAGCACTTTTTCCAGAAACTCCGAGTTTTCACCACATTTAAATACGCGCCATATAAAAAAAAACACAAAAAACAACAAGTTTCTCAAAGTCATTCGGTGTCAGATTCATTTGAAGACATACATATCATTTCTAGCTGTGTCTTGAAAATGCCCTAAGTGAAGCCGGGCTGACTCCGTACGCGTTGGCAATTTACTTGACTCTTGCTCCAGGCCTGTGAGCAACGTTGCGAATACATCAAAGTCGTCAATTCCACCCCTCATCATTTATTTTCTGAACATACAATAGTCTTAAATCGATTAAATCTCGGTATGAATGGGGAAAGGGTCGGCACACAACGACCAGATGTTGGACCGCATGCAGTCTGGATGCCAGCTCGGCGTCCATCTCCGCGCTGAAATAAACGATCACAATGTGCACCTTCTGGGCTGTGGAGTGTCGGAGTTGTGTAAAATTAATTGTGGTTTAGCTCTGGGTAACCCTAGTTGAATTGCAACAGCAACGGCGGAAACTTCTTTTGCCCGCTACATTATACACTTATCACGCCCTATTAGTGTAAGGTGCTACATTAATATTATTGTCATAACCTTAAGGGCATGACGCGAGAGCGTAAGCTGCCAGCCCACATATAATGTAACGCTTCAACCAAGCCATATGGATGTGCCTGCTTGTGGTAGGGGTAACGAGAATGCAAGCGGTCTTGGCCGGCTCATTCTGATATCATTCTCCCATAGGAAAGGAGCGACTAGAGTTGGCAGCTCCTTCCCGTGACATAGAGGTAACGTGAATTCAAATTTCATGGCAGGCTGACGTTTTATGAGGAGACAGTAGCTACGCCTCATCAAGGTGTAGCTGCGGCCCCCCGAGGTCTCTCTTTGGCTGTCGGAATATTGCTTTTGGAATTGGAGTATGTATCTAAATACGCTAAAAGTTGAAGAGCAATACTTATCATTTTATAAGAAAAAATGGAGATGGATGTCTCTAGATGCAGAACAAAGCGAATTTGGATATCTATTATTTGTGAGCATGGCAAAAAAATAATCAAAAGAGTGCGGTTATACAACTGTTGGGAGAAAGCCTTTTATTTGAATGCAGCTCCACATGAGTGCTCATATTCAAGAAGGCATCTATAACGTTAGTATGGCTCCTTTTTGTCCAAAAATAAAGCATTCTTTACATAGCGACAGGTTATCCTCACAAGGTAGGGCAGGCTACAGGAGCACAAATAGATTCCGTCTATCTTCCCCACTACAAGTAGATAGTTTTCTCCTAAAACGTTTTGTGTTGTATTTAGTAATATGCATACTCAGAAAACTAATGAAAGATTGGAATGTTCAAAATTTACAGAATGTTTTTTGGTTATACACCAATTTGTGGTGCACGTTGTTATGTACAGCGAAGAAACGAAATAGCCAGAGCACTGCAAGGCGTCACGTTGTGAGGCGTACCGCCATGGTATATAAGTATTTGTTGGGACGACGACGTTGCGAGCACTTGTACTTATTAGCCGTTCATTTATTGGCTTAAAACAATGTCACCGGTTACTATTTTATTCTCTCTTCCAGCGATAGCAAACAATTTTTTTTCTATTTTCCTACTTTTGTTTTTAACCTTACAGTTCGGATACACGAGTGGGCCTTATGCGACAGGGAACGAAGTACTGGCACTGTGCTGGCCAACTTAAGAAAGGGAAGGGCTACGAAGTATACAGTGGAAGAGGAGATTACGACCTTGAAACACAAGAAAGTTTCGGCGTAACCGTGAACACCGGTTCTTACTATTCCATTGGATGTCGCTTTACACCGACCACATTTTTAACGGTGAGTATATACGGCGCAAATAAGAGAAACAAAAGCGGACGTTAAAGGGGCTCTAAACAGCTATAGCAATACAATTTCCCTATGCCTAGTATGTGAAAGAATGGCGATATAAAATAACCTTCCCACAAGAATTTTTGAAACGCGGCATTTGGAAGCAGAGTTATTTGCAATCAAAATTTGAATATCTGCGTCTTCGCGTCTTTCCTCCTCCTTTAAACTATTTAGCGCGCGCAAAGGCTGGCCCTCCTCTACGGGCCTCGCCCACTGACACGTCACAACTGACGCAGTTGCGCTTTTACTTTTTTGCTTAGCGCCGCACGCTGCAACTTCCATTTTGGCGCCCTTACTTGCAGACGCGCCGCCGAGGGCCTCTCGTCGTCTGCGGCTTTATCCTCATCGCCCCTCAGCACAAATCAGAAGGTTTGTTGCCACGCTATACATCCCTGGCGTTGACCTCACCCTCGATTTTGTGCTACGTCCTGTGCGCGACGGGTGCAGGACAGTTCTGGGCTAGACTGGCCACTCTCTTGAGTTCGCGAAGGCGCCTTCGCGAAGCGCGAAGCCAGGCCGTGCTCCTCTTGGCTGCAGCGCACTTGCAACAAAGAAAATAAAAAAAAAACACATTAAAAGTATCACATTCAGGTTTCATCACAAGATTAAGTCTTGAGTAACACACACAGTTTTCTTAACAGCAGGTTGGTAACAAAGTTATGCATTTAAAAACAAATTATAAGAATACAGATCAGAGCAAAATACGAACACAAAAAAAAAACCCGCCCACAACAGCGTTCAGGCCAGGTTTAGGGAAAACTCCCTCAAAATGCGTCGTAGATGCAGAATCCAAGCAGCCAGTTTTTCAAAGTTCAGGGTATTCGTTTAGAAAATCTGGTAGCTTCTGTAGCTGTGATGCAGCTTTACTGACCGTTTGTTATACGATCTAATCGCACATGCGTTATTTGTAACGACCGCAAATCCCTTTTACAGGCCGTATTCGATGACCAGCTGTCAGAACACAAGGTCGACATGTACGATGAAAACCTGGGTAAGCTGAACATCTTGCGTGTCATAGGCTTCAGAATAAATACCTATAGAAACGCTCGAACTTAGTATCCGATTTTACTTGTGGTTGATGCGCACGGTGCTAAGCGACTTGACCTATCCCACTCATATCTAGGCTGTGAAGTAATAAATGTTGCACCGCAAATGTTGGGGTTCTCGTCCTCGCTGTCATCGCCTACTGACTTGCATGCACGTCAAGAGTCCAGTGATCAGTTTCTAAACACTTCTGGATAGCGCTGCTTGCAAATATAAGAAAAACAATTAACCTGAAGTTAAACTAAGAATATCATAAATGTTTTTCGAGTTTAGCTGGAACAATATTAAATCCTGTCAATAAGCAGAGATTTGAAAATTCCTTTAAGACAACATAACCTAGTTTTAGCAGTAGAACAAGATTTTCTTTTACTAGATTTTCAGTTCGATTCTGTTCAGTTTTCAGGAGCGGTAAATTAATGACTACCGTAAGAGATCGGCGGACTTCCTAGTGACGCCACAAAATCAGCTTAAGTATTCCATAGCGCTATGCATTTTTTGCTAGGAAAGCTCAGATCGGCAGTTTAAAACGTGATGGGTATAAAACACAGGTGACAGTAGTAACAAAATTCCTATAAAGAAAGGTATTAGAGAAGGAGACACAATCTCCCCAGTAACTATTCACCTCCTGCTTAGAAGAAGTATTTAGAAACTTGAAATGGAAGCAGTTAGGGATAAGGGTAGATGGAGATTACCTCAGTAATCTGCGATTTGCTGCTACTATTGCCTTGCTGAGTGATTCAGGGGATAAACTGAAAATAATAATTGACCTAGACAGGGAAAATTGAAAGGCAGGCTTGAAAATCAATATGCAGAAGACTAAGGTAATGTTCAACAGCGTCGGGAAGGAACACCAGTTTACGTTAGGTAGCGAAGCACTGGAAATAGTATGCGAATACGTCTACTTAGGACAGGTAGCAACCGCATATCCGCACCATGAAAGGTAAATAACAAGAAGAATAAGATTGGGATGGAGCGCATTTGGCAAGCACTCCCAGATTATGACTAGCAGCTTACCGGTATCGCTTAAGAGGAAAGTATTGAACAGTTGCATCTTATCTGTACTTACCTATGGGGCTGAAACGTGGAAGCTAACAGAGGGTTCTACTTATGTTGAGAACAACGCAGAGGGCTATGGAACGAAAAATGGTAGGGGTAACATTATGAGATAGGAAGCGTGCAGAGTGGGTCAGAGAAATAACTCAAGTTACAGACATTCTAGTGGATATTAAGAAGAAGAAATGGACATGGGCAGGACATGTAGTGCGAAGAGAGGATAACCGATGGTCGCTTAGGGTAACAAACTGGATTCCAAGGGAAGGAAAGCGTAGCAGGGGGTGGCAGAAAGTTAGATGGGCGGATGAGATTAAGAAGTTCGCAGGGGCCAAGCGGATGCAGCTAGCACAGAACCGGATTAATTGGAGAAATATGGGAGAGGCCTTCGTCCTGCACTTGGTATAGTCAGGCTGAGGATGACGATGATCGCAGTAGTTTCACGACATTAGAAATTCTAGTAAGCGCTATCTTGGGCAGATGAAACAGTATATAATTGATTAGCTATGAAAACTTCCCCCTCAACTAAGATAACAGAGTAATTCGTAAGCAACGGAATAGGCAACAATAGTAAGAGGGCAGAAGAAGGCAAGACGGCGTATGAGCACAACAAATATTTCGTGATTACGTCGTGAAAGATGGCGAATGGTCTGGTTAGTCGCAGCAAAACATAAGGAAACTTCATCCTACAGTGGTTTCATCTCAGGAAGGAATGATGATAATCGCTAGCGAAACAAACAAAAAACGGGAATAGAGTTCGCGAGCATCGGTGTCTGAGCGCATGGCTGATACCGCTAATTTCGAACGCATGCTTCTTGCGGAATGGAGATGCTGCATTCATTTGAACTCATGCAGATAAGATGGTACAATTTGTAAGAACAAAGGCTCACAATGTTGTACATCCTCCTTCAAGGACATGAGGCAACAATGACGCCCGCCTGTGCTCCCCTGGCGTATCGAACATGTACATGTATATTTAAAACGCGCGAACAAAAAGGCAACAAGAAGCTCTTGTTCGAGCTGTTTAAATTAGCAATGAACGTGTACCAACTCGCCCAACGAAGTATCCTAGTAATGCACATACACTTTGCTACTGCCTTATTAATGTGAAAGATTTCTTGTCTCGTGACTGGCGTAGACAAGAATTGTGGATGAATTCTTTCGGCAAAGCGTCTTGACCGAGCATGTCCGCACGAATTGTCAATAAATAAAAAAACATTTACGTGACTACTTTTCGAATTTTTGCCGGAACCAACAAATGTGCTTCCCTGGGCGAGGAAGAAGAGCACTCTACTTCAATAATGTCGAAACTTGGGCTTGTTGGTTCATACTTGCAAGCTGTAACGCACACAAGACGAGGGACTGAAAACGAGAGGACACACACAGCGCTAACTTCCAACAACTCCAACAACTTTATTTGGAAAAACTTTATTTGGAAGTTAGCGCTGTGTGTGTCCTCTCGTTATCAGTCCCTCATCTTGTGTGCGCTGCAGCTTGGAAGCACTCTACTATCGCAGCTATCCATCACGCCTCGTGAAAAACAGCAAAACACTATCATGCACTGCATTCAACATCGTCGTGCTCTTCGCCGATGTTTCATTTACATAGGTAAATATGCCTTTGAGTACGCCACCTTTCCCAGTGTAGAACAGGTCCGAGAGCAATTGTACCGGGCGAATCCATCAGGCTCCGTGACAGAACTCGCAATGTTTTTGCATTTCCGTACGTAAGAACACTTAGGTGCACCACTGTAAGTTATAGTGGGCTCCTTTATTGCACTTCCATATTCGCACATATACTCATTAGCCTATACCCGTACGTAAAACATTTTGTGAAGTAATATTCCGGCCGCTGCGCGCGCTGCGGACGATCGTGTGCTCGGCATTAGAGTGGATGACACTATGAAAGTAGCCTGGATATCGCCGTGTGATAATTGTGCGTTAGAGAACCCCAGGTAGTAGAACGTTCTGGTGTCTTCCACTACGGAGTCTCCCACAGCCATAGTCGCTTTGAGACTTACTCTGTACACGTAACAATCTTGGGAAGGAACACATAATGTAAATAGAAATCCTCTTTGAAATCAAGTCGTAAACTCGTGACTGCGTTTCTTATCAGTAGCACGTTTGATTCACTATGTAAGGACCCGGGTTCTATTGGCATCCAATTCCAATATTATATTCTTTCAGGAGATCTATATTGTACATAGAACGTTCCGGCCGAATCAGCAGGCACGCGCTGCAACCCTCTTTTTTAACGAGGCGACTTTCACGTTGTGCCAGTCATCATGATGGGCCAGTGTTGCCTTTGAATTTGCAAGTGCTGCAAACATCTTGAGAAACGGTGACCTTGTTTTCTGTTCAACCCTGTTCGTTCATTTTTAATCTTCATTACGATCAGAGATAGGCGCACCGCAACATACGAGGGGGTACCCAAAAGAAACCGAACTAATTTTTTGGTTGGCATCGCTTTCGTAGTACGGAATTTTGCCGCTAGGAGCCCATAGAATGAACATTCCAGAGTCAGTCAGCCGAGTGGCATCGCTGAAGGTCAGACGTAGCAGCTTCGGCAGAGTTTATAGTGACAACTGTTTTCTGTGAGTGCTGTTTCGCAATGGCTGATTTTCGTGAACAGCGTGCGGCGGTGAAATTGTGCTTTGCTTAGAAAAAAGAGAACAGAAACTCTTGAAATGTTAGAAACGTCGTACAAGGATGATGATATGGGGGAAAACTCAAGGGTTTAAGTGGTTCTCCCATTTCAAAATTGGTGAAATGTCAATTGATGACCAACCTCGTTCTGGTCATCCTTCCCCGGCCCGAACACAAGAAAATGTTTAAAAAATTCATCCAAACATTAATATTTGACCAAACATGATATGGCCCCTGTTTTTCACCCCCATACTCAACGGACCTTGCCCCGTGTGACATTCTGTTTCCAAGAAGGAAAAAAAAATACATGAAAGGAAAGCGTCCTGCTGATGCTGCAGAGGCAAAGAAAAAAACGACGCAGGCGCTGTCAAGCATCACAAAAGATCAATTTAAACAATGTTTTGAGAAGTGGAATGAAAGATTCAGTTCAGTCGTTCGGTCGTGTCCGATTCTTCGTGACCCTATGGACCATATCACGCCACGCTTTCCGGTCTCTCACTATCTTCCTAACATCACATACCTTCATCTGCAGCGCCTCGAGGATGCCATTTAGCCATCGCGTTCGCTGCCTACCCTTTCTCCGGTAACCCTCAACCTTTCCCAACATCAAATCTTTCTCCAGCAACTCCTCTCTTCTCATCAGATGACCAAAGTAGCTGAGCTTTAACTTTAGAATTTGACCCTTCGATGAGCAGTCAGGGTTTATGGTCGACAATATCGACTGATTTGATCTTCTGGCCGTCCAAGGAACTCTCAGCAGTCTCCGCCAGCACCACAATTCAGACGCGTCAATTCTTCGGCGGTCAGCCTTCTTCACAGTCCAACTCTCGCATCCATGCATCACAACTGGAAAGACCATAGCACGAGTCATACGGATCTTGGTTGGCAGTGTAATGTCTCTGCCCTTTACTAGGCGGTCAAGGATAGCCATGGCTCTCTTTCCCAGAAGCAGGCGTCTCCTAATTTCATGGCTGCAGTCTCCTTGCGGAGTAATCTTGGAGCCCAAGAAGAGAAAATCTGTCACAGCTTCCACTTCTTGTCCCTTGATGCTCCAGGACTTGATAGGGCAAGACGCCATGATCTTTGTCTTTTTAATGTACAGTTTAAGCCCAAACTTCTCACTCTCTTCTTGTACGCGCATCAGAACTCTCTTGAGTTCGACTTCACTTTCTGCCATTAAAGTGGTATCATCCGCGTATCTAAGGTTGTTGATATCTTTCCCAGCAATCTTCACTCGATCCAGACTCGTCCAAACCGGCCTTCCTCATGATGCACTCAGCATATAGGTTAAATAGGCAGGGCGACAGTATGCAACCTTGTCTCACCCCTTTCTCAATCGGAAACCAATCAGTAAGACCATGCCCAGTTCTGACTGTGGTCTCTTGCCCTTCATACAGGTTCCTGAGGAGACAGATTAGGTGAATCGGAACTCCCATCCCTTGGAGAGCTTGCCACAATCTAAGTAATGAATATTGAAAACTAGATTGGGTACATTTCATATCAAGAGGTCTAGTGTATTTGATGTGGCATCTGTTAATCTCGTTGGTTGGTTCGTTGGTTGGTTCATTGGTTAACAGAAGGGAAAAGGTTTTGCCCTGTTGGTTCATCTTCAACAAAGCAAAGCGCTAAAAACCACAAAGGACGAGGAGGGGACCGGACAATAGCGCTGCTTTCAACAAATGCTTATTGCGGTTGTGACGCAGCTTTCCATCATCTCAAATTTCTTTTGAACTCAGGCCCCATTTTACGCCACTTCTGCCCATCAGCTCCAATTTGTGTACACACTGACGCAAGTGGTATCGGTATCGGCGCTGTACTTATACAATGTCATGGCCGTTATCAGCACGTCATAGCATATGCCAGCCGCTCATTGAGTAAAAGCGAAAGAAATTACACGGTTACTGAGCAAGAATGTCTCACCGTTGTTTTCGCTATACAGCGCTTCCGCTCCTATCTGTACTTGAATACTTTCACCGTCGTGACCGACCACCATTCACTTTGCTGGCTCGTTAGTCTTTGTGACTCATGTGGGCGGCTCGCTCGATGGACTTACGCCTACAAGAGTTTAATTTTATTGTGTTGCATAAAAGCGGCCATAAACACTCAGATGCTGATTGTCTTTCGCGTTTGCGCTTCAAACGACTGATGACGAAGCAGACAACTTCGATAAAATATTTGATTCCACTTTCGCAAACCTTCCCCGATCTCGGCGTTCTCAGACCCGAGCAACACAAAGCCTGAACATAACCTCACTTTGATTCTGCCAACGATGCTATGAAGAACACATTTAGCATTCGCGAAGCAATGCTTTACAAAAAAACGTCGCCTCTTGGGGAGCACGCATGCTTCTTGTTGTTCCGGAAAGCCTACGCATGACAGTTTTAGAAATGATGCATGATGACGACACGTCTGGTCACTTAGGAGTGGCCCGAATACTCCACCGCACACAGCAGTGGTTTCACTGGCCCAAGATGAGTTCAACGATCGAGCGATATGTAGCCAGCTGTGTGCAATGCCAGCGGTTTAAGCTGCCGACTTCAAGTCCACCGGGCAAAATGCAACCAGTCACACCTCCAACAGCCCCATTTGAAAAAGTTGGCATTGTCCTTCTTGGACCTTTCCCACGGTCCTCTAAAAGAAACTGATAATTTCTTGTGTGCCTAGATTATTTAACCCGCTATTGTGAGACAGCCGCGATACCATCCGCTACTGCGTCTAAAGTATCTCCTTTCTTACTTCGATTCGCCATTCTTCGGCACGGCCATCCTGCAGTCATCATTAGTGACCGTGGGCGCCAATTCACAGCGGGCATTGTCGAAGAACTTCTTCGCCTCAGCGCCTGCAGTTTTCGCCGCTCTACACCATATCATCCCCAAACGAACGATGTGGTAGAACGAACTAATAGGACGCTTATCACCATGCTGGCTTTGTACGTCGCTGCAGATCATAAGGACTCGGATGGCGTTCTGCCGTTCATTACTCATGCATACAACACAGCCCAACATTAGACAACAGGCTACAGCCCCTTCTACCTTCTCATATGCTCGCTCGCCTCGCTGTGGCCTGGACACCATACTGCCATTTTTCATACATGAAGAACCTTCTCTTGCTACCACGCTCTGCAGAGCAGAAGCAGCTCGCAAGCTCGCCCGCGTTCGAATTTTATCTTTGCGAGAGCGTTCTAAGAACCGCTACGACGCGCGACACCAACAAGTTTCTTATGTTCCGGTGACATTGTGTGGTTGTGGACACCTCTACTTAAGCGTGGACTGTGTCAGAAACTGCTGTCCCACTACACTGGACTATTTGTAGTGCGAGACGGCATCAGTGACTTGAACTACGTTATAGCACGCCTAACTGCAAGTGGTCACCGATCACGCTAGTCTCAGGTGGTGCATGTCACCCGCTTCAAGCGGTTTCATTCCAGATCACGCATTTAACTCGCCCTACGAGCTCCGTCTGCGAGGAATTAAATTTCACGCATCATAGCACATCGGCGGAAGAAGAAGATGAACGGTCGGACGATCGGCAGAGGATGGAGAACAACGAGGGTCAGAAGGACGTTTGTAGTCGCGGTCTTACTTCCATCACTCCCTCTGTAAATAAACCCCCTGCGCGTACTAAGCACGTAACAATATATACACGGCACTATTACAAAGGGAAAGAAGGAAAGACATATACACGTGCCGCCGAACCTAAGAAATCCAGCTCTGTTTTTGATAGAGCCACCGACGGCTTGCTAATGCATTCATTTCCTTATCCTACTATCTTTGATGCTTCCACTATCTGCTTACTGAGGCTGGTGCGGTGGAGTTACAAAGTAATAGTTTTGTCGAACAATGCATTTCGAACAACACGTTTTACAGTGCGCAGCTAATTATCCGTCTATGGTAATGTTGCCGACCTTATAGAGTGTTGTTGCAGCCGGACGTTCAGACATCTTCCAGTTTGGCCGATGTAGTGTGTACAATACGACAGCGGGATTCCGTACACAACATTCTTCTGGCAAGGTACCAAGGGATTCCTAAGTGATATTGCACGCTGGTTTTTGCGTGCGTGTGGGATAACTTAACCTACAAAGGCTCATAACCTTCTTTGGTGCGGAAAACAAAACTTTCATTCCGGATCGCTGCCCGACTTTCTTCAGATTGTGCGAGAAACCATGCACGTAAGCGATGACAACTATCTTCTCTTTATCACGCCTTTCTATTCTATTCTCTGCTGTATACTCGTTACTAAGGCTCGCCTCTGATTTCCGTTTGCGATTCAGGGCCTCCGCAACAGAAACTATCACGAACTGGAGGCGGCGGTAACTTGCCGCCTCCAGGTGTAAACTGACCTCCTCCAATCCTGTGGCCACTGCAGAAATGTCCAAATTTGCTGACATAATGTATACAGAACGTTAACAGCGTCATGGTTGAGGTTTTGAAGCAACTCAGCTGGAATGCCATCAATTCTACTAGCTTTGTTCTTAGCAAGGCTAGCTAAGGGCTCATTCAACTTCACCCTTCAAGATACCCGGCTCGAGATCAGTAATCAAAACCGTCTTATGTTGTGTTTGCACATCCGGGTCCTTCTTGTACAGTTCTTGTTTTCTTACCACCTCTTTTTTGTCTCTGAGGCTTCAGTGAGGTCCCTGCCTCGTTTTTCCTTTATCACGCCCAGCTTAGTACAGAAGCTTCCTTTGATATCTTTGATTGTCTTATACAGAGCTCTTGTGTTTCTCAATTGGCTGTTGTCCTCAACTGCTTGGCACTGTATGTTCAGGAAGGCATTCTTATCTCTCCTCGCTATTTTCTAAATATCCGCATTGAGAACTTTGTATCTTTCTCTTTCGCCCATAACATTTGACATCCTCCTTCCTCAGCTAGTTGCAAAGCCTCTTCAGAGAACCAATTTGTTTTCTTGCATTTCTTTTGCTTTGGAACTACCTTAGTAGCAACTTCTTGTATTATATCGCGAACGTCAGTCCACATCTCTTCAGGCTCTCTGTCTTCTAGATCTAATTCTTGAAATCGATTCCTCACTTCCATAGCATATTCTGCTGGAATTTGTTCCTGATCATACCTGAAAGGCCTTCTAGTTTTCTGCGTTTTCCTCAATGAAAGCCTAAATTTGGCAACAAGAAGCTGATGATCGGTGCCACAATCCATGCCTTGTTTTTACTGCTTGTATACCGCTTCTCAATTTCTGCCGGTAAATATAATTATTCTGATTCCTGTACAGACCGTCCGGTGAAGTCCATGTGTACAGGCGCCTCATGTGCTGCAGAAAATGAGTATTCGCTATGGTCAGGTTGGTTTCTTGACAAAATTCTGCTAGCCTCTGCCCAGTTTCATTTGGCTCACCAAGACAGAACTTGCCTGGAATTTCGGGTATTTCTTCGCTCCCCCACCTTAGCATTCTAGTCGCTTATGAGAAAAAGGACGTCTGATCATGGAGTGTGGTCTGAAAGGCATTGCAGGTCAGCATAAAATCTCTGAACATCAGCTTCTTCAGCAGCAGTGGTTGGTAAATAGACTTGGATAACTGTTATGTTAAAAGGGTGACCTTGGATCCGAAGTGAAAGCATTCGGTCGTTTTTGGGGTTGTACCCTAGCACTGCTTTGCCCATTCTTCTGCTTACTATGAGAGCTACCCCTTTCCTTCTCCTGGATTCGTGCCTACAATAATATACATAATGGTCGCCGGAAATAAATTCTCTCATACCGGTCCACAGGAACAATAATTTCAGAAATATCATTACTGAGTGCGCGGAAGAGGTAGGCGGTAGGATAGTTAGAGAAGATACCGGTAAGCTGTCTAAGGAGACGAAAGATTTGATTAAGAAACGCCAGAGTATGAAAGCTTCCAATCCAACAGACCAGATCAAATTGGCCGAGATATCAAAGCTAATCAATAAGCGCAAGGTGGCCGATATAAGGAAGTATCACATGGACAAAATTGAGTACGCTGTAAAAAACGGGGGAAGCCTTAAAGCGGTAAAGAAGAAATTGGGCATAGGCAAAAACCAGATGTATGCGACAAGGGACAAGGCGAGCAACGTCATCACTAATATGAACAAGATAGTCAAAGTAGCCGAGGAGTTCTATAGTGATCTCTACAGTAGCCAAAGTAGTCAGGACCGTAATGACATTGGCGGTAGGGAAAAACTGTCAGACGTTCCACCAGTGACGAAGGACGAGGTCAAGAAAGCACTAGAAACTATGAAAAGGGGGAAATCAGCTGGAGAGGATCAGATAACTACAGATTTGCTGAAGGACGGGGGGGATATCGTGCTAGAAAAACTGGCCACCCTGTATACGCAGTGCCTGGTGTCATCGACGGTACCGGAACAATGGAAGAACGCAAACATTATCCTCATTCACAAGAAAGGGGACTCTAAGGACCTTAAAAATTACAGACCAATCAGCTTACTGTCTGTTACGTATAAGGTATTTACTAAGGTAATCACTAATAGAATCAGGACAACCTTAGACTGCAATCAAGCAAAGGATCAGGCAGGGTTTCGGAAACGGTACTCTACTATCGATCATATCCATACCATCAATCAGGTGATAGACAAATGCTCGGAATATAACCAGCCCCTATACATAGCATTCATTGATTACGAAAAAGCATTTGACTCAGTTGAAACCTCGGCGTTGATGCAGGGATTGCGAAATCAGGGGGTAAACGAGCCGTACGTGAAAGTGCTGGAAGATATATATAGTGGCTGCACAGCAACCATAGTTCTGCATAAAGAAAGTAACAAAATTCCCATAAAGAAAGGTGTTAGGCAAGGAGACACAATCTCCACAGTACTATTCACAGCTTGTTTAGAGGAAGTATTCAGAGACTTGGAATGGGAGCAGTTAGGGATAAGGGTAGATGGAGAATACCTCAGTAATCTGCGATTTGCTGATGACATTGCCTTGCTAAGCAACTCGGGGGATGAACTGCAAATAATGATTGATGACCTAGACAGAAAAAGTAGAAAGGTAGGCTTGAAAATCAATATGCAGAAGACTAAGGTAATGTTCAACAGCCTCGGGAAGGAACAGCAGTTTACATTAGGTAGCGAAATACTGGAAGTAGTAGGCGAATATGTCTACTTAGGACAGGTAGTAACCGCAGATCCGGACCATGAAAAGGAAATAACAAGAAGAATAAGATTGGGATGGAGCGCATTTGGCAAGGACTCGCAGATTATGACTAGCAGCTTACCGGTATCGCTCAAGAGGAAAGTATACAACAGTTGCATCTTTCAGCACCTATGGGGTTGAAACGTGGAGGCTAACCAAGAGAGTTCTACTTAAGTTGAGGACAACCCAGAGAGCTATGGAACAAAAAATGGTAGGGGTAACATTAAGAGATAGAAAGCGTGCAGAGTGGGTCAGAGAAACAACTCAAGTTACCGACATTCTAGTGGAAATTAAGAAGAAGAAATGGACATGGGCAGGACACGTAGTGCGAAGAGAGGATAACCGATGGTCGCTGAGGGTAACAAACTGGATTCCAAGGGAAGGAAAGCGTAGCAGGGGGCGGCAGAAAGTTAGGTGGGCGGATGAGATTAAGAAGTTCGCAGGGGTCAAGTGGATGCAGCTAGCACAGAACCGGGTTAAGTGGAGAAATATGGAAGAGGCCTTCGCCCTGCAGTGGGTATAATCAGGCTGATGATGATGATGATGATACCGGTCCACTTGAGCTCGCTGATACCCAAGGTATCAATGTTCAATCTGTCCATTTCTCCCTTGACGACATCCAGTTAACCTTGCGTCATAGATCTTACGTTCCTTGTTGCTATGTGATATAAATCAAAGATTATACAAGTGTGTTAGTGCAAGTGGAGAGTACTTTGCAGGAGATTGAAGGTTCTGGCTTAAAATGTGAATAAATAGGTTCAAGAGAAAATAAGCTCGGTTTCGTTTGGGTTCCCCCTCGTATCACCTACGATAAGGTTGGATTTGATACATCAAAAATAATGTTAACATTACAGTGCAGATTTCCGAACCGAAATTTCCAGTGCGCTTTCTTGGGCAAGAGCTTCGAATTCATAACGTCGGAGAAAGTATTTAAAAACACTCGTTTCCTAATATTGCTGTAGTGGGCTTTACTTTTAGTTCAAAGAAGAAGAGAGCCAAGCAAAGACGCATTCGATTTGATTAGCTTTATCCTCTTCCTGGTCGCCCCGTTCCAGTAGTAGCGCGTGGATGCGAATATGATCATCCATTTGTGGACTACTTTCCTTTTTGCATACAACTAGTGCCTCACAAACTTGGTCAATGCCCTATGTCGCGACGTCACCACAGCCATTGACAATTTTACTTTGGCTGTCTCGGACATGATGTCTTTACCAGGCAAACATGATACCCACTTTATAAAATTCTAGAAATTTTAGATTTAGTCTGCCGGCTACCAACGTGAACCAGTGTCTTCGGACGTGTCTTCGGTCTTTTCTATGCATGGTACATAGCACGCCATGAACAGCAAATGTCCGTCAGTGAAAGTAAACCCGGCTTTGCATCGATGTCATCAATCGCTAGGTTGGCCCTTGAAGCATGCGATCTTCCGCGGATCATCTTGAGCAGCACACAGCGCGTTGCACCATGAGCAACCTGCTGATGACATTACAGCTCCTGCTGCTCCTGCTGCCTGTTGCTATATAGCTTTTCCCATAACTTCCGTCATACGATTGTTCGAGAGAGAGACCGTTTAATGAAAAACAGAGAATTTTGCCGGTGTTGATTTCGCTGGCATGCTACTCTGTATAGGAAGGGGTATTTGGGAGAGAAAGATTGAAAACGAATGGTGAGGAAAATTATAGAATTGAAGGGGGAGATAAAATGCGATCATGAAATACGTGTTAAGGTGCTTCGTCGAGTAATAGTATGAATGAAATTATGAAATGCATGATCCGACAAATGTTCTTATAGAGGTCACAGCTTGAAAAATGCATGAGGAAAACATGTAAGCTGAATTTAGAGTTTGCCAAGGAGTCCAATGTCTTTCAAATACGTAAATTAAAATTCATTGCGAGTCTCTGTTGCCTAGGGCAGGTTAAGGGACCTAAAATACTGTTCATTGTTAAAGGCACTGGGGAGAGCTTTTCCAAGCTATGTTCATAGTACGCACGCTCGTCAGCGTACTCAAGGCACTCAAGTAGGATATGTTCCGTTTGTTCGATGCTTTTAATGGTGAGTGACCATGCGCTCGGCCCCGTAGTTGATGACACTCCGAACTCAGCCTGAACAAGGCTCTTCCCCTGGCAACTGAGCGTCATCAAATCCTGGTCATCCTCGCCGCGCGACATATATACCTGTATATAGCTTAATCTGCTACGGATCATCTGGGACATTTGACCGCACGTTGCATAATGTTCAGTCTACCTCGGACATTACAGGTTGCTTATATTCTCGCAGTGCCGTCGAGCGTGGACCCAGCGCATGCAACTGACGAAGAGGAGAAAGATGTTCCTAATACGAGAGACATGGCTGCTGCACCTCTGCTTTACCTCGACATCCTCCTGTCACAACTGCTAGCGTATTCTCGCCGCTGCCTTCGGGTGTGTGCCCGCAATGCTTCAGATGACTTACATTTGGTGGAGATACGCCCTGTTGTGGCCGAGAATGCCGCCCGCGTTCGGCTCAACCGTATGTCAAGCTTCTCCTGCTAACGAACACCTTCGGAAGCCCCTCCGCAAGGCAAAGGTGCATTGCAAGGCGGCATCGGCGAGCAACTTGTTGAAACAGGCTCACAAAATTCTAGACGACGTGATGCCATGTCCCTAGCGGCGAGTCGCTTTCGATCCACAGCAGATTTTAAGCGTGCGATGAAAGCGCTCGCTGATTGGACCGCTCGGGCTGCTGCTACGTTGTGCCCCCTGATTGGAAAATTTGAGTACGAACGGCTTTACAGGATATATAAGCGAGATCGAGACCTCCACCGAGTGTAGTGCCACTCTCAGGGAGAGGACGCGTCGTAGCCTTCCCGCCCTTCGCTGTGCGACTACAGTTGTGAGTAGTTTGTAGTCCTCGGCCCCCCTGCCGATTTGCTGTAAATGATGCCCTGAAAATAGTGTATAAATGAGCCTTTGCTCACCTCATTGACGCTGACTCGTTTTAATCGCTACCCTCAAGAGAGTAGGCAACTCTCGATCCCGAAACGGATACGTGAGCTACGGGTCATTAACCGGTCATTAACATTTATTAACCGGCAGAAAGTGGTTCAAGGTGAGTTCTTGGTCGCGCTAGATGGCCGTCAGCCCGTGGCTAACCGCGACCTCGTTGGCCCGCTCCACTGCCCAGAGTTGGATCTCCGGGTCGGAGCTGAGCAACGGCCTCCCCCTGCTCGGAATGTTAGGAGCTCAATTAGGTGCGAGGGAGGTGGATCCCCCGGACAGTTCTACATGATGTGGTCTAGTGTGGCTCTGTCGCCGCACTTGTTACACTGGGGGGAGTATTGGCCTGGGTACATGAGCGAACGTACCGCCTGGTTGGGGTGGGAATGGGTTTGCAAGCGACGCCATGTGGTCTCCTGGGTCTTCGTTAGCGATTTATGCAGTGGAGGGAAGATGCGTCTTTCGAGGCGAAAGGGGAATGTTATGTCGTGAAACAAGGTCAGGCCATCTTCTGAGAAACTCGGGTCTTAGGAGCCCACTGCCCGGCCGACGAATCCTCGGGCGTAATCGTGGGCTGCCTCGTTCTCCGGGTTGGCCGAATGGGCCGGAACCCATAACAACTCGATCTCCCTTGGGGGGTGTGGTGGGTGCTTGTGAGGATTTGGAGGGAGGTGGGGGAGACGCGGCCCCTCGCAAAGTTGCCTATGGCTGCTTTGGAATCGCTGAAAATAATGTCAGCTGAGGTGTTGGCTATGGCTAATGCAATGGCCGCTACCTCCGCCGTCTCGGAGGAGGTGGTGTATATCGTGGCGACTGTTAGGAGCGAACCGGTCTCGTTCACTGCGCCTATCGCGTACGCTTCGTGCGGTGTTAGATATTCCCCCGCGTCCACGTAAGCGGCCGCGGGGTAGTCCTTGTATTTGGCGTGTAAGGCGCGGGCTCTCGCCTTGCGCCTTTTTTGTGGTGCGTAGGGTGCATGTTCTTAGGTAAGGGTTTAACAGTGAGCATTCTGTGTACTTCGGGGAAGAGTTGTTTCGAGTCCTCGGTTAGGGGTTGGGCGGTGATCTTTATACGATGCAAGATGGCCCTACCTGCCGTGGATCGCGTGAGGCGTGCGTATTGAGAAGGGAAGTGTGCTTCACACAGTTCGGGTAGTGTGTTGTGTATGCCAAGGGCTAGCAATCTGTCGGTAGGCGTGTTGTGCGGAAGACTGAGCGCTGTCTTGTAAGCTTGACGAATGAGGCACTCTATCTTGATCTTTCCCGCTTGATAGAGGTGCAGGTACGTAGAGTGTACCCGAACCTACTGAAGACAAATGCCTGGATCAGTCGGCAGAGGTCGTTCTCCCTCATGCCGCGTCTCTTGTTGGCTATTCGTCGTATGAGCCGGGTTGTTTCATTGACCGTGGCGGTCAGTTTGCACATCGTTTCGGTATTCTTGGGGTTGCTCTGCATGAGCATCCCGAGAATTCTAATTGTTGATACTTCTTTGATAGGCTGTCCTCAGACAGTTATGTGTAGTGTAGGCGGGGGTGCCTGGCCACAAGCAATTCTGATTTGGGATGCGAGCATTCCAGCCCCGCGCCAGAGGCATGGGACTCGATTACGTTGACTGCCTCCTGCAGCGTCTCCTCTATTCGACCGTCACTGCCAGTGGACATCCACAGAGTGATGTCGTCTGCGTATAGGCTGTGTTTTAGACCCTCGATTGCGGCCAGTTACGGGGGTAGCGTGACTAGGGAGAGGTTGAATAGGAAGGGCAAGAGGACCGAGCCTTGCGGTGTGCCTCTGCTTCCTAGAGGGATGGAATCTGACGTGATACCTCCGAGCGATAGCTCTGCCGTTCTCTCCGAGAGGAAAGAGCGAACGTAATTGAACGCTCTCTCCCCTGGGTCGATGCGCGAGAGGTTCGTGAGAATGGCTTCGTGTGAGACGTTGTCGAAGGCCCTTTTTAGGTCTAAACCTAAGATGGCTTTCGTGCCTTTTCTGTATGTAGGGTCTAGGACGTCTCTCGAGAGTTGGAGCATGACGTCTTGCGTAGATAGGTTTGCTCTGAATACTATTATCGTGTGTGGGATGAGGTCGCGGTCCTCCGCGTAGCTTTGTAGCCTGTTGAGGACAACGTGCTCCATGAGCTTTCCCACGCACGAGGTTAAGGATATGGGGCGGAGGTTGTCCATAGAGAGTTTTTTGCCTGGTTTTGGGATGAATGTGACCCTGGCGTGTTTCCATACTTGCGGGATCTCGCCTTCCCTCCAGTACAAATTCATAAAGTATGTCGAGTCTAAGTTTCTGAGTGTCTTATTGGTTACTCCATCCGGTCCCGCCGCTGAGGTAGTGCGGAGTTTGCCGAGTGCGAACCACACTTCGGCGTCCCTGATGTCGGCGTCTAAGGTATCGTTGGGGAGTCCTTCGTATGCGGGAAGCGGGACTGTGTGTGAAGTGTTAAGGTAACAGTTGCGCAGGTCTGCAAGCAGCTCTGCGTCCGTGTCCTGGTATTGGTGGATGAGCTTTGCAAGTTGATCACTTTGTGTGAACTTTGTCTGCGTGGGATCTAGCAGGTGTCGGAGCAGGAGCCACGTTTTCTTGCTTCCCAGTTGTCCGGTTAGACTGTCGCAGATCTGTCCCCATTGCTGTTTCTCCAGTTCTAGCGTGTATGCTTCGATCTGTCTTTCTAGCTGAGCTGCTCGGCGCCTGAGCTGTCTGTTGTGACGCTGGGTCTTCCAGCGTTTGAGTATGCTGGCGTGCGCCTCCCATATGTGCAGGAGTTTCGTGTTGATGGCTTGATGTGGGTCCGTGGTTTGCGTGTCTACCGTGGTGGCTGAGACATCCCCTTTGAGCGTTTGAGTCCACTCAGCGAGGTCGGTTATGTGCGTGGGTGCGGTTTGTTCCCGGAGGCGCCTGAACTTGTCCCAGTCTGTGATTCTGGTGCGGACGGGGGGGGGGTTTGTGTGGCGTGGTATTAAAAGTCGTGAATACGATGTAGTGGTCGCTGCCTAGCGTGTGTCCGCTGTTTGACCATTGCATTTCGCGCAAATTTTTGCTGAGTGTGAGGTCTGGCGATGTGTCCGCGCTAAGACTATTTCCGGTGCGCGTCACCGCTTGGGGGTCGTTTAGAATGGTGAGGCCTAAGTTTTGGACTGTCTGCCACAGCCTGGTGCCTTTGGGGTTGGTATTTCGATAACCCCAAGCCGAGTGGTGAGTGTGAAAGTCGCCCACCACTAATAGTTGCGCTTTGGCAGCCAAGCGCGCGACTTTACGGAGGAGGCCAGGAATTCCCGGCCCCTGTTTTTTGGCGAGCTATACAGATTCAGTACGAAGAGGTTGGCGTCCCCCTTCTTGCTGGGTATGATTTCGAGGAGCGTGTATTGCGCACTTGAACTATCTACTGTGTGTTGTATCGCGGTTATGTTCCTTTGGACGAGCGTCGCAGTGACCGGGGCCAGCGTAGCCGTCGAGTCTGCGGGGGTGAAGGCTTTAAAGCCCGGTAATTTGACCGGGCCGTTAGATTCCTGGAGCGCTATAATGTCCGGCTTGTGTGCAGAGTGTTGAATGTGGAGCTGCAAGTTGCCCCGCTTGTTGCGGAACCCCCTGCAGTTCCACTGCTATACGTTAATTTGATGCTGCCGAGGGGCCATGATGCGGCACTTAGGGAGTTAGTGGTTGAGGTGAGTTTAGGGTTGGGTGTGGGGGGGGGGGAGTGGGAGTCGAAAGCCAACGGCCGTTAAGCGGTCCGAGAATTGTTGGAAGACTTCATTTAGTCTGTGTGCAAATCTGGCATTAAACGCCGCGAATCACAAGTCTAACTCGGCGTTGAGTTCGGATATGATGATCGCTTCTGAGCCAGCAATCTTTGCACTTACTTTGTCCATTATGGTGAGTTTGGCTTTGGGTTGCGGTTCCTCCACATGGGAGGCTTCGGCGGTGCGTTTTTGACCTGCTTCCACTTCATTGGGGACGGGGCGTTTAAGGCTGGCGGGCGCGTCGAGTTCCATCGCTTTCGTGGGAGAGCTCGGTGTTTGCGACTGCGGTTTGCGGGTTCGCGTCTGCTGTAAGGATGGTTGAGGTGTAGGTTTACTTAAGGGGGTTAGGTTGGGTGTAGGTTTGAGACGGTTTTTAAGTTCTGCCATTTCTCGACGCATGGATGAAATTACCTCCTCTAGTGTGCTTATGTTGCCTAACAGCTCCTGTTCCCGAGCAGTGGCTTTGGAGGCCGTGGCCGCCCAGCTCACCTGTTTTCCAGAGCGGTTGCTGCTTTTGCTTCTGTCGGAGCGGTTGTGGTCGGCGTTCTTTCGGCTGGCACTCGAATCCCTACTTGAACCGAGCGGCGGATAGGATATCGATTGGTCGCGGGACTTGCTCTGCTTGCGCTTCTTCTATGTGTGATTGGCGCGTTCCTTGGAGCGGGACTTGCGGACTTGCAGCTCCTGACCCGGTTGTGGGGTGGAGCCGGCGTCTTGCGCGCTCCTAGATGGCTGTTGCGGGCGCTTGATGAAGCGGTGTTTGTAGTTCCTCCCGCCTGTCATGTGAGAGCCGTTGCAGATGATGCATTTAGGCGTGCATTGGGGTTGTTCGCCTTCGGGTGGGGCTGAGTGGTTCTCGCCGCATCTGCGGCATAGATGCGTCTCAGGTTTGGGACACGTCGGTGCGATGGCCCGTCTTGCGGCAGTTAAAGCACGTCTCAATGCGGCTGTGGAAGGGGAAGCAGTTGAAGAGGCCTGCCCTGAATCATATCGAGCGGGGGACTTTGCTTCCAGCGAAGGTGATCACGATGGAGGTCGACCTGACGAGGCGGCGGGCCGCCACCACGGGAATGTCTGGATTAAAATCGAGGAAGCCGTTCATAATCTCTTCGGGCGTCTCGTTCCAATAGGCGTTGTATATGATGCTCTTTATGGACACGTCTGGCAGTGGGATGTAGGCGGCCATGTCGTACTTTTGTTCTCAGAGCTTGAGAGGTTTGAGGTTGACGTAAACCAGGACTCTGGTCTTTACGGGGGTGCTGATGGTAAACGTGCTGTTGATGGGGCTGATACGGATGCGATCATGGGTTATTGCCTCTTGATGCGCGAGGTCGAGTTCGCGGCAAACTCCCGCGTGTAAAACGCATGGGCTTATGGTGCATATAGCCAGGCTACCGCGGGGTCTGACGACGACTTTATATTCGTCTGGCGGCAGGCGGGGAAGCAGCGGCAGCTTACGTTTCGGTGGCGATGTCTTCTGATTAGGCGTTGACTTTGACTCGTCCGTGGACGAGGGGGCGCCGACAGTGACGCTGCGCTCCTGCGCCGACGGCGTTCCCTTGGCGTCGCAGGTGTTCTGCTCGGCGTTCGGGCCGGTACGTCGATATCGGTCGTGAAGTCTAGTGATGAGCACCCAGTTCTTGTCGGCAAGCTGGTCTGGGGTAGCGTCTTCACCTTGTACGGTGTATTTCGTTGCAGCGTTCAGGATGCCGGGCTCCATGGTTGCGGCAGCGGTGCCGAGCCCTGCGGATCCCCGGCCCGCGCTAGACCTAGCGTTAGGCCTAGTCAGGCGGGGCATGGGCGACGGTAAAAGCCCTAAAAGTGGGCTAAATTCGGGAGTCTCCGGGCCGAAAGTGGTGTCTATGGGAGCGGACCACTTGCACTGACCTTTTGGGACGAGGCACGGGGCCGTAGGCAAGAATCGCCAAAGGCGGGCTGGTAAACCGGAGCTCATGCGACGCGCGTCCACACGGCTCGGCAAAAGATGGAACTTTTTTTCTACGGGCCATGCGCGTCATTCGGCAAAAAGCCTTGATCCTCAACCTGCGCCTCCTGTCGAGAAGCTAGTTGCGAGCGGCCACTCTGTCTGATGAATTAAACCGGCCCAATGAACTCATCGTGCCCCGCTAAACTCATCTCTTGCGGTTCTACTCATGAAGGTGATCTGCCCATTAGGGACATTTAGTTTAGCGCTACTGCTTACCGCTTCGCGCGAGCTTCAGTACGCATGCACATGGCACCCCGAGGGCGAAAGATGGCATCACGTTCCTGTCAAATTCAAGCGCACTCCGCACGCTGGGACCAATCAGCTCGTGCTGTGGTGACGGTGCGCGCTACTGGTAGATGGCCGCAGTAGGCAGCAGCGGTAAAATAAAGGTCTATATTCTCCGCAGCAACTATGTACACGACTTCAATCTCTCTCCCTTTAGATTTTGTTGCTCTTCTGATCGCAATGCCATTCAGGAGCTGCTTTGCAGGCGGTGCGCGGTGCGCGGTACCGGTAGACGGCCGCGGTAGGCAGCAGCGGTAAACTAAAGGTCTCTATTCTCCGCGGCAACTATGTACAACACTTCAGTCTTTTGATTTTGTTGCTTTTCTGATCCGCAATGTCATTCAGGAGCAGATAGCCGAAGCCCTTCTTCCTGTTGCCTCACCTACCACAAAAGTGAGCGCCCACTCACGTAAATACTATAAATGATGTACTATTTAACCCTACGCTTTTCTTCCCCCTACAATAGTTACACGGCCGGCACCCTCTCCGCGACCAATGCATCGGGTTTGCAGCCCCACACGTATTCATGGCGTACCCCTGATAATCGCCCAATATACGGCGCCTGTAGTACACCGGGACTCGTCGCCCGGCTATGCTGACAACGGATCCAACGTCATATTCACGTCCTCCAGCCCAACCGTATTACGGTATGTCCACAACACATCCTTCCGGCCCATTGGCATTCCGTTCGTCGGATCGTGTCTCACAACCCATTGCGTGTAACTTCGAGTCGCCGCCGATATATTTTCCCCATCGGCCACTGAGCACAGCAAAATGCGGAGGAAAAGTAAGCGACGCAGTACCGCAGGCGAGCACTCCTGTTCCTAGAAGTTTGGAAGTCGTGCGCTTCTTCCTGCGAACATTCTTCCTTTGCATGCGACTTGTACTGAAATTTTTGTGCCCGTCGATACAGGAGCTGGGGCTGTCATTCTCAGCTACGGTATTCGTAAGAACCATAGAAAGGTAACTACCCCAATCTATCACATTCCCCTCCACACTGCAACCTCTAACCTAATCAGTCCTGCCTCTCGCAGTATCTTCTAACCAAAACACCACTTCACAGAAAATGTCCTCTGTAACGAATTGCTTCCTATTAACTGACCTTCACGATTTATTGATGAGATCGCAGAGTTGATGCAGGAGGGAGGCGTTCTAACAGTTATGAAAAATAAATTATCATCGTTAGTCTACCATGACAACCTGCTCGAACTATCACGCATTTGTGTTCATGCTTCAAAAGTGAAAGGCGGTGTTTGGTACCACCTACCTAATGTCCATGTTTAATCAACTCACTCTGCCTTTGTCTAATAACTTCACCAGCTCAAATATGTTTATATACGCTGAATTTCCCCCCATAATATTTGACCCCTACATACCACACCTGGTAATGCACAATGTACTAAGCCCAAGCAAATTGTAGGTCTAACTTGATTTCAACCTCCATCAAGTCTTAACGTTTCCGACGAAAGGCATACCACACTTCTCTTGCTGACGACCATTCCTGATAAATTTTAATGGATAACAACCCTCCCTTGAATCTCTGACCACGCATTTTACATTTGCATATCATCATCATTAGCAGCAGCAGCAGCCGGACTCAACCCACTGCAGGGCGAGGGCCTCTCCCAATGTCCTCCAATAAACCCGGTCCTATGCTGTCTGCATCCACTTGACCTCTGAGAGTTTCTTCACCTCATCCACCCACCTAATTTTTTGCCGTCAACTGCTATGCTTACCTTCCATTGAAATACAATTCGTTACCATCGGTTGTCCTTTCTCGCACTACATGTCCTGCCATTGCCCATTTCCTCTTAATTTCAACTAGAATGTGAGCAACTAGAATTATTTCTCTGGTCCTCTCTGCATGCTTCCTATCTCTTAACGTGAAACCTACTATTTTTCGTTCCACAGCCCTCTGCGTTGTCCTGAACTTAAGTACAACCCTTTTCGTTAACCTCCATATTTCAGCCCCATAGGCGAGTACCTGTATGATGCAACTGCTATACGCTTTCCTCTTTAGTGATACCGGTAGGCTGTTAGCCAATGTTTCAGTGCCTTCCAAATGCGCATCATTGTAGTCTTATTATTCTTGTTATTTATCTTTCATGGTCCGAATCTGCAGTCAGTACCTGTCCTAAGTGAACATATTCGTTTACCGTTTCCTGCGCTTCGCTACCAATTTTAAGCTTATCTTTCGTTCCCAGTTTCTTCATCATTTCTTTATTCTTATGCACATTATTTTAGGCCTACCTTCATTCTTCTCCTGTCTATATCATTATACATTAGTTGCTATTAGCCTCTTGAGTTACTTAACAAGGCATTGTCATCAGCGAATCCCAGATTATTGAGATATTCTCAATCGACACTGATGAATAACTGTTCCTATTCCATGTGTTAGAATACGCCCTCTAAAAGCTGTAAATAGCAATGGCGCGATCGTGCCGCCTTTCCTAACACCTTTCTTAACTAGAATTGTTTCACTTTCTTTGTGCAGAAATATGGTTTGTGGTTTGTGGGGTTTTAACGTCCCAAAGCGACTCAGCCTATGAGAGACGCCGTATTGGAGGACTCCGGAAATTTTGACCACCTGGGGTTCTTTAACGTGCACTGACATAGCACAGTACACTGGCGCCTTGCTTTTCACCCCATCGAAAAGCGGCCGCCGAGCCCGGGATTCGATCCCGCATCCTTGGGAACCGTACTCGAGTGCCGTAACCACTCCGCCACACCGGATGGGCCTGCAGAAATATGGTTGCTGCGCAACCACTGTAGATATCTCCCAGTACTTTCACATATCGCTCACCTACACGCTGGTCTTACACCGCCTTCATGGCTGCTGTGGTTTCGACCGAGTCAAATGCTTTCTCGTAGTCAATGAATGCTATTTACACGGGCTGGGTGTATTCCGGGACCTTTTCTATTACCTGGTAAATAGTGTGGATGTGATCGATGGTAGAGCACCCTTTCAGAAGTCCTGCTTGATCGTTTGTTTGATTTAGGTCTAAGGTTGTCCTGATCCTCTCAGTTATTGAATTAGGAAATATCTTGTACGCGACGAATAGTAAGCTGATTGGTATGCAAATTTTAAACTCCTTAGCATCCCCTTTCTTCATAATTAGATAATGTCAGCGTTCTTCTATTGTTACGGTAGTTTCGATGTCATCAGGCATCGCGTATACAGGGTGGCCAATTTTTCTAGAACGATATCCCCTACGTGCTTCTAAAGTTCTGTGGTTACCTATTCCTCCCCAGCTGCTTTGCCATTTTCGAGCTTATGAAGCTTTCTTAACATTGTACACCGTTAGTGGCGAAGCTTCTGATTGTTCGTCACTGCAGACAATTTTATTTCTGTCGTGACTACTTTGGCTACTGTAGAGTTCTGTACAGAACTCCTCGGCTACCTTGATTATCTTGTTCATGTCAGTAATGACACTGCCCGCCTTGTCCGTCAATGCATATATCTGCTTTTTGCCAAAGGTCAATTTCTTCCTTACTTAGAACTTGCTGTTAGGCGAGCTAGTTCATACATGACCAAGAAATAGGATGCGCAAAAGGGACGATCACTTAAGAAGAGAGCACATGACAAACGCAAACTTCAAGTAAATTTTATTCAAACTACACGCATCTCTATATACGTCTTCTCTGGATAAGACTGATAGATTTTATCAGTGCACTGACAAGCGCCTGCTTGTCAGCGCAGTGCAAATTATTTAAAATGGTCATTGCGAAGCAGGTGCTTCTCAGTGCACTGATTAAATTATGCCCTCATGTCATGCAGGCTTTCTTTGACAAGCAGGTGAGCAGGCTAAAAGCTGCCCGGTTTCCTGATATGGTGATAATGCCGGTCGCAGAAAGTATTTGGAAGCAGTCAAAGGCATCGGAGAAACTTTCCACAGAAATGGATCGAATAGTGAGGCTTGTGGTTCTTCCGCATGCCCACAAAAGTTCTCACAATTTAAAGAAGGAAGCACACAAACAAAATGTGCCACTGATGTTTTCGGCACCCCGAAAACTGAAAAGTCTGTATGTGAAAATTTCAGAGTGCCAACTAGACCAGGAACAGCTGTGAGGTGATTCACGACAAGCCCTATATTGATTGCCGAGTTGGCTGTGTTTACAAAATCCCCTTGTCTTGCGGAAAAGTCTACATAGGGCGAACTGGTCGCTGTATTAATGCACGGCATGGCGAGCAGGAAAGATCAGTTACTAATAACAGTTACTAATAAGCACTGTCCTAGCCATTCTTGCTGGCCTGAAATCCGTATCCTGAAATAAAGAGGAACAAAGAAATAGGATGCGCAAAAGGGCCGATCACTTAAAAAGAGACCACAGGACAGGCGCAAACTTCAACTAAATTTTATTGAAACCAAACGCATCTTTATATACATTCTCGCACAAGTGCATTGATGGAACAGAAGCAGGAGTTCCCTTGCCCTCACATCTTTACACAACTTTATAATATGCACTTTACTAAGTAAACTTACTTAGTAATGTGCATATTATAAACTTGTGTAAAGATGTGAGGGCAAGGGAACTCCTGCTTCTGTTCCATCAATGCACTTGTGCGAGAATGTATATAAAGATGCGTTTGGTTTCAATAAAATTTAGTTGAAGTTTGCGCCTGTCCTGTGGTCTCTTTTTAAGTGATCGGCCCTTTTGCGCATCCTATTTCTTTGTTCCTCTTTATTTCAGGATACGGCCGTTTTTTAAGGAATTCTCTATTTTTCCCCGGTATACATCCATATGTCGGCCACTTTGCGCTTGTTGATTAGCTGATATCTCTGCAATCTCTATCTGGTCTGTTGGGTTCGAGGCTTTCATCGTCGTCATCAGCCTGACTATACCCACTGCAGGGCGAAGGTCGCTACCAGATTCCTTCAATTAACCCGGTGCTGTTCTAGCTGCATCCACTTGACCCCTGCGAATTTCTTAACCTCATCCATCTACCTAACTTTCTGCCGCCCCCTGCTACGCTTCCCTTTCCTTGGAATCCAGTTTGCTACCCTAAGCTGAAATCGGATATCTTCTTCGCCCTACATGTCCTGCCGAGCCTTTTTCTTCTTCTCGATTTCCACAAGAATGTCGGTGATTTGATTATTCCACTGACCCATTCTGCATGTTTCCTATCTCGTAACGTTACCCCTACCAATTTTAGTTCCATGGTCCTCTGCGTTTTCCTCAACATAAGTAGAACTTGGTATATAAGAGAAATGCGCAACAACTTAGACAGGACACAGGAAGAAAAACAACAGTTCACGTGCCTGTCCTGTCTAAGTTGTTGCGCATTTCTCTTATATACTACGCAGAACCAACTAGCCCGACAACACGCTCTTCTAAGTAGAACTTCCTTCGTCAGCCTCCACGTTTCAGCCCCCAACTAAGTACAGGTAAGATGCAACTGTTGTATACCTTCCTCTTGGGCGATACCGGTATGCTGCTATTCATAATCTGGAGTGCTTGTGAAATGCGCTCCATCTCGTTCTTATTCTCCTTATTATATCTTGATCATGGTTCGGATATGCTGTTACTAATTACTCTAAGTAGACATATTCGCCTATTTCCAGTGCTTCGCTACCTAACGTAAACTGCTGTTCCTTCCCGACGCTGTTGAACATTACCTTAGTCTTCTGCATATTAATTTTCAAGCCTACCTTTCTATTTTTCCTGTCTAGGTCATCAATAATTATTTGCAGTTCATCCCCTGAGCTACTTAGCAAGGTAATATTATCAGCAGCTTGCAGTTACTGAGGTATTCTCCATCTGCTTTTATCCCTAACAGCTGCCATTTCAAGTATGTGAATACTTACTTTAGGCAAGCCGTGATTAATACAGAGGAGGTCCTGTCTCCTTGCCTAATACCTTTCAATATAGGAATTTTGTTTCTTTACGCAGAACTATGTTTGCTGTAGAGCGACTATATATATATATATATATATATATATATATATATATATATATATATATATATATATATATATATATATATATATATATATATATATATATATATATATATATCGTCCAGTACTTTCCCGTATGGTTTGTCTACACCCCGAGGTTTCTACATAGTCAAAGGCTTTTTCGTAATCAGTAAATACTATGTATCAGGGCTGGCCATGTTCAGAGCAGTTTTCCATGAACTGGTTGATGGTATGGATAAGATCGATAGTTAAGTACCCTTTCCGAAAACCTGCTTGATCTTTTGCTTGATTGGTGTCTAAGGTTGGCCTGATTCTATTACTGATTACCTGAGTAAATACCTTATACGTAATAGATAATAAGCTGATTGGCCTAATTTTTCAGTGTCCCCTTTCTTATGAATGAAGATAATGTTTGCATTCTTCCATGCTTCCGGTATCGCCAATGACACCAGGCACTGCGTATACAGGGTGGCCAGATCCCCTAGAATGATGTTCCCCCTTCCTTCAACAAATATACAGTTACCTGATCCTCTCCAGGTGCTTTCCTTTTTATCATAGTTTCTAACGCTTTATTAACCTGGTCCTTCGTAAATGGAGGAACGTCTGTCAGCTTTTCCTTCTGCCAATCTCATTATTGTCCTGACTACTTTGGCTACTGCGGAGAACAGTATAGAACTCCTCGGCTACTGGCTGTCTTGTCCATATTGGTGATGACGTTTCCCGCCATGTCCCTAACACATACATCGGATTTTTGCCTATGCCCAATTTCTTCTTCACCACATTAAGGCTTCCCCCTTTCTTTACTGCATGGTCAATTTTCACCACGTTATACTTTCTTATCTCGGCCACTTTGCGCTTATTTATTAACTTTGATATCTCTGTAGTTATATCTGGTCTGTTTTATTGAAAGCTTTCATACTTTGGTGTTTCTTAAAAAAGTATTTCGTCTCCTTAGATAGCTTACCGGTACCCTAACTATGCTACTGCCTACTTCTATAGCGCACGTAGTAATGATCTCTCTAAAATTAACGTTCTTTGCTTCTAGGCTAACATTGTGATACTCAGATAGAGCTGACTATCTATTCTGTAGTGAGATCCTGAACTCTTCTGCCCTCCCCCTCACTGCTAACTCGTTGATAGACTTCTTTCTTACTTAACGGTTTCGTACCCTCTTCAGATTTAGACTAATTCGGGACCTTACCATTGTGTGGCCACTGCATCGCACTTTCTCGATTATCTACGCATCCGGCATAATGGCAAAGTCAGAAAACAGTATGAGGTCAATTTCATTTTTAGTTTCCCCGTGAGAACTTTTCCATGTCCAATTCCGGTTCTTCCGTTTGCTGAAGAAGGTATTCATGATTCTTAAATTACTGCGCTCTGCAAACTCGACTAGTAACTCCCCCCTGCTATTCCTAGAACCAATGTCATAGTCACCCACTGCCTCGTCTCCTGTCAGCTTTTTTCCTACCTTAGTATTTAAGTCGCCCATTAGTACAGTATACTGTGTCTTTCCTTTCCGTATTGCCGATTCTATATCGTCGTAGAAGCTTTCAACCGCCTAGTCATCATGACTGCATGTAGGTGCGCAGGCCTTGCACAAATTTCTGTCTATACTGCTTATTAAGCTTAAATATGATGCCTGCCATCCTGTCAATAATGATATAAAATTCATATATATTACCAGCTTTACAGTTATAAACCCAGTCCTAGTTCTCGTTTCTCCGATAAACTTCAATAACACACATACCCGTCCTTTACTACAGTATATGCATCATTCGGGCTCCAAATCTCACTAAGCCCTATGACATCTCCTTTCATACCCTCTAGTTATTCTAACAAGACTGCTTAACTAGCTACACTAGCTAGGGTTCTAGTGTTAAACGTCGCCAGGGTCAGTTTATAATGGCAGCCTGTCCAGCAGAGGCTTTCATATTTTGGCATTTCTTAATCAAATAGCTGTCTGCTTAGATAGTTTGCCAGTATCTTCTAACTGTACTACTTCTACTGCGCTCTCTGTAATGATATCTCTGAAATTTTTCTTCATTGCTTCTAGGTCGGCTTCCTCTGTTAGCACAGAATATCTATTCTACAGCGAGAACCTGAATTCATCTACTCTTCCCCTTAACGCTAATTATTTGTGGAGTCCTTCTTCACTAGTCTGTTCCGTTCCCTCTAAAATCCATATTAATTCGAGACCTCACCCTCCGGTTGACACTGCATGTAGTTAGCAGCGCAACAGTTCTTTTTCGGTGTGACGTGCAAGACCGCTCAATCAAAATTGAACAATGCCACTGCCAAATACTTGGCTTCGTGAACAGAATCTACTCGAACCAGCAGGAGCTAAAGAAAGTTGTCTGTATCGCCACTCGGCTTGGTTCGGTTGAAGCCAAGTTGTCATCCTTCGACTCATATCAGGATGACATTTCCTTTTTTGCCCTCACTACCGAAACACTAAACAGAGGAAATGAGGAACTAAAAGCTAGTTTGAATGACCATGAGGACAGATTCCGGCGGGACAACATCCCCGATGACGTTGGTGAAACCTGGAAGCAGTCCGAAGATGAAATTATGGACATTATTGCTAAAGAATCTCCGCTAAGTATTACTGCCAGTGATATTTCACGCGCGCACCTTATCGGAACAAGTAGCTCAGAGAAAACTAGGCCAATCGTTGTCAAGTTCGAAAACTACAAACACAAAGAGAAAGATTTAGGTCTGAAAGCAAAGTGAAAAGAATCCCAGATTACTGTCTCTGAAGGCTACTGCCACTTTAAACGCCAGAAAGAAACAGATCGAGTTCGCAAAGCAAACTTGGAGTGAGGAATCATTTAAGCTTCGCTACAACAAGCTCCTCATAAACAGCAAATGCGACTTCTACCCCCCAGAAACCGATAGTGTACTTGAACAAAGCAATTCTAGTGTTTCTAGCACGGCTCTCGCTATTTCTTCTACTGATTCTTCGTAGCTAACACATGATCCGCACCAAAAGCCGCTACGAATGACTAGCAATATTACAGTTCCTTTTAGGAATATACGGAGTATTATCCGTAATCTTAATGAATTGTCCTCCGCCACTGACATAACTTGCCTCGATATCGCTATTCCAACAAAACATGCCAAAAGGATTCTGTTCGAAACGAAGAAATCTTTTATACTAAAAAGCGCTTCTTGGTATTCCGCTGTGACCGTTCTTCTCGGTGTGGGATGGCGTCTTGATTGCAGTTTCTTACCATTTCGATTGCTTCAATTTCGATGTTGCTTCTTCGCTTGAATTTTTGAGTTCAAATTACTGTTGATCATAAAGCGTTCGTATGCTGCTCTTGTTATCGTCCACCGTCGACTTCCGCTGTTTTTTTTTGCTAAGATATTCACGACACTTTAGACCCCCCCCCCATGGTTATTATAAATTTTCCAATCTTCCTCTTTATTATTTGGTGACTTCAACTTTCCTGGTATAAAATAATCCTTCACCACTTTTAACGCACATGGTAAGACATCGGAATCATCGAAATTTGTATGTTTGTAATACTTTTATTTAAAACAGGTCGTTAACCAACCTCAACAAAGCAAATCGCTAAAAACCATAAAGGGCGAGGAGAGAACAGGACAATTACGCTAATTTCAACAAATGTTTATTGCGGTTCTGGAGCATATATATTGTTACGGTGAAATAGCAAAGAGGTGTTTATTTACAGTGATATAGCAGTGGGACAAGGTGAAGCCTACTAGCCCCCAGGCACCAATGCTTTCTCCTCTTCTTCTCCCAGACCAGCACAATCCTTCCTCGTCGTCAGTAGCGTGACAATATATACACTGCAATATCACAAAGGGAAAGAAAGAAAGGCATTTATATTTCTTGTGCTCATACTCAATGTCAGGAATGGGGATGGCGTCGCTGTGAATAATTTGTGGGGCGCCATTCGGGTGCGATTCGCGCATGCAGGTCGGGTTGTTTGCGCCGGGGCGCCATCAATGATGTCTGTGTTTCCTTGCCGGCCGAGCCGCTATGGCTGCGGGAGCTGCCGAAGCTGATATTTCTTGTGCTCATGCTCAATGTCAGGAAATAATTTGTGGGGCGCCATTCGGGTGCGATTCGCGCATGCAGGTCTGGTTGTTGGCGCCGGGGCGCCATCAATGATGTTTGTTTCCTAGCAGGCCGAGCCGCTATGGCTGCGGGAGCTTTGTGGTCTGCGTTCGGAGGGGTGATCGGGAGCTCGCCGGAGTCGCACGCAGGTCGGGTTGTTTGCAGCGGGGCGCCATCAATGATGTCGGTGTTTCCTTGCCGGCCGAGCCGCTATATTTACACGTGCCTCCTAAGCTAAGAAATCCAGCTCTGTTTTTGATAGAGCCACCGACAGTTTGCTAAAGCATTCATCTCCTGATCGTGCTATCTGCGATGCTTCCACAATATGATTAAGTAACGCAGAAATCTGGGCGAGTTGGGGAACGTTCATGATGTAAAAAATAGCGCGAAGAACACAAGGACGGAAAGGGCGACGCAGACAAGCGCTACTCGCAACTAAGGTTTATTGCTGATTACACGCAATATATACATAGCACACGGTAAAAACACAAAACAAAACAGGTTCCCTCGGAACCAGTCATGAGTAAAAAAAAAAAAAAATCCAACGCAGCAACACGTGTCACTCGTCAAGAACAAACCAGGGAAGAGAACACTTGTCATTAATGCTGCATGGCGGAAGCTAAAACATCGTTAGCGCTTGTCTGCGTCGCCCTTTCCGTCCTTGTGTTCTTCGCGCTATTTTTTAAATAATGAACTTCTACAATCTCCCTAATCAGGCTAATGCGGTGGCGATACAAAGTAATTGTTTTGCCGAACAAAGGACAGCAAGGTGTCTCACTGTCACACTTTTTACAGTGCGCAGCTAACTGTCCGTTGCCGACCTTTTTAGAGTGTTCTTGCAGCAGGACGTTCAGATATCTTCCAGTTTGGCCGATGTAGTGTCTCCCACACGAAAGCGGGATTCTCTACACAACATTGTTCTGGAAAGGTACCAAGGGATCCCTATGTTTGATATTGCACGCTGGGTTTTGCGTACGTATGGGACAACTTAACCTACAAAGGCTCATAACCTTCTTTGGTGCGGAAAACAAAACTTTTATTCTGGATCGCTGCCCGACTTTCTTCAGATTGTGCGAGAAACCATGCACGTACGGGATGACAGCTATCTTCTCTTTATCACGTCTTTCTCTTCTATTTTCTGCTGTGTGCTCGTTATTAAGGCTCGCCTCTGATTTCCATTTGCGATTTAGGACATCCGCAACAGAAACTATCACGTGCCTGGGATAACCTGCCGCCTCCAATTGAGCCAACTGTGAGCTAAGACTCTCATCAACGGTGTGTTGGCATGACTTACTGATAGCGCTTGACAAGAAAGACAGCACGATATTCCTCTTAACCAACTTTGAATGCGACGAATATACGGTAGGGAAGGCTTGTTGGCCCTTGGCTCATACACCAAACACGCGTAATCTTTAAAATACAGTCGCCAATCGAAAAGCATAATGCAATTCTGCTCGGGCAATTCGGTGGTGATTGTGAGTGGCTTAAAAATGCATAAAAAGAGACTAAAATCATCAGCGAGACAATAGGGTCTCCAAGGGTAAAAAACTCTTCCGAACGACTGCCGACAAACGGGTCAATAAAAACAGAGGTATCCAACAAAATAAAAAAAATCATCCACATAACGAGACACTTTTAAAATCCTAATATCATCCAGCCGCTCACAAAAAGCCTTCTCACAACGAGATAGAAACAATTCACTTAAAATTTGTGCGATGCAAGAACAAAGTAAAGCACTCTTCTTTTGCAGGTAAATGCTGTTGTCAAAGGTAACAAAAGCAGACGTCAGGTAGCAAGATAAAGCTCTAAAAAAACCACTCACACTTACACCACAGTCGTTTTGAATGTCTACCGTGCCGTACTCCTCAATTGCTGCCTCGACGCAGGACAACAGACCAACGTGTGGCAATGAATAAAACAAATCTTTTATATCTACTGAAAAAGCAGTTAGGGCGTTCTTGTCGCATTACGTAAGGTAATCGATAACTGCAGCAGAATCCCTCGTCGCAAACTGGTCATCCACGTCAAGCCTTTTAAGACTCAATTGTAAGAAGTTAGCAACGCACTTCTGCCACGTACGCGATGCTGTCACGATCACGCGAAAAGGGCATTCCACTTTATGAGTCGTAGCTGAGAAAAACATTTGAAGGGAGTGATAATCGCTGCTCTCAATCCTCTTAACGACACTCAACAGGTTGAGATGTTCGCACAGCTTCTTAGCTCACGACTTTACTCTCTTCAAAGAAGCATTTCGGTGTGGCTTAAATACAGATTGCACTGCTTCCGACGCTTTACTACAGAAGAGCTCTTGCCTGAGCACAGCAAAACCGCCCTCCTTGTCAGCAGGCAGAACACAGAGACCACGTTCCTTGAGAGATGTAGCCGCGCGCTCCAGTCGCATGTCAGGTCGCTCCTGTCTGCACCTTGCAACCACCGTCAACCCTTGGGACACACAGGATGCACTCTCGTCCAACGTCGTACTCCTTGCCACTTCCCGGACACTGGTGAGAAGTCCTGCGGCGTCTTGCGTCGAAGGTACGACGAACTTCGGGCCGAGCACCAGAATCTTGGAGACATCATCCGGGACGTCGACGTCACCGATCGTATGAATGCCTTGACCACCTGCCGCTACCTTGCGAGGCACCAGAAGGCGGAGGCCCTCCAAAACACGGAGCCAGAAGGTTTCTGTGGCCAGGTCGAGCAACCTGGACACCTGGCGCCATTTCCTTTGGGCTCGTCGGAGGTTACCATCGCTGAAGGTACTTGCTAACAAGCAGTCAGGGTAGAACCGAGCCTGCCTCCGCCATTCAGCAAGTAAAATCTTGCACAACCGACCACTATGGTTAACCGACGGAGGAAAGCCACCAAGCAGGGCTCTAATGGCGGGAGAGAGGATCCTGGATCGGATACACAAGGAAAAAGCTCGAGCTTGGACCTCAGCGTTGGCGGCAAGTGAAACCAGGGAACAACAATCCAGAGAACAAAGGCCCAAGGTACTAGAAATGCACTTCAGAAGGGCAAATGTTAGGGCGTATTGGTTCATCCTTAACAAAGCAAAGCTCTAAAAACCAAAAAGGACGAGAAGGGGACATAACAATAACACTACCTATAAGAAATGTTCATTGCGATTATGGTTTTAGAGCTTTTATCTTGCTACCTGACGTCTACTTTTGGTACCTTTGGCAATAGCATTTACCTGCAAAAGCAGGGTGTTTGCATTGGTTCTTGCATCGCACCGATTTAAGTGAATTGTTTTTGTCCCGTTGTGACAAAACTCTTTGTGAGCAGCTGGATGACCTTAGGAATTTAAAGGTGTTTCGTTATGTTGATGATTTTTTGATTTTGTTGGATACTTATGTTTTTATTGACCCGTTAGTCGGCAGTCATTCGGAAGAGTTTTTCACTCTCGGAGACCCTATTGTCTCGCGGATTTTAGCCGCTTATTATGGATGTTTTAAGCCACTCACATTCACCACCGAATTGCCCGAGCAGAATAGTATTAGGGTTTTGGATTTGCGACGGTATTTTAAAGGTCTCGCGTGTTGGGTGTATGAGTCAAGGGCCAACAAGCCTCCCCTACCATATAGATCGTTGCATTCCAAGTTGGTTAAGAGGAATATCGTGCTGTCGTTCTTTTCAAGTGCTATCAGAAAGTCATGCCAACACACCGTTGATGAGAATCCTAGCTCACAGGTGGCTCAATTGGAGGCGGCAGGTTACCCCAGGCACGTGATAATTTCTGTTGCGGAGGTCCTAAATCGCGAATAGAAATCAGAGGCGAGCCTTAATAACATGTACACAGCAGAAAATAGAAGAGAACGACTCGATAAAGAGAAGATAGCTGTCATCCCGTACGTGCATGGTTTCTCGCACAATCTGAAGAAAGGCAGGCAGCGATCCGGAATAAAAGTTTTGTTTTCCGCACCAAAGAAGGTTATGAGCTTTTCTAGGTTAAGTTATCCCACACGCACGCAAAAACCAGCGTGCAATATCAAACATAGGAATCCCTTGGTACCTTGCTAGAAGAATGTTGTGTATGGAATCCCGCTTTCGTATTGTACACACTACATCGGCCAAACTGGAAAATGTCTGAACGTCCGGCTGCAAGAACACTCTAAAAGGTCGGCAACATTACCAGGGACGGACAATTAGGGGTGCACTGTAAAACGTGTGACAGTGAGACAGCTTGCTATCCTTTGTTCGACAAAACAATTGCTTTGTAACGCCACCGCACCAGCCTGAGCAGGGAGATAATGGAAGCACCGCAGATAGAAGTATAGGTTGATGAATGCATTAGCAAACCGTCGGTGGCTCTATCAAAAACAGAGCTGGATTTCTTAGGTTAGGCGGCACGTGTATATGTCTTTCCTTCTTTCCGTTTGTAATAGTGCCGTGTATATATTGTTACGTGCTTAGTACGCACAGGGTGTTTATTTACAGAGGAATTTATGGAAGTAGGACCGCGACTACAAACGTCCTTCTGACCCTTGTTGTTCTCCTTCCTCTGCCGATCGTCCGACCGTTCATCTTCTTCTTCCGCCGATGTGCTATGATGCGTGAAATTTAATTCCTCGCAGACGGCGCTCATAGGCCGAGTTAAATGCATGATCTGGAATGAAACCACTTGAAGCGGGCGACATGCACCACCTGAGACTGGCGTGATCGTCGACCACTTGCAGTTAGGCGTGCTATATCGTAGTTCAAGTAACTGATGCCGTCTCACACTACAAATAGTCCAGTGTAGTGGGACAGCAGTTTCTGGCACAGTCCACGCTTAAGTAGAGGTGTCCACAACCACACAATATCACCAGGAACATAAGAAACTTGTTGGTGTCGCGCGTCGTAGCGGTTCTTAGAACGCTCTTGCATAGATAAAATTCAAACGCGGGCGAGCCTGCGAGCTCTTTCAGCTTTGCAGAGCGTGGTAACAATAGAAGGTTCTTCATGTATGAAAAATGTCAGTATGGTGTCCAGGCCACAGCGAGGCGAGCGAGCATATGAGAAGTTTGAAGGGGCTGTAGCCTGTTGTCTCATGTTGCGCTGTGTTGTATGCATGAGTAATGAACGGCAGAACGCCATCCCAGTCCTTATGATCTGCAGCGACGTACAAAGCCAGCATTGTGATAAGCGTCCGATCAGTGCGCGCTACCACACCGTTCGTTTGGGGACAATATGGTGTAGAACGGCAAAAACTGCCGGCGCTGAGGCGAAGAATTTCTTCGACAATGCCCGCTGTGAATTGGCGTCCACGGTCACTAATGATGACTGCAGGAGGGCCGTGCCGAAGAATGACGAATCGAAGTAAGAAAGGAGATACTTCAGACGCAGTAGCGGATGGTATCGCGGCTGTCTCACAATAGCGGGTTAAATAATCTAGGCACACAAGAATCCATCAGTTTCCTTTAGAGGACCGTGGCACAGGACCAAGGTAAATGCCAACTTTCTCAAATGAAGCTGTTGGAGGTGTGACTTGTCGCAGTTTGCCCGGTGGACTTGAAGTCGGCAGCTTAAAACGGTGGCATTGCACACAGCTGGCTACATTTCGCTCGAGCGTTGAACGCATCTTGGGCCAGTGAAACCGCTGCTGTATGCGGTGGAGTATTCGGGCCACTCTTAAGTGACCAGACGTGTCGTCATCATGCATGATTTCTAAAGCTGTGATGCGTAGGCTTTCCGGAACGACCAAAAACATGCGTGCTCCCCCAGAGGCGAAGTTGTTTTGTAAAGCACTCCTTCGCGAATGCTAAATGTGTTCTTCATTGCATCCTTGGCAGAATCAAACAGTTAGGTTAATGTTCAGTCTTTGTGTTGCTCGGTTCTGAAAACTCCGAGATCGGGGAAGGTTTGCGAAAGTGGAATCAAATATTCATCAGTCGTTTGAAGCGGCAAACGCGAAAGACAATCAGCATCTGAGTGTTTATGGCCGCTTTTATGCAACACAAAAAATTAAACTCTTGTAGGCGTAAGTCCATCGAGCGAGCTGCCCACATGAGTCACAAAGAGTAACGAGCCAGCAAAGTGAATGGTGGTCAGTCACGACGGTGAAAGTATTCTCGTACAGATAGGAGCGGAAGCGCTGTATAGCGAAAACAATGGCGAGACATTCTTGCTCAGTAACCGTGTAATTTCTTTCGCTCTTACTCAACGAGCGGCTGGCATATGCTATGACGTGGTGATAACGGCCATGGCATTGTATAAGTACAGCGCCGATACCGATATCACTTGCGTCAGTGTGTACTTCAATTGGAGCTGATGGGCAGAAGTGGCGTAAAATGGGGCCTGAGGTCAAAAGAAAGTTGAGATGATGGAAAGCTGCGTCACAACCGCAATAAACATTTTTTGAAAGCAGCACTATAGTCCGGTCCCCTCCTCGTCCTTTGTGGTTTTTAGCGCTTTGCTTTGTTGAAGATGAACCAACACGACGAAACAACCGACCGACCGACCGACCGACCGACCGACCGACCGACCGACCGACCGACCGACCGACCGACCGACCGACCGACCAGCCAGCCAGCCAGCCAGCCAGCCAGCCAGCCAGCCAGCCAGCCAGCCAGCCAGCCAGCCAGCCAGCCAGCCAGCCAGCCAGCCAGCCAGCCAGCCAGCCAGCCAGCCAGCGAGATTAACATATTCCACATCAAATGCACTAGACCCCTTCGTAAGAAATTACCCAATCTAGTTTTCAATATTCATTACTTAGATTGTGGCAAGCTCTCCAAGAGATGGGAGTTCCAATTCACCTCATCTGTCTCCTCAGGAACCTGTATGAAGGGCAAGAGGCCACAGTCAGAATTGGACATGGTCTTACTGATTGGTTTCCGATTGAGAAAGGAGTGAGACAAGGCTGCATACTGTCGCCCTGCCTATTTAACCTATATGCTGAGTGCATCATGAGGAAGGCCGGTCTGGACGAGTCTTCAGTTGGAGTGACGATTGCTGGGAAAGCTATAAACAACCTTAGATACGCAGATGATACCACTTTAATGGCAGAAAGTGAAGTGGAACTCAGGAGACTTCTGATGCGCGTACAAGAAGAGAGTGAGAAGTTTGGGCTTAAACTGTACATTAAAAAGACAAAGATCATGGTGTCTTGCCCTATCAAGTCCTGGAGCATCAAGGGACAAGAAGTGGAAGCTGTGACAGATTTTGTTTTCTTGGGCTCCAAGATTACCCTGGAAGGAGACTGCAGCCATGATATTAGGAGACGCCTGCTTCTGGGAAAGAGAGCCATGGCTAGCCTTGACCGCCTAGTAAAGAGCAGAGACATTACACTGCCAACCAAGATCCGTATAACTCGTGCTACGGTCTTTCCAGTTATTCATACTTAACCAGCCAAAAGACGAGACACAGCAAAGAGGAGGACAGGACAAGGCTGGACTATCAACTGAATGTTTAATGATCTGAAGAAAATGAAAAGCTCGCGCGCAACCCAACCAGTGGAATGGCAAGACAATGGGAGGAAGATGAAGACTTCTGAAGGCTGACCGCCGAAGAATTGACACGTCTGAATTGTGGTGCTGGCGGAGACTGCTGAGAGTTCCTTGGACGGCCAGAAGATCAAATCAGTCGATATTTCGACCTAAACCCTGACTGATCATTGGAGGGTCAAATTCTAATGTTAAAGCTCAGCTATTTTGGTCATCTGATGAGAAGAGAGGAGTTGGTGGAGAAAAATTTGATGTTGGGAAAGGTTGAGGGTTGCCGGAGAAGGGGTAGGCAGCGAACGCGATGGTGAGATGGCATCCTCGACGCGCTGCAGATGAAGTTATGTGATGTTAGGAAGATAGTGAGAGACCGGAAGGCGTGGCGTGATATGGTCCATAGGGTCACGAAGAGTCGGACACGACTGAACTGAACTGAACTGAACTGATAAGTGGTCATTCTGTACTCGCGATAACGTTGAACGTATACAATCTTTCAAATCTCTAAATACAAAGAAAATAATCTACAATTATTGCAAGGCTGATTTTGCAGCTTTCAATGGCGTCCTTGAGCGTTTCATTGACACTTTCTTAACTGGCTTTAATGTTCGTTCGGCATTAATCGATGTTTATTTAGGGATCAACGGCATGAACCTATATAGTGTGCATAACGCAAAAACATATTACAACTAATCTTCATTCCCCGTGGTACAATGGGCAATTAGAACATATTGATAACGAAAAGAGAATAATGTATAAGAAAGATATTTCCCCCGGTAATTAAGAGCTTTGGTCTAAGCTGAGAGAAATTAACAGAACCTACAAAAAAGCACCAAAAATAAAAAAAGTTGTTCAATATGACATTGCCTTCTATGTGGAAAAGGAATCCTAAAAAAATTTGGAGCATCATAAACGAGCGGCATGGGCAATTCAACATATCACTTCCAGATTCCCCATCAATTCCATTTCCATCTACAAGCTGCGCTGATATTCTCAATGACATCTTTGGAAAGGCCTTTTCAAGCGGTCGTAATCAAACCACTCTTAACTATGACTGTCATGGTGAATTTCCGTGTCAGGCCCTGGCGCATGGGGCCTAATGACATGATGTTCTTTGTATTCTGCGCAGTTTAGAAGTAACGATGCTCTTCCCAGCATCCGACTTTATGCGTAACAGCGATAGTAGCTTGGCGGTCAGTGACTTTGATGGGTGAGGACTCTACCTTCTCGCTCTGTTTAACACCCTGGGCCACTGCTTTGGTGTGTATACATTCTGTGGGTGTTTCGCACAAACGTGGGAATGCATGACCTCTATGACTCGGAGCAGAATTGAAATCGTCATCACTACCAGCCGGACTCAACCTACTGCAGGGCGAAAGCCTCTCCCATCTTCCTCCAATTAACGCAGCCCTGTGCTAGCTGCATCCACTTCACCGCTCCGAACGTCTTAGCCTCGACCGCCCACCTGACTCTTTGGCTTCCCCTGCTATACTTTCCTTCCCTGGTATACACCCTATCCGGTCAGATGTAGTGTCCCCACTGACTACTGCACCGGTCAGCATTCTTTTGGGCCTTCTAGCCTCTCGCAAATGAAGGGAATGCCACATAATGAGGGGATTGCAAACATTTATTGAGAGCATTTCTCTAATCACGCCAAGACTTCGACGGAACTTCATAAAAGTGGGGTTCCTCTCATAGCACTTTCCTGGGTGGAAGAAAGGCTTTCCTCTCGATCACTTTCTCTGTCGGAATTTGAGTTGTACTCTTCTGTCGAAAGGGGCATAGTTGTCTTCGTCACTAAAGTCATCTATGCTTTCTACAAAGATATTTGACAGCTTTTCGCAAAACACGCCTGCCGCAATGGAACCCATGCTCCGAGTTTTTGGCGCCAATTGGAAGCCTGAAAACCACATGATCAGAACATAACTTTTGCAACTGTATGTTTCTGTCATCCCTCTAGACGAAAGCTAGTTCGCTAGGATACAATAAATCCAAAGCGATGGTGCGTCAATTTATCTACAGAAACGGTAGGCAAAACCTTGTGTCGGCCCATGCCCGACAACTGACCGGACGGCTAATGTTTCGCTGTAAGGTGCTGCCCTACAGATGAGCTGTAATCGTTCAATTCGGTAGCCGTTTTGACCATCGGTTTCCTCTCTTCGCACATGCTCTGTTTATGCCCATTTCTTCTTCTTGGTTTCCACTAGAATATTATTACCCGCAGTTATTTATATGTCCCACTCTGGGTGAGGAGGGGGGGGGGGCATGCTGCTTATCTGTAAACGCTATAACTATCATTTTCCGTTCCCTACCTCTCTGTATTGTCCTTAAATAAAGTAAAACCCCTTTTCTTAGCCTCCACATTTTGAACCCCATAAATGAGTGCAGGTATTATGCATCATCATCATCATCATCAGCCTGATTATACCAACTGCAGGGCGAAGGCCTCTCCCACATTTCTCCACTTAACCCGGTTCAGTGCTAGCTGCATCCACTTGACCCCTGCGAACTTCTTAATCTCATCCGCCCACCTAACATTCTGCCACCCCCTGCTACGCTTTCCTTCCCTTGGAATCCAGTTTGTTACCCTCAGCGACCATCGGTTATCCTCTCCTCGCACTACATGTCCTGCCCATGTCAATTCCTTCTTCTTAATTTCCACTAGAATGTCGGTAACTTGAGTTATTTCTCTGACCCACTCTGCACGCTTTCTATCTCTCAATGTTACCCCTACCATTTTTCGTTCCATAGCCCTCTGGGTTGTCCTCAACTTAAGTAGAACTCTCTTGGTTAGTCTCCACGTTTCAGCCTCATAGGTCAGTACAGACAAGATGCAACTGTTCTACTTTCCTCTTGAGCGATACCGGTAAGCTGCTAGTCATAATCTGCGAGCACTTGCAAAATGCGCTCCATCTTAATCTTATTCTTCTTGTTATTTCCTTTTCACGGTCCGGATCTGCGGTTACTACCTGTCCTAAGTAGACATATTCGCCTACTACTTCCAGTATTTCGCTACCTAATGTGAACTGCTGTTCCTTCCCGAGGCTGTTGAACATTACCCTAGTCTTCTGCATATTGATTTTTAAGCCTACCTTTCTACTTTTGCTGTCTAGGTCATCAATCATTATTTTAAGTTCATCCCCCGAGTTGCTTAGCAAGGCAATGTCATCAGAAAATCGCAGATTACTGAGGTATTCTCCATCTACCCTTATCCCTAACTGCTCCCATTCCACGTCTCTGAATACTTCCTCTAAACAAGCTGTGAATAGTACTGGGGAGATTGTGTCTCCTTGCCTAACACCTTTCTTTATGGGAGTTTTGTTACTTTCTTTATGCAGAACTATGGTTGCTGTGCACTCACTATATATATCACCCAGCACTTTCACGTAGGCTCGTCTACCCCCTGATTTCGCAATGCCTGCATTACCGCCGAGGTTTCAACCGAGTCAGATGCTTTTTCGCAATGAATGAATGCTGTGTATAAGGGCTGGTTATATTCTGAGCATTTTTCTATCACCTGATTGATGGTATGGATATGATCGATAGTAGTCAAGTCACTTTTATTTTCAACATTTTACAATGTTGACGGTCTCCCAGGCAAAAAGCTGTAGGGACAGCTTGACGGGGCCTGGAAACCGGCGGCAGGCAACAGTGACAGCAGTACAAAAAATTCCGAAAATACCGTTTCCGAAACCCTGCTTGATCCTTTGCTTGATTGCAGTCTAAGGTTGTCCTGATTCTATTAGCGATTATCTAAGTAAATACCTTATACGTACCACACAGTAAGCTGATTGGTCTGTAATTTTTAAGGTCCTTAGCATCCCCTTTCTTATGAATCAGGAGAATGTTTGCGTCATTCTATGGTGCCGGTACCGTCGATGACACCAGGCACTGCATGTACAGGTTGGCCAGTTTTTTAGCACGATATCCCCCCCGTCCTTTAACAAATCTATAGTTATCTGATCCTCTCCAGCTGAGTTCCCCCTTTTCATAGTTTCTATTGCTCTCTTAACCTCGTCCTTCGTCACTGGTGGAACGTCTGACTGTTTTCCCTACCGCCAATCTCATACGGTCCTGGCTACTTTGGCTACTGTAGAGATCAGTATAGAACTCCTAGGCTACTTTGACTATTTTGTCCATATTCGTGATGACGTTGCCCGCCTTGTCCCTTAGCGCATACATCTGATTTTTGCCTATGCCCAATTTCTTCTTCCTCGCTTTAAGGCTTCCCCAGTTCATTACAGCATGCTAAATTTTCTCCATGTTATATTTCCTTATATCGGCCACTTTGAGCTTATTATTTTTGATAAGTCTGCAAATCCTATCTGGTCTGTTGGATTGGAAGCTTTCATACTCTGGCGTTTCTTATCAAATCTTTCGTCTCCTTAGATAGCTTACCGGTATCCTCTCTAGCTATACTGCCGCCTACTTCTACAGCACACTCAGTAATGATATCTCTGAGATTATGTTTTATTGCTTCTAGGGTAATGTCGCCATCCTCGGTTAGAGCTGAATATCTTAGCGAGATCCTGAACTCTTCTGCCCTCCCCCTCACCGCCAATTCGTTAATGGGTTTATTTCTTACTAATCTGTTGCGTTCCTTCTTCAGATTTAGACTAATTCGGGACCTCCCCATCCTGTCGTTACTGTATATCACTTTCCGTATTACCTCTACATATTGAATAATGGCGGGGATTGAGCACAATCTGTAGTCAATTTCATTTTAGTCTCACCGTTAGGACTTTTCCATGTCCATTTCCGGTTCTTCCGTTTGCTGAAGAAGGTATTCATGATCCTTAAGTTATTGCGCTCTGCAAAATCAAATAGTAACTCCCCCTGCTATTCCTAGAACCAATGCCATAGTCACCTACTGCCTGGTCTCCTGCCTGCCTGATAAAGATATTAGAGCCTTCAAAATGAGCATACAAACTTTTTGATATGATATGTTCTAAAAATTTTACAACATGTGCAGGTTATCGATATTGGTCTGCAGTTTTCAACCCTGTGTTTATCACAAGATTTATGAATCGGCCCAACTCGCGCCATCAACCAATAATACTGTAAGGTATGGTATTCTAGAGATGCTTTATATATAATTATTAAATATTTTGAGACGCATTCCACGTAGCGTCTCAGAAATTCATTTGGGATACCGTCTGGACCAACAGAGTTTTTTGGATTAATGTTCTGTACAAGCGATAGGATTCTTTCTTCAGATAAAAAATGTCTTTTTGGTAGGAATTTTTTGCCATACTCAAGTTTTGAGACAATGCTTGAGATGGATCTGAGCGAAAAATATTATTGTATCTATCAGCAACCTCTGAGCAGCTAGTAATAACGTCTCGATCCAGAGTCAACAATGTAGTTAGTGTTTTCGTTCGATGAAGCAAGATGACGCCAAAATCGCTGTGGAGAATCTTTCATAAACCCAGCTAATGTCTTGGAGTCATACTTTGCTTTTGCAGCCCGCAATTTCTCTTTTAATATCTTTGAAAGTGGCGATACATCACATTGGTTTCGTACCATCTTGTTCCTTTTGCGTCTTAGCTGTCGCTTTAAATGAATAATTTCTCGGTTTACTCACGGGTTCTGCTTTTCAACCGTTTTATGACGTATAGGAAGAAAATTCTCCAAACAGTAATGTATAATAGTTTTAAAGTGATTCCACAACGAGTTGACGTCAGTCTCCCCGTCAAGATTATAAAAAGACATTTCTAAATAATCTAAAAGACTCACATCATCAGCTCCATAAAAGTCATTTACAAGTCGGGATTGTCTCACAAGTTGATGGTCACTCAGTCCGTCATGGGCAGATATTTTACATTCACCAATCTTACTGTTTACGAATATCAGGTCTAACAAAGATGCTGAGGTTGCTAGAATCCTTGTTGCTTCTTGTACTAATTGTGTCAGATCGTTGCTGAACGCAATATCAATTAGGGCTTCGCAGTTTTTGGTGTTCGCAGTGCTGCCTATTTCGAGTACATTCCATTGTGTACCCGGTAGATTGAAACCACCCGCAATAATTATTTGCGTGGTTTCTGTGACGTTACTACAGAGAAAGTAATGTATTGATTCTAGGAACTCAATAGGAGCGTTAGGTGGTCTGTAAACTGCTCCAATTATGCAGGGTGCACCACACAAGTTAGCTTTGCACCATGTACTTTCGTTGTCGGGGCTGCTGTCTAATGACATTAACTGGATATCTTCCTCAAAAATTATGGCTACGCCTCCACCTTGCGTGTCTCGATCTCGTGCGAATTATTTTATATTTAGGGGGCATTACTTCGCAATCCCTTATATCTGGTCGTAACTACGTTTCAGTTATTACAATGTCAGGATTGAAATCAAGAACAAAGTGTTCTAATTCTAATGTTTTATTCACGATACTGCGTGCGTTGACATTTATCAGGGTGAAATCACTTGTTGTTCGTGCTTTATCATTCAGAATGTTGATCAATTGCATCTTTCCTTTCTAACTTTAATCTGCACGATCTCTGGTCTTCCCAAACGTATGTTTTCTCGTCGATGACAATCTTATCATGTACTAGCCAGACCTTCGATCCGCTGCATTTTCTTATTTTGCCCTTTCCCACAATATTCTTCGTTTTTGTAAAGTAGACGACGAAAAGTCGTCCGACACTGATACGTTAGTACCCTTTCAGTCAGTCAGTTCAGGCGTTCAGTCGTGTCCGACTCTTCGTGACCCTATGGACCATGCCACGCCACGCTTTCCGGTCTCTCACTATCTTCTTAACATCACATAACTTCATCTGAAGTGCCTCGAGGATGCCATCTAACCATCGCGTTCGCTGCCTACCCCTTCTCCGGCGACCCTCAACCTTTCCCAACATAAAATCTTTCTCCAGCGACTCTTCTCTTCTCATCAGATGACCAAAGTAGCTGAGCTTTAACTTTAGAATTTGACCCTCCAATGAGCAGTCAGGGTTTATAGTCGACAATATCGACTGATTTGATCTTCTGGCAATCCAAGGAACTCTCAAGAGTCTTCGCCAGCACCACAATTCAAACGCGTCAATTCTTCGGCGGTCAGCCCTTTTCACAGTCCAACTCTCGCATCCATACATCACAACTGGAAAGACCATAGCACGGGTTATACGCATCTTGGTTGGCAGACTAATGTCTCTGCTCTTTACTAGGCGGTCAAGGCTAACCATTGCTCTCTTTCCCAGAAGCAGGCGTCTCCTAATTTCATGGCTGCAGTCTCCTTCCGAGGTAATCTTGGAGCCCAAGAACAGAAAATCTGTCACAGCTTCCACTTCTTGTCCATTGATGCTCCAGGACTTGATAGGGCAAGATGCCATGATCTTTGTCTTTTTAATGTTCAGTTTAAGCCCAAACTTCTCACTCTCTTCTTGTACGCGCATCAGAAGTCTCTTGAGTTCCACTTCACTTTCTGCCATTAAAGTGGTATCATCCGCATATCTAAGGTTGTTGATACGTTTTCCAGCAATCTTCACTCCAGCTGAAGACTCGTCCAGACCGGCCTTCCTCATGATGCACTCTGCATATAGGTTAGTTTCTTGCAATTTTTCAATATCTTCATTTTTTCTTTGTAATCAAAAAACCTCATGATTATCGGCCGCGTGCTGTTGACGCGCTTCCAGCGAAGCCTGTGGATTCATTAAACCCCACAAACCAACCAACCATCCACTGTTTTACTTTTACCCCAAGTTTGTGTTCGAAGATATCACAAAGCACTTTTTCATTGATTTCATCACTGGTTTCTTGGTCATGTTTGGGTATTTCAAAGATTATTAAATTATTTCTGCTATTACAATCTTCCAATTCTGGGATCTTTCGCTCCTGCGACTGGATGATGGTCTGAATTTCTTTCAGCGTTGCGCCTAGGTCTTCTATTTTTGCTTCATGCTCGTTTACTTTCGTTAATGCGCATTCCGTCTGCACAATTTTTGCTTCATATCATCTAGTTGCTTTGAAAAAGACGTTTGTGTGGCCGTAATCTCCTTTATATCTTCAGGCATTTCCTTCTGACCGGACATCAGTTCTGGCAGCATTGTTTCGACATGGTTAGGTCCAGGGTTCAGTTCAATATCCCCAGCAAGCATAAGGAGCAAAGACCTACATTGCAAGGCACTTTCGATGTACACTTTGGGACACGGCAGAACAATGAGAAACCTATCATCGCTTCGATAGCATTTGCCAAACCTACTAACCTGTAAGAACAGGACGTAAGGTTATGACACTTCCATCCATAATGTTTCACCGTGCCCACGGGATGGCTCGATGTAGACTGGCCTTAAGTAGTCTGTGCGCTGGGTAGGCGTTGCCAGTGGGTACCAGTACTGGTGAGACCCTGAAAAAAATGTTGGTGTTATGCCAAGCTATAGAGGTTATGAGTCACCCACTAGTGAATTTACTAAACAAACAGTGGCTTGTTTCTACTTGCCGTGTCGTGATGTGTTACCCTGGCTGTCACAACCCCCCCCCCTCCTCGATAGGTTGGATAGAATTTCAAGTACATCTAATGGCATGATTCCCTCGGTTATGGAGTTGCATCAATATTCGCATGAATCGACCTTGCCTACCTCTGGTATTCTGTTGAATGTGTAGTGCTGATGAATTTTTGCTGACGAGCAGTGTATTGCCTTTGATTTCTAGGACGGCTGGCATTTCCGAGAGGCATTCGTGTCCGATAATGCTTGCAAAATCAGTCACGCTATAGAACGCCACCGACGTCAGCCCCTTTGATAAAGGAGGCGATCAAGTGGACTTGCCATTTATGCGACGGGACTTATTTTTAGTAGTTTGAGTTTAGGGAACGTAAGAGCGGTAGCGTAGCGGTAGAACATCCGCCTCGCCTGCAAGAGGACCGGGGTTTAAATCCCGGTGACACGCAATTCTCCACCGGATAAAAAAAAAATCCGCGTGTCGATGGAATTGCATAAACAGGTTTGGGGTGCGACCTGATTACGGTGAACACCTCCGGCAACGCACTCCCTCACCAGAACAGGAGTTGGCCACCCTAGTGCAGTAATTGGCCGACACCTCCTATGATAAGGTCCATAAAACCCCGGCCCTCAGTCACCAGCGGCTGCGGAACAACTGGCCACGGCGGCGGTCAGACCTGTGACGCAGCAGGGGGTGCTAAGAAAGCCTGGCTCCGCTGGACAGGCCGCCATTGGAAACTGACCCTGGCAACGTTTAATGCTAGAACCCTAGCTAGTGAAGCTAGTTTAGCAGTGCAGTTAGAGGAATTAGAGGGCATGAAATGGTATGTCATAGGGCTTAGTGAGGTTAGGAGGCCGAATGAGGCATATACTGTACTGAAGGATGGGCATGTACTGTGTTATCGAGGTTTACCAGAGAGGCGACAACTAGGAGTAGGTTTCCTTGTCAATAAGTATATAGCGGGTAATATAGATGAATTCTATAGTAATAATGAGAGGGTTGCAGGCATCGTAATTAGGCTTAATAAGCGGTATAAACTGAAGGTTGTACAGGCCTATGCACCTACATGTAGTTATGATGACCAGGCAGTTGAAAGCTTCTATGAAGATGTAGAATCGGCAATGCGAAAAGTAAAGACGCAGTATACTGTACTAATGGGCGACTTCAATGCCAAGGTAGGGAAAAAACAGGCAGGAGACAAGGCAGTAGGTGATTATGTCATTGGTTCTAGGAATAGCAGGGGGGAGTTAATAGTTGAGTTTCCAGAGCGCAATAACTTACGAATCATGAATACCTTCTTCAGCAAACGGAAGAACCGGAAATGGACATGGAAAAGTCCTAACGGAGAGACTAAAAATGAAATCGACTTCATAATGTGTTCAACCCCTGCCATTATGCAAGATGTAGAGGTAATCGGGAAAGTGCGATGCAGTGACCACAGGATGGTGAGGTCCCGAATCAGCCTAAATCTGAAGAAGGAACGCATAAGATTAGTAAGAAAGAAACCCATCAACGAATTAGCGGTGAGGGGGAGGGCAGAAGAGTTCAGGATCTCGCTACAGAATAGTTATTCAGCTGTAACTGGGGATGGCGACATTACCCTACAGGCAAGGAACAATAATTTCAGAGATATCATTACTGAGTGCGCGGTAGAAGTAGGCGGTAGGATAGTTAGAGAGGATACCGGTAAGCTGTCTAAGGAGACGAAAGATTTGATTAAGAAACGCCAGAGTATGAAAGCTTCCAATCCAACAGACCAGATCGAATTGTCCGAGATATCAAAGCTAATCAATAAGCGCAAGGGGGCCGATATAAGGAAGTATAACATGGAGAAAATTGAGCATGCTGTAAAGAACGGGGGAAGCCTTAAAGTGGTAAAGAAGAAATTGGGCATAGGCAAAAACCAGATGTATACGATAAGGGAGAAGGCAGGCAACGTCATCACAAATATGGAAAAGCTAGTCAAAGTAGCCGAGGAGTTCTATGCAGATCTCTACAATAGCCAAAGTAGTCAGGACCGTAATGAGATTGGCGGTAGGGAAAAACAGTCAGACGTTCCACCAATGACGAAGGACGAAGTCAAGAAAGCACTAGAAACTATGAAAAGGGGGAAATCAGCTGGAGAGGATCAGATAACCACAAATTTGCTGAAGGACGGGGGGATATCGTGCTAGAACAACTGGCCATCCTGTATACGCAGTGCCTGGTGTCATCGACGGTACCGGAAGCATGGAAGAATGCAAACATTATCCTCATTCACAAGAAAGGGGACTCTAAGGACCTTAAAAATTACAGACCAATCAGCTTACTGACTGTCTGTTACGTATAAGGTATTTACTAAGGTAATGTTCAACAGCCTCGGGAAGTAACAGCAGTTTACATTAGGTAGCGAAATACTGGAAGTAGTAGGCGAATATGTCTACTTAGGACAGGTAGTAACCGCAGATCCGGACCATGAAAAGGAAGTAACAAGAAGAATAAGATTGGGATGGAGCGCATTTGGCAAGCACTCGCAGATTATGACTAGCAGCTTACCGGTATCGCTCAAGATGAAAGTATACAACTGTTGCATCTTGCCTGTACTCACCTATGGGGCTGAAAAGTGCAGGCTAACCAAGAGAGTTCTACTTAAGTTGAGGACAACCCAGAGGGCTATGGAACGAAAAATGGTAGGGGTAACATTAAGAGATAGAAAGCGTGTAGAGTGGGTCAGAGAAATAACTCAAGTTACCGACATTCTAGTTGAAATTAAGAAGAAGAAATGGACATGGGCAGGACATGTAGTGCGAGGAGAGGATAACCGATGGTTGCTGAGGGTAACAAACTGGATTCCAAGGGAAGGAAGGCGTAGCAATTGGCGGCAGAAAGTTAGGTGGGCGGATGAGATTAAGAAGTTCGCAGGGGTCAAGTGGATGCAGCTTGCAAAGAACCGGGTTAAGTGGAGAAATATGGGAGAGGCCTTCGCCCTGCAGTGGGTATAATCAGGCTAATGATGATGATGAGAGCACATAAGAAAGAGAGCGCAAGACACGGGAGAAGACTATGTGTCACAAAAGAACATGACGGGATTTTGTCACATAGGTTCGGCTTTACTTTGCTACAGTTCTTTGCACGCGCGAACGTCGTGTTGTTGCACTCTCAGAAAAAAAAAAAAAAACGGCTGATGTGGGGAGTAACGTTCACTTTGGTCCTCAAATTGGGCCCTTACTCTGCGAAAGGTGCAACTGCGGCGAGAAGCGTGCCATGAGCCAATTTGGAGGAATAATGTTGAGTATGGCTCAAAAAACACTAAAAAGAGGAGGAATTGGAAGACGAACTATTCACTTAATCCCTGGCCTCCCTTGACCGCATCTCTCGTCACGCGTTTCAGGTGCAGAGAATGTGTGTCTGGTTCGGTGGACAAAACGTGCATATACTCGTATACCGTGTTGCTGGAATTGCATACTACGTGCTGGAATGAGTTTTTTGACGCTGGTTGTGTCGCTGGCATCCGCGATGCACTGGGGGAAGTGCTTTCAATCAATCAATCAATCAATCAATCAATCAATCAATCAATCAATCAATCAATCAATCAATCAATGAATCAATCAATCAAGCAATCAATCAATCAATCAATCAATGAGTTTATTTTCGCATACACTGTACAGCAAAAAGGGGTGACAGTAGAAAAAGCTGCTTTTATTGCACCCAGCAGAATTTACTAACGATGCACTATTTACTTTTGTACATAATTTGACTACATTAAATATACATAATACAATTATACATAAAGCAGAAAAATGATCATGCAAAATACATAAGTAAAAAGGTGTACATGATCAAAGAAAAATTAACATGCAAAATACATAAGTAAAAAGGTGCACGATCAAAGACTCTAATTACTAGGACACACATAGTATATTATACCACAATACATTATATACGGGGACAGTAAACGACACTATATAAACAATTCAGGAAGCTTTGAGCATCCTGAAGGGAAAGAACATGCTCGCTGTCCTCTACAGACCCCCTCATGGAAGTGTGCGCTGGGGCCGCACTGGCCCCAGTATCGCTTTGGAAATAGTCGGAAGTCCGGAAACTGGGAGGCGAGAAATAATGCGCATATGAAAAATATGGTTCAAATAAGCGCTTTTTTGCTATGAAGTCGTTGCGCAGCAGCAAGAAAACAAAGGCAGTATATTTTTTCTAGAGTTTCCATGTTTGGATAGGTCGTTTCGAGCGTTTCGAGAGAGACCACGATCGCCGCGGCACTGAATCTCATGACTGACGATTAACCTACGACTAAAACTGGAATTGAATAATGTGGGATGCCATGCATAACAAACTTTATATAAAACTTGAAATTTCTCCAACCAACACTTTTATTTTATAACACCCGACGTTTCGGAGCCGGCTTGGCTCCTTCTTCAGGGGTGCATGACGCGGGGCTGCGTGCAGCTATAAGTAAAGGAATGGTCGGCGGGGGGGGAGAAGAAGGTGGGGGGGGAGAGAATGGGGAGGGGGTGAGATGTGTGTGAAAGAAATGAGAAGGAAGGAGGGGGGTTTAGACGAGTGAGGGTGCCGCAGGTGCAGGTGTGCTCGCTGGCGACTTTTTTCTTCTTTTCTTCTGTGAAGTGGCCAGGAGAGAGTGAAGACCTTGCAAGTATACAGCAGGGAGGTTGCCTATTGTCCGGTTGATGTTATTTGCGGTCGACTGTATGTGCCATGACTCGAGGAGGCGTCTTTTGCGGCAATTGGTCTCGGTCTCCAAGATGAACGTTTCTTCGAAATTTATTCTGTGGTCGGAATCTTCTGAATGTTCAGCTACGGGGTTGCGTTCTCTTGAAAAATTTCGTACATCGTTCTTGTGTTGCCGAAGTCTTTCTTTTAGGTTTTTTGTTTCGCCAATGTAGCTAGCATCACAGTCGGCGCAGGAAATTTTGTAGACAATGCCTTGGGCTCTTTCTCTTGGTGGTCGATCTTTGGGGAAGGGTATCAGGCTCCCCAAAGTGTTTGAAGGCTTGTGCGCCACTCGAATTCCCTCTTTTCTTAGAATACGGGCGATGGTTTTGCTGGTGCCTCGGACATAGGGGACAGTGACGTACTTTTGAGATGTAGTTGTTTGCTGCTGGTTATTTTCTTCCCAGGGCCTGTCGTTGCGTTTTTGGCGGCGAATGATTTTCCGGATAAATTTTTTTGGGTAGCCGTTCATGGTTGGTTCCTTGAATATTAAGCGTTTTTCGTTTGCTTTGTCGGGCTCTGTGGTGCAATGTGTTTCCACTCTTTGTAATAAGGTCTTCACAACTGACGCTTTATGGCTTGTCGGATGGTTCGAAGTGAAATGCAGATATCGCCCTGTGTGGGTGGGTTTTCGCTATACGGAGAATCGCAGACGGTTGTTTTTCCGGGTCACCCGAACGTCCAAAAACGGCAGGGCGCCTCGCTTCTCCATTTCTAGGGTGAACTGAATCTCCGGTTGTATGGAATTTAGATGAGAGAGGAAATTTTGAACTTCAGATTTCTTAATAACTGAGAAACAGTCATCGACATATCTCAGAAAAATTTTGGCGGTGGGCGGAAAGAGTTGAGAGCTCGTTCTTCGATGTGCTGCATAGTTATATTCGCCATAGCGACAGAGATGGAGGCACCCATTGGTGTTCCCTTAACTTGTTTGTAGAATTCTCCTCGGCATGAGAAGTATGTGTTTGATAAGCATAGTTCCAGAAGGCGGCATACCTCGTCTACACTGAGTGGGGTTCGTGCGCTGAGTGTATCGTCGCGTTGTAGGGCTTCTCGAGTGGCGGCCAACGCGAGATTTACAGGGACATTTGTGAAAAGGGACACCACGTCAAAGGAAACAAGGCACTCGTCGGCCTCAAGGCTCACCTGGGATACGAGTTCGATGAAATGCCCGGCGTGTCGAACGTGGGTCGCGGTTTTCCCCGTGATTGGTGTTATGAGCTTGTGCAGGTATTCCGACAACGAACGGAGGGGGGAGAAACGGAAGTCGACAATTGGGCGTAGAGGAGTCCCAGGTTTATGGACTTTGGGCAGACCGTAGAAGGCTTGGACTGATCCGTTGGTGCACGATAACTGCAGATAGAGGTTTCGGTTGTTTGGGAGGTTTTTGAAAACTTCTTTTAATACCGTGTTCAATTTTGCCTGGGTACTTGTTGTGGGGTCCTTCTTCAATTTTTCGTATTCTTGACTGTTGAGTAGAGAAGAAATTTTCTCGTCATAGTCCTGTCTGTCGAGAACGACTGTTGTGTTGCCTTTGTCCGCTGGGAGGATTACGATGGTCGTGTCTCTCTGAAGGTCTTTGAGCGCCTGCCGTTCATCTCGTGGTAGATTCTCTTCTTTTCGGCGTGAATGCTGACCTTTCAGTACTCCGACTGTTTTGAGCCTGACTTCTTCTCGAGGACCTGTTTTCAGCTGTTGGAGGCCGTATTCAAGAGCAGATACAATTTTCGGGAGAGGAGGTCCGTGAGCCTGAATATTGAATTTGTGTCCCTTGGCCAGAATTGAAGTTTCGGCGGGTGTTAGATTTCTGGAAGACAGATTCCTGACCACGTTTGAATGGTCAGTAGGGGCGTTGTCAGGTCGAGGTTGTAATTCTGCCAGCTTCTTCATTTGCTTGGTGCGGTGTTTGTTGGCTTCGGAAGCTGCTGTCTTCTGGGCGAAGGCCTCAATGGGTGTTAGGAGCTTGGGCATCCTGTGCTCGAGCTGTCGGCGAGCAAAAAAGGCGTCGGTTTCTTTTTTCTTGATCACTGTGCGGCACTCCCGTATCCGAGCAGTTACTAGGTGCTGTTCTGCCTTGTCGATGATGTTTCGTCCTTCCGGTGTGGAGACCGGACGTCGGAGACGCTGGCAGTGCGGTATGACCTTGGTATCCTCGCACTTCTGGTTGAACTCCAGGTGTGTTTGGTACACCGAGATACTCTTCATAGTCTTGACGTACTTCTTTGCAAACTGCATGGCTTGCAGCCCGAAGTCTGCACGGATAGATTGAAAGCTAAACATTTCGACAGATTTGCCTGCCTGGTTTGGTTGACAGCTAAATAAAACTTGAAATTTCTCCAACCAACACTTTTATTTTATAAAACCCGACGTTTCGGAGCCGGCTCGGCTCCTTCTTCAGGGGTGCACGCAGCCCCGCGTCATGCACCCCTGAAGAAGGAGCCAAGCCGGCTCCGGAACGTCGGGTTTTATAAAATAAAAGTGTTGGTTGGAGAAATTTCAAGTTTTATTTAGCTATCAACCCAATCGGACAGGCAAATCGGTCGAAATGTTTAGCTTTCATAACAAACTTTACAGCACAATGATTACTGCCAAAATGTTTAGTGCAGGCTCAATCGCAGGCCTATGCATCAGCGGGCGTAGCCTGCATCGCGGCCCCGTATAAACAGCAGAAGAAAAAAAAAATAAAACGAGGAAGAGAGTATAGTTTCCCAAGCGATTGGCCCGTGAGAAAAAAAAAACATACAGCGCTCCTAATGCATAATATTTTGCGTGTTTCTCAAGCTTTTGCGCTCCTTCTTGCTCTGCGTATAAACCAGCCGAGCCCTCGGTCATCGCAACGCTTCCCGAAATGTGTACATACAAATAAGATTTAGTTACCAGCAAAATAGTATCGTCGCTGCTGAGCTTTCTGGTATTGAAGCTTGGTCGCACTTTTTTCCTTGAAGGTTTGTGCTACAGGTCCGTGTTCAGCAAAAATTACGCCTACGGTAGCAGAGCATCACGGAAGAGCCGGCGCTGGTAAATTTGCCAGCGATGTCAAACTCCACATGGTAAAATTATTCCAGTGCACAAAATAGTGTGCATAGGAATCCAGAAGATTAGTTGCAAGTCGTGAGGGCAGGTAGCAAGCTCCTATGGTAAAAAAGTTGTAATTGTTAGAGCGCCAGCTATGGCCTGTACACTCCGAAACATGAATTCCCAACCTTATAAATGCGATCATGACACAACATGCAAAAACATTTCTGAGAACCTCAGTTCTGGGCGTGGCCGCGTGTTTCGCGTAGCAAGCTTCCGAGCATGAGGCACCGAGTTCGAAGTGCGCTACTGCACACGTTTTTTTTTCTCCTAGTTTCGACTTTTTTTACTTTTTTAGCTTATTTTAATGTGCTGGAGGTGCTTCGTTACTTTTTAGCTTTTACTTTTGATCTGAGGCCTTTTTTTCCCAGGCGAACAGTGCCACCAGTGCGGAGAGTGCCCGTATGCCGCGTCCCAGGATGTTAGTCTCTTGGGAAGCATTTGCAAGGAGTTACCGTTCCTCCTCCTACAGTTCATCCTTTGGAGACTAAGTGTTTATCCCTTTGCAGTTGGTCCCCAAGAAAGGTTGTGGCAAAGCAGTTGATTCCCAAAATGAATAACCTCACTACCCCTTTTAGTCCGTTTTTTCTAGAGTGTGGTTAATCCTCTTGTGACTCACTCCTTTACCTTTATGTTCTTCTAACCGTATGTTTTTCTAACCGTATACGTTCTTCTAACCTTGTGTCTCGTAACACCTTTGTTGATGACGACGCAGAAAAAGCCGAGTTCTTTATTAAGTATTTCAGCTCCGTTTTTAGCTCTGATATTGAACATACTGATATGAACACCCTGGATTTCCAGTCAGTGGTGAGTGTTACGGATGATGTTGTGATCAACATCGACGGTATACAGTCTTTGTTGCAGAATCTGAAGATTGCTAAGGCTGGTTGTCCTGATGACTTGCCAAACAAATTCTACAAACTGTGTGCGAGTCGGCCGCACCCTACTTAAAGATCATTTTTGAAAAATCGCTCGAAGAATCTTGTCTTCTAGATGACTGGAAAATTGCAAGCATTGTGCCAATTTACAGATGTGGTCCTCGCAACACTGTATCAAATTATAGACCACTATCACTGACTTCAGTTGCTTGCAAGACACTCGAATATATTTTGTGCACCAGTATAGCAGCACATATGGACACACATTCATTGTTTAATCCTCGTCAGTATGGTTTTGGAAGGGGTCTATCATTTACCACGCAGCTGACTGAATTTGTGCACGATCTGGCAGGGGCACTGGACAGGCGACTTAGCGTGAACTGCGTGTTTTTGGACTTTAAAAAGGCGTTTGATACCGTGACGCATTTTTTACTCATTCAAAAAATGTCGTTTTACAATATTAGCCCTAAAGTGATATTATGGGTAAAATATTACCTTTGTTTACGGCAGCAGTTTGTGGTTATGAATGGCGCCAAGCATCAAAGAGTACAGGTTGTGTCTGGTGTTCCCCAGGGTTCTGTGTTGGGGCCACTGTTGTACGTGAATGACATTAGTGACGAAATAGCATCTCAAATGCGGTTATTTGCGGGTGACTTCGTTGTTTATAGTGTTGTCACTAGTGTTCGAGATGTTGAAATGTTTCAGGAAGACTTGAATAGAATTTCAGAGTGGTGCGTTAAATGGAATATCAATTTGTTTTTGTCCAAAACTGTCCATATGAAGTTTACAAGAAGGAAAAACCCTGTTGTGCATTCATATGTTATTAGGAACACAATGTTTATAACAGGTATTCGAATTTAAATATCTAGGCGTTTATTTTAATCCTGAATTGAGCTGGGGGCGTCGTCACGTCGATTATGTCTTTGCTAAAGCATGCACAAACTTGGGATTTCTTCGCCGCAATGCAAACACTTTTCCACTGTCATGTCGGGACATTTTATTCAAGACTTATGTCAGGTCGATTCTGGACTACGCGTGCACTGTCTGGGACCCGCCTACTGCTAGAGATAAAGATAAGTTGGAGAGGGTGCAGACAATTGCCTCTCGTTTCGTGTCTGGCACATGCGGGGCTCGTTACAGTGCATCGCGTACGAAGGATGCGCTCAACTGGTAATTGCTTGACACGCGCCGAAAGAAGTTACGTCTGAGGCTATTTCATGCTGTTCATTATTCAACTGTTCGGGTTGAACGTGAAAAGTATGTGCAGGAGCCTTTTTACAGATCTAACCGTGTTGACCATGTTTTTAAAGTCCGGGAACTTGCGGCAAAAACTGAATTGTTCAAAATGTCTTTTTTTTTTCGAAAACCATTAGGGAATGAAACAGACTGCCGAGCGATGTTGTGAGTGTGACAACAAATGATGCGTTCTTTTTGAAGTTGTAGACGTACATGGCGAACGGCTCTGCCTTTCTTTTTTCTTTTTTTCCCCTATTTCTTGATATTTATGCTTGTAACTTTGCCTGCGTGCACAGGTGTCATGTGTGCTTCTTTTTGTACATTATCTACCCCCCCCCCCCCCCCCCACTGTTATGCCTTGGCGCAATGGGTTCCTAAATAAATAAATAAATAAATAAATAAATAAATAAATAAATAAATAAATAAATAAATAAATAAATAAATAATCAGTCTCCTAGAAATAAAATTCAGTTGGAATTGAGCACTTGTGTCCTGCTGTGTCCCGCGTATGCGTGACTTTGTGTTGTTACGTTCCAACATTTTAAATTGCACCAACCAACGAAAAACAAGTTCTAATCCAGTGAGAGTTTGTTGAGTTCTCGAACCAAGCGCTTGGTAGTAACAGTGAAGTGTCGATGTGAACAGATAGGTCCTTGTCGCACCCCTCTGCTTGGTGTGTGCACGGGATCGTTGCGCGTGTCCGGTATACGAATCGGGTCCAGCATACGAATCGGCGCTTTTCGGTTGCGTTGCGAAGCTATCTAGTTGTTCTACACACAAAAGGCTAGTGTTTACTAGTTACAGTCAACGACAATATGATTAGCATAGCATTGGATAAAGAATGATATTCACAGATAGACAGCCAGTGAGAAAAGGGTTATATGATGGACTGGTTTCAAGCAAGTATTTTAAGCTGAGAGGTTCGTGCACGACACAACTCGTTATGCTTTACCTATGTGTTCTTAGCTTTAACAGCCTTTTGCGCGTGATATCAGCGTTGATGAAGGTCCATTATTCACAAGTGAGTGCTTAGTATGTCACGAGCGTATGTGTTTTGTATCGAAAATAGAATTTTGAAATAATTCCATTAGGATACCCGGTGCCCTTTAATGATTGCAAACAGACGTCGCTGGACACTGAATGTTAGGAAAACTGTAAATGATGGCATCCTCGCAGCGGCCCTTAACCACAAGAACACACCCTGCCCCCCCCCCCCCCCCCCCCTTCCTTCCTACCAATATGGCTGCAGTGTCGAGGATTACGGCTTTTACGGTTGATGGCTTGAGCGGCATATAATGGGCCGGGAGATGACGCGAACGAAGCGTCTTCCGAACATGTCCCGCGGTGCCCTCAATTTTATACGTTTCTCCCTTACCGCCTAGCCTTCAGCTGGTTCTGTATAAACATTAATCCCTCATTCTATAATGCATTTGAAAGTTTCATTGTCAGAATAGCGTTACCATCCTCCTCGAGCACATAACCCGATTGCGCAGGTGTGGTTGCGATTAGACAAACTTGCCGGTAGGTCGTAAAGGGTTGACGTGTTACTTGGAGCGGCAGAAAGGAAAAGTGAAAAACCTGTGAATTATTTCCCATTACTTTAAGAAAACTGCATCGATGGCGTAGAGGTAGAACATACGCCTCGCATGCAAGAAGACCGTGGTTCGAATCCCGGTGCCGCGCAATTCCCCATCAGATTAAAAAAAATTCCGCATGTCGATGGAATTGCATAAACAGGTTTGGGGTGCGACCTGATGCCGGCGAACACCTCCGGCAGTTCACTCCTTCACCAAAACAGGAATTGGCCACCCTGGTGCAGTAAGTGGCCCCAACCTTCCATGATTAGTCCTACAAAATTCCGGCCCTCAGTCACCAGCGGCTGCAGAGCAACTGACCACGGAGGCGGTTAGACCTGTGACGCAACGGGGGGTGCCAAGAATCTCTGGCTCCGCTGGACAGGCCGCAATTGGAAGCTGAACCTGGCAACGTTTAACGCTAGAACACTAGCTAGTGAAGCTAGTTTAGCGGTGCTGTTAGAGGAACTAGTGGGTTTGAAATGGGATGTCATAGGGCTTAGTGAGGCTAGGAGGCCAAATGAGGCATATACTGTACTGAGGGACGTACGTGTACTGTTATCGAGGTTTACCGGAGAAGAGAGAACTAGGGGTAGGTTTGCTTGTCAATAAGTATATAGCTGGTAATGTAGACGAATTCTATAGCATTAATGAGAGGGTTGCAGGCCTCGTAATTAAGCTTAACAAGCAGTTATAAACTGAAGGTTGTACAGGTCTACGCACCTAAATGCAGTCACAATGACCAGACAATTCAAAACTTCTATGAAGATGTAGAATTGCCAATGTGGAAAGGAAAGACGCACTATACTGTACTAATGGGCGATTTGAACTTCAATGCCAAGGTAGGAAAAAAGCAGGCAGGAGACCAGCCAGTGAGTGATTATGGCATTGGTTCCAGGAATAGCAGGAGGCGTTACTAGTTGAGTTTGCAGAGCGCAATAACTTAAGAATCATGAACGCCTTCTTCAGCAAACGGAAGAACCGGAAGTGGACATGGAAAAGCCTTAATGGGGAGACAAAATGAAATTGACTTCATAATGTGTTCAACCTCCGCCATTATGCAAGATGTAGAGGTAATCGGGAAAGTGCGATGCAGTAACCACAGGATAGTGAGGTCCCCAATTAGCCTAAATCTGAAGAAGGAACACAACAGATTAGTAAGAAAGAAACCCATCAACGAATTAGCGGTGAAGGGGAGGGCAGAAGAGTCCAGGATCTCGCTACAGAATAGGTATTCAGCTCTAACTGAGGATGGCGACATTACCCTAGAGGCAAGAAACAATAACTTCAGAGATATCATTACTGAGTGCGCTGTACAAGTAGGCGGTAGAATAGTTAGAGAGGATACCGGTAAGCTGTCTAAGGAGACAAAGGATTTGATTAAGAAACGCCAGAGTATGAAAACTTCCAATCCAAAAGACCAGTAGAATTGGCAGGTGGTGGTGAAAACGTTTAATAAAATATGGAGTTACATGAAGGTTGCTCTGGGGTCAGGCTTAGTGCCCTTCCCCTCACAAACACTAGGTGGAGTCCTTATTACGGGACCCCAGTGGCTTCCGCTGCCGCCATTGCTCTTTTGACCAAGGCCTTTTGGGCTTTCAGGTCGAAGCAGGCGAGTAGGGTCGCCTCCCAGTCCTCCCGGGTGGTGTTTTGGTTAGGTGCAAAGGCAGGGTTGGAGGGGCACGCCCACACCATGTGAAAAAGGTCCGAGGACATTTCCCCGCAGTGCGGGCACTCCCCGGAGAAGGCACTGTCAAAGTGTTTAAGTGACGCCGGGCACATCATGGTATTCGTAAGGAGGCGAAGAAACACGCGTTCCTCCGCTCTTGTTAACCCTTTACACGGATGGGGGTAAATATTGTGTCTGTTTTCGTACAGCTGCGTAATTTCTCTGAAAGTGTAGGCTGGTGTGAATTCTTCTGAGGAGGAAGGAGACGAGGTTGCCCGGTTAGAAAGCGCGCGGGCGGCGGCATCTGCTGCCTCGTTTCCTTCTAGCCCAGAATGGGCCGGAGCCCAGACTATGAAGCGGCGGGATGGACTTTACACGTACGAGCTGTTTTGCAGTTGTCAGTAGGCCAGGTCCGAGCTGTTTTTTAGTAGCCGGTAGGCCAGGTATGGGACCCAGCCCCGTTGAAAGTTCCTACACGCCCCTCGCGAGTCCGTTATGATTGTTTTGGAATCAGAGTGTGTTGATGCTAACGCGATGGCGACCTCTTTTGCCTGTGTTACGCTTCGGGCTTTAAATGCGAGCCCGTTTACCGTTTTGGACTCGTGGATCACTGCCGCCGTTTACCACCCGCCTTGTTGCGGGCCGGACGCCCTGCCCTGGCCATGCGCCTACCCTCATGGTCGTCTTTAGACATATTAGTGGGGAGTGGTTTTACGTGCAGGGCGTATCGCCACTCCTGGGGAAGCCTTACTCTTTCCTCGGTTACAGTCGTGTGTTGTATGTGTAGACGGGTTAATAGCCGACGCCCCGACGGTGTCTGCGATAGTCGCGTGTATTGACTCGCGAGGTGGGCTTCTCTCAGCTCCTCGAACGAGTTCGTTATACCCAGACCTTGGAGTCTCAGGTTTGACGTGGTTATAGGGAGGTCGAGGGCCTTCTTCGCTATTTTGCGCGTGATCACCTCGAGAATGTTCTCGTCGTGTTTCTTGAGGTGGAGATGGGGGGTCGAGTACAGGATTCTGCTTGTTACAAAGGCATTGGCCAGCCGTAGAGCATCTTTGCTTCTCTGTCCCCCTTTCCGGTTTGAGACTCTGCAGGGATACCAAAAGTAATCAATATGCGCAAAGTGGCCGATATATAAAAGCATAACATGAAGAAAATTGAGCATGCTGTAAAGAACGGGGAAAGTCTTAAAGCGATGAAGAAGAAATTGGGCTTAGGCAATATTCAGGTGTATCCGCTAATCGACAACGCGGGCAATGTCATCACGAATATGGACAAGATAGTCAAAGTAGCCGAGGCGTTCTCTACTGATCTCTACAGCGACCACAAAAGTCACGATAATAATGAGATTGGCAGTAGGGAAAGGCAGTCAGACGTTCCGTCAGTGATGAAGGACGAAGTTAAAGCATTAGAAACTATGAAAAAGGGGAAAACAGCTGGAGAGGATCAGATAACTACAGATTTGCTGAAGGATGGGGGGGATATCGTGCTAGAAAAACTGGCCACCTTGTGAACGCAGTGCCTGGTGTTATCGACGGTACCAGAGCCATGGAAGGACGTAAATATTATCTTAATTTATAAGAAAGGGGACGCTAAGGACTTGAAAAATTACTGACCAATCAGCTTACTGTCTGTTCAGTTCAGTTCAGTCGTGTCCGACTCTTCGTGACCCTATGGACCATGTCACGCCACGCTTTCCGGTCTCTCACAATCTTCCTAACATCACATAACTTCATCTGCAGTGCCTCGAGGATACCATCTAACCATCGCGTTCGCTGCCTACCCCTTCTCCGGCAACCCTCAACCTTTCCTAACATCAAATCTTTCTCCAGCGACTCCTCTCTTCTCATCAGATGACCAAAGTAGCTGAGCTTTAACTTTAGAATTTGACCCTCCAATGAGCAGTCAGGGTTTATGGTCGACAATATCGACTGATTTGATCTTCTGGCAGTCCAAGGAACTCTCAAGAGTTTTCGCCAGCACCACAATTCAAATGCGTCAATTCTTCGGCGGTCAGCCTTTTTCACAGTCCAACTCTCGCATCCAACATCACAACTGGAAAGACCATAGCACGAGTTATACGGATCTTGGTTGGCGGACTAATGTCTCTGCTCTTTACTAGCCGGTCAAGGCTAACCATTGCTCTCTTTCCCAGAACAGAACTGTCTGTTACGTATGAGGTATTTACGAAAGTAAACGATAATAGAATCAGGACAACTTTAAACTGCAACCAAGAAAATGATCAAGTAGGTTTTCCGAAAGGATTCTCTACTCTCCATCATATCCATACCATCAGTCAGGTAATAGAAAATGGTCGGAATATAACCAGCCCTTATGCATAGCATTTGTTGATTATGAAAAAGCATTTGACTCAGTAGAAGCCTCGGCGGTGATGCAGGCATTGTGAAATCAGGGGTTAGACGAGCCGCACGTGGAAGTGCTGGAAGATATATATAGAGGGTGCACAGCAGCCGTAGCTCTGGATAAAGAAACAAAATTCCTATAAAGAAATGTGTTAGGCAAGGAGACACGATCTCCCCAGTACTATTCACAACTTGCTTAGAAGAAGCATTAGCCACTTGGAATGGGAGCAGTTAGGGATAAGGGTAGATGGAGAATACCTCAGTAATTTGTGATTTGCTGATGACATTGCCTTGCTAAGTATAGCTCAGGGGATGAATTGCAAATAATGACTGATGACCTAGACAGGGAAAGTAGAAAGGTAGGCTTGAAAATCAATATGCAGAAGACTAAGGTAATGTTCAACAGCCTCGGGAAGGAACAGCAGTTTACATTAGGTAGCGAAGCACTGGAAGTTGTAGGCGAATGTGTCTACTTACGACAGGTAGTAACCGCAGATCCGGAGCATGAAAGGGAAATAACAAGGAGAGTAAGACTGGGATGGAGCGCATTTGGCAAGCACTCCAAGATTATGAATAACAGCTTACCGGTATCGCTCGAGAGGAAAGTACACAACAATTGCATCTTACCTGTACTTACCTATGGGGCTGAAACGTGGAGGCTAACAAAGAGGGTTCTACGTTAGTTGAGGACAGTGCAGAGGGCTATGGGAAGAAAAATGGTAGCGATAACGTTAAGAGATAGGAAACGTGCAGAGTGGGTCAGAGAAATAACTCAAATCACTGACATTCTAGTGGAAATCAAGAAGAAGAAATGGACATGGGCAGGACATGTAGTGTGATGAGAAGATAACCGATGGTCTCTTAGGGTAACAAATTGGATTCCAATGGGAGGAAAGCGTAGCATAGGGCGGCAGAAGTTAGGTGGGCGGATATGAATTCTTGGAAACTGAGAATGAGATTGGGCGTGCCTTTTCTGTGGATGTTGTTGATTTATTTTATTCTGTGCCCCATGATGCCCTTTTTACTTGTTCGGGACTGTATTGAAAGAAATTATCCTGTTTCCTTTCCGAACTCCGCCGGTATTTCTATTGATAATATTTTAATATATTGTAAAGTTTTACTTACAATCTATTTTTATTTCTTTTGACTAGCGGTTCTTTCTGCAGAATGCCGGTATTTGCATTGGTTCTTGTGTCGCTCCGGTTTTATGTAACATTTTTTTTTCACAAATGGACCAAGTGCTTCAGCATGTTGTACCAGCTAACCAAGTTTTTAAAATTTTTAGATACGTTGACGATTTTTTTTTTAATATTTTAACTAGGGACGGCGGCATTAGGATAGGATAGGATAGGAAATACGTTAGTTTCTCTAGGAAGGTCTTGTGCTAGTAGCAGAAGAGGTCCATCTTCCGTTTTCTCACAGGGTCGGTGCCCCTATTCCAGGGCTCCGCTGAGCTTCGCTGCTCGCTGGGCGTGCTGGATCAGACCTAGTTGGCAATCAAAATCGCCGCTGGAGAGCCGGCTCTCCCACTGTTCCGCACTCGGGTCTTTACGAAAGCTAACTTCTCTGATACTGTAAACAGTGTTTTATGTCATTTTAGACAACATGGGAAAGGCTTGGATTTTACCTGTGAACTGCCTGACAATAATCTTTTATAGTTTTTAGATCTAAACATTGAGTTCTGTAAGGATCAGGTGTGTTGGTCTGATGTTCCACGCACAAAAAAGGGGCTTCTGCCATTTGACTCCTAGCATTCTAAACTAGTAAAAAAGGGTATTGCTTCACTTTGCCTTGAGTCTGCACTAAGGAAGTCATGCGTGCACAAGATGGGTCGGAGTTTTGAAAACCAATTCAGCCGGGTTACCTGGTTCGGTCGTGCCACATGTCGCCGAGAGCCTCCTACAGAAGTTGATTGAAGAAGGCAAAGGGAGTAAGGGGGCAGGTCCCTCGAGAAGATTTGAGACCGGTGTCGTGCCGTATGTGATCAAGTTGGCCCACAACTTGAAGAAAGGTGCGAGTAGGCATAAGGTGCCACTCATCTTTTCGGCTCCCCTGAAGCTCGGGAGCCTTTGCCCTCGAATAGCGAAAAGGAAGGAAAAAGAAAAGGAAATAGGCTGTGGGACGAGGCATGGGCGACAATTCACAAAATGTGCCGAAGGGGTTGTGTTTGAAGTTCCCCTCTCTTGCGGTTGCTCCTACATCTGACAAACGGGGCGATGTGTTAATGAGCGAATCCGGGAACATGAACGTAACGGAGGGCAAAATAAAAATGGCCTAATATTCCGAAACATATCAGATCCGGCGCTTCAGGCACTTGTGAACCATGTTTTTCTGATGTGCGGATTCTTGCAAGGAGTGGCAATACGATGGCCAGAGAGCTAATTGAAGCATTTTATATCGGAAAGAAAGGTAATTTGTGTGTCAGTGACACGTCGATCAATCTATACAATACAGAGAAAGCGTTTCTTCAACATAGCTTATCTTACATGACATGATGCTGAATGTGTTCCTTACGCATGTGCCGGCAGTGATATATATGTACTTTTTCCTGCACAATAAATCAGTTGTGAGTGGCGCTCTGTCCCGTTCTTGTTTTCTTGTGTGTGTGCGTGTTGTTTTGGCGCCTTTAACTTATAATGGACGAGGTTAAGAAGTTCGCAGAGGTCAAGTGGATGCGGCTAGTACAGGACCAGGTCAATTGGAGGAATATGGGAGAGTCCTTCGCCCTGCAGTGGGTATAGTGAGGCTGAGGAGGAGGATGACTTTTAGTAGCAACTTTACTCAGACGTCATTGGTTTGGTTTGTGGGGTTTAACGTCCCAAAGCGACTCAGGCTATGAGAGACGGCGTAGTGGAGGACTTCAAATTTTTCGACCACCTGTGGTTCTTTAACGTGCACTGACATCGCACAGCACACGGGCACCGTGCGTTTCGCCTCTATGGAAAATTGGCCGCTGAGGCCAGGATTCAATCCCGCGTCCTTGGGAACAGTATTCGAGCGCGGATGGAGCCAATATTAAAGCAAAAGCTTTCGTCTTAAAAACACTACGGCGAGGAAGGTATTAAAAACGTCTTAAAAACACTACGACCCTTCAGTCTCGATTGAGATCTTCCTCAACGCTACGCAGGAACGTTTGTACAGCTTCTTTAGAGGGCGGTTTATAATTATCGCTAGTGCTTATTTGAAATAACTAGGTAGGATAGGAGAAGTGTTTCAGACTGGGCTAGTTGGAACATCTTCTCATAAATGCTGCGCTGCTTAGTTGTACACGGACAAAGGAACTGGACAAACGGTGAGGTTGCGCTTAACCTCAGCGTTTGTCCAGTTCCTTTGTCCGTGTACAACTAAGCAGCGCAGCATTTATGATAGGGTGGGAGAATATTCTGAAAATATATGTTCAATTCCAGAGATCCTAATTATGCATTCTAGTGAGCAAGTTCCTCAAAAATTACATTTTTGTTAACAGAACGTGCACGCCACGGATGCACAAAAAAAAGCCGCTGACGGCGCCTTGAAAGGCGATCGTGTGAGAAAAAAAGTTAAAACCTAGATATCGCCTAGAGTTTTGATTGATGAACATGAATAACTATAAATAGACTTATTATTTTGCCAGTATTATTCCGGAATTCATGAATGTCAATGAATCATAATTTAATTTAACTATGAAGCGCTGTCAGCCGGATTACTTTTTGGTTTGTTTCTTTGGTTTGGTTTGTGGGGTTTAACATCCCAATGCAACTCAGGCTATGAGAGACACCGTAGTGGAGGACTCCGGAGATTTCGGCCACCTGGGGTTCTTTAACGTGCACTGACATCGCATTGCGCACAGGCGCCTTGTTTTTCGCCTCCATGGAAAAGCTGCCGCCGAGGCCGGGATTCAATCCTGCATTCTTGGAAACAGTAGTCGAGCGCCGTAACCACTGCGCCACCCCGTCTGGGTAGTATATTTGGGAGAGAAATAAAAAAAAACTATATTTGTTCTGATGCCTGAGAATGTGAACAGGTAGTTATTTGATACCGTGGAACCTGTTATATAAATTAGATTTTTTCATGTCATTGGTACCGGCTAAATGCAGTGTCCTGTTTGGCAACTTTACAGAGAATTACACATACGTCATGAACATCATTCCTGATGGACACGTGCTGTTGTCAATCCACGTGAGCGACGAGCTTCACACAGATTTTCCTCCAGACGGCTTGGTAGGTGATGACTAAATCGAAAGCAATATCAGTCCAATGATACATACATATACATATGCACGTGGCAGCTGAGTATATGGGGCACCAAACTGCGGAGATGGACGTGTGGAGCCTCGGGATAAATTTAGTCTGGTACGAAGAAGCTTGGTATGGGAGAACGGCGTTTTGATATTCTTTTAAACAACCTTTCGTAAGGCTTGAGTGCTGGCGCCATGCTGTGAAGACAACATATATTTCGCTATATTCCCGAACAAGTTTTTGTGGCTATGCAGCCAAAGCTAGAGAGCCAAAACGCATCAGCTCACTGCGCACCGGAATATAGTCCCTTGATTAATTACGCGGAGTGTGTTCTGGAATATTTTGTCATTACAGAAATGCCTATGTTGTTATTAGATCATGATTCTACTACAATACAGGTCAGTGCAACGTGAGTGCAGTGCATTTTAATATCAGTACACGACAACCTGCAAATGGGATGGCTGAGGCATCTGCCGGGAATCTCCTGAAGCGTGCGTCGGCGGCTGCTGCCGCGTCTACCCTTTGGGTTCTGTACGCTTTCGCAATATGCTTATTTCGGCAGCGTACATTGCGCATGATATTCATTAACCGTGAATATACGTTCACTTAGACCTCTAGTAGAGTAAGCAAGGACATTTCTGCTTCGTTGGAGGCTCGGAAGCCATTATTTCAAGTAAAGGCGGAACTGAAGCAGGAAACGCACCTGAAGCCAGATATGCCAGAACTGCATGGTGTAGTAACACAATGACAAAAGCTCCGCCCCCGTAGCCTTGGCTCCATAGCCAGAAAATACTAGTTATGGTTTAACTCTGGTTAATCCTAGTGGAATTGCGAAGCAGCTGCGGAAGCTTCTTTTGATTCCCCTATCACGCCCTATCAGCGTAAGGTATTACATTATTGGGGACACTTAAGCTCATCATTTAAGAGTATGACGCGAGAGCGTATAAACTACCAGTCTTCTTCTTCTTTCTCTTCTTTTTCTTCTTCTCCTCCTCCTCCTTCTCGGCTCTTCAAGGTAAAGCGTGGCCTCCGCCGGGACCACGCGACGGCTCGAAACCTGGCGCAGTATTGCTATCGCAATAAGACTTGTCCGCGAGTGTATTAAAAAAGAGAGATATTACTAGGCACGTGTGAGTTTCTTGAACAATTGTAGTGCTGTACATTGCCTTGTAAATAGTTGTGTCACAAGTGACTAAAACATACCACCTTTGTAAGGTTCATAGAAAAATGCATAATATTGAAGTAGGCTTTGTATTTGTTACGTCAGACTTCGCATGCAGCCGGCCACTTTGAATTGGTTGCGAATACAAGATCAGCCACAAGACTGGCTACAATGCTGGCAATTTAGCTGAACAGCTCAACCCGAGTAACAATAATATTCTTTATTTCCATCGGGGTGATGGAGGAGGTTGTAGGTAAAAGCTGCTCGTAAACGGCAGCATGACAAAGGCCCACATCCCCCGCCCCCCCTCATATACAGGGCAACAGCAACAAAGCACGAAAAGACACTCTAAGGTATACATATAAGCTCTTCGCAAGTTAGTAGAGCTAAAATAAAATAAAGTAGAAACAAAGAAAATAAAACAATAGAATAAATACACATGGTACAAAGCAGTACAATAAACACAGGATTAGATATGTATATCATAGGAACACAGGGGTAGGTTTTAAGGTGTATGCAGTGAAGCAGTCGTAATTCACGTTTACATATTTTAAACAAGTCAATCCCGAATTTTTATACTTGTTCAATAGTGTTGGAAGGGTGAAGGATAATTTTTCAATTGCGTAGTTAGTTCTAGGTGTTGCTACAATCCACTCCTATTTATGGCGTGTAGGGTAACACAGTGCTTTTTTTAGAACTAACGAAAACTCATGCGGAGATTCAAGATAATATTTTAATTCGAGCTGGAAAGCAAGTGCTAGCTTATAATTGTAAAGATTGAACACTGGTATTATGTTTGCTTTGGGGAAAAAACCCTGCGAGGGACTCTTGTATGGTAAATTTAAAAATATTCTGATAAGCTTTTTTCTGAAGTATGAAGATCTTGCAAATTTGTATAAGTGGTTATACCCCAGATCAGGATACAGTAATTAAGATGAAAGTAAAAAGAGAATTATAAAGCACAATCTTTACTTGATACAAGAGATATGCTTTATAACGGTAAATAATGCCAACTGCTCGAGGTAACTTAGTTAAAGCAGCATCAATGTGGCTATCCCGTAGCATGCTCTAAGAAAATGTAATACCCAGAATTTCAATACTATTTGTGATTTCTATTGGTGCTACAACCATAAATTAGGCCTCCATGAGAATTTAACTGCCTCGATTTATGTCTAAATATTACAGTTTTCGTCTTATTAGTATTTATCCCTAACGGGTTCACTACTGACCACGTGTTAAGCTTGGTAAGGAGGGAATTCGCGTCACTGTGTAAGGTGTGGCAATCTGGAGCAGATAGAAACATGCTAGCGTCGTCGGCATATAAAACATATTTAGGCTTAGAAGAAAAGTTAGTGAGACCTTTATGTAAATAATAAAAAGAAGGGAACCAAGAATGCTGCCCTGAGGGGCACCTTTGGCTATTGATTTTAAATCAGAGCGATACGTTTCAATTTGGACGAACTGCTGTCGAAAACTGAGCTATGATCTGATAAGTTCGAGGAAATGTCCTCAGATACCATATATTTCGAGTTTCTTCATATTGAGCATCTTAAATAAGTTTGTGTATATCAAAGAAAGAGCAGAGATGATAATTGATAAGCTTCTCCAAGTCTTTCAAAAATATGGGTAAGACGGAGATGTGTCGGCAATTATTCATTTCATCGGGATCACGCATTTTAAGGAGCATGGATACTTTAGAGATTTGCATTCGTTTTGGAAAAAAAAATGCACTGGTGAGGCAAAGGTTAAAAATATGGGTTAAATATGAACATGACATCAAACACATATTTCAGCAGACTCATCTAAACTCCTTTAGCATCGCAACTTGAACTATTATTTAAGGAAAAAGACTGTTTTATTTTTGCTTGAATGCTTGAACAATAACTACTGAGGCACGTTTAGCAGTACTGTTAATGTAACTAGAGGGCATGAATTATGGGCTTAGTGAGGTTAGGAGGCAAAACGAGGCAAAACTCTACTGAAGATTGACATGTGTTCTGTTATCGAGCTTTACCGGAGAGACGAAAACTAGGGGTAGGGTTCCTTGTCAATAAGGATATAGCTGGTAATATTGTCACGTAGTGGTGAAATGAAGGGGTCGATGATTGCACTAAAGAAACTCTTTATTTGGGCTGACTTGCGCCCGCAAAAGAACTAAGCAACTCGGCGGCGGCGATAGAAACAAACGTGCTCGTCGAACAAAGAATGCCCGTCACACTCGTCAACGCTCAATTTAAAGGCTGCACAGAACAATCTAGATAACGTCGCCGACAGCTACCAGCACGGGCTGGAATATTGTGGAAAGACACCCGATTGGCCAGAACCTTCGAGACAGATCTCGGTGCATCTTGCGCTACAACAAAACTGATAAAGGTGTGACTCGCGACATCGAGCATTAACAAAGATTACGGAACTGATACGCTGTCCGGAATCAGAGTGATAAGCCTGTATGCCGGCGGCTGTTAAAAAAACAACAAATACTGATTTGAAGGTTTCGCGGCATTACTCCCCCCTTAAAAAAACATCGCCTCGATGTTCCAAAACAAAGAAACTTAAACATAAACACTGCAAAGTTTAAACACCACAGATTCTTTAACGCGCGTAATATGGCTTCAGTCTACAACATGTACAATTTCTGGGCGTGCGCGTCGCCGTTGTGATGCTGACATTCCGTCGGGAATGACTTCATAGTCCAGTGGTCCGACGCGGCGAAGGATTTTGTATGGCCCAAATTATCGACGCAACAACGTTTCACTTAATCCGCGACGGCGAATTGGTGTCCAAACCCACACTTGGTCTCCTGGATTGTACTCTGCGTGGCGTCGTCGCAAATTGTATCGCCGACTGTCGGTGCGCTGTTGGTCTTTAATACGCAGCCGTGCGAGTCGTCAGGCTTCCTCTGCACGCTGCAGGTAGGCGGCGACGTCGAGGTTGTCTTCGCTGGTTACGTGCGGCAACATTGCATCGAGCGTCGTCGTGGGCTCGCTGCCGTACACAAGCTTAAACGGGGTCGCTCTGGTCGTCTCCTGGACTGCCGTGTTATACGCGAAGATCACGTACGGCAAGATGGCGTCCCAGGTGTTGTGTTCAGCGTCGACGTACTTACATAGCGATCATGTCCGCGATCGTTTTGTTCAGGCGCTCCGTAAGGCCATTGGTCTGGGGATGGTACGCAGTTGTTCGTCGATGGCTTGTGTGACTGTATTCCAGGATGGCTTGCGTCAACTCTGCCGTAAACGCCGCTTCCCTGTCTGTGATGAGCACTTCTGGGGCGCCGTGTCGCAAGAGAATTTGTTCGACAAAAAATTTGGCGACTTCTGCCGCGGTACCATTTGGTAGTGCTCTTGCTTCGGCGTAACGGGTAAGGTAGTCAGTGGTCACGATGATCCACTTGTTACCCATAGACGAAGATGGAAAGGGGCCGAGGAGATCCATCCCAATTAGTTGAAAAGGCAGGATTGGGGGCGGAACTGGGTTTAGTAGTCCTGCTGGTCTGATCGGCGGCGTCTTGCGTCGTTGGCACTCACAACACGTCTTCACGTAGTGGGCAACTTCGGCAGGCAGTCGCGGCCAGTAATACTTCTGGATTCGACGCAACGAGGCCACACCGTTCACTCGTCGCATCTGCCGTGCTTCGGCTGCAGTTCGTGGGTCCATTCAGTGCTGTTGGAAAAGGAACATGATGCAGAAGGTTGCAATGAAATGTAAGGCCACTGCACCGCGCACACAATTGTGCATGCGGGTGCGTACTGAAGACTTGGTGAGCAGCAGTTATGGTCCAGAACAGAAAAGCTGTGATTCGTAAAATTGATACAAAAGCTACTGTTGCAACGTAGAGGTCAGGAAATGCAGGCTAACGGAACCTATCTGAAAATGCATTTCTGCAGTGAGTGAAATAACAGCCACTAAACTAACAACATTCATCAACAGCACTAAACAGCTGAAGCAATGAAGCTTGCTGCATAATAAAACATTTCTCACTTTAACGTTGTCCCGTTACATGCAACGCGACACCACGCAAAACTAGCCGTTCGCAAAACCGCGGCCGGCGGGCACGCCATGTTGGCTTGCCCTTCATACGCGACTTTGTGAAGCGCAGACCACCGTGCTGAGCTAAACTGCCCGAAATGCCTCGCAGTTTGACAAGAATGAAACATTTCATACCTTGCGGTTGCCCTGTTAAACGCGACACCGCGCAAAACTAGCCGTTCGTAAAATCGCCATGTCACGTCACCGCGGCGGTCAGCACGCCTTGTCATGCCTGTTAGCTTGCCCTTCACGTGCGACTTTGTGAAGCGCAGTCGCCGCCCTCCCGAGCTAAACTGCCTGAAATACTACACAGTTTGACAAGAAAGTCAAGAATGAAACGTTTCTCACTTTACCGTTGCTCTGCTAAACGCGACACTTAGCAAAACTAGCCGTTCGGCAAATAGCGTCAGCATGGCTGCACCGGCCGGCGAATTTTGGCGCAACGGCCTGCCTTGGTGCCTTCACATGCCACTTTGTCAAGCGTGACGAGCTAAACTATTCGAAATGAAGCTGTTTCCCGGGTACACAACATATTACACCTTGCCGTGGTTGGGAACTGCCAGAGTTACGGCGTAACGAACTGTGCCTGAACAGCCGGCGCGCCTGTTCACGAGCTCCGAAACTTATTGGCACCGGCCGGCATGGTAATCGGAAACTGCTTGAAATGCAGCGTAGCTAAGCAAAAAACGTTGCTCACCTTGCCGTCGTTCCAAACCGCTGTCCTTCCGCGCAGCAGCCGACAAGAGGTCTCTGCCGCACAAGCGCTGCGAGGCACGAGCACCCAACCGCTCCCTTCGACATCTTCTTGTCGTCTGCTAGTGCTCCGGCGGGCTACCGCTGCAGCGAGTGCCGTCGCGCGCGCGTCCGCGCATGCGCACGTTGGTGCCGCCATCCATCAATCGGCGGCAGCGCAAAAACTCGCGCGTCATTTCCTGGGGCCAGCTTTCGCCGAGTGACCGCTCTTTACCAATCTCTTTCTCTATGCTGGCGCATTACCGCTCCCAAAAAAGCGTCGTCATCATCGTCCATCAGGGGAGTGTCGACGCGAGCGCGTGATAAGCGGTCTGCGTCGGAATGCTTCCGGCTCGACTTATAGACTACAGTCAAGTCAAATTCTTGAAGTAGTAGGCTCCATCTTTCAAGGCGGCCGGAGGGATCTTTCAAATTAGCCAGCCAGTAGAGCGCGTGATGGTCGCCTACCAACTTGAATCGTCGGCCGAATAGGTATGGACAAAACTTAGAAGTGGCCCAGATGATCGCGAGGCACTCCTTCTGGGTCGTCGAGTAACTGACTTCGGATTTTGGGAGGGACCTGCTAGCGTAGGCGATTACTTTCTCCTGTCCGGCACTCTTCTGGACGAGAACGACTCCTAGGCCCACACTGCACGCGTCGGTGCGAATTTCGGTGTCGGCGTTTTCATCAAAGGGGTCAAGTACAGGAGGGCACTGCAGGCGGCGCTTGAGTTCATCAAAAGCTTCTACTAGCGGCGCTTCCCATTTAAAGGGTACGTCAGCCTTTGTAAGTTGCGTCAACGTTTCGGCGATGCGCGAAAAGTTCCTGAAAAATCGTGGATAATAAGCGAACAACCCAAGGAATCGGCGCACAGCTTTCTTGTCGACAGGCGGTGGGAATTGTGTGATTGCAGCTGTTTTCTCGGGGTCTGGGCGAACACCACCCTTACTAACGATGTGACCTAGGAACCGCAGTTCTTTATCGGCGAAGTGGCACTTCTCTGCCATTAGTGTTAGTCTCGATTACTTGATGGCTTCCAGCACTGCCTGCTGTAATTTTAAGTGGACTTCTAAGTTTGACGAGAAGAAAACAACATCGTCCAAATATACCAAAAATTTGCCGCTTCAAGCTTGCCAGGAGCATGTCCATTGCTCGTTGAAACTTGGCTGGTGCGGAGCAGAGGCCAAATGGCATCACCTTGAACTCAAAAAGGCCGTCTGGTGTGATGAATGCGGTGTTCTCGCGATCTCTACCGTCGACATCAATTTGTCAATATCTGCTCTTCAGGTCCACCGATGAGAAGTGCTTTGAATTGCAGAGCCGGTCGATGGTGTCGTCGATGCGGGGAAGCGGGCAGACATCCTTCTTATGATATTCAAGCGGTGGTAATCAACGCAGAAGCGAAGTGTGCCGTCTTTCTTCTTCACCAAAACAATTGGTACCGCCCAGGGGCTATTCGATGGCTCGATTACGTCATCACGTAGCATTTTCTCAACTTGATCGCCGATGGCCGGGCGTTCCCGCGGCGATACACGATAGGTGCTTTGGCGCAGAGGTCGGGCGTGTTCGTCCGTTATAATGCGGTGCTTGGCCAGTGCTGTTTCTCGTACCTTCGATGATGACGAGAAGCACTCCCTGTAGCTTCGAAGAAGACGCGAATCTGGTCTTTTCTGCTGTGGGTCAATGCCGGGTTGATGTCAAATGTGGGCTGACGGAACTGGTCCATTGTGTCTACCAGTGGTTGGTCGTGGAGGGCGAATACGTCATTGACGTCCGCTAATTCGTCGAAAAAAGCTGTCGTCGTGCCCTTGTTGAGATGCCGGTATTCTTCGGTGAAGTTTGTTACCAGCACCTGAGCATGTCCTCTCCGGAATTCGCGATGCCTCTTGCGATGCCGACACCTAGTTCCAAGAGCAATTGGATATTTCCTTCGACGATGCCTTCAGCGCTTTCAATGTCTTCCCTACCTACGCTAAATGAAACTCTTGATCGGGGCGGCACAGTCAATTCTCCGTCGAGGACGCTTAGAGCGATGTGTTGCGTCGAAGTCATCGTAGCAGGTATGGCTTTGTCTGCAGAGAGCTTGATGAGCTTGGATCGGAGGTCGATGATAGCCCTATGTTCATTTAGGAAGGCCATGCCTAAAATCACGTCTCGGGAGCACTGCTGCAACACCACAAAGTTGGTGGGGTAAGTACGCCCATTTACGGTAATTCTTGCAGTGCATCGTCCTGAAGGAGTAATCAGGTTTCCACCTACGGTGCGAATCGGCGGGCCATCCCAAGCGGTGTTAACCTTCCTGAGCTGAGAGGCTAACGTTCCACTGATGACTGAATAGTCAGCTCCGGTGCCTACTGGGGCAGTGACTCTGCGACCGTCGACATCAAATTCAAGGTCGCTTATTCGCGTCCTCGCATTGCACGTGGGCCTTGGTGTCCAATCTAGGCTCCGTCGTTTCTTCAGGTCATGGCCGGAGCAAACAGTTATTTCGCTGGGCGGCGGTGTCGGCTTGCACTCTGGTCGTGCTGTCGTCGATGTTGTGTGGAGCGGCAATAAAATGACTGCGTCGGAGTTAGTGGTCGTCGGCGGCGGAGGATGTTCGTCGTTTCGCCGTTGAGCAATCTCACCTCCAAAGGTTACTGCCTTTAGTTTCCCCTATGGGGGCTAGGAGACCGTTCTTGCACGTAACCGCGGCCCGGCGACTCAAATCGGGCATTGTACGGCGATGGGGAGCGTGACAGATGCCTTGGCGACGAGTGCACTACGCTGCGCAGGAAGTCGTTGATTTCCTGTGGTCGCTCGCCAAGACGGGGTCGTGGGGCGTCGACAGCGAAACCACGGAGGCCGATCCGCCTCTACGGGCAGTGAAGGAGGATGTGTCCTGCCTCACCACAATGGAAGCAATCAGAGCGGTCGGTTGTTAGATGTCCTCCAGGCGTCGCATTTCCTGGGGCTTGAAGATCGTTGGTAGAATTGACGGGCGAGGGCCAAGGGGCGGGCTTCGGGGGCAGGATGCTAGCGTCGAGGGCTTGGGAGGTCGCGTCGGGGTGCAGGACGACGTAATGCAGCAGCATAGTTCATCGCTGCTGATTCATGCACTGGAGCCGTCGGAGTCGTCGCTTGAGGAACACCCAGTGCCTGCTGGACTTCTTGACGTACGACGTCCACGAGTGTCGCCACCTGGAGTTGTTGTGATGATGGCAGCAATCGGCGGAGCTCATCTCGTAGGATTTCCCGGATGAGGTCCCGAAGATTCTCTGCGCTTGCAGATGCGTTGGGGTAGTGGCTTGAATAATCCGGTTGAAGTGGTCGCTCGTAAAAGCGCATCCGGGTGTCCAACGTCCTCTCGATGGCAGACGCTTCCGTTTCAAATTCCGCCACGGTTTTGGCGGACATCGGACAGACCTGTAAAAAGTGATTCTTTAACGCCTCGCATTAAAAATTTGACTCTCTCACCTTCGGTCATGTTAGGGCCGGCGCGGCGAAAGAGGTGCTTCATCTCCTCAACGTATGCTAGGACAGGTTCGTTAGGGAGTTGAAGTCTTGACTGAAGGAGGGCCTGGGCTCTTTTTTTTTCGGACGAAATTGAAAAGGCAGTCAAAAACGCTTCCTTGAAAATCTCCGAAGCCTTCATATCTGCCTCATGATTTTCGAACCAAACTCGGGCATGTCCTTGAAGAACAAAGTAGACTTGCCGGAATTTCGCGGCGTCGTTCCAGCCGTTGAGTTCTGCCACACGGTCGAAAAGGTCCATCCAGTCTTCCGCATCTTCACTGGGCAATCTTTGGAAGATTGGGGGCTCCCTGGGCTGCACGAAGACGACTGGTGCTGTTAACTTGGCTATTTCCAAAGTTGATGCCTTCCGGAGTCGAACGGGGTCAGGCAGCAAACCGTGTTCGGGTTGTAGGCCTTGGAGTCGGCGGCTGGCTCGGTGACCTGTAGGCGGCTCTTTCAGGGTGACAGGAACAAGGCTGAGGTCTTCGCTTGAAAGATCAAGGGCAGCACATCCACCAGTTGTCACGTGGTGGGGACAAGGGTCGATGACACAAATGAAGAGTCGGTGATTTCACTGAAGAAACTCTTTATTGGGCTGACTTGCGCCCTCAAAACAACTAAGGAACTCGGCGGCGGCGATAGCAACAAACGTGTTCGTCGATCGTCGAACGAAAGAATGCCCGTCAAACTTGTCGACACTAATTTAAAGGCTGCTCAGAACAATCTAGATAACGTCGCAAACTGCTACTAGCACGATCTGGAACATTGCAGAAACATACGCAAGGGATAGGAATCTTCGAGACAGATCTCAGCGCATCGTTTGCGACAAACAAAATGATAACGCGTCGTATCGCGACAACGAGTATGAACAAACACGGAATACAGAATTAATACGCGTGCCAGAATCACAGTGATAAGGCCGCAAGCCGGCGGCGGTTAAAAAACAAAGATACAGTTTTCAAGGTTTAGCGGCAATGTTTATAAGCATGGTCTCAAACATTTTTCACACATAGACAACTTGTAATAATTAAAGCAAGCGCAGACTACTAGTTTCACAAAAGCATGCGTATGGCATTTAATTGTTCGCAGAAATCGCGCAAACTTATACCAGAAAAGTATAATCTTCCCTGTTGGCGCAAAACCAGACAAACATGCCGCGCGCGGGCTGCTGTACCTTAAGAATGGCTACTTGCAAGGTTTTACGTTAGTTCGTAACCGTTTTGTGAATATGAAGGTTGCAGCTATGGAAAAAAAAAGAACAATCGCAATATTGCTTCAGACAGATTACTTTGCAAATGCTGCCCTTCGCCCATCGCGCCCCAGCTTTCGCTGCCACTTCAAGGCGTCAGTCAGGAGCCGGTATCGACCACCGAGCCACCTTCCCGGGAAAGGCGCCGGGCGCCACCCTCAGTGCCCAGCGGTGGCGGGGAGGTTTCAAATTGAAGCTGGTACTAGTAACGTTGCCCGGAGCGCTTTTCCAGGCTACATGGTTGTCTTCCTAGAAAGCCAAACTAGATGGCGTTTGACGTTCAGTTGCTTTTTCTGTCCCCGTAATGAAAAGCAACGCCTTCAGAAAAACGTTATATGTTCAGAAATATATATTTTTCTTCTCTTTAACACTTTCACTCCAGGCTGTCTTCAACAAACCAAGCAACATGACGCCGAAAAAACAATCGGGCACTCCAGTCGAAACCAAACCCCCGCGCGTCTTTAGATATCTGTAGAATCACCTTCACAGTTTTAAAATTATGCTAGAATTTGGGAAAGATCACTTCCGATCGCTGGGACATTAAATCCACAAGAAAGCGCTGTCACATAAATAAGGACCACACCAGACCGAAACCTAATCGCGTAGCTAGCTAAGGAAAGCTTACCTTACAACGTTGTGTTGATTTGTATGGCTTATGAGCGACTAAACTGCTACGGTGGCGTAGAGGTAGAACATTCACCTGACATGTAAGAGGACCGTATTTCGAAGTGCGGTGCCACGCAAATCTCCATCGGATTAAAACAAAATTCGCATATCAATGGAATAGCTTTAACAGGTTTGGAGTGCTACCAGATGCCGGTGAACACCTCCGGCAACACACTCCCTCACCAGAACAAGAATTGACCACCCTGGTGCAGTAATTGGCCACAAGCTCCCATGATTAGTCCTATAAAAGCCAGGCCCTCCGTCACCAGCGGCTGAGGAGCAACTGACTACCGCCGCGGTCAGACCTGTGACGCAGCGGGAGTGCTAAGAATCTCTGGCTCCGCTGGACAGGCTGCCATTGGAAACTGACCCTGGTAACTTTTAACGTTACGACACTAGCTAGTGAAGCTAGCTTAGCAGTGCTGTTAGAGGAACTAGAAGGTTAGGGGAACTAACATACTATTTCTTCGTAATGACCAGACTACTCGAGAAATCGCCGAGACTTTCCCTATTAACAGGAGGCAAAATGTTTGTGTCAGTAAAACGTCCGTCGCATTGACAGAAAAAGACGACCATGCTACACAATCGGTAGTGCGTCGGCAGGTTTCACCACGTGCGTGTGATGGGGGTTTTTTACATGTGCTGTTATTTTCTCCAAATTGTTTTTCAAATTGAATATGCGCATGAGCGCCCACCAAGTGTGTGTATATATCAGCTTTTCCGTTCTTCCAAAAATCAGATGCCAGTTCTGCGCCGTCGTTGTCCACGTCTCCTGTTTGTCACGCTTTTGTTGCGCACTTATATGGTTATGGTTCACCGTCATGGTTCACCAGCTCGCCCAATAAGCCGTTCTTTTACCAGAAGTGGACGTGGAAAAGCCCTACCGGGGAGTCTAAAAATGAAATCGACTTCATAATGTGTTCAAACCCCGCTATTATGCAGGACGTAGAGGAAATCGGGAAGGTGCGATGCAGTGACCACAGGATGGTAAGGTCTCGAATTACTATAAATCTCAAAAGGCAACGAAATAGATTAGTAAGAAAGAAATGCATCAACGAACTAGCGGTGAGAGGTAGGGCAGAAGAGTTCAGGATCTCGCTACAGGATAGATAATTAGCTCCAACTGAGGATGACGAAATTAGGCTGGAAGCAAGGAACAATAATATCAGAGATATCATTACTGAGTGCGCTGTAGAACTAGGCAGTAGTGTAGTTAGAGAGGATACCGGTAAGCTGTCTAAGGAGACGAAGTATTTGATTAAGAAATGCCAAAGTATGAAAGTTTCCACTTCAACAGACCAGATAGAATTGGCAATGATATCAGTTCAGTTCAGTCGTTCAGTCGTGTCAGACTCTTCGTGACCCCTTGGACCATATCACGCCAAGCTTTCCGGTCTCTCACTACCTTCTTAATATCACATAGCTTCATCTGCAGCGCCTCATGGATGCTATGTAACCATCGCGTTCGCTGCCTACATCTTCTCCTGTGATTCTCAATCTTTCCCAGCATCAAAGTTTTCGCCAGCGATTACTCTCTTCTCATCCGATGACCAAAGTACCTCAGCTTTAACTTGTGAATTTCACCCTCCAATCGTCGACAATATCGACTCATTTGATCTTTCTTCTGGCAGTCCAACTAATTCTCAAAAGTCTCCGCCAGCACCGCATTTCAAAAGCGTTAATTCTACGGCGGTCAACCTTCTTCATAGTCCAACTCTCGCATCCATACATAACAACTGGAAAGACCACAGCACGAGTTATACGGATCTTGGATGGCAGTCTGATGTCTCAGCTCTTTACTAGCCGGTCCAGGCTAGCCATGGCTCTCTCTCTTAGAAGGAGGCGTCTCCTAATTTCATGACTGCAGTCACCTTCCGGGGTTATCTTGGAACCCAAAAAGAGAAAATCTGTTACGGCTTCACTTCTTGTCCTTGTAGGTTCCAGGACTTGACAGGGCATGGCACCATGATTTTTGTCTTTTTAATGTTAAGTTTAAGCCCAAACTTCTCACTCTCTTCTTTCACGCGCGTCAGAAGTTTCTTGAGTTCCACTTCACTGTCTGCTGTTAAGGTGGTAGCACCTGCATATCTAAGGTTGTTGATCTGTTTTCCAGGAATCTTCACTCCAGCTAAAGACTAGTCAATAATGGCCTTCCTAATGATGCACTCCGCATATAGGTTAAGCTGAGCGACTGTATGCAGCCTTTTCACTCCTTTCTCAATCGTGAACCAATCAGTAAGACTATGCTCAGTTCTGACGGTGGCCTCTTGTTCTTCATACAGGTTCCTGAGGAGACAAATGAGGTGAAATGGAACTCTAACATTTTGGAGAACATGCCACAATCTACTATTAATGCTGTTGTGACTGACCATAGGGTTTTCTTGGCAGAAAATAGTGGAGTTAGCTGCTATTACCTTTTCCAGTGGATCACATTTTCTGAGAACTCTCTGCTGTAACCTGTCTGTCATGGGTGGCCCTACAAAACATAGCTCATGCCTTAATTGAGTTTCGCGAGCTCCTCCGCCACGACAAGGCAGTGATCAATGAATGGGGGCAAAGATATTGTCACGCATCTTCGCAGAACGTCGACGGGAGATGAAGAAGAGCGGTCGGGTAGATCGGTGAAGAAGAAAGAAGAGCAAGGGCAGAGGGACGTTAGTACGCTTCGCCGCAGTCCTGTTTGGACCGATCCCTGTAAATAACCCCCCACCCCCCCACCCCCCGCGCGTATAAATCTGGGTGGAGGTGCTTTGGTGGCGACGACGGATCGTTCCATCTACCGAAGAAACCGTAGACTCCTTAGCTTACCACCAATGCCATCGGACATGACTGAAAACGGCCGTACCGAGCAGCCAGGACCATCCACGGCAAACAAGTGGCCCCATTATCGAGAGCCGCGGACATTCTCTGGAAAACCTGAGGACATTGATGAGTGGCTGAAACATTACGAAAGGGAGTAAATACAATCGCTATAACACCGCTACTAAGCTGGCTAACGTAGTGTTCTGCCTTGCCGCCACTGCCTTCGACTAGTTCGATAATCACGAGGACTCATTAGGTACATGGGCTATTTTTACACGCGAGATCAAGAAATATTTTGGGGATGAACATGGAAAGAATCGCGCTGAACAGACTTTGCTTCACCTTTTGTTTTGCTGTGGAAGAAGACACAATTGTACCAGCTTTATCTGCAGCATTCGTGGGTTTTTTTCTATTCGCAACCAGTGCGAATCTTTTGAAGCTATAGAAGAACCTACGAGACTCACGTGCTCTAAGACGAGCATCCTTGTGTCTCGTTACGTAGTTCCCGTGACTAGAGGCCGCCCTGAGCTGTAGACAGTGAACCACTCTGAAGAACCATCTGTGTTGCCTCGGGGCCTAAAACGCACCCGCTTCGAGGAAGGCCTATCAGGTTACGTTGCGGCGTTAAACAGCACTGCCACTGAGCAGCAGGTGAAACCAGGTATGGAGACCCAAGTTACGGCTATGATTAATAAGTCTCTTCCTGCAACCGAGCGCCGCATTCTAGTGGAACTACTTCCGAAACACGTGGGTGTTCGACTTTGCCAAGGACGACTCAACGCCATTTCCTACCAGTCAACACCGGGTCCGTACGTCCAATACGTCAGAAGCCGTATCGAATCTCAACAACTGAACATAAGGTAAAAGATAAGCAAGTTCAAGACATGCTAAAGCGCGGCTTTATTCGAGATTCCTGTAGTCCTTGGGCAGCTCCAGTTATCCTTGTTAGAAAAAAAAGATGGCACATGGAGGTTTTGTGTCGACTACCGCAGCTTAAATACAGTCACGCAGACAGATCTCTACCCGCTTGCACTTAAAAATGACGCAGTTGATTGTCTGCACTCAGCTTCATTCTTTTCTTCCATTGACTTGAGATCCAGCTACTGGCAAATCCCCATGCACGTTCCAGATAAAGAAAAAACGGCATTCGTAACACCAGACGGACTTTATGAATTTAACGTTATGCCTTTTGGATAATGTAATGCGCCTGCCACATGCGAGCGCTCCATGGATAAAATCCTCCATGGACTAAAGTGGCAAATTTGTTTATGTGATTTGTTCGACATTGTAATTTTCGGCAAAACATTTAGTGGGCACAACAGCCGTCTGGATATTGTACTTGATTCCATGGAACGAGAACGAGCTGGTCTTGTACTGAATGCAAAGAAATATCAATTTGGTGATTGTGAAACAATTGCCCTCGGTCACTTAGTTGATAAAGAAGGTGTTGGACCAGATCCCAAGAAAATTGAAGCTGTCAAAAGTTTTACCGTGCCCAAATCAGTAAAAGAGCTCCAGAGCTTCTTGGGGCTATGCTCGTACTTTCGACGCTTTGTGCAGAGGTTTGCAGACGTCGCTTACCCACTCACGTGTCTACTGCATAAAGATACACCATTAAATTGGACCAGCGAATGTGACTCAGCTTTCCGTCATCTGAAATTTCTTTTGACTTCGGACCCCGTCCTCCGCCACTTCTGCCCATCAGCTCCAATTGAAGTACGCACTGACTCAAGTGGTATCGGTATCGGCGCTGTACTTATACAACGCCATGGACGCGATCAGCAAGTGATAGCGCATGCCAGCTGCTCGTTGAGTAAATGTGAAAGAAATTACACGGTAACAGAGCAAGAATGTCTCGCCATTGTTTTCGCTGTACAGCGCTTTCGTTCCTATCTACGGGAATTCTTTCACGATTGTGACCGACCACCATTCCCTTTGCTGGCTCATGAGTCTTCGTGACCCCTGTGGGCGGCTTGCTCGATGGGCTTTGCGCCTACAAGAGATTAATTTTAGTCTGGTGCATAAAAGCGGATATAATCACTCAGATGCTGATTGTCATTCGCGTTTGCCGCAGGAAACGACTGATGACGATACAGACAATTTTCATGAATATTTCATAAACCTTCCCCGATCTACGAGTTTTCCTAACCGAGCAACAAAAATACGAAACGTTAACCTCTCTGCTTAGTTCCGCCAACTATTCTTTGAAGAACACATTTAGCATTCGCAAAGGAATGATTTACAAGGAAAATTTCGCTTCTGGGGGAGCTCGCATGCTTCTTGTCGTTTCGAAAAGCCTACGCATTGTAGGTCTAGAAAGGATGCATGATGACGCGGAGTCTGGTCACCTAGAAGTGGTGCGAACACTCTGCACACAGCAGCGATTTTACTGGCCGAATATGCGTTCAACGATCGAGCGATGTGTAGCCAGCTTCGTGCAATGCCAGTGCTTTAAGCTGTCGGCATCAAATCCACATGGAAAACTGCGGCCAGTCACACCTCAACAGCCCTGTTTGAGCAGGTTGGCATTGACCTTCTTGGACCTTTCAGACGGTCCTTAAAGGAAACCGATGGATTCTTGTGTGCGTGGATTATTTAACACACTATTGTAAGACAGCCACAATACCATCCGCTACTGCATCTGAGGTATCTAATTTCTTACTGCGGCTCGTCATTCTTCGGCATGGCCCTCCTGCAGTCATCATTATAGTGACCGTGGACGCCAGTTCATAGTGGACATAGTCGAAGAACTTCTTTGCCTCAGCGCCTGCAGTAATCGCCACTCCACGCCATATCATCACCAAACGAACGGGGTGGTAGAACGAACTAATAGGACGCTCACCATCATGTTGGCTATGTACTTACATAGCTGCAGACCATAAGGAGTGGAATGGCGTTCTATCATTCTTTACTCATGCATACAACACAACGCAACATGAGACAACAGGCGACTGCCCATTCTATGTTCTTTATGCTCGCGCGCCTCGCCGTCTCCTCGACACCATACTGCCATTTTTCATACATGACGAATCTTCTCTTGCTACCACACTCTGCAGAGCTGAAGAAGCTCGCCAGCTGGCCATAGTTCGAATTTTATCATCACAAGAACGTTATAAGAACCGCTACGACGCCCGCCACCAACAAGTTTCTTATGTTCCTGGCGACTATGTGTGGTTGTGAACACCTCTTCGTAAGCGTGGTCTTTTTCAAAAACTGCTGTCACTCTACCCCGGACCGTTTGTTGTGTTAGAGCGCATCAGTGATCTGAATTACGTTATAGCACGCATAACTGCGAATGGTCGACGTTCACGGCATTCTCAGGTGGTGCATGTAGCCCGCCTCAAGCGATTTTATCCCAGAGGTTCTGTGTACCTCGGCCTGTTGGCTTCATCTTCGAGGAGGGAAATGTCATGCGCCTTCGCAGAACGTGAACGGAAGATGAAGAAGAACGGTCGGGTAGATCGGTGAGAAAAAAAGAAGAGCAAGGGCAGAGGGACGTTTGTACGCTTTGCCGCAATACTGTTTAGACCGATCCTTGTAAATCAACCCCCTCCCCCTCCCCCCCCCGTGCGTACAAAGCACGTAACAATTCACATCAAAGCTAATCAATAAGCGCAAAGTGGCCGATATAAAGAAGTATAGCGTGGAGAACATTGAGCATGCCGTAAAGAACGGGGGAAGCCTTAAAGTGATGAAAAATAAATTGGGCATAGGCAAAAATCAGATGACAACGAGGGAGAAGAAGAAGAATTCGCCAAGGGTCAAGGCGGGAAATGTCATCATGAATACGGACAGGATAGTCAAAGTAGCCGAGGAGTTTTATACTGATTTCTAGAGTAGCCAAAGAATTTTCCTTCCGCCAATGATTGGCGGTAGAAAAATGCCGTCAGACGTTCCGCCAAAGATGAAGGGGGAAGTTAAGAAAGCATTAGAAGCTATGAAACGAGGGAAAGGAGCTGTAGAGCATCAGGGGACTATAGATTTGTTGAAAGACGGGTGGGATATCGTGCTAGAAAAACTGGCCAACCTGTATACGCAGTGCCTGGTGTCATCGACCCAGGTTCACGTTATGTGACCCCGTCTGACAGTCGTTATCTTGTAAGAAGCGTGATGAAGGATGTTCGGCAGTTCGCTTGTCAGCGGCATCGCCTCCGCAGGTCGCTGTTCCTAGGTTTACCGACGGCTCGGGGAGCGGGGCCTCGGCGAGAGGCCAGTGCGGTATGTAGAAGAACGTGGACTCTGGGAACGATAACGGCAAGAGGTAATAGACAGTTTTAGTTTCACGTGCGTACAGAGTTACGTACGTAAACGTGAGAAGTCTACGTGCGCTGCCCGCATGTCGCCAGGACTACTTTTAGTTTCACGTACGTGGTGTACGTGAAGCAAAATGTGTGGACCTTTCATGCAAGCCTCGAAAAACTGTGCGTACGTAGGGTGCCTCGATACCAGCGCCGCCGTACAGGGTGGTGACACCCTTTGGCATGCCCCGCGCCGCCGCATTCTCCGCGCTCGCCATCTTGGGGCAAGTCATTTCGTGCAGTTGCTGCGGAGTGTCCGAGGCGGTTGTGCTGTGCACTGGGCGATTGTACTGTGTTCAGTCACGAAAAATAGCATGCCAGGCTCTTGGGTTCCATTCTGTGCTGGCTCAGCAAAAAAAAAAAAAAAAAGAAGCCAGATGATTTTGTTTTCCACGGGTTAAGAGACGAAGAAATGTATGGGAGGCGAAAGTGAAGCGTGAAGACTGGACGGCGAATGGCAACGCGAAGATCTGCGAGGTAAGCCACAATACCTGTGCTGCGTTTATGCATCCATAAAATTTCTTTTGGTGCATTAGGTGCATTTCGATTGTGTAAAAAAAGGTCTAGCGCAGACACAGACAACTAGAAAGATGACAAACACACACAAGCGCCTGCGTATGTGCGCGTGTCGTCTTTCTTGCGGTCTGTATCTGTTTATACGAAAGCGTTTTACAATATATTTTTGTACTCTTCTAATGCAGTTACCCACTGCTGTTTGGAATGACATTACCTTACGCCGCTTCGCCCATCTGCTTGTAAGCACGAGCTTTGTGCGGGTTTTGGCTTCCCAATCTAGCGTTTTGCGCAGCCGATTTTGGTCTGCCTTCTTCAACGTTGAAGCAGGTTGAAGCATCGCAATGCCTGGCATCGGTATTAGCGCGGTGTGTTTTTAAGTCTAAATTTTGAATTTTCAGCGTACGTGAGGGTTTATAAGCTAAATATATGGACAACTGCGTCTGCTATGTTGTAGTCACTCGGAAAATTTAGTGTAACTTTCAGTGAGTGACACTCGACTTCAGTATCATTCGCGTAGTGTCACACAATAATATCTGTTGATGAGGATCTCCTCCCTTTCTGTGTTCATAGCTGCACCAAGAACATGCAGAGAAGGTCGAGCCTGGTATTTGGCAACGGAATGCACCATTGTGCCCTTTCGATCGCTCCCCTTTACACTCGATCTTGAAAGCTAGTGTCAACCGCCGAGGCTTCAGATTCACACGGATTACATTCTCTCTCCTTCTCGGGAAATAATACAAGGGAGAGCGACGAATGGCGTGTCACCTCGCGACAGGGTAGGAAGTGAAACGCAGTTTGTAACAATTATTTTGGTCGCAAAAAAAAAATGAAAAAAAACTACCCGTGAGTGGGCCCGCTGGAATTTGGCAAGTGTGCCCGGCATATTGCTAGTACAACATTTTGCGAAACAGAGATAACAGGTCCTCTGAAGCTGTTTTTTTTTAATTATACACAGGGGCAGTTTTTCGCGAGGTTTCTGAGATTCACAATAATATAAAAAATTGGGTTCTCATGAAAATTAGGTCGTTTTAAGTATATGATTGGTAGCTCTACAAGTCACAAAGAAACTGATCCCGTGAGCTGTAAGGTGTAGCGGCATCATTTTGTGAAAGCGGTCGTGAGAAAGCGAGGTGCTTGCGCAGTACAAAAGCTCATCCCGAATGCAGCTTTTCCTTCCCTGTGTTATTAATTACGCATCGCGAGGCGATGTGCACACCCTGTTGTCCCCGCACTCGTCTGAGGTTAAGCCAAATTTAGGTGAAGCTAAATTTGACCGCATGTCACCCGAATTGGTGCTGTCGCTTGCTTGGCATCCATAGAAAAATTGTGCCATCGCACATATAAATATCGCATTGCTTTAATAACGTTTTTATTATTTCATTAATTTGCGCGCACACTACATAAGACGCGAAATGACTGTTTCGTCGCCTATTTCATTTCAGCGCCAGTTCGCGGGCAAACACAGTGTATGGACGGCAGCTCCTGAAGTCAACGGTTGTCTCGACATCGTTTGATTGCGTGTAAAAATTTCTCAGAATAAAATATCTGCCATTTGAAGAGTCTAGTAAACTCCGTTTAATGCCTTATCGAACAAACCGTTCCGATTCCAGTGGTTGATTGCGCGGAACACCCAAAGCTGATAAACAGACTGTTAAAGCGGTTTGGGACGATGCGCTCGCACAATTATTTGAATTGGCTAAGTCAGCCAGAAAAATCGAATGATGGGTACGGCAGCAAAACTGTAGCTGGCGTCAACCTTAATTAAAAGAAGTCTCCTAGGCGTGCATACAAAGTCAGCTTCGAAGTCTTGATGGGGATTGTTTTGGAATAAAATGCCGTGTGCATCAGCGTGCGACACGTGTCAAAGGTTGATTTACGCATCGTTTTTTTGCTGTGTCTTTCTACGGTTTACGATGGGCCATTGCGATACAAATAATTTTCGGGATACGGCTGACTGAAACGTAGACATCGTTGTTGATCTAAAGCAATAGACGCAACTGAATGTTATGCACCTCATAAACTCATTCATGTCCGGCAGAGCAAAGTGCATTGCGTTATAAAACAGCGAAATAACCGCATTTGAGCATCCGAGACGGCGAACGAGTAAATGCTTACCATCTGCAATTTGATCATTTCCTCTTAGAACTACGCATGCTAGCAAGCAGTAGTTGCTTTCACATTTTTTTTGAGCAAGAAAGCGCTCAGAATTGCGAGTATGTGTGCAGAAACGTTAACCAGCTGAACCTGCTAGCGCAAGAGCGTGCTGAACAAGAAATCGGGCCGACGCTCCATAGCCCGCCGTGTCTACGCTTGCCCCAACATGGCGCCGTCGACGGCGGTGTCTCCACCCTGTACGGCGGCGCGCTACATCCAGGCACCCTAGTGCGTACTTAAAACCCCTCAATGAACTAAAAGTAGCGCCAACATGTGAAGTTTGCCGCCCGCCTCCTCTCCGGCGCTCTCCTTCGTCGTTCGACCCTCTCATTGGCCGAGCGCCGTCACGTGCGTGCGCGCGCGCGGCACATATCGCCGTGTGTTTTGCTGCCACGCGGACTGCTGCTAAATTGTTCCCGCTGGCTATTTAATTTTTTTTTCAAGCATGTTGCTCTCTTTGGCCGGCGGCTGATAGAAGCACGGTGGTGAAGGCGAGTTCAACCAACGCAGACATCGCGTACGAATGGTGTCACGCACTGACAGTTGAAAACGGAACCGTTTCAGCACAAAATATAAAAAAAGCTGCTACCACGCTTCTCAAGTTTAACGGTAGCTTACAATTCAGTCCAACCTGCAAAGAAACCACACAGACTGCAGCTTCCGCCGCCTATAGTTAATTTGATCTGCAGCTAAAATTGAAAATACATGGAAGACAACTGCTGCCATACTTCTCTAGTTTACCGGCAGCTCGCAATCCAGTCAACGCTGCAAAGAAACCATACACAGACTATTGCAAAATTGTTCCTGTCCGCCGCCTAGTTACAAATTTTATAAAGCATGCCGCTGAGTGGCCAAAGGTGACGAACTACGGACACACGGAGATGACGGCGAGTTGGACCAACGCCGAAATCGCGTACATGTGGTGTACGACACTCACAGCTGAAACTATTCTGGCGGGAAATCTCTGTCAACATTCGGTAATTATGTTTCGTAGTGAATAATATTTTAATCTGAACACATTGCGACAAAATGCGAGCTGAAATGCTCTGGTGAGACCCGGCGCACGGCAGCCTGGATCAGCGCGCGCGCGCTAGTCGCGTACCCCGTAGGTTGAGCAACGGTCGAAATGCGAGAGGAGGAGCGGCGCCGCCGGAGAAGGAGAGAGGAGATGGCGCTACTTTTAGTTTATTGAGGGGCTTTATGCGTACGTGTTATGCCGCGCCATCTAGTACAGATGAACCAAACTAATTTTGTTTAGTCGAGCTGCCTTGAGCCGAGCTACGCTGCAGCCGTAGCCAAGAGCCGGGTGAATATGAAATTGCTGTATCGTCGTTGCTCTACAGTGAACAATTAGCAAGACGCATACCAATACGCGTCCACCGCACAGCCTGTGGCATGCAGTCTTCGAATGGATTAAATTCTCTCACGTCGCGAAGCATATCCAGATCGTCGCCTTTGGAAAAGCGAATTTGCTGGGCAACAGAACCAACAGACCTCATGCTTACAACTTCACAACCTTCCCCCTACAACGAATTGGCTCTGGTTGGCTGCCGGCTTGCATCTGGCACTCTAGCCACTTCGTGACCTCGCGAAATCATTGCTATGACGACGACAAACGCTTCTGCGTCAGGCTTAACAGCTGAAAAATCGTCCTTCTATAAAAAAAGGCTATTTGTCACTTCAAACTTTACGCGAGGGTAAGATTAGGTAAGCTCAAAGTGAATACAACAGTTTAGCACACGATATCGCACCGAGGAATTAGCGGCGAAGCTGTTATTGCAGTGAAGCGGGCGGGCAGGGCGTCGCCATGTTGTCAACTCTACGTACGCCAGCAACGTGAAGACGCAAACGTGAAAATCCGAATCTCACGTACGTCCGTGAAACTCCCGCGGACTCTTCACGTTCTGCGCATGCGCACTGGTCACACGTAGGCGCTTCACGTACGTGAAGCTCCCACATACGTGAAACTAAAACTCTCTAATGACGCGGGACACGTAGGGATGTCCACTCTGGCTCTGGGAGAATCGTACCCACTATAGTGCTGGTTTGGATGAGTCACATTGGAGTTCGCACTTGGAGCGTCGTATAGGATATGCTGCTGAAACACGGTGGCGTACGTCGGCACCCTCGGTTGCGGCGGCTGCACACCAGCAACAGACGGCTCCTTGACGACTTGCCTAACTTCCTTACGAATTACCTCCGCGAGTGACGGAAGCCTCAACAACGGCATTAGACCCTGAAGCTGAATGTGTATCAGCTCTTCTCCACCCACAGATTGAACAAGCTCCCTTAAGGCATCACCAGAACCGTTGAAGCCGGAAGCCGGTGACATGGCTGACAGGTCACGGTTATAGTACTGAGCCCTGTGTCGAAGTGTTTGTTCTATCGTGATGGCCTCCGCTAGAAAATCTGAATCGTGCCAGGTGGATTGTGCAGTAGCCCAGCAAATAGTTCTTGTTTCACCCTGCGCATTAGGTGGCGCACTTTCTTTTTCAGTCAGACATATTTCGATCAGCACGCCTAATAAGGCGGATCATGTCCTCGTAGTACATCCCAACACTTTCGTTCGAGGCTTGGCAGCGAGATCGCAGTGCCGACTCCGCGCGCTCCCTTGGCAGTTTAGGTCGCCAACAGCTGGCGATGAAAGAGGTCCCATGATGGTAGTGTCGTTTCGTGGTTCACAAACCACATACGCGCCGAATCTTCGATACCAAAGTATACATTATGCAGCTTCCTTTTCTCATCCCAGCCGTTGTAGTTGGCGACCCGTTCGAATTGGTCCAGCCAGTTTTCAGCGTCCTCATAAAGCTCGCCATGGAAGGACGGTGGCGTTCGAGACGAGGACGACGAACTGAGGTCAACTCTCTCTGTTAGCAACAATGCTCGTCTTCGATCTCTGCATGGTGGTCCTAGGCGTCCTTGACAAAGGCCAGAATTCTGGCGACTGACCTCGGAAGCGGCGGCTGGTACTGCGATGGACTGGTGTCAAATCCATGGGGACTCTTGGTTGCCCTTGAGGCGTGAAACTCAGCAAAAGGGGAATCGCAGACAGCACCTTCACCAGAGAATTTAACGAGTATAAGGCAGCAAACAACTGAATGGATCATTTCCGCACACTACACTAAGCTTCTTCCTCATTTTTCTCGTTTCAGAGATGAATGCGGCAATATACGTATACAGGGGGTGCACAGCAAGCATAGTTCTGCATAGGAGGTAACAAAAGTTCTGTAAAGAAAGGTGTTAGGCAAGGGGACACGAGCTCCCCAGCACTGTTCACAGCTTGCTTAAAAGTATTCAGAGACTTGGAATGGGAGAAGTTAGGGATACGGATAGATGGAGAATACCTCAGTAATCTGCGATTTGTTGATGATATTGCCTTGCTAAGTAACTGAGGTTATGAATTGAGAAGAATGATTGATGACCTAGACAGGAAAAGTGGAAAGGAAGGCTTGAAAAGTAATAGGCAGAATACTAATGTGATGCTCAATAACCTAGCGAAGGAACAGCAGTTGACGTTTGGTAGCGAAACCCTAGAAGTAGTAGATGAGTATGTCTGCTTAGGACAGGTAGTAACCGCAGATCCGGACCATTAAGGGAAAATAACAAGGAGAATAAGATTAAGATCGAGCGCATTTGGCAAGGCACTCCCAGATTATGACTTAGTGACCCCACATCTCGCATTCGTCCACCTTTTCCGACATATTCGAAGGCTCATATACCTGCGTATCCGGAGAAAAATGCATCGCGCCCGTTGGACGTAAACCTCAACTCCACCAATCGGGTCCATCCGCGGTACCCCTGAAAAATATTTCACGGATCCGTCCAGCTTTCTCGACGTACTTCGGAGAAAAACACATGGGCGCGAACCGCCGTATCTCTGAAAAATATTTCCGGGATCCGTCCGGCTTTTCTGACGCATCCCAAAGAAAAACGCACCGGGTCCGTCGGACGTATTTTTGAAACCATTGATCGGGTCAGTCCGACATACTTTTAGCCACATCCTAAATAATTTTGCGTTGCTGCGATTATTGCTGGAATACATATCACCTGTGCATGATTCTAGTTTTTGTAAATTGCTTTCTGTGTTAGTAACTATAAACAGAAGGTAGAATTCTTAGCGAAAGTGACGTCATCTAGGCTGACCTGTTAGTGCGCTACGGGCAATTATTATAGCCGAAAACGAGATCCGCTCCTGCTCTTCCCTTCCTCTCGGCAAACATATACCTGATTTGTCATTCCAAATCGATGGAGGCGAAACGTAGGGTCGCCCGTGTGTTGTGCGATATCAGTGCACGTTAAAGATTCCCAGGTGGTCGAAAGTACTCGGCAGTCCTCCACTACAGCCTCTCTCTCTCTCTCTCTTGTTCCACTTTCACTCCTACATGCCTCCCTTCTCTTAAGGCGCGCTTCGGTGTCAACGGAAAAATTGTGACAGATACCGTGCTTTTACTTTCCTCTCAATTCAATATTATTATTACTAATTGCAAAACACTAGGGCCATCACATTCCAACGCCACTCAAAATGACTTGCGCTTGACGAACGTAAATTAGACAGCCTAATTGGGAACTCTGGCTAGTTGGCATTATGTAGGTCTAATCCCCCAGATTTAGTTTGTACTTTATTCTGCCAACAATTAAAGATGTTTGATCAAGCTTTTTAGAGGGTCATCCGCAAGAACCAAAGACGCAATTATAACTGGTTTAATGCAGCAATTATGAAGGCAATTTTATTCAGTAATTAGTTATGGAAGCGGCGTAAGCGCGCCCGTAGAAGTCATGAACTGCGCGTCGACTACACATCCGCAAGGAATAGAGCTGCTGCGCTTATTCGTTCCGCTAAACGGCAATTACAGTGAGCAGTTTAAACTAGCTGCCAGAAACCCGGCCAAAACCTGGTCACTGAATAACAACTTAAGGGGCGTTAGAAAAAATGAGTCGTCTTTTAGTGAAATTATTTCATGTAGTCCTCTAGAAACAGCTGCATCGTTCAACAAGCACTTCGCGAGCGTATCTCAGCCCAATTCATTTTTGCCACAAAATGGGTGTTCATTGACACGTACGTCCATATCTGCGTCCGCATTTTTACCTTAACTGTCGGCAGCAGACCTGGCCCGCATAATCGTCTGCTTTAAACGCAACAAACCAGCTGGTCTAGATGGTATTCCAGTGCCTCTACTTCAAACAAATTATGAAAATCTTGAAAATATTCTTTTTACCCTTATCGAATTCTTAAAGACTTCCGCAATACCCAACATGTTAAAAACGGTGATTATGAGACCTATACAAAAAGGTAGCAAGAGACCTAGAGAACCTTGAAAATATAGACCAATATCGTGTTTTGCAATACTTTCCCAATTTTTAGAAATATTATCTCTACACTGCATGATATCTTTTGTAAAGGAAGGCAAAACTTTATTTAGCCCTATAATATTTTGGCGGCTTTTGGCCCGTTTTCAGAGGTGTCTCCTTGTTGCATTCACAGGAGTCTTCTCTGTCGACCTCGTCCACTTCTACTCAATGATCGGGTGCCAGGACTCCGCTGGCCAATGCCGCCCGTTGAGCTCGCGGTACCAGACCTTGCTCGTCTTCGCAGCGGTCCCTGGACAGCAGAGTCTCCCATTGATCTGCACTAGGGTTTCGAATTTTGGGGACCACGTCTATATTTTGACAGGCCCATGTGATGTGATATAGTGCAGGTTTTTCGACGCACCACGGACATCTGTTCGCGTATATGGTAAGGTGCATTTCGTTTCGTATAGCAGGTTTCGGCATGAACCTGTCTGTAATTTTCTCCAAATGATGGCTTCCTCTCTTTGGGGAGAACTGTGCGGTGGGGATTATCGCATTCTTCTGCCCGTATAGTTTTCTAGTATGGCCGAGTATACCTTGGGTGCTGGCCAAAGTTCCTTGGACTCGTCGGATGCTTGGAAAGTAGTGTATGCTCGACCTATTCTGCCGGCCCCTTGATTCCCTGCGACCCCCATGTGCCCCGGTACCCACATAATTTTGTGTCTGGTCTTGTTTTCTTTGTGGTTTTTAGTTTTGTCGCTCGCTTCAAGGAGTATACGGCGTGTGTGACGACCTATCCTACCATTCATATAATTTTGACAGGCTGTTTGAGAGTCCGTGAGTATCGTTAGCGACCGCCCAGTTCTATAGCCCACCGCCACCGCTAGAACAACGGCTACTTCGGCTACTTCCACGGCCTCTGCTACCATGCATTGTCGCATTGAGGCGTTGGCACTTCGCGTAGAGACGAATCGATCACCGTGGCCACTGAAATTGTTGTGGCCTCCTCCCGAGGACGCGTCTGCATACACGGTCGTCTCTTGAAGAGCGAATGTTTTCTGAATGAATTCGGCCCTTGCTTCTCTTCTGCCTCGGTGGAAGTTGGGGTTCATGTTTCTCGGGATTGGCGCTAGCTTGAGGGACTTGCGTGGTTCGTCGGGGATCGGTTCCGTCCTCGTTATTTCTCGCATCTGTTCACGGTATCCGGGCCTGGGTAAGAGCGCTCTTCCAGTCGTTGTCTGCAGCAGCCTGAGTTTTTGCCACTCAAGCTGCGCCTCATGTAGCTCTTCGAAGGTAGTTTGGAATTCGAAAGCCATGATTTTTTGTGTCTACGTGTTTCACGGTAGTTGGAGCGCTGTCTTATACGCGTTGCGTATCTAGGCATGCGCTTGTTGTATTTCGCTCTTGTCGAGGCACTCGTAGGGAGGCTATACATAATTAAGCTCCCTATCAGGTTTCTGACTCGTTCTAGTGTGTCCTCTTCGCGCATGCCATGCCGGCTGTTGGTGATGCGGGTTATCATGCGTGTTACTTGTAGCGATGCTGCTTTAAGCAGGGTAAAAATATGAGTACTGTGTTGGTTGAATTGAAAGCACATAGCCAATATTCTTATTGTTGTCTTTTCCGGCATTGGCATTCCTTCCAGGTAGATGTTGAGTATCAGGTCCTCACTGGTTGGGACGATACAATTTTGTTTGCCTCTCCACACTCGAAGCAGTTCCGATTTTTCGGTCGAGCATGCGAGTCCTCGTTCTCCGTGGTATTTCTGTACACAGGAGACCACTTCCTGTAGTTTTTCTTTCTTCTCCCCGAAGGAACCGGTGTTCGTTCAGACTGTTATGTCGTCTGCATACATGGCGTGCCTGATGCCTTTGACCGTCTCTAGTTTCGTGATAGACCTATCATAGCTATATTGAAGAGGATAGGTGAGCCGACTGATCCTTGGGGTGTGCCTTTGGTGCGGGAATTTTGTTCGATCGAAGGTCTCCCATGCCTATGGTGGCAGTTCTATCTGGCAGGAAGGCTTTGACGTACCCATGTATTCTGTGTCCGCAGCCTAGGTCGTCTAGGCCTGTAAAGATCGCTTCGTGACTGACGTTATCGAATGCTCCCTTGATGCCGAGGGCCATTATGAAATTTTCCCCCGTCGGGGTACGTTGCGGAGCACATCTTGTATTTGGAGGAGCACGTCCTGCGTCGAGAGTTTTGCTCTGAAGCAGAACATTGTACGGAGTACGCGGTCATTATCTTCCATGTACGTTTGCAGTCTGAGCATCACCACCCGCTCGTAAAGCTTATTGCCAGGGCATGACGTGAGCTTGATGGGACTGAGATTTTCAATTTGGAGCTTGTTTCCAGGTTTAGAGATCATAATTACTTTGGCGTGTTTCCAATCTTCGGGAACAGGCTCCGCCTCCCAGTGTGTGTTTAGAAAGCTTACGAGCTCTTGTATGAGGTTTGCGAGAACTCCTCTATTCTGTCTTTTGTTCCATAGCCGTCTGGGTTGTCCTCAACTTTTTTGTTATTTTTGTTACTTTCTTCATGCAGAACTATGGTTGCTGTGCAGCCACCATATATATCTTACAGCACTTTCCCGTACGGCTCGTCTATTCCCTGATTTCGCAATGCCTGCATCACCGCCGAGGCTTCAACTGAGTCAAGTGCTTTTTCGTAACCAATGTATGCTATGTATAAGGGCTGGTTATATTCTGAGCATTTTTCTATCACCTGGGTGAGGGTATGGATATGATCGATAGTAGAGTACCGTTTCCGATAGCCTGCTTGATCCTTTGCTTGACTGCAGTATAAGGTTGTCCTGATTCTATTAGCGATTACCTTAGCAAATACCTTATACGTAACAGACAGTAGGCTGATTGGTCTGTAATTTTTAAGGTCCCCCTATTGCAAAAACCAGTGCCACTGGGTGCCAGCGCCGCAGCGCCATACCTGATTATGGTCCCAGTATGACGCTGGAAACTGGGCGCACTGGGACGCGGCATACTGGGACGCTCCGCACTGGCGGCACTGTTCGCCCGGAGAAAAAAAGGCGTGGGATAAAAATTAAAAAGTAAGAAGTAACGAAACAAGTTAGGTATATAAAAAAACCTTAAAAAAAGTAAAAGAAAAAAAATTAGTGCGCCAAGCGCGCCTCCAACTCAGCTTCTATGCACATATCAATCACTAGCTAAGCACGCTTAGCACTCGGCCACGCCGAGAACTGGATTTTCTTGAAATATTTCCGCATTTTATGTCATGACCCGCATTTATAAGGTTGGGACTTCATGTTTCGCAGTCTACAAGCCATTGCTACCGCTCTAACAATTGCAACTTCTTCATCATTTTAGCTTGCTGTCTGCTCTCACGACTTGCAAGTAATGTTCTGGGTGCCTATGCGCGCTATTTTGTTTGCTGGAATCATTTTAACATGTGGAGTTTGACATCGCTGGCAAATTTACCAACGCCGGCTCTTGGATGGTGCTCTGCTACCGTGGGCGTAATTTTCGCTGAACACGGAGCTTTAGTAGAAACCTTCAAAGAAAAAAGTGCGACAAAGCTTCAGTACCGGCAAGCGCCGCAGCGATGACCCTAATTGCGTGTAACTAAACCTTATTTGTATGTAAGCATTGCGGCAAGCGTTGCGATGACCGAGGGCTCGGCTGCTTGATACGCAGAGTAAGAAGGAGCGCAAAAGCTTGAGAAACACGCCAAATAATATGTATTACAAGCCCTGTATGTTGTTGCTTTTTCTCTCATGGGCCCATTGCTGGGTAAACTACTCTCTTCCAGGTTTTAGTTTTTCTTTCTGCTGTTTATACTGGGCCGTGGTGCAGGCTACGCTCGCCTGCGCTTGAGCCCGCATTGAACATTTTGGCTGTAATCATTGTGTTAGAGTGCCCTTAAGATCAGCTGTGAAGTTGGTTATGCATGGTAGCCCACATTATTCAATTCCAGCTTTAGTTGTGCGTTAATCGTCAGTGCGTCATGAGATCGAGGCGCGGCGGTCGTTGTCTCTCTCGAAACGACCTATCAAAACATGGAAACTCTAGAAAAAAAATACTGCCTTTGTTTTCTTACAAATGCGCAACGACTTCGCAGCAAAAAGCGCTTGCTTGAACAATATTTTTCATATGCCCCCCCGATGGTCGATTGAAAGTACGCTGTTGCCCTGTTGGCCCCTGAGGGATGCTACTCCGGCTGACGCTGCAGGCCACACCGGCTATACTGGGGCACTGGGACCAGTGCGGCCCAGCGCACATACAGCGCTTCTGCCAGTGCATCGCGGATGCCAGCGACACACCCAGCGTCAACAGTCTAATCCCAGCGTGTTTCTCCCATCGCACCAGTGCAGCCAGTGTCTTCCCGTTACTGCTCCAGTGAATATCGCAGACCTCCAGCGTGCCCAGCAGATCCAGTGCAAAACCAGCGCGAAAATATTACTGGTTTCGCACTGGAGACGCTGGTTTTTGCAAGAATCAGGATAATGTTTGCATTCTTCCATGGTTCCAGTACCGTCGATGACACCAGGCACTGCGTATACAGGGTGGCCAGTTTTTTCTAGCACGACATCCGCCCGTCCTTTAGCAAATCTGTAGTTATCTGATCCTCTCCAGCCGATTTCCCCCTTTTCATAGTTTCTAATGCTTTCTTGGCCTCGTCCTTCGTCACTGGTGGAACGTCTGACTGTTTTTCCCTAAAGTCAACGATATTACGGTCGTGACTACTTTGGCTACTGTAGAGATCTATATAGAACTCCTCGGCTACTTTGACTATCTTCTCCATGTTCGTGAGGACGTTGCCCACCTTTTCCCTTATCGCATACATCCGGCTTTTGCCTATGCCCAATTTCTTCTTTACCGCTTTAAGGATTTCCCCGTTCTTTACAGAATGCTCAATGTTATCCATGTTATCCTTCCTTATATCGACCACCTTGCGCTCATTGATTAGCTTTGATATCTCGTCCAATTCTATCTGGTCTGTCGAAGTTTAAGCTTTCATACTCTGGCGTTTCTTAATCAAATCTTTCGTCTCCTTAGACAGCTTACCGGTATCCTCTCTAACTATCCTACCGCCTACTCCTACAGCGCACTCGGTAATGATGTCTCTGAAATTATAGTTCATTGCTTCTAGGGTAATGTCCTAGAATCCTAGAGCTGAATATCTATTCTGTAGCGAGATCGTGAACTCTTCTGCCCTCCCCCTCACCGCTAATTCGTTGATGGGTTTCTTTCATACTAATCTGTTGCGTTCCTTCAGATTTAGGCTAATTCGGGACCTCATCATCCTGTGGCCACTGCATCACACTTTCCCGATTACCTCTACATCTTGCATAATGGCATAATGGTGGGGGTTCAACACAGTATGAAGTCAATTTCATTTTTAGTCTCTTGTTAGGACTTTTGCATGTCTATTTCCGGTTCTTATGTTTGCTGAAGAAGGGATCATGATTCTCAAGTTATTGCGCTCTGCAAACTGAACTAGTAGCTCCCCCCTGCTATTCCTAGAACTAATGCCATAGTCACCTACTGCCTGGTCTCCAGCCTGCTTTTTCCCCACCTTGGCATCGAAGTCGCCCATTAGAACAGTATACTGCCTCTTTACTTTTCGCATTGCTGATTCTACATGTTTGTGGAAGCTTTCAACTACCTGGTCATTTTAACTATATGTAGGTGCATAGGCCTGTACAACCTTCAGTTTATACCGCTTATTAAGCCTAATTATGGTGCCCGCCGCCCTCTCGTTAATACTATAGAATTCATCTATATTACCAGTTATATACTGATTGAATAAGGAAACCTACTTCTGTTTCTCGCCTTTCCGGCAAACCTCGATAACACAGTAGATGCCCACCCTTCAGTACAGTATATGCCTCATTCGGCCGCCTAACCTCACTGAGCCCTATGGCATCCCATTTCATACCCTCTAGTTCCTACCAGCAGTGCTAAGCTAGCTTCACTAGCTAGGGTTCTATCGTTAAACGTTGCCAGGGCCAGTTTTTAATGGCGACCTGTCAAGCGGAGCCAGGAATTCTTGCACCCCCTTCTGCGTCACAGGTCTGACCGCCGCTGTGGTCAGTTGTTCCGCAGCCGCTGGTGAATGAGGGCAGGGGTTTTATGGAGCTTATCATGAGAGGTTGCGGCCAATTACTGCACCAGGGTGGCCAACACCTGTTCTGGTGAGGGAGTGCGTTGCCGGAGGTGTTCACCGGAATGAGGTTGCACCCCAAGACTGTTTATGCAATTCCATTAACACGCGGATTTTTTTTTATTCCGGTGGAGAATTGCGCGGCACCGGGATTTGAACCCCGGTCCTCTTGCATGCAAGGCGGATGTTCTACAGCTACGCCACCGCTGCACCGTCGTAGTGATAGTGGATCTAATTCGGCATGAATTTTTAAAGATGTAACACTGGTGTACGCGGAATATTCCGAAAAACTAAAGCGAACAGCACGGCTTTGCAGGCATTCAATGTTTTGTATGATGGAATCCTAGCTCGGGTCCCAGATTGTACATGCATTATGCGAGCTATTGTGTGAGGGTGCTTGCTTTAGTCTGTGTTTAATGATTCCGAGTGAGCGACTAGCATTTGCGAGAGTAATGTTGATGTGATGATGCAATGTTAGATCCGTTTGAAAATTTACCCCTAGGTATTTGTAAGTTGTAGTAAGCTAGACAGTATTATTATCTATAATGTATGAGGTTGGAATGCGGGAGGAGGAAAGCGTGAATGACATGCAGTTAGTTTTAGTATGATTTAGGGTCACTGCCAGTCAGAACACCACATGTTAATCTCGTTAGGTGAGATTCCAATGCTAGCTGGTCAGTTTAAATAGTAATTTTACGATAAATAACACAGCCAACGGCAAACAGTCTTACACTGGACGAGATGCAGTTAGGCAAATCTTTGATATATGTTTGAAAAAGCAGTGGAGCAAGCACGGTCCGTTGTGGAGCGCCATATGTGACTGGAATAAAAGAGGAATTACAGTGGTTTATATTTGTTAACTGCGTCCGGAATGACAAAAAAACTTTTATCCACAAAATAATTAAACTTTTGGTTTTATGATAGGAGGCAAAGATTAAAAAAAAGTCGATTTTTTATATTTTTACAAATAAGAACTCCGATTCTATCTTTTACATAGTCCAGTCCGTCATTTACCGGCAAAGGAAATATATACTCCGAAATCGACATGTTTTTAAACCAAGGCGGCGGCCAGCAATGTCCCCTTTTGACACCTGCTTGAGTCCTTTGCCTCTCCTTATATAAAAAGAAAAGGTTTTTCTCAGCGTCTATTTTGCTCACATTTAGCGGGGTGGTTATCAGTGATCTGATAACAGTGAAAAGATAGCAAAGTTTTTTTAGCCAGACAAATATTCAGACGCAGCAGGATTACTCGCGAGTCATGGCATTTTGTTTGCGCTTCGGCCTGTTTCGTGAGCAAATGACATTTTCTTTATTTTGAAGCTAGATATTTAGCGCTCATCCAATGACGAAGACAAAGAAGTGTTTCCGAAGAGAGAGAGAGAGAGAAAACTTTTAATGAGCATATAATCAGTAAAAATTCGCAGGAGCTGGGTGGTCGGTACCCCTAGTCCAGGGCTCCGCTGGCAGCAGCTGACTTGCGGACTAGCTGGATAATCCAGGCTTGCTGGTCCAGGTTGTCGCTGGTCAGGGCCGCCTCCCACTGCTCGTGTGTCTGGAATGGCACTATTAATGTTGGGTCAGGTTTGTCCTGGCATTCCCAAGAGATGTGATAGAGTGTGGGGCTTGCACCGCACCAAGGACAGTAACTCGTGTATTTTGTTGGGCTTATCTTATTTAAAATTTGAAGATTAGGGAATGTGTTTGTTTGTATTTTTCTCCAGTCTATAGCGTCCGAGGAAGGAAGTTGTTTGTGTGGTGGTGAGAAAATTCTTCTTTCTAACCGTAGGTGTTCCAGCCTGTCGCCGTAGGGTCCTAGGAGAGGGGTGAGGTAGGGATGGGGATCCGCCCGGTTTGTGAGAGCTCGGGCTAGATCATTCGCTACCTCATTTCCTTCTAGGCCTTCGTGTCCAGGTGTCCATGTAATTGTGTGCGTCTGGGAGATGGAACTTAATATTGCACACGCTCTTTTGTGAGGTTTTCCGGCCAGGTAGTCCCTGCAGGCTGGTTGGGAGTCCGTCACTACGTGTGATGACTTCTTTTGGTTGTCTTGTGTTTTTATGGTGATGGCTATTGCCAGCGATTCCGCTTCCGCAGGATCCTTGGCATAGATCGAAGCCTGAATAATTGGCCTCTTCTTGTGGTCAACTGCAGCTATTGTGAACTTGCCAGGTTCGCCGTAAGCCCCTATGTCCACGTAGACAACTTCCGCGTCTTTAGACAATTGTTTTTCCAATGATTTGACTCTGGCTTTCCTTCGACCCTTCTGTAACTCATGGTGCATGTGCTTGGGTATCGGGTTCACATAGATGTTGTTTCTTTTGGATGTCGGAATTTGTGATTTGATCTCAGAAGTTCTTAGTGCCTGCCATAGCCCTAGTTTTGACAGGATTTCCCTACCCGCCTGCGTTGTTGTTAGGCGTTGTTTCTGACTCTCTAGAACCGCCTCCTTGAGCTCCTCGAAGTTGTTGTGCACTCCGAGTGCCCAAAGACGTTCCGTTGATGTTGTTGGCGGGAGGTTTAAGGCCGTTTTATAGGCTCCTCTTATGATAATGTCAATGACCCTTTTATCAGTGAATCTAATTTCGTGATATGGGAGCCCGTAGGTAATCCTGCTAACGACTAGGGCTTGTACAAGGCGGAGGGTGTCCTCCTCCCTCATCCCTTTCCGGTGCCAGGTCACCCTTCTAATCATTCTGGAAATTTGGTTGACTGTGGTTTTGAGTGTTTTGATTGTATAATCCACTCTCAAATTGCTTTGCAACCACAGCCCCAAAACTCTGATCTTGTCCTTCTCTTGGATCATCTGGTCTCCTAGAGAGAGCTGAATTTCTCCTGGGGACTTGTAATTTCTTCTGTGTAGCCTGATAAGTTCGGATTTTTCTGGGGAGCATTGAAGACCGCTCTCCCCGGCAAATTCCTCGACTAGGTATATAGCGGCTTGCAGAGCTTCTTCTTTTTGCGCCAAGGATCCCTGAGTAGCCCAGATGGTGATGTGGTCCGCGTATAAAGTGAAGCCAATATCAGTGCGGGTCAACAGTTTTTTTTTTGCTAAATTTATCATTGCTATGTTAAATAGCATTGGAGAGATTATAGAACCCTGCGGTGTACCTTTGTTCGGCATGGGTACTTTTGGTGATCGGATCTCTCCAATTCCTATGGTGGCTGTGCGATCTGAGAGGAAAGCCTTCACGTATTTGAAAATTTTCTCCCCGCAGTTGATATTGCTTAATTCGTGCAATATTGTTTGGTGGCCAATGTTGTCGAATGCTCCTTTGAGATCTAGTGCCAGAATGAAATTTTCGCCTTTTCGGGGTATGGTGTTGATGACTTCTTCCCTAATCCGGAGGAAAGCATCTTGCGTGCAGAGTCCCTTGCGGAAGCCCAGCATGCAGGAAGGAAAGATGTTATTTTCGTCGATGTAATTTTGGAGCCTTAGGTGGACTACTTTTTCATAGAGTTTTCCCAGGCAAGAAGTGAGGGAGATAGGACGGAGATTCTCCACAGCCGGTGGCTTTCCAGCCTTTGGTATGGTGATGATATCCGCGTGTCTCCAAGCTGATGGGACCTGTCCCTTCTCCCACAGTTCTTCGTTGATGTACTTCGTTAGGTCTTGCAGATGTTCGGTGCTTAAGTTCCTAATCATAGCGTAGGTGACTTTGTCTCCTCCAGGGGCAGTGTTTCTTGTAAATGTACGGGCGGCTGAGTAGACCTCCGCCAGTGTTATGGGGGAGTCAAGGGAGGGGTTTGGTTGACCCGCATATGAAGTTTGGCAAGCCGGAGTAGGGTCTCCTATGTATTTCTTGTGCATGGCGGTGATCAACTCTGCATCTGTGCCCGGGTATTTATGGGCTATGGTGTGGAGGGTTCTTCTTGTGGCCGTTTTGGTTTTTCAGGTGTCTATCATGCTTCTTAATAATGACCATGCTTTAGCCGTGCTTAGGGTACCTTTCAGCGAATTGCAGAAATCTGCCCAGTTTTGCTTGGCGAGCTTTATAGCATACTCTTGTGCTTCAGCCGTAACCGGTACTATCTTCATTTTAAGTTTTCTATCTAATTTTTGCATTTTCCACCGTTTTAATAGACTTTTTCGGGCTTCCCATAAATGTAGGAGATGTCTGTCTACTTCTGGGGTTTTTGTCGTTGTGTTGATGGTCTTGGTCGTTTTTGCATGAGCATCCTTCAGGCTTTGAACCCAATCTTCAATTTTTGTGATACCGTCGTGTGGCGGTCTAATTTGTCTGAACTTATCCCAGTCTGTTATTTTAGTAGAGCCAATGTTCCTTTTCATACGGGTTGTCATTAGGGATAAGCTAAGGATTTTGTTATCGCTGCCAAGTGTTTCTTCTAGATTGGTCCAGGTGCAATGTCTTATGTTTTTGGTGAAAGCTAGGTCTAGGTGTCTCTGCTTACACTGTTTCCTATTCTAGTGGGGGACATGGTGTCCGTCATAAGACAGAGATCCAGCTGCTCAGCCGCTTCCAACAACTTGTTTCCCTTTGGGGTGTCCTTGTGGTAGCCCCATGCCGTATGTACAGCGTTTAGGTCCCCCATAATAATAAGGGGGTTCGTTCCCGCTATGCTTGTGCATTCCAGTAAAAGTGGCTTGAAATCTTCCTGCGTGTTGCTTGGAGGACTGTAAAGGTTTAGGAGAAACACACTCTGCTTTCTTCTTTTTTGAGAGATGATCTCGATGAGAACTTTATTAATTTCACTGAACGGAAGGTCGTGCGGTATGACTGTTAGTGTGGGGGCCACTAGTGTAGCTATTTTAGGTGCCATGTCATGGGTGTATGTGAGGTATCCTTTTAGGTATGTTGTGCATCCTGTTTCTTGGAGACAGATGACGTCCGGAGGTATCGGTTGATTTTGAATAAACATCTGCAGGGAGCTGCGTTTCCTCTTGAAGGAGCGACAGTTCCACTGCCAGAGCTCTAGGTGGTTTGGTTGCCGGTTAGGGGAGGCAGCCATCAGCGTTACTCGCCACTGACTCGCAGTCGCTGAGATCTGTCATGCCAGCGGACCTTCGGTGGGCTTTTAGTCGAGGGTCATCGGGGATTCCCGTGCGTTTTCGCACCCCCTGAGTTATTATTTGGATTTTCGAATTGAATTCTTCTTGAACTGCCGCAAATTGAGTTTGCGTGGCAATTTGTTGGTCTTGGAGTTGTTTGGTTAGTTGTGTCATGGTCTGCTGCATTTGATTAATCATTTGTTGCATTTGAGTAAGAATGCTTGGTGCGTTTTCTTGAGTGTGAAGTCCGAGAGTTTGCGTAAGCGGTTTCTGCCGTTGCGTTTGGAGAACACTCGCCTGTTGAGGTTGAGATGCGGAGGTGGTTACAGCATTTTGTACCGGTTGTGGCTGTATCGATACTATTGATGAGGGTTGAGGGGCAGTTTGCTTCTGACCCATTAGTAGGAGTTGTTGTAGTTGTTGTTCCACCTTATTAAGGCGTTTCTGTTGTTCTGATAGTTTTATTTTCAGTTGTCTATTTTGCTCTTCGAGCCTAGTGCAATCCTGGCATGGACCATACCCGTTTAGAGCAGTGGGAGAGGCAACCTGAGCCCAGCTTACCCTTTTGCTGTCGTGCTCTAGCTTGTCTGGCGTTGCCCCTATCGCTTGTGGTGGTCCCTGCTGGTTGGGCCTAATCTGTTGTGTCTTCTGTTGGGAATAGTAGGCTGTCAAGTCCCGTCCCTTGGATCTCGATCGGGACTGGGGTCTCTGTTTCTCTGCCAGCTGCTGTTCCTCCTCCTCCGATGAAAACCAGCGGCGCTCCATCGGCTTGATCTGCTGATCTCTCCGGTTGACGTGCTGCTTGGGGGGCTTCTGTTGCTGATTGTTATTGCTTTGTTTAGCTTTGTTGTTTGTTGTTTCCGAAGACTGCGCTTCCACAGGAAGAGGCACAAATCGATAAGCAGTGACAACAAATCTCAGCAACACAATCCAGCGGCAGACGAGGCGGTCACCAACGGCGTCTGCATCGAAGCTTTCACGCTCGGTGAGACGCATGGAGACCATAATGGCAAAAACTTGTGACCGTAGCTATGTCCTGATTGACATTAACCTTCTCTCCTTTGCCATCGCCGAAAATTGTTAGTGTAAAGCATGCGGTGAGGTTTTCCAGCTGGTTGAAGATGCTGCATGACAGTGAGTTGCTGGCACTTTCTGCCAGCAATCTGTAAAGCGGCTCTCAGTGCCCCGGGTAGAAACATCCAGACTGGAAACATCGAGCAACATATAGCAACATGGTTCGAGTTGGCATTCGAGGTTATTCGAAATTTCTGCAGGGCGATTAGCAGTACACTGGTTATGGGAAGCTGAATTACGGCGACTATACTTCTACACGACAGGTCACTAAGGGGGTTGGTAGAGCAAGGCAGGTGGTACAGAAAAAATATTTGATTATGGAGGTGACTTACATGCTGGTGGCTATTGAAAAAAATGAATCAGTATGGATTTCCAGGAGTAGTATTGTAATAATGTTCTTTCTTCCATTTCAAAGGTAATTATCTCAAAATGTGAAATTTTGCTGCATTTGACCCCTTTTTTTCAGGAACTACAGGTGATAGGAAGATAAACTTTGGGAGTAAGGAGTAAAGACTACAGAGCGTCTACTCAACTTTAAATATGAAAGTTAGTGCTAGGAATTTTAATTTAGAGACACATTGCTGCAGATTATGGGTCTAAAATTTGGTAGACCTAGTAAAAAAAAAGCAAACAAAATATTAAATGTTCAGAAAACAATGATCCTAGTTCAGTATCACTACCTCATATTGCTGATTACAATGATACCAAGATGAATGTTCTAACCCCAGCAGATCATAAGAAAAAGGGTCACAAACATAGGCGAAAATGCATGGGAGGAATAGGGCCTACCCTTTCCCCTTAAGGTGTTTTAGTTTTGCTAGTAGCCTATGGTGAGGAACGCGATCAAAAGCTTTAGAAAAATCCAGGAATATGACATACACCTGGTTGCCGACGTCAGCACAGGATAGCAAGTCATTACTAAATCCCGCTAACTGCACATCGTATGACTATCTCTTCCGTATGCCGTGCTGATATTTGAAGATTATGTTATTTTTTTCTAGGCCTGTTATGACTTGCGAATGTATGATGCGCTCCAGTAGTTTGCAGACGGTACTAGTTAATGAAATGGGTCGGTAGTTGAGAGAGATGTGCGATTGCCAGCTTTAAAAATTGGTATAATGTTCCCTGTTCGCTAATCATTAGGAATCCGACCTGATGACAATGACAGTGAAAAATGGCCGCATAGGCCGCATAGAATGTGCTTTTCAAGAACTTGTTTAAAAACTTCGCTGGTAACTTAATTATTGTTCATTACAAGTGTGTACCAATTATTTGTGTCATATACATATCACATAATCGGAAGCTACTACATTCTGTGAAGCACCATCAGACATAAATATAAAAGACTGCTTCAACAAAGCCGTTAAATCTTTGCGTTACCTAGTGGTAACATGTCTTAGTATGGATCAAACGCTAGCGGGTCTTATTCCCATTCTGTGCTAGCCGAGTTAGCCCCTGATAGCAATGACTTTAGGCCACCCATATTACCTGAAACTTTTAATTCTGTATGCTTGCCCGCCATATCCTTCCCGGGCTTCCCGCGCTAGGCTTGAAGAAGCCTAGCGGTGCATTGGAAAAATTACGCATGGGGCAGCGCATGACAGCACGATCCATAAGCCCATCACAGTAGTCAGAGTACCCTACTTCTCCGCTTTCTCTCTGCCGCTGCAGCTTCCTCTTTCCCTGCACTGCCCTCACCATTCTCCAGCCGTATTACATTTTAGTCGCCCTTCGGCTCCTTGTTGCGCCAGCTCCGAATTGAACATTCAAAGGCTGTCCTCATAGCTTCATTTTCCAACATAGCCATCCCATAAGCTCTTCTCAAGTCAGTTCCATTCTGGTTGCACATTCCTTCTATCTCGACACACGGCCCAAATTTTTAACCCATCCATCTCCTCTAAACATCTATTTATATCCCTTTTCTCTAAATACGTGGACGGGATCCTCAACTCTCTTCTTTTCCATCATATAGCCGACGAAGATGGTCTTTTGCCTTGCTATAACTTACCCAGTCCGGCAGGTCTATTGTAGCAGAGACAATAACTCTGACGAGGAATAATTTAGGAACTTGCGCCTTAAAGCATCACTTTAAGCACGCTAAATATATGTAAGAAAACCACATTTCTTAAATCACATAACCTGTTCGGCCCGCTGCCGAGCTTAGTCTAGATTGGTGGTGTGTAGTTTGTCATAATTTCGGTGTTTTGTCTCTAATTGCATATTAGCAATGTTCTAATATATATACTGTTGTGTTATAGTCATGAAATCGTTGATACAACTTTTTCAAAAATATCCCCAAATAATATTTCAGAGAGCAGGAACTCGCACCGCCCTCTTGTGATATGGGGCCATTTGGCGACGCGGCCGTGAAAGGTCGAAGACGTTGTATTCTGAGTACTGCTTTATTTCATTTTGTACGGAGTAAATAACATTTTTTTCTACGAAGGTTGTGTCTATTGGCGGTTCGAACGCAGTGAACGCAAAACGTGCTTTTCTTTAACAGGGAGGCAGCACTAAATATCCCGATATAAAAGCCCCAGTGGGATCGTCGTATACGGCACTCTGCGTTTTCACTGGATCTTCAAAAAAGTGAGCAAATATTAAGACGTCAATAAAACATTTTTAGCGGAATGAAGCAATCTGAAAATATGTGTGCTTGGCACGGCGTTTACAATTCGCAACTGTCTCTTACTAACCTAATCCTGTACATAATTTACTTAATCTTTGCATGGAGTCATTACCTTCCTGCTCAAGCCTAGAGGATAAGATAAGAGTAGAGCAAAGACTAGAGGATAAATGAGAAGATAAGAGTAGAGAAAAATAAGCTTATGAGCAAGTTAGGGATTAGACAGAAAAACTGCACTTCACTTTGTCCCAAACAGAGAACTAAACACTCGAAAATAAAAACCTTGATATAGAGGAAATAAATATTAATTTTCACGGCATTGGTATAACAGCTGGAAGTTTTGGGCCGGTTGGTTCGACATAGTGCTAGGAGAAATAAGAACCGCGACACAAACAAGACGAAGACGAGAAGTGAACAGCCCGTGCGGTAACTAACAACTGAAGTTTATTGGAAAACACCCGCAGCAGCAAAAAGGGGGGGCCTGCGCGTCACATGGGCGAAAAGAGCAAAACGAAAAAGTTCACAATCAAGGCAAATCTCTCGTCGAAGGTAGGCGAGATACCCAGGCGCACACAACAGAAAAGCGCAAAACCGCGGGCGTGACAGGTTGATTAAAAACCTGAGCTCTTTATCAAAAAGAGCCACAGTGGCTCGCTTACACATGTGTCGAACCGAAGTCTGCGCATATGCCCCGCTTTCAAGATCTCCCTTTCCAGTCTAGTTTTTCCCAGCCCGATAATGGTGGCTTCGTTCAGCAAGGAGTAACAACCATGACATTCCCATTGTCGGTTTTCAGAGACCGGTTATGCTGCCGCAACCTCTCATGAATACATTGGCCCGTCTGTCGAACGTAAACTCTGCTGCATCGCAGCGGGAACTTATACACCACTTCGGTGGAACAGCGCCCATACTGGTATTCGGGTTTAGTTGTGCACGCGATTCCGCACAAAGCGCTTACATAGCTTTGCAACTTGCATGGGGCTGAAAAAACAAGTCGAATACCCTGTTTACCGGTCACCCTTTTCAAGTCATGAGCCATTTTGTGTACATAGGGCACAACTTCAATCGGGGCTTTATTCAGAGGGACCACCGGCTCTTTCCGATGCACTTTGTGCCTCAGCCTCCACATCAACGATTCCGCCACTGCATGAAGAATGGCCAGTGGGAACCCTGACTGCAGCAACTTATTCACTTGGCCTTGAAAACTCTAAGCTGCCTTTTGCCCCCAAGACTTCAAAAGCGCTGACCTCATACAAGTCAAGGCTATGCATTGACTTGTATCAGGTCAGCCCTTTTCAATTCTTGCGACCACAAGACAGCTGCATGTTTCTTTCAGCCCCTGTCAAACTCAAACAGCTATGCCCTGCCACTGAACGAAACAAGACGCCAAGAAAAATGAAGGGTGCGGCGTTATGCACAGGGATAAGATTGTGGCCCGTAAAAGAGCTGTTGTTTACAGTTTTCTCCTTCCTGCGTGGCAGTTTGCATTGGTCAGACCGGGCGGTGCTATAAGTAGTGCTAACAGGAAGAAATATTTATTTTGAAGAGGGGTTTATTAGGGGTTATTCGGAGGACTGGAGACGGCGACCGGTGACTCAAGACGATCGTAGAGCGAAGCACAATATCGTCCGAACAAGACAGTCCGAGCTCTCAGTGCGCGCGTCAGCTGATCGGCGTCTTCATCGCCGTTAGCGTCGGCGCACAGAAGGGTCTTTTAGGGAAGCCAACCAGCAAAGGGCATATTGGTCGGTGATGACGCTGAAGCGGCGGCCATATAAGTAAGGGCGAAACTTTGTTAAGGCCCACACGATTGCAAGACACACTTTTTCTTTGACGGCGTAGTTAGATTCAGCTTTCGTTAGCCCTCGGCTAGCGTAATCAACCACATATTCGGAAAAGACTTGTTTGCGTTGAGTGAGGACGGCACCGAGGCCGATGCCGCTAGCGTCAGTGCGCACCTCTGTAGGAGCGGATGGGTCGTAATGGCGGAGAATGGGCGGTGAAGTTAGTAGACGTCGGAGCGTAGTGAAAGCATCGTCGCAGAGTGGGGTCCATGTAGACAAGTAGGCGGGAACATTCAGCAATTTTGTAAGCGGTGCAATGATGGTAGCGAAATTGCGGACAAAACGGCGAAAATATCAGCATAGGCCGACGGAGCTGCGCAGCTCTTTAAGAGACGTCGGTTTCGGGAATTCAGTGACCGCACGTAGTTTGTCCGGATCGGGCAGGACGCCATCTTTGGACACGACATGACCAGTATTGTCAGCTTTCCTCTGCCAAGACGACATTTCTTCAGGTTAAGTTGGAAACCGGCGACAGGGAGACAGCTCAGGATTTGGTGCAAGCGCACGAGGCGCGTCGGAAAATCGGGAGAGAAAACGACGATGTCATGCAAATAACAAAGAGAAATGTTCCACTTGAGGCCGCGTAATATGTTGTCAATCATTCGCTCAAACGTAGCAGAAGCGCTGCAAAGACCAAACGGCATCACAGTGAACTCATATACTCCATCAGGGATAACAAAGGCTGTCTTGGGTCGGTCAGACTAAGCCATTAGACTTGCCAATAGCCAGAACACAGGTCCAGGGACGAAAAGAACTCGGCTCCTTGTAAACAATCGATGGCGTCGTCAATGCGTGGTAGTGGGTGTACGTCTTTACGAGTAATTGGGTTAAGACGGCGGTAGTCAATGCAAAATCTTATGGAGCCATCCTTCTTTTTCCCAAGTACCACGGGAGACGACTACGGACTAGATGCAGGCTGAATTACACCACGTTCGTAGCATGTCGTCGACTTCTTCAGCAATAACACGGAGCTCTGTAGGCACAACACGGTAAGGGCGCTGACGAAGAGGGGCATGACTGCCGGGGTCGATGTAGTGCACAACATCGGTAGCACGACCCAAGGAAGTCGTCTGAGTATCTAACGAAAAACGGAACTGGTTGAGGAGAGCAAACAGTTGCTCACGGTGAGTCCGGTCGAGGTCACTGGCCACCAGAAGACTCAGCAATTGGCGTTAGGGAGGCTACGTGGGCACTTTGTGGTCATACCCATCAACCTCAAACGGCGAGAGGAGGTCAGCAACTTCAATATGGCCAAGGCATTCTCCACGAAATTACGAGACCACCGCGGTGGAGGCATTCGCAACAACGTCAGCGGCACCGCAGTTAATATCGATGATAGCAAAGGGATGAAGGAGGTGACGGCGAGAGGCGAACATAGAAGAAGGCGCAAAAAGAACAGTCGCATCGAAAGAAAAGGCTACACACACGAGAACAATCACAGCACAGCTGGGCGGAATGTCGGTGTCGTCGGCGACAACAAGTTTCGCGCAAGTAAAAGACGGCGAATGGTCAAGAACCACATCACACAGCGCATAAAGGCGACGTGGGCGCGGGCGCAGTCAATAACAGCATTTTAGCGGGAAAGGAAATCCCAGCCAAGAAATAAGTCATGCGAGCATGACGCAAGCACTAAAACCTCGACGTCGTATAAGACGTCCGCGATAACTACACGCTCTGGGCAAGCAGCAGACGGACGAATGGAATTGGCGCTGGCGGTGCGAAGAGAAAGTCTATAAGGCATGTGACTATGAAGCGAGCGGCAAAAACTTTCGCTAATGACTGAGAGTGCGGCCCCTGTATCGACGAGTGCAAGGGCACGAACACCGTCAACAAAAGCTTCGAGAACGTTCGGCGGAGACAGTCGAGGACTTGTGGTAGGCGAAATGTGCGAAGTTCGTGCCCCAGGAACTGCGGCTGCTAGTTTTTCGAGTCTTGTGTCACGCTGCGATACCGCATTGGCGACAAGGACCGACGGCGAGGGGACGGCGAGCGGTGCGATGAAATGTTCTGGCAGCCCAAAGAGCTGTGCGGCTTTCCTAGATATGTCCCCGAAGAAGGGCGCAAGGTGTCGTACTGATAATTGCTGTGAGCCATAGTTCGTGCAGAGGCAGAACGCAGAGTACGACGGCACAGGCGGGCGGCGTGGCCTGGAATACCGCAGGCATAGCAGATAGGCTGGTTGTTATTCATGCGCCAAGTATTGTAGGGAGGCGTCGTTGATAGATACCGTGGAGCAACAGTCGGTGGCGCCATAGTCGGCACGTACACAAAGGACTGTAGTGGCGGAGGGCGGGCGGTAACTTCTGCATATGTGGGAGGCATTTGTACTGGGACAGGTGGAGGCGGCACGACAACAGGGGGTTGTAACTCAATGCTTCAGCAAGAGGTGTGGGCTGCATTGGAGCAGGGTCGACATGAGGTGTGACAGGTGCTGGCTGGCCAAAACTGGGAAGTGCATCGGAAACCTCCTGCGTGAGGGTGTGTCGGATCGCAGGGGTAAGTAGCTGGGCTGTAGACGACGGGCGCGGGCCAGACAAAAGGCCAAGCTGTCGGGAGACGTCATCTCGAACAAAATCTATGATGTGAGCCAAAAGGTCGCTGCTCACAGCCAGGCCAGAGATGGACGCAGCAGGTGCGGGAGAGCGACGACTGCAGAGGCGTTGCTTGAGCATTTCGTCGAAACCGTGACAAATGTTGTATACTGAGGCCACTGTGGTTGGGCTCTTTGCCCACAGCATGTGAAATGCATCGACATCAATGCCCTTCATTATGTTCTTTATCTTGGCATCCTCATCCATAGACGGGTCGACACGCTTGGGTAGATCTACGACGTCTTCAATGTAACTTGTGAAGGTTTCCCCTTCATGGTGAACTCGTACGCGCAAGGCTTCTTCAGCGCGTAGTTTCCGCACTGTGGGAGGACCGAAAACGTCAGTGAACTTTGCATTGAAGTTACCCCAAGTTGGCATGTCGGCATCATGATTTCGATACCTTAAGTTAGCAAACATACGTCACTCAGGTAGAAGATGACGTTGTTGATCTTCATGCGGTCATCCCAGTTGTTATGACGACTCATCCGCTCGTACGAGGCCAACCAATCTTCCACTTCCTGGTCGCCCTGCCCGCTGAAAACTGCAGGGTCTCGCTGCCGAATGGTATCGGAGCATGAGATGGACTTCGAAGGGGCTTCCACTGGCTGTAGGCCTACCTCGTTCGTCGCCATAGGTATCGTACGGCTGGGGAGCTCCACGGTGACCGTTTAAGGGTCGTACCTCGGCACGTGCCACCAAATGAAGAGGGGTTTATTGGGTGTTATTCGGAGGACTTGAGACGGCGACCGGTGATACAAGGCGATCGTAGAGCGAGGCCCAATATCGTCCGAACAAGACGGTTCAAGCTCTCAGTGCGCGCGCCAGCTCATCAGCGTCTTGATCGTCGTTAGCGTCGGCACTGTATCATCTTCTTCCTTACAATTTAAATAATGTGAATGACGTTTCACGTTTATTTAAACATTGTCCGGATTTCAAAGGGATGAAAAATAAGAAATAAAAGTGCACTGCATCCTTTAATCACACACGTGTACTTACACACAGAGATAAGACGACACGGGAGGCTATCTAAGGTTTCCATATCGTAAATTACTAACAGAATTGCGTCAGCAAACCGACAGGTTCCATTTGCGAGAGGAACGTTCAATTTCTCGAGAGTTCTCAGCGGTATTATGAGCATATCTGGGAAGTATTTTTTGTTGTGTTTTTTATGAATATTGTGGTCGTTTCTTTGATTGTTTTTTTTTATAAAGGAAAGGTGGGGTAGTCAATAAACCTTTAGTTGCGAGTCAGTGCTCTTCCTGTGTCTCTTCTCTTCTTGTCCCTTGTAGTTTGCACGTTTCACGTTATGAACATCTACCAACGCCCCCAATTAAATGTTTTGCTAAGCCCTCGATCCCATCGTGCACCTGAAGACACAATAGTTGAGCACCGTAACCACTTCATCACCATGCCCGGCACCATTAGAAAAGTAATAGAGTAGAACGTTGAGCTAGTTGGTCACACATCTCTTGGAAGAAGGCAGCAGAGCAGGTAACAAGACAAAACTTAAGAAGCACTGAAACACTAGGGCAACACTGCACTGACAACAATATTGACAAGAACCCGCACATCAGCTCCCTTAACTTCACGTGTACAGCCAACTTCTTCCTTGTCTTTAACATCCTGACGGTTTGAGCAGAAATTTTAATTCCTTCTTCAACAAAACCACTGAATGATTACTGACACATTGGTCTCCCGAGTCATAGATTGCATATGCTTCATAAAACTCCCTTGCTAACTTATCGTTCATCCTTTTCATAACCTTAACATTGTGAAGGTCAGCTGGACATTTTTGGTCTCTATAACCAACGGAGTCTTTGCATTCCACCGCGAGATTAGTGCCAGACTTGTCCGATATTGCCATCGCGTGCTCTCTAATGCTGTCATTGAGACATCTCCCTGTATGTCCAATACATTTCTTTCCACAATGCAAGGGAATCTGATAAACAACCCCCTGAGTACACTTAGAGTACCTAGTCCGGTGCGAAGTTTTGCATCCAGAGTTGAAGTCCTGTTTATTAGCCCGCACACACATCCCTTTAGCTCTGTTTGGTGCCATTGGAATTACCCGGATGCCGTGTCTTTGACCAATCTTAATTAAACTATGGGTGAAGGCATGCATATATGGTACCACTGACCACTTATTTTTTTTTGAGTAAGGTCTTCTTTTCAAATCCTCCGCATGATCGGGAGGACAATGCTCTCTTTTATGCTACACAGCAAATACTCAGAATACCTTGCCTCCAGAAGCCTCTCAGTCTGGCTTAGAAACGTTTTTGACACGGTGGTGGCATGATTTTTTGAAAGCCAACGTCAATGCAGCCTTCGCAACATCTCTTGTTACTGTCTGAATACTGGAATGTATACGGAAGAAGCTGCTTGTTCGCTCTTGACTGGTAAGTCCAACATAAATGTTCTGGTAAGAATTCGAGACTCAAATCCAGGAAGCGCAAAACACCTTCCTTTGGAAGCTCCCAGGTGAATCTTAGATCAGGACAACTTTCTTCAAACACATCCAGGGCTATGTCTTTTAGTTGATCAGTCGTCTTTCCATTCTGTAAATTACACTACACCAAAAAGTCGTCAACGTAACGAGCAATCTTTACAATGCCTTTATCTTTCATAGCCGTCAGAATCCTTCTGTCACATGCGGCTAGGTACACATCACTCAGAGCAGGTGCATCTCCCGAAACTATGCATGCACCACTCCTGTGTACATACAATATTTCATCATTGGATGCAACTGTTGATTTGAGATAGGCAGCAATCTGCTTACCACCTTGAATGGTCGGCTGTATAGGTATGTACGAAACTTAGAAGTGGCCCAAATGATCGCGAGGCACTCCATCTCAGTCGTCGAGTAATCGACTTCGGCTTTTGTTAGGGATCTGCTAGCGTCGGCGATTACTTTCTCCTGCCTGGCACTCTTCTGGACGAGAACGGCTCCTAGGCTCACACTGCTTGCGTCGGTGAGTATTTCGGTCTCGGCGTTTTCATCAAAGTGGTCAAGTACAGGAGGGCACTGCAGGCGGCGCTTAGTTCGTCAAAGGCTTCTCGTTGCGGCGCTTCGCATTTAAAAGTAACGTCAGCCTTTGTAGGCTGCGTCAACGGTTCAGAGATGCTCGAAAAGGGTCTGACAAATCGTCGATAATAAGCGCACAACCCAAGGACTCGGCGCACAGCTTTCTTGTCAACAGGCGGTGGGTATTGTGTGAATGCAGCTAATTCCTCCGTGTCTGGGCGAACACCATTCTTACTAACAATGCCACATAGGAACCGCAGATCTTCGTAGGCGAAGTGGCACTTCTCTGCTTTTAGCGTTAGTCCCAAAGACTTGCTGGCTTCCAGCACAGTCTGCAGTCGTTTTAGGTTGTCTTCAAAGTTTGACGAGAAGACAACAACGTCGTTCAAATTTACCAAACATTTGCCACTTCAAGCTTGCCAGGAGTATGTCCATTACTCGTTGAAACTTGGCTGGTGCGGAGCAGAGGCCAAATGTCATCAACTTAAACTCATAAAGGCCGTCTGTTGTGACGAATGCGGTCATCTCGCGATCTCTATTGTCGACATCAATTTGCCAATATCCGCTCTTCAGTTCCATTGATGAGAAGTGCTTTGCATTGCAGAGCCGGTCGAGGGTGTCGTCGATGCGGGGAAGCGGGTAGACATCCTTCTTAGTTATGCTATTCAAGCGGTGGTAATCAACGTAGAAGCGAAGTGTGCCGTCTTTCTTCTTCACCAAAACGACCGGTGCCGCCCAGGGGCTATTCGATGGCTCGATTACGTCATCACGTAGCATTTTCTCAACTTGATCGCGGATGGTCGGGCGTTCTTGCGGCGATAACCGATAGGGGCTTTGGTGCAGAGGTCGGGCGTGTTCGTCCGTTATAATGCGGTGCTTGGCCAGTGGTGTTTGTCGTACCTTCGATGATGACGAGAAGCACTCCCTGTAGCGTCGAAGAAGACTGAGAATCTGGTCTTTCCTGCTGTGGGTCAATGCCGGGTTGATGTCAAAGGTGGGCTGACGGAACTGGTCCGTTGTGTCTTCCTGTGGTTGGTCGTGCAGGGCGAATACGTCATTGATGTCCGCTAATTCGTCGAAAAAAGCTATCGTCGTGCCCTTGTTGAGATGCCGGTATTCTTCGGTGAAGTTTGCTAACAGCACCTGAGCATGTCCTCTCCGGAATTTCGCGATGACTCTTGCGATGCCGACACCTCGTTCCAAGAGCAATTGGATATTTCCTTCGATGATGCCTTCAGCGGTTTCGATGTCTGCGCTTCCTACGCTGACTGCAACGCTTGATAAGGATGGCATGGTCAATTCTCCGTCGAAGTCGTTGTAGCAGGTATAGCTTTGTCTGCAGAGAGCTTGACGAGCTTGGATCTGACGTCGATGATAGCCCTACGTTCATTTAGGAAGTCCATGCCTAAAATCACGTCTCGGAAGCACTGCTGCAATACCACAAAGCTGGTAGGGTAAGAACGCCCATTTGCGGTTAATCTTGCAGTGCATCGTCCCGTTGGAGTAATCAGGTTTCCACCTGCGGTGCAAATCAGCGGGCCATCCCAAGCGGTGGTAACTTTCCTGAGCTTAGAGGCTAACGGTCCACTGATGACTGAATAGTCAGCCGCGGTGTCTACTAGGGCAGTGACTCTGCGACCGTCGATATCAACTTCGAGGTCGCTTATTCGCATCCTCGCATTGCACGTGGGCCAATTGGTGTCCGATCTCGGCTCCCATGTTTCTTCAGGTCATGGCCGGGGCAAACCGTTGTTATTTCGCTAGGCGGCGGTGTCGGCTTGCACTCTGGTCGTGTTGTCGTCGATGTCGTCGTGTGGAGCGGCAATGAAATGGCGGCTTTGTTGTTACTGGTCGGCGGCGGAGGATCTTCGTCTTTTCGCCGTTAAGCAACCTAACCTAAAAAGGTTGCAGCCTTTAGTTTCGCATACGGGGCTAGGAGACCATCCCTGCAAGTAACCGCGGCGCGGCGACGTAAATCGGACGTTGTACGCCAATAGGGACCATGTCAGATGCCTTGGCGACGAGTGCTCTCCGCTGCGCAGGACGTCGTTGATATCCTGTGGTCGCTTGCCAGGACGGGGTCATGGGGCGTCGACAGCGAAACTACGGACGTCGATCCGCCTGTCCGGGCAGTGCCGAAGGATGTGTCTTTCCTGACCACAATGGAAGCACAGTGGTCGGTTGTTAGATGTCCTCCAGGTGTCGCATTTCCTGGGGCTTGGAGATCGTTGGTAGACTTGGCGGGCGGGGGCCAAGGGGCGGCTTTCGGGGGCAGGATGGTAGTGACGAAAGCTTGGGAGGTCTCATCGGGGTGCAGGACGACGTAATGCAGCAGCATAGTTCATCGCTGCTGATTCATACACTGGAGCCATCGGAGTCGTGGCTTGAGGAATGCCCAGTGCCTGCTGGACGTCTTGACGTACGACGTTCGCGAGCGTCGCCACCTGGGGTTGTTGTGATGATGGCAGCAATCAGCGGAGCTCCTCTCGCACGATCTCCCGGATGAGGTCCCAAATATTCTCTCAGCTTGTAGATGCGCTGGGGTAGTGGCTTGAGTACTCTGGTTGAAGTCGGCGCCCATAGTGGCGCATCCGGGTGTCTAATGTCTTCTCGATGGTAGACGCTTCCGTTTCAAATTCTGCCACGGGTTTTGGCGGATTTTGGACAACACCTGCAAAAAGCGATTCTTTGCATTGCACGTGTTAATAATGATCTGCCTCACTATTTCCTTAATAATGTCTTTCTTGAACCTGTTACAACATATAAGTATCTCGGAATTCATATTACTTCTAATCTCAGTTGGTCCACACACATAGTGTACCTTACTAACCAACCTAATGGCATGCTCGGTTATTTGAGACGTAACTTTCACGCAGCCCCAGCAAACATCAAACTTCTTTTATACACCACACTCGTCCGCTCACAGCTTGAATACGCTTCAGCAGTCTGGGATCCTGGTACTAAACGTCTGATCGACCTACTGGAAATGACACAACACAAATCAGCTCGTTTTATCCTCTCTGACTACCTGCGCACATCAAGCGTAACCACCATGAAACTTAACTTGGGCTTAACTTCACCTGCATCACGACGCACAACTGCACGTCTATGTCTTTTTCACAAAATGCTTCATAACGAATCGATTCGCCGTGAGCTGCTCGTTCCCCCTTCATACATTTCAGCTCAAACCGATCACATACATAAAGTAGGCATTACCATCTGGAGAACTAAAACGTTTTTGGTCTCTTTTATACCTCGTACATCATATGACTGGAACCACCTTCCTTCTTCCGTTGCGGCAATTACTGATCCTGTTCTGTTTCGTTCTGCTGTTACCGTTTGTAATGTTTAATATTGTATTATTTACTTGTAGTGGTTTTTTTTCCTTTTTTGTTTTAGCGATTTGTTGCGTTCTGCTCATGTCTCACATTTTTCAGTGTTTTTATGTACTTTCCCACTTCCCTCTGTAATGCTTTGCCCTGAGGGTATAATAAATAAATAAATAAATAAAATAAATAACGCCTTGTAATAATATTTAATCACTTTCTCACCTTCGGTCTTGTTAGGGTCGGCGCGGCAAAAGAGGCGTTTCATCTCCTAAATGTACACCAGGACAAGCTCGTTAGGGAGTTGAAGTCTGGACTGAAAGAGGGCTTGGGCTCTTTCCTTTCGGACGACGCTTGAAAAGGCAGTCAGAACGCTTCCTTGAAAATCTCCCAATTCTTCGTAGCTGCCTCATGATTTTCGGACCTAACTCGGGCATGTCTTCAAAGAACCAAGTAGACTTGCCTAAATTTCGCGGCGTCGTTCCAGCAGGTATAATTGCCACATGGTCGAAAAGGTCCGTCCAGACTTTCGCATCTTCACTTGCCAATCCTTGGAAGATGGGGGGCTCCCTGGGCTGCACGAAGACGACTGGTGCTGTTGACTGGGCCATTTCCAGAGTTTATGTCTTCCGGAGTCGAACGGGGTCAGGCAGCAGGCCGTGTTCGGGTTGTAGGCCTTCGAGGCGGCGGCTGGTTCGGGGACCTGTAGGCTGGTCTTCCAGGGCGACCGGAACAAGGCTGAGGTCTTCGCTCGAATTATCAAGTACAGCACCTCCACCAGTTGTCACGGGGTGGTGACCAGGGTTGATGACACAAATGAAGAGTCGATTATTGCACTGAAGAAACTCTTTATTAGGCTGACTTGCGCCCGCAAAAGAACTAAGCTATTCGGTGGCGGCGATAGCAACAAACGTGCTCGTCGATCGTCGAACAAAGAATGCCCGTCACACTCGTCGACGCTCAATTTAAGGACTGCTCAGAACAATCTAGATAACGTCGCAAAATGCTACTAGCACAACCTGGAACATTGTAGAAACATACGCAAGTGATCGGAATCTTCGAGACAGATCTCGGTGCATCGTTTGCGACAAAGAAAATGATAACGCGTCGTATAGCGACAACAAGAATGAACAAACAAGGGATACATAATTGATACGCGTGCCAGAATCACAATGATAAGGCCGTATGCCGGCTGCTGCTAAAAAACAACAAATAATGTTTTGAAGGTTTCGCGGCAATGTCACCTTCCGGGGCAATGGAAGGAAGCTGATGAAGATTTTACGCTCAGAGTATGGCGACAGATTGCGCTGTTGAACGAAATTCTGAAGGTGAGAGCCACGTGCGACATATTGTACAGACGCTATTACTATTCCACACGATTTTGCACTGAGCATGTGGGGAGTGTTTAAAGAATTGCACCAAGAAGCAGCAGTCTGTTCCAGTGCTAAATAATTCTGTAGCTACTGTAGGTAATATACATTTATATTCTAATGTAACGGAAGTGTATGAACATGGGCCTAGGTTTGCTCTTCCCCCTAAGATTGACGCCGCAGGGAAGCTTTCCCTTCTATGACATGTCGCAGAAAAAGCTGATGAAGAAGAGGCCAGTCACATTGTGGCTGAAGGGATGGGCTGTTTGAACCCTATAAAGGACGTTAAGGATGCAAGTTGCGATTTGAACCGGTAATTAAAGAACTGAAGAGCAAGGTATTTAAGCTATGCCTTTCGGATAAAGAAAGTGGTTTTGTTGTATTAGATTTATCAATTAAGAAGTAAAGGCTCTGGCAGCCATGAATAAGAATTTTCGAAAATTGCAACCTAAGGACCTAAAAGCTGCTACGAGGAAGGTTCTACGGATTCTCGAGGAAACTGACCTGAGGCAGCTTTGCCGCAAGGTTAAGTAGACTAGACATGATACCTTGTCGGTATTCTTCAGTGCAAAAACAAACCTGACATACCTTTCCGCGCAATATTGTCAGAGGCACAGAAGTGGCAGATTCTAGTCTCGGAATACTTAGTCAAGAATCTCGGCCAAGTAAGTTTGGATGATCCCTTTGGAATAAAAATCTCTGAGGAAATAATATCTGAGATCAAGGGAGATGATACGAAGAGACGTTCTGCATTTTCGCTCGATATTGGAGACAAGTACTATTCTGTCCCACAAGAAGGCTTGTTCAAACAACTGTGAGAAACGATTGAGAAGCAGGCTATAGTTTTTCAGAATTCAGTCAGGGCGTTTGTGGATACATTCTTGGAGTTGATTGCAGCGTATTAAAATCAACTGTCTCATCCCATGATGGAATATTGTATGTACAGGGTCGTCCACTTCTAGCTATAACACGGTCACTGCTTTCAAAGCAACATTGCATCCGACGCAGGCGCATATCGATGCAAAGCGATGCAACCATAGAGGGACCAGGAGGTGATGCTTCGCATGACATGCCACTTAGCGGTATTACGTGGCCGGGTCGAACGCAATGACGCTTTGAAAGCAATAACCATGTTATAGCTAGAAGTGGACGAGGCTGTACAAAGGAGTGGTGTATGCATAGGTTCGAGAATTGCACTTGCTCTGAGCGATGTGTACCTGGCCCTGTGTGACAGAAAGATTCTGACGTCTATGAAAGATAAAGGCGTTATAAAGATTGTTCGTTATGTTGAAGACTTTTTGGCATTGTGTGATTTAGAGAAAGGAAAGGTGATTGATCTACTAAAAGACATAGCCCTTGGTGTGTTTGAAGAAAGTTGCCCTGATCTAAAACACACCTGGGAACTTCCAAAGGAAAGTGTTTTGCGCTTCCTGGATTTGAGTCTCGAATTCTTACCTGAGCAATAATGTTGGACTTACCAGCCAAGAGCGAACAAACAGTTTCTTCCGTATACATCCTAGCATTCAAAGACAGTAAAAAGAGGTGTTGCGAAGGCTGCATTGACGTCGGCTCTCAACAAATCATGCCACCACCGTGTCAAAAAAATTTTCTAAGCCAAACTGAGAGGCTTCTGGAGGCAGGCTATCCTGAGTATTTGCTCTGAAGCATAATAGAAAGCATTGTCCTGCCGATCAAGCGGAGGATTTGAAAAGAAGACCTTACGCAAAGAAATAAATGGTCAATGATATCATATATGCATGGCTTCACCCATAGTTTAACGATGACTGGTCATAAAGACGGCATCCGGGCTATTCCAACGGCACCAAACGGAGCTAAAGGGATGTGTGTACAGGTTAATAACCAGGACTTCAACTCTGGATGCAAAACCTCGCACCGGACTAGGTACTCTAAGTGTACTCAGGTGGTTGTTTATCAGATTCTCTTGCATTGTGGAAATATATTGGTCAGACAGGAATATATCTCAATGACAGGATTAGAGAGCACGCCATGGCAATATCGGACAAGTCTGGCACTAATCTCGCGGTGGAATGCAAAGACGCCGTTGGTTGTAGAGACCAAAAATGTCCAGCTGGCCTTCACAATGTTAACGTTATGAAAAGAATGAAGGATAACTTAGCAAGGGAGATTTATGAAGCATATGCAATGTGTGACTCGGGAGACCAATGTGTCTGTAATGCCTTCAGTGGCTTTGTTGAAGAAGGAATTAAAATGTCTGCGCAAATCAGCAGGATGTTAAAGACAAGGAAGAAGTTGGCTGCTGGCGTGAAGTGAAGGGAGAAGATGTGCGGGTTCTTGTCAGTATAATTGTCAGTGCAGCGTTCTCCTTGTGTTTGTGCGTGCTTCATAAGGTTTTTGTTGTTACCTGCTCTGCTGCCTTCTTCCAAGAGAGATTGGAAAAGTGTTTGGGGAAGTTTGCCAAATGCGGATAAGGCAGGAGAGTTCTAATTCAAACTATTGTTTTCAAGAAGCGAGGTAATATCAGGGTTTCCGCAGTCAGTATGCCGGATCTCACGTACGGAGAAGCCGAATGTTCGCTTTTGCAATACCAGGGAGTCGCTGTAAGCACTCTTTGAGATAATATATTAAATCCAGAATGCGGATACCTTTGCTGGCAACCTTGCGCTGTCGCAGGTGTTTCGCTGAAGATGCAGTCAGGAACCTCCCATTTCAGGCTACATTTACTCAAGGTCTCTACATATTCGGCAGCTACCGATGAGGCAATTCGACGCACCATTGCACGAGGTCTATTCATACATTTGTGGAGAATAATGTAAACATTTGAATGCAGTTGGTCCTTAGGTTTCTAGCTCCTTCGCAAGCAGCGTGAAACACTGCTCAAATCAGAGATGTGTTGCCACAGATACTCTCTGCTGAACCCCCTTGAAATAGCATTTAGAGCTGTTATTTATCAGTAGAAGAAAAGCGCGGCAGGAAGGGCTAAGCCCACGTGGTCGGATGAGATTAGAAGGCCGAACGGGGTTAGATGACCGCTGCACAGTAACGCAGCCAGTAACAGGCACAGAATGGATGATAGTATAGTCATAAAACCAACATATCCGGCCTCGTTTCTGAAGTTTATTTATTTGTATCCAAATACTGAAGATCATTTGTTTGCCCAAGTAGAAAGGAAAAGGACATTGCTGTGATAAAATTAAAGAATAAAACAAATACATATTTTGGAGCATATAAAAGAAAAAATTCAATTTAAAAAGACGCTGTTCAGCTCGGAAATGAAGGAATCAAACACATTTCTCTGCAAAGAATTCCAGGTCAACCGTTGTAGGAAAGAAGCTTAGCGGACTTTCTTGTCAATTCCGTTTTGCGGTTACTCCTGTCGGATAAAGAGAGTATTCGTTGTTGTTCCTGAGAGCATGTATGCGGTCAAAGGCCATTGAAAAGAGTTTCAACGCTGTAGACGTGAAAGCGTCGAAAATTAGAAAGCAGGCTACTGGGCTACTTCAAGGCATGAACTTGCATAGTCTTGAAACGGCTGTCTCGAACGCGAAGAGTACGCACTTAGATATCTTCTTTTCGGCGAAAACGCACGAGCCAGAGATACCTTTCTGTGTTATTGTTACAGAAAGGAACACTTGGGAACATGTCATTTCGAGCTATCAAGTTCCTATCGGGCCTACATATTAATGACCCATTTTTAGTTCCAAATTTTGACAAAATAGTGGATGTGCTGATGAAGTTTAATCCTAGCAGCTGCAGAGCCTTTAGCATTGATGTTACCGACCTGTTTTATTCTTTACCCCACTCAGCCCTTATGCATAGTGTGAAGGACTGTATTTGTGATTGAAATGATGAGCTAAGTTTCAGAAATAGTGCAGGAATCCCGGTGGAGACTTCTCTTAAATTACTTACGTTTTACATCAAGTCCAGCCATGCTGCTTGGGAAGGCAAGACATACATACAGAAGTCCGGTGTATGCATTGGCTCATGTGTGGCACCTGTTCTCGCAGACACCTCTCTCTGTAGCGTGGACAAATGTCTTGAAGAAAATCTAAATGACATGTGTTCCCGTGTATTTAGATACGTGGAAAGACCTACATAGGTCAGACGGGACGTTGTCTAATTGTACGGCTAGAGGAACACGAAATATCGCCAACAGGGTCAAAGTCCTCGCATTTGGTTGGCCATGCCAGAGATGTCAGGATTGTAAGCCGGACTGTAAGCCGGTGTGCAAGTAAAAATTTAAGCCTCTTTATGAGGAAGCAGAAATATTGCCAACTTATAAAGAATGACTTCAGCGGGAAATCACGGAGACTTTTTACATATCAGGACAAGGGAGTGCATGCATAAGCGCACCGTCGATTGCTCTAACACAAAAAGAACTGGCAAGTTACATGAGTTTATACAATATGCCTTATGGGAAGCTTGCGTAAAAAAAAAAAAAAAAACGTGGACCACACATTGAATTAATCTCTCCCGTCGCTTCCTACATCTTTTTTGGGAACACTTGTTTGCTTTCGTGACTATATATATATGAGGCTCCTTTGCTTTTTGCTTTTGTTTTTACATCTTCCCTCAGTAAACACCCCCACCAGCCTTACACTTTTCCTGTACTTGATGCTATCACGTTCGTTTTCTTGTGTTTTAGTTTCGTGAGATAAGTATTTATTCCGTGTTTTTCAATAAATAGTTTAGTTGTGAAAAAGCGCTCGTGTTGTGTCCTTCTACTCTTGGTCCTCGTTTTTCGCGTTACCTTCAAAATGAAAAAAAAAACATGTCTAAAAGTGTTTGTCCTAGCGGAGACAGAAGTAAGTGCTCGTGAGCGTTACGACTTGTTGCTTAGGGAGGTTTGCTGCAGTTTGAAAGTTTTTACCTAGAAGCTGTTGTAGACGAATCTCAGTCTATTTATTTTGCTACGGGTTTCTGGTGCCTTAATACTAGATGCATTAATTGTCATAGAGGACCACCTGTTCTACATTCCAAAATGTGAATTTTAATACTCATGCTTAATTTTTCAAGCTGCAAGAGGTCCTTTTTTTTTGTGAAAGGTACCCACACTGGTGAAGCATATTCCAGTAATGGCGGTACACAAGTCTCATTCAAAAATTTATTATGTTCACTGGAGGAGATTTTAGTTTTTCTCATGAAACTCGTAACTTTCGCGATGCACTCACACAAATATTATTAATATGTGTTGAAGAGTTTAGGTATTAATCATTGTTTTATCTAAATATTTATAATCTTCAATATCAGCAATAACCCTGCTGTAAAAAAAAATTCGTTTGAACCTGCAATTTATTGCTAAGCGTTTATGTTGTGGCACCAACTAGAGGTAACCCTTAATATTGCTTAGTATTCGTGTCAGAATTGTAATGGTTTTATCTATCTCACCATTTCATTGCAGAATTATTTACGAGTGTGACCCTCTTACAGCCTTTTCACGTGCACTAACAGTTTTATAGCACAAAAGAAGGCTGTCAGTGGGGAAATTCTTCCAGTAGTATAAGTTCATCAGAAACGAGACTGAATACCACATTTTAGGCATAGCAGAAGCATTATTTTTGCCGGCGCTATTAGAAATAGGTCGGTTCAGAATACTGTTTACAGTAACTTAGAAATGTTTGTGCATAGGGCAAGATCGAAGGAATTGGAAGATTTGTCGAGCGCTAAATATTAGCTCAACCTTTTTCCCCGAACAAAGGCACACCAATACACCTGGGTGGAGCGCGCAGACTTTGAATTAAACCGACGCATGAAATTATTTTTCGCTTATAGTTATCATTTCGCTTGCTTCACATTAAGGTACGAACGCGTGGGCTACTAAACTGTATTTATGTGCTTAATAAAACACGGTGCCGGGCTCGTTGGTTAATCATGCGCGGCAATAAAACAGCTCAAAATAAGACAACCATAGGAGAGGCCACGACACAAAAGAACGCTACTATTAACCGACTTTAATTTTTCTACAAGTCACATTTATATAAGCAGTCAAATAACATGTCACACTTGGACGGCGCCAGCTACCTTTGTCTAACAAACAAATATGAATGATTTATCGCCTCTTCAGTTATAATCAGCTATAAAAAAAAGACCAGCATGCACAATGTGCCACTTGTTTTCTATGCGCCAAACAAATTGGCCAGGCTATGCTACCACATCAGCTGCGATGGCGAGTGTGGTATGCAAAAAGAAACGTGAAGAAGCATTTTCTAGATGTACCACTGGAGTGGTGTGCATAATCCCCTTGTCCTGCGGAAGATGCTATATGGGGCAGTTGTCTAAATGACCGTTTAAGAGAGCATTCTCAAAACACAATAAAACGAGATAAGCTGGCGAACTTAGTGAAGCTTGTAAGGGCATTCAAATGCATGCTTAATTTTTCAAGCTGCAAGAGGTCCTTTTTTTTTGTGAAAGGTACCCAGGTTACAACAGAGACAGGTTACAACAAAGAAGAAAAATTGATATTAAAGAACCGCGCATGACATAGGACAAGGCACGGCAGTCCTTGTAAAATTTGTTTTAAAATTTGTTTCAGACAGCCGAGTATAAGCATATAGCCGGATCGCTAATGCAGTGGCCTGCTTTCGTTTCGATGTGAAAAGCTTCGAGCAAAACTCTTGCTTTTGTGCTAAAACTCCTGCCCAGAAGCCTTGCTTCTTTAAAGCGGGGTACGCATTTGCATGCCCTTACATGCTTCACTAAGTTCGCCAGCTTATCTCGTTTTATTGTGTTTTGAGAATGCTCTCTTAAACGGTCATTTAGACAACTGCCCCATATAGCATCTTCCGCAGGACAAGGGGATTATGCACACCACTCCAGTGGTACATCTAGCAAATGTTTCTTCACGTTTCTTTTTGCTACCACACTCGCCATCGCAGCTGATGTAGTAGCATAGCCTGGCCAATTTGTTTGGCGCATAGAAAACAAGTGGCACATTGTGCATGCTGGTCTTTTTTTTTTTTTTTTTGAGCTTATGCGACACCTTATGAACATAAGGCATCAGCTCTGTTTTGGCTTCCGCGCATTCAGAAACAGCCGCCTTTTGACGGGATACACGTTCCTTTAGGAGAGTTTCAGCAACAGCCGTGATGACCGAGCAAGTGAAGCCAGCAACAAAAAGCCTGCGTACCTGATAGTGAAAGGTATCCCCCATTCCGTGCGGCCATGACTTCCCAGTTTTATCGATATATTTTTAGCTCATGTTGGTCGTCTTTTGAATCAATCTTTTGCGGGAGGCCCGATTTTAAAGATTTTTAGATATGCCAATGATTTCGTCATGTTTGTAAAGGATGGCAGCGAAGTGTCTTTTTAAAATTAGGTTCATCAGGGCCGGATTGCACGATAAAGTCCGAGCTAAGTCCAGACTTAAATGGTGTCTATAGAAAGACCAAGCTTATTTAAGACGGCTCGTGTTCCAGACGTCGAACGCTTCGGGTTCATGTTCACCAGAGTGGCTTGCCAGAACGGCCTCAGCAACCAGTTGGGACATTTTTCCTCGTAACACAATCTTAAGCCGAAAAAAGCAATGGCACGGGTTTTACACAACGCAAAATTGACGGAATGTGTACATCTTATAGCAGGGACAGTGCCAGCGCATCCCTGTATTTCCCTAATTGCTCTACTTAGACACCTGGCGTCCTTGTGTCTTAACCAAGACAGCACTAGAGTCGTAATCATACAAGCGACTTATTCAAGTCAGGACTGATGCCCAGTCTTGACTCCAGTCTTAAGCGGCCATGCTAGTGGCCTATTCTTTAGACTCCAGTTAAGTCTGGACTTAGCTAAGACAGTCTTAAGATTGTTTTGTGCAAGCGGGCCCAGGTCTGAGGCAAGTTTATTGAGCATGGTAAGGACCTCATTGTCACCTATGGACTCCCGTACTATGGACCAATTCGTTTCTTTAGGCTTAAGGCTGAGGGTATAGAAAGGACACACATGTTGGTCGTATTTCCGACGTTCGAAAAAAGAAATCTTGCCCTACAACTCGTTGGATCCTAAGGCTGTTAAAATAGTCGCTGTTTTGCTTGTTTGGAATCGGCGCTTCGGAAGTCGCGTCAGCATGAAATAGGCGAGAGATTAGACTATCAGGTGCGCAGGCTTTTGGTTGCTGTCTTCCCTTGCTCGGTCATCATGTTTTTTGCTGAAACCCTCCTAAAGGAGCGTGAATCTCGACAAAAGGCGGCTACTTCTGAACGCGGGAAAGCCAAACCAGAGGTGATGCCTTATGTTCATGAGGTGTCATAACCTCAAAAAGTGGCCAGCAGGCACAGTGGGCCGCTTGTTGTCTGTGCGCCAAAGAAGTCGGCTAAGCTGCGCCCCGCATTTACAGTGAAGACGAGCGCGGTTGCAAAAAGCAAAAAGAAGCATTTGTTAGATGTGCCATAGTAGTAATAATTATCATTTTAATAATAATAATAATCTTTATTTAGTATATTGAAAACAGGATACAGAAACGGAAGCGCAGAAGCCACAAGTGGGCTTGAGCGGCGACAACCGGCAGCCGCGGCAATGTACGCACTACATCCGTTCTCCATCAGAGGCAAAAAAATAAAGAAAAAAACAAGGAGAAAAAAAAAAGAAACATTTGGCACAACATATTATCAAAACTGCACTGATAACATCACAACATATCAAAGGTTCTCTAACGCTTGAACAGCCACTGTCAGTGTTTTTCGGGTGGTGAAAGAAAATACATCATCCGGTAGTTCATGAAAGATAGCTGGAACATAATAGCGTCTTGATGCTTTACCGTAGAGAGTGCGTACTCTCGGTTCAAGATAACAAGGAACATGTCTCAACGGTACCAGTTTCGTGTTTATGTGCCTGTATGCTCTGCTCCAAAAAATATTTGCGTACTACAATTTGTTTAAAAAGATTGTCAAATGAAGGTAAACTAGCTGTTCTAAAGACACTGCTGGGCGAACTCTCCTGAGGCATGCAGAAGACGCTTGTAGCGATGTTTTTCAAAATCCTATTAACTCGACATTTCCTAGTGAAAGAGCAGTTAAAAAAACAACACGTACCATATCTTAAAACACTATACCCCAGAGCCTGGACGATTAGTTTTCTTATAGAAAAAGGCATCATGGTTTTCAAATTAAACAACAAACATTCAACACTTCTAAGGTTTTAACAAATGTGGGTCGAGTATTCCATGTGTGTCATTCTATGGGCACACTAAGATACTTATCCGACGGGACGCTAGCTATAGGTTGACAAGAACACAAAGAGCAATATGAGGGGTGTAAATATATGGAACCTACACTTGGCACATCTTTGTGCGGGTTACGAAAACAGACAGGTCTGGATTTGGTGCTATTTATTTGTAATAAGTTTGAGGCAAACCAATCACTAACTTTAATAGCGTCCTCCTGATGGTTAGCCTGGGCGAGTGAAAACTCAGGGTTGCTTGATACTAGTAAAGTGTAATCATCGTAAAGAAATACGGTGGATGATTTCACGTGGTCACATATATCATCCACATACAAGTTGAACAAGAAAAGAGATAAAATAGACTCTTGCGGGACACCGCACAACAGACTTACCGCGTCACTGTAGATAGGCCCAAACATGACTACTTCTGAGCGATTTTGAAGATAGTTTTTAATTAGCGACAAAAAAGGACCCCTAAATCCTTATGAGCACAGTTTAGAGTTTAAATTTTGATGGTTTACTGTGTTGGAAGCTTTTATTACATCCAAAAAAAGCCCAAATGCCACCTCATTGTTCTCCAGGATCTGGTGCAGTAAATAAGAGAAATTTTTCAATAGCACCTGTGTTCATTGACCGACTGACAAATCTGTACTGATTCACACTCAGTAGGTGATGATTAGCAATGAATGCATTCATCACAGAAAGTGCGTGTTTTTCTAATATCTTGGATACGCAGGAAAGAACAGATATAGGGTGGTAGATGGCAATATCATTCTTTTTCCCACTTTTGTACAGAGGAACAACACGAGCACTCTTCAGTGATTCTGGCCATGCACCACTTGCAATTATGCCATTTAAAATAAATAGCAGAACATCTTTCAGTGCTGTAACGTTTCTTATCAGATCACCTATGAAAATGTTGTCAAGCCCGGCAGATGTATTACGTTTCAGACCAGACAAAGTGCTGAAAAGATCAGATTCTGTCATAAGAGGAAGGAAAGCTGATGGCGATACACTTTTTGTCATTTTTGTCGAGCTCAAAGTTTTGACTGCGACCCGTTGCTCAGCCGAAAAAAGGCTATTGAATTCATTTGCCAAAATAGGCGACACTACACTGAAATTATGTTCCACTAACTCCTGGATGGACAAGCGTATGTTACCGCGTAACTGGTTTATCAGAAACCAAGTGTTCCCTACGTCACGAAGACGGTTGTGAAACTGCCGTGCAAAGAACTTCTTCTTTGATAAGCGAATAAGCGCAGTTACATCGTTTCTGATGCAACGATAGTCTGCTCAAAGTTTGTCATTTTTTGGCTCCTTGCGTCATCGAGACCAGGTAGCGTCCTTTTCTTTGATAGCAGCAAAATTTCAGAAGTCAATCACTGACAGTCAATTTTACGTTTCTTCATAACCAGTTCTTTAGCACACTTTTTTATTTCGCTTAATACCTTGACCAAGCTATCGTACGCAGTTGCGCTAGTGTTATGATGAATAAATGAATCCCAATCATATTCAGTAACATGATTATCGAACTTTTTTGGGTCTAGATGGTCATAACACACCTCGTAGAGTTCGCGTGTTGCATAAAGTCTGTTTCCAAAAGGCGACACGCAATGTAATAATGATCTGCCAGTTTCTGTCTGATTACGGCTCCGGACACTAGGGAAATGTTCGTTGCACGGACGTTAGCGTGGTCAATACAAGTAGTTGTAATGCGATTATTAAGAAATTCTTCTCTAATAGGATCGGCGATCTATGGTTCAATGCCAAATTCTGCGAGTACGGTAAAGTAACTTTCAGTGCCGTAGCGATCACCCTTCATCAAATCGATATTGATGTCAACCTATCATGCACATGTCTTTAGCAACAAAATTGGTTTTCATTATTGTTTGTAATTCTTCAATAAATCCCGACACATTTACACTAGGAGTGCGATACATAGAAATAAGGTAAAACGAAATACCATGAGAGCATATTTCAAAGGCCATGACATCTGCTGTGCAGAAGGAAACGCTAACCTTGGAGGCCATCAGTGATTCCTTAAAGTATACCGCAATGCCACCACCCCTGCTCTTGTTGCGTGTAAGGAAGTAGGTACGGTAACCGGGAAGCCCAAAGGCATCGGTCAGAGTGTCTCCTGCTATGTCTCTAAGACAGGCAGCAGTATTTGTAAATAAATAAAATAAATAAATGTTAATTTCCGTTAATTCAAACACGTCAACAAAGCCACTGAGAGCACAGGCCGTAACCGAAAATTGATCCAAATATATCCTGATGCTTCGAATATTAATGTGAAGAATGGTACAAGAACAACCCAGCGCTAGCTGAAAAGCCCTAAAAATGAGTCGAAGTCTGGAAACGACATACTCTTTTACGAGGAAGTACTAATCTCAGACCACTTACAGACGTGATTTTTAGAGATGTAGCACCCTCGGTCTTCCTCGCAAATATATTTCCGATTCGCACCCAGACAAATTTAAATCCCTTTGCTTTGCCTTGAACCCTAGTCCTCCAAAAAGTTGACTGTTCCCACGAGTCAGGTTCTCACAAAAAAAATCTCAGGAATCTTTTTGTTTTCAGCTAACGCCCTGAGTCGAGTCCTTGCCTGCACCAATTTGCAGCCATGTGGTGACGTGAATGTAGCCAATGCCACCGGCGTCTTTCCCTGGCCTCCTGATAAGCGGTGCACAGCACTTACTTGTTCCAACGTATGGTCATGCAAATTAAGCTTCACAGCCAGGTCCGACAAGACTGCCGGGAAGTACTCATTTGCCGTGACCGGTAATCCGCTTATTTCCAGGTTAGCTCTGAGTGTCATTAAGTTGCGATTGTAAGTGGCTGATCTGTTTTGCTTGCTCCGATACAGTTTCCTCAAGACAGACCACTTTCTGATCAAGTTTCGTCGTTGCTTGCGAGTTGCTATTGCACTGTTCCAGAAGCTTGTCGCATTGTGATGACATGAACTTGACTGATGCTTTCAATTCAACAGTCGTGGTTTGCAAGGTCTGATAAGTGAGCGTCAACTTATTAACGTGCATTGGTATCAGTGCAAGACTGTCAATGACGTCTTTTAGACCAAGGATAGCTGTCAGCTTATCTTCGAGCGATGATAACCTTGCTAATATGCCTGAAGAGCTGTCCTGCGACAGCTTCTCAGAAGCGACAGTAGCTCTAGAGTCTCCGCTACATGCACGACAACGCCATTTCTCCCGTTTCACAGACCCCATTGACGTATATGTCGACTCAGGAATATTAGAACAGTGGTGCCAAGAATAATAACACAAACTGCATTCTGCGCAAGTAATGCTACACTCATCTTCAAAAATCGCATTGCATAAACCATACTCTGCACTGCTATCAATCATAGTACCAGATCAAACACTGCACGAAGAAACGCGTTGCAGTCAGCGGCGGGAAAAAAAATAAAAGTAATATATATATATATATATATATATATATATATATATATATATATATATATATATATATATATATATATATATATATATATATATATATATATATATATATATATATATATATATATATATATATATATATATCTGCAGCTCACGTGCCAACAAACAGAGTAATATTCAGAGCGCTGCAACAGATTGCCGCTGACTGCAGTGTCGAAATGGCTCGCGTAGCCTTTTGTAGCTGCTGCAGGCTCCAGTAGCGCCTTCCGGTGGAAACTCCCTCGTTTTTTGCCCGCCTGGTTCCCCTGGTATGAAGCGGTGAACAGCAACGACCTGATTATAGTGCAATATTAGTGACGGTGATACCTTGAATACTATTCCTTCAAGACGAATGGGTGGTCATCCGATGAATGCTGCCAACAAACAGAGTAACATTCAGAGCGCTGCAACAGATTGCCGCTGACTGCAAGATCGAAGTGGCCCGCGTAGCCTTTGGTAGCTGCTGCAGGCTCCAGTAGCGCCTTCCGGTGGGAACGCCCTCGACCTTTTCCCGCGCGGTTCCCCTAATCTTGGTGATGGTGATAACTTGAATGCGGTTCCTACAAGACGAATGGGTGGTCATCCGATGAATGCTACCAACAAACAGAGTAACATTCAGAGCGCTACAACAGATTGCCGCTGAGTGGTGTATGTACATGATTCCGTTGTCCTGCGGAAAAGGCTATATCAGGCAGACAGGGCGTTGCCTCAACGGCCATTTAAGGGAGAGGAGGAGGAAGAACATTTATTTCCGCCGCATATGGAGCAGCAGCCACCTCCGGGTCCGCACGCAGGCGTCCAGGGAGGCAGTATGTCGCACCGCGGCCAGAGGACACCCGGCCCCGTCTAGGAGAAGAGGTCTTCAGCTTCGGCCGCCAGGCGGACGGCGAATCGCTGAGTTTTTTCGTCGGAGCTTAGCGTGGTCTCCCATTCATCGCTAGTTTTAATCGCGTTGCGCCCTGGGGTACGACCGCATCTCCATATGTGATCTAATGTTGCCACGTGGCCGCAAAATTTTTATTTTTTTTTGGTTCATAGGAAGGGAAAGGCGCAGTATCTGTCACACTTGCTCTGTGGACACCTGAACCGCGCCGTAAGGGAAGGGATGAAGGTGGGAGTGAAAGTGGATAGAGAGAAATGTCGGTTTCTGTACCGTACCTCTTCCGCCCTCTGTCACCCGTCCAACTCCTCCACAGGGGCGAAAAGAAATTTCGAGCTTGCAGTCTTCTCCAGTCTTATGACTCCTTTTTACTCAGGGATCTATCCGGTGGCGGATATATCCTCCGGTCTTTCATCAGGTTGTCGGTTACATCCCCTACCAATACATTCTTTGCTTTTAGATGTTGTTGTGGAGGCGTCCGCAGCACCCGAGGTAGCGAGGAGCGGGCGAGCATGTGGGCAGCCTCGTTGCCGGCGAGACCGGCGTGTGCTGGGATCCAGATTATGGTCACGCTTTCGGCGAGAGACGACGCGTTCAGAATTTTTGCAGCACGATTGCTGACTCTACCCTTGCTAAAACTCCTAACCGCCGCTTTGTTATCGCTGATGACGCGTTTCACGCCTGGTCGTGCAATGGCAATGGCTATTGTAATTTCCTCCACCTCTACCGGCTGTAGATCTCGGTTTCTTTCGATTCCTATGGCGATCCCGGTGTTCTATAGGGCGACTGAGGTTACGTCGCTTTCTTTCCCGGTGGCTGCATCGGTGTAGGCGACCGATCCCGGTGGGAGTTTGTCCAAATTGTTAGCGAGGTGCTTAGCTCTACTTTTCCTCCTCTCATCGTCGTTTACGGGGTGCATGTCTTTCGGAATGGGCGAGACGTATAGATGCTTTCTGATTTCTCCATCTATGATGTCTCTGACACTTTCGTCTTTCCCGGGCGCTAGTAGGTTTACCCAGTCGAGGATTTGCCTACCCGCCGCCGTTCCTGCGAGTCGCTCTCTCTGGGACAGCCTGACCGCCGCAGTTAGCTCTTTCCACTCATTATGCAGCCCCATTTTCTCTAGAATGTCGTTAGAAGTAGTTATGGGGAGTCCTAAAGCGCACTTCGTGCATCTCTTAATTATGGTGTTTAATTCGCGTTCTTCGGTCTTGTTGATATTTAGGAATGGAGTTGCGTAGCAGATTCTGCTCGTGACAAGAGCTTGCACGAGTCTGAGTCTACTTGCCTCCGTGAGACCACTCCTTCTGTTGGACGTCTTCTTAAATACTCTGGCTACGAGCGCCGCCTGATCTTTTAGTTTCTTAATCAGGCTTTTGTTACTACCCCTGCGGTTAATAATCATACCTAATATTCTAATTTCATCTACTTTCGGGACTTCGTTCCCATTGACTTTAATTTTGATATCTGGAGTTAGCTTCCCACTACTGCTGGTCATTACCAGGAACTCCGATATTTCTGGCGAACAGCATAAACCTACGTCCTCTGCGTGTTTGCTGATTATATCTGCTGCCTGTTTGAGCCTGGATGTGATGTACGAGTCGTTCCCTTCGCGCATCCAGATGGTCACATCGTCCGCTTAGATGCTTAGTTTTAAGTCATCGAGATGGCCAAGTTTACGGGGGAGCTTCCTCATTACGATGTTAAAAAGGAAAGGTGAGAGCACAGCCCCCTGCGTGGTGCCTCTGTTACCCAGCGGGAACTCCTCCGACTTTAAGCCCTGAAAGCTGATGATCGCCGTCCTGTCTCGCAGGAATGATCTAATGTAGTTGTAGGTTCTTTCGCCTACTTTTAAAACATAATGAAACAAGATAAGCTCGCGAATTTAGTGAAATGTTATGGCATGCAAGTGCGTACCCGGCTCTAAAGAAAAGATTCTGGGCAGGAGAGCAAACTCTTGCTTTTGCAAGAGTTTGCTCGAAGCTTTTCACATCAAAGCGAAAGCAAACCACTGCATTAGCGATCCCTGTATACGGTTGTACTCGACTGAGCGCGGTTTTCTAAAAATGTGTTATAAAAATTTTACAAGGCCTTCCGTGCCTGGTTCTATATCATGTGCAGTTATTTCACGCCTGTTTCCCTTCTTTGCTGCAACCAATCACTGCCAATAGCTACCTTTACCAACTTAAGAGCCATTAAAACCATTAATATCTGTTTATTAGTCAAAGCTAGCTGGCGCCGCTCAAGTGTGATGTATGATGTGACTACTTATATAAATGTGACTTTCAGACAAAATAAAATTCGATGATAGTAGCGCTCTTTTGTGTCGTGTCTTCCACTGTGTTTTATTTTGTGCTGCCTTGTTACCGGGAATATACCTAATATTTCAGTAAAATTTCACTTCATGTTTAGGGCACGTTTTGTTTCTTTCCCAAATTTTCCTCTCTGCCATATACGCCAGTCTTTTAAATTGGCCACAAAGTGCCAGCAAGCTTAGGTTTCTGCCCTGACAGTGTGCATTACCTTCAGTGCATCAGTGAAATTAGCGAGGCTTCGATAACGCCCCGACTTTTGCGTCAGGACACTTTGTCATGATGGCCACAAATTAAATAAATTCAAGTTTTGCGAGTGCAGAGTGTATATGAGTTACTATATTTTGCCACTGAAGACACATCCTCCAAGTGATAACTGTAGCGTGGTGCTAGAAGCACGCACGTCGTTGGTCAGTCACGTTATTTTTAAGCAAAAGTAGATAGCAGCTCAGGAATAAACGGCGCATAATGTAAGGCTTGGGGTCCCATTATGACGGCAAAACAATTACCGATACTAGGAGACAAGTCTGGAATCCAAATGTAGCAAAGGATCTTACTAGGCCGTCGAGCCTATTCTGAGGTCTAGGCCGAAACAGCGTTCTCCAGCGATCGCTCACCGCGGGCAGCCGTGCTCACGGCCGGGAAGTGGTAATGCGAAGTACGGCTCATTACAGAACAGGACTTTGCCCGGAATCAGATATTTATTGGGTCTTCCCAAAAACGCTGGAGATGATCTTGCTGGCAACCCTATCCTTTTGAATGGGGCCTGATGGTTAGAAGGCAAGATGGCGACAACAAAAATTTAAAGCGGCAAGGTATTTACCTTGCGTCCTTCCATTGTCGCGGCTCACTGCTGGCTCTCCTCAGCGGTCGCCGGTTCCCGCCGATCTTAGTGCATCTTGCCCTTTGCTTTTTTTGGGCCAATGAGCGTCGCGTCTGTGACGCCTAGCGGTGCGGTCCTGCGCCCGGCGAGGGAAGAGGGAAACGCGGCGCTATCAAGCAATCAGTTTGGGTTACTCGTCCTCGAAATACAAGGAATACTTTTGTCCTCTTCATCCGCCGCGGCGCGCGGTGTTTCGGAGGGCTGCGCGGTCCTCCTCGATCGCTACACTCATCCTCCCTAAAGACCGAACGTAACCTGAATTCAGGCGACGGTAGGCCGCAACGACTTCCTTGCCGCCTTCGTCTAGCTGAGGGAGCCGAGGAGGGGGGAGGGGTCCGGGCTCACCTCTCTTTAAAACCCCCCCAGCAGGTCCATCTCGAGGGCCATCCCATCTTCACCAATGACCAGCCCGTCATCCGCGGCCTCGAGGAGAGGTAGGAGGGACTCCGGGCTCTGGTCGGCTGGAACGTCCACCCAGAGCATGAAGGCGGCGAATTCAGGGTCTCGAGCCATTCTGGCTCGTACCGCCTCTGCCTCCTACCTCGTGTAGCAGCAGTCCGAGAAATCCCGGTGGACAGCCGACGCCCTATAGACGGCCTCGTTCACCACCAGCACGCCGCACGTGCCGCAAAAGACGGCTCCCGGATCGGGGCCCATCCCCGAAGTCGGACGCGCCGCCAGGGTCTCCCGCACAGTGCGGCCGTGGAAGACCGGCAGCACCCGATTCTGAGTGAGGTCCGCCCATACGGTCGTGGCAGCTCGGCACCCTCCTACTCGTCCAGTTGACCACTGACCGCAACCGCCATTGCCGTGGTTCAGCCGCCGTCACCGGAGCCCGTCGCGGAGACCGCGGCCACTCCTGTTGTAGCGGCTGCTGCTGCTGCTGCGGCCACTCAGGCTGCGGGCCCGGATGCTGCGGGCACCGTTACTGCGTTCTCCGCTGCTCTGGCCCCGGCCGCCGAGGCACCGGCAGCCACTGTCTCGGCTGGTACCGCAATACTAGCCGAGACCATGGCTGCCGGCGCCCTGGTTCCTGACGGCGTCCCAGTGGCCGACGGAGATGCCGCGAATGCTGCTGCTGCAAGCGAACGGGCCCATTCGTCAGCCTGGACCAGGCGGGCTCCATCCAGTTTCACTGCCTAGCCCAAGCGGCACTGTACTTCTGATGAGATTTCGGAACAGACTGGCGTGACGGCCGAACAAATCGCTCCGAGTGACTCCGAACCGCCCCCCGCACCCTTTGGGAAACAAATGCGGAATTCCGATTGGTTTTCCCTTGGTGCCTTGGCACGGTTCCCTTGGAACCTGCCACTTGGCACGGTTCCTACGGAGGCAGGTGAAGAGGGGGACAGCTCGGTAGCGTCTTCGCCACCGTCCGCTTTTAATTTCCTCTCCCCCCCTTTGTTTGGGACGAGGGGACATACCAACAGTGCTGCTAGATACGACCATCCCGTACCCAGCTCGCTTCCTCACAACCGGTTGCTTATTTGACCGTGCTTCTGAGCGGGCGATTGGTTGGTTGGTTGCACCACTTTTAATTCCATCGGAAACGGGGAGTCGTGCGCCCGCGGATTAGAGGCTGGCAGGTAGCCCTTGGCTTGTTGCGGCCTCTTCCGCCAGATGGACGGTGCGGTGCTGGATCGCAGGGTCCGCGCTTCGCTGCAGGGTATCCCAGGCTTCTCTACTTGTAATATTTTGCCCTAAACCTGGAGATTGTGGGCACTCCCAAATTATGTGGTCGAGGGTTCCTCTCGCCCCACAGTGTTTGCAGAGATCATTGTCCCTAAAGTCTGGTAGCGCGTGAAACGCCCAGAACGGGTTCATGAACGTATTAGTTTGTAGCCGCCTCCACGCGACAGCTTCTCTATTATTTAGTCTAACATCTGGCGGGGGTACCAGTCTACGTCCCAATTTATAATGATCGATGATTTCCTCGTAATTTTGCAGATGCTCGTCGTATGCCCAGTGTTCGGGGGGCTCGACGGCTACCCGGAAGTAGAGAGCTCGGGCTAGCTCGTGAGCCGCCTCGTTACCAGGGATGGCAGCATGAGCGGGTGTCCAAATTAACTGAATTTTCCTATTTATCGTTCTTTGAGTGAGGATTTTGGCCGCCTCCGGCGATATCCTCCCCTTCCCAAAATTTTGAATGGCCGTTTTGCTGTCGCTAATTATGAACTTGGCTTCTGTTCCTACACAAGCTAGCGCTATCGCAACTTCCTCCGCAGTCTCTATGTTGCGGCCTCTGATGGCTGCCGCGGATACCGGTGCCCCTTAGCCATAGACTACCGAAGCTACCGCCGCCCCTGTTCTGCCACTGGCCGCATCAACATAGACTACTTCCTTTGCTGTCATGTTCTTGAACGGTCGCTCTAGAGCTTCGGCTCGTTTGGCCCTTCTTTCGACATTAAATTCTGGATGCATATTCCTAGGGAAGGGGGGGACTACCAAGGCATTCCTGATTTCACTATTAATTGTGATTTGTTTTTGAACTCCCCTGTCTGGGTTGAGGCCTACTTTTGCAAGGATTGCCCTGCCCGTCTCGGTCGTGCTTAGTCTCTCTAATTGGGAGACTCGCACTGCCTCCGCCAATTCTGCCCACGTGTTGTGCACCCCGAGTTCGAGCAGTCGTTCGCTCGAGGTACCCATGGGCGGTCCTAGCGCCTTCTTAACGCATCTTCGAATCAGGCAGTCTAACTTCTCCTTTTCGCCGGCCTTGATGTCCAGGTAGAGCGTGGCGTAGCTGATTCTGCTTATTACGTATGCCTGGATTAGTTTTAGTAAATTTCTCTCCTTGAGGCCTCTTCCTTTAGTGGCGACACTCCTCAAGAGCCCGAGGGTTTGCATCGCGTAACTTTCTAATTTTTTCAGGACCTCTCCGTTATGGCCATGGGATTGAATGACCATCCCCAAAATCCTGATCTGATCTACTTTTGGCACCGGTTTGCCCTCCACCTGAATATGAAACTACCCGCTATTCTTGCAGCGGAGGTACTTTGGGTTATAAACGAACAACTCAGATTTATGCGGGGAGCACAAAAGTCGCCTTTTAGCCGCGTAATCGAGAATGATGTCGGTCGCTTCTTGCAGGCGTTCCTCCGTACTCGCATCGCTCCCATGGTTAATCCAGAGGGGTTAATATCGTCCGCATACATGCTAAAACTTAGCCCCTTGATTTGGTTAAGTTTACCCGGGAGGCCTCTCATTGCCACGTTGAATAGAAAAGGCGATAGCACTGAGCCCTGCGGTGTGCCTTTGCTTCCTCTCTATCGTAGGAGATTCTAAATTTTGAAATATCATGCAGGCTTTTCTGCCCGATAAGAAGTCTTTTATGCGGTTGTACGTTCTCTCCCCTACTCCGAGCACTTCGAGCCCTTAGAGAATAGCCTCGTGCCTGACATTGTCGAAGGCCTTGGTGAGGTCTAGGCCCAGGATCACTTTGGCGTCTCTCGATCGCGAGTCTATGATATCATGCTTTAGTCGGAGCATTACGTCCTGCGTGCACAAGTGTGATCGGAAACCGACCATTTCGTGCGGCCACAGGTTGTTTTGCTCCATGAAGCACGTTAATCGCGTCTGTATTACGTGCTCCAGCCACTTCCCTGCGCATGAGGTTAGGGAAATCGGTCTCAAATTTTCCAATTGCGGGGCTTTTCCCGGTTTCGGTATTAGTATTATGTTTGCCGTTTTCCACTGATCTGGCAACTGGCTCGTTTCCCAAACGTTTCCAATGAATTCCGTTAGTAGACTAATAGAGTCATCGTCTAGATTCCTTAGCATTTTATTGGTGATCCCATCGGGGCCCGGGGCTGATTTAGTTTTTAGTCTTACAATTTCCGCCCTTACCTCTGCCTCCGTGATGGGGGCGTCAAGCGCCTCATTGGGCGTGCCACCGTAGCTCGGGAGTGGGGAACGCTGGTTGTCTGCAACATGCCTTTTTACTAGCTTATTCATAAACGCCGCATCGCCTCCTTCAAAGACGTGCCTGACTTTTGCCAATCTTATTCCCGATTGAGCTTTTGAATTTGTTGGGTCCAGCAGATGCCGGAGCATGCCCCACGTTTTGGAGAGATTCATGCCTCCCTCCATTTCGTCGCATCTGCTGAGCCATTTTTGTTCGCACAATTTGATCGTGTAGCTTCCAATTTCCTTGTTATGCCTCGCGATTCGTCTTCTAAGATTCTTGTTCCACTTTTGTTTCTTCAGCCTGCGTTCTATGCTTTGTTTAGCGTCCCACATGTGGAGCAGTCGGCTATCTGGTATACCAGGAGCGTCGTCTCCTACCAGCGTCTTTGTCGCCTCACCAACGTGGCGTTTGAGTGCCTCCGTCCATTCCTCAATGTTCTCAATTCGTTCTAATTGCGCGGTTGCCCTGATTTCTCTAAATTGATCCCATTCTGTAACGGCCGGTTGGCACGCCCTGTGCGTCTTGACGCCCTATTTGAGGACCGAAAGGATAATGAAATGGTCACTGCCAAAATTTTGCTCAGAATTTTGCCAGTCTAAACCCTGTAAGTTTTTTGAAAATGTCAGGTCTGGGGATGTGTCCGCGCATACGCTGTTACCCATCCTCGTTGGATGATCGATATCCGTATGGAGGGTGAGACCTAGCTCGTGCGTGTCCTCCCATAGCTGCCTACCTTTGGTGTCCTGTATAGCATAGCCCCATTCTTGATGTCTGGCGTTAAAGTCACCAACGATCAGCAAGGGATTTTTCCCGGCCGCCTTGATGGCTTTGCGCATAAGGGCCCTAAATCTAATTTTCTTTTGCTTGGGCGAGCTATAAATGTTAAGAAGGAATAGACTGGGATCCTTCTTTCGTCCTAATAATATCTCGAGGAATACGTTCTCGATATCGATAGAATTCAAATCGTGTTCTATCACCGCTACATTGCGCTTGACAAAGGTCGCCACCGTCGATTACACGCCTCTATCGCTGTTGAACACCTGGTATCCCATTAGTTTGGCTCCCTTCCCTGTTTCCTGAAGGGCGATTGCGAGGGGGTCTCAGTTATCAGTGGAAGGTATTGCTGCAGTAGCGCTCTCTTGCGCTGGAAGCCGCGACAGTTCCACAGCCAAATTTGGTTTTCATTTACGCGCCTGGCCATTTTGCAGCTGGGTTAGGGTTTGCTCGACATTCTGCTGCCACGTGCTGACGGCTATGAGTTCAGTTCGAACTCTTTGCACTTCCCCTGCAAGTACCTGTACCTGGCTCTGAATTTGGTTCATGATTTGGGTCATTTGGCTCATGAATAAATTCAATTTTTCGTCAAGCCTATTTTCGAGTGCTTGGAACGGGTCGGTTTCATTAATTTTGCGCTTCACCGGGGGCGGGCGAGACGCCTCAGTCGCCATTTGCTCATCCTCTTTCGCCGGTGACGCCGCTTGTGGCGGGGCGACCGGCTGAGCAGGTGGCAGCTGCTTCGCGGAAATGGGAGGCTCTTGCTTTTCCGTATGCTGTTTCGAATTTTGATTTTGCGTTAGCTTTTTAATCACCCCCTTAAGCTCCTCAATTTCTTTTTTAAGAATTTCGACTTCCTCGTCTTTCTTATCTTTCCTCGGTTTAGCCTGGGAGGCCCCGCTGTTGAAGCTTACATTTTTCCGGTCTCCGCTGGCGTTCCGCTTGGTCCATGGGTTGGCCGCGTCCCTCGAACGCAAGCGTCTCCTGGACCCAGACATGGAGCGTCCCATGGAGCGAGAACTGGAACGCCCTCGCTGCTGCGGTGGCGTCTCGTTGGCGGTAGATTCCAACCTTGGGAAGGAGTCTTCTCTAACGCGGAAGTCTCCTCCTCCTTCTTGCTTGACTTTCGGTCGCCCTCTGTTGTGGTCGTGCGCTGGCTTATCCTGGACTTTTCGCTCCCATTGCTTCTTCTTCACCTCGTACGGAGTCCTGTATATTTCTTTACATTTTCGGTCACCAAGCAGGTGGCCCTTGCCGCATAGCTGGCATTTTGCCTCGCACTGGTGACCTTGCGGTGGCCTCTCCATTCCGCAGCTTCTGCACTTGAGGTTGCTCGGGTCCGGACAGACGTCCTCCCTGTGACCGAGTCTTCCGCAGGCATTGCATACCTCATATTTTTTGCGGTAAAGTTGACACCGCTGCGCCATCGGAGTCAGGCGAACCCATCGTGGTACTTCTCTTCAAAGAGAATTAGTACAGTTCTGGAATTTTTGCCGAGTCTCCGCACACCCAAAACTGGCGGGTTGCCGTGGATTCTCAGCCTCTGCATGATGATCTTACCGGTATAAGTAAGTGGCACGTCATGTACCACGCCCTTGCCGCAATCTTCCGGCGTCGCCACGTAGGCAGTCAATTCGATCTTCTCCCCCTCGAACACGAGGTCGGTTAGGCTCGCGTAGCGTCTCTTCCTTTCGGCGCTTGTAGTTGCCACGAGGATCGAGTGCTGCTTAATATTCGTCGAGATGACGTCCTCCCCGGCCTCGTCCGGGTGGATACCAGCTGCCACGATTATTACTTCAGCCAAGATTGCGTTGCCAAACTTGAGCAGACGCACGAGGCCGCCACGTGGCCTCAAAATGATCTTCTCGGCGCCATCAGGTAGGCGAGCATGCTGCTTTTCCACCGATTTCGCAGCCATTTTTCTTCCACCATGCTTCTCAGCAGCTCGCTTCTTCTCAACTTGTTGCACGGTCTTCTCGAGCGGCACATATTGCTTCTTCTAGGTGGTATACCATTGGCCAGGCACTTGAAATTCCTCCGGATCTACCGGCGTTCCTTCGACAATTTCCAGTTTTTTAAGCTTTAGTCAGCTTCACGAGGCTAGGGGTGGGTACCCGACGGGGACGCCGCGATCCCAGGGCGCCGCGAGACGCTAGGCCACGTTAGGCCTAGCTTCAGCGCGTAGTCCACCGAACAAAGTCCGAAAAAATCGGAAACAAAGTCCCACCTCGGAAAAACTGGTATTCCTGTGGTCCTCTTGATGCGTTCCGTCGATTCGACACAAAATTCAAAAACGCCGAGCAGATGAATTGCCCAAAGTAACCGAAATTGGCGGAGCCCATGAAAGGCACGTCCGCTCGATTCCTCTGAGCGGGTGACGAGTTTTTGTGAGGCCAGTCACCCGTTTCAAGGTTGTTTTCGCCTAGACCGGGTTTTGTATGGGCGAGCCTTGGGGGTAGGGGGAGGGGGGTACTGACCTGTCCCCGCTGAATCGGCGGTGCCGCCCTGCAAGCGACTGCCCGTTGGAAGTACCGCTTTAGCTCCCCGACGTGGATCGGCTTGCCGAATAGACCTGTGTTCGGATCTTTCAGCTTGTAGTTCAGCTGCGAGAGCTTCTGAGCGACTATGGACGGCCCAATTAATTTAGGCGCAAGGCCAGCTTCGAACCACATGTTCGCATCGCTCTGCACATGGCTACGCTTTAGAACGGAGTCTCTGGCAAGCCCTGGCCTTAGCGCGATTTTGGCGGGCCTCTCTCTCTGTTTTTTTTTGCAAGCGATCACACATGCGCCGCGCGTAGTCGGCTATTGCCGTTTCGCCTGACGAAGCATTCTGCCTCTTGGTCAAAATAGTATCAGTTGGCGTATTTAGGTAACTCACGAACATCAGGAAGGGCCTGTGGAGCGATTTTCGCTTGTTCGCAGTGCAAAGATGATCGCGTCGAGGTGTTTATCCCAGTCGTTGTGCGTCCGGGCGTATGCCCAGAGTAGTGGCTTCACATCGCGATTGCGGCGTTCGGTCACATTTGACTGCGGATGATAACACGTCTTTCGCTGCTGCCGTACGGCCATGACGGCACACTTATCCCGAAAAACTTTCGCCGTGAAGTACGAGGCGTTGTCAGTGATCAGCCTCTCCGGAACCGTAGCGGCAGAACAATCCTGAGCGTCGTCACGATCTCTTCCGTTGTGGCGTTTCGCGGCGGGTAGAGTTTAGCGATTCCACTGGTCGCCACTAACACAAAGTTGTGCCCTCTTTTGCTGCGCGCCGGCGGTCCGATCAGATCGCACGCCACAGTTTCCCACGGCTTTGTACTCACGATCGGCTGGAGCAGGCCAGGCGGCTTTCCACCTAGCGGCTTCCTTTCTTGGCAGACGTGGCAGGTGCGTACGTACTTACATACATCAGCCTTCATTCCTGGCTAGGTAGCGAACCGACATAGTTTCTTCCATGTCTTTGGTGCACTTCCGTGACCGTCTACGTCGTGGTAGTGCTGCAAAGCAGCATGCCTCAGTTGGCTGTGGATCACGGTTTTGAAGCACTCGTTTGTGTCTTCTTTGCCAGGCACGTATTTCAGCAAAGCTCCATCAGCGTCAAACAGGAAGCTCTCCAGCTCACTCGCAGCAATACCTGCTGTACTAGAACTCGCGCCTACCGCGCTCTCCGCTGATTCCAGGCGCTATTCGGCCACAGGCGTCCATTGATCCATCTCTTCACGAAGACGACCATCTCACGACAATATGAGTCTTCCTGTTGAGCTTCGCAAAGCTCTTGTCTGTTGAATGCAATCTCGATCGGCGTTTTCGCTGTCAGGAGATGCACGTGCTCCGGAGGCAGGAATTTCTCCTTGCGGCCCTCCTTTCTCGACGACAGGGGAAGTTGCCGTTCCTCCTCTCCCGCGGCTGGGGACGGGTCATTCAACGACGCGCGCGACAGCGCGTCTGCAACCACGTTTGCGGCTCCTTTCCGGTAGCGCACCTCGAAATCGAAGCGCTGTATGGTCAGTTCCCAGCGCACGAGCCTCCCGGTCGGCTCGCTTAAGCGGGTAAGCCATGTCAAGGCCATGTGATCGGCTTCAATCATGAATCTTGTTACTTTCCACGTACAGTCGTGAGCAAAAGTGCTATACAACACTCGGCCGGTGACAGAGCTCGAAAAAACTGCATACCAACTTTATCTAGCAATAGCCATCTAAGATCAAGACAATCGTGGTAGTGCCTCATTTTATCTACATGCATGTACCGATGTCGCTGTTCCTTACACTCTCGCTAGAGGGCATTCCGATGCAGTTTACTGAGCTCTGTCACTTTCTGAGTGTTGTATGCCACTTTTGCTCACGACTGTATATGTCGAGCTTTCGGAGCGCTAAGATGACAGCGAGGCATTCCTTCTCCGTCACTGACTAGTTTCGCTCCGTCGGCGACTGCGCGGATGGCAAACGCCACAGGGAGCAGTTTCTCGTCTTCTTTTTGGAGAAGCACTGCGCCCACTCCGAAACCAGAGGCGTCTGTCTGGATCAAAAAGGGCCTATTTAGGTCGGGGAGTTTCAGTGACGCGGTGTCGCCGATAGATGGGGGAGCTGACGAGAACTAGACTGCTGTTCGTCGCCCCATTCCCACGGGGCTGCCTTCATTAACAATTTTGTTAGAGGGGTTTGCAGGCGGATGCAGTTGGGAATGACTTGGCGATAGCAGACCACCAAGCCGAGAAAACGACGCACGGCCTTTACATCGTATATAAAAGAAATGCGCAACAACTTAGACAGGACACAGGAAGAAACACAACAGTTCACGTGCGCTCGTGAACTGTTGTATGTGTTTCTTCCTGTGTACTGTCTAAGTTGTTGCGCATTTCTCTTATATACTATGCAGAACCAACTAGCCCGATACCACGCTCTTCTGGCCTTTACATCGTTCGGAACCGGGAATTCCAGGATAGCGCGAAGTGTGTCAGGGTCCGGGGCTACTTTGCCTCGCTGAACGCGGTGGCCGAGCAAACTGACTCCAGCCCTGCACAGCTGTGCCTTAGCAGGGTTCAGCGTGAGACCTGCTGTTCTGAGTTTTCCCAGAACGTCTCGGAGGTGATCGAGGTGTTCCTCGAATGTGCGGGAGTAGATGACGATGTCGTCCAGGTAGGCGAGGGCGTGGTGCCATTTGGCGTCTCCTTTTACATGGTCGATCCGCCGCTGAAAGGTGCTCGGGCTTCCGGACAGACCGAAGGGCATCCTAACAAATTTGTAGAAACCCCTGTGGCAGGTAAACGCCGTTTTGCACTCGTCGCCTGGTCGCATCTCTACTTGGAGGTAGCCTTTGCTAGTGTCTAGAATAGAAAAATACCGCGCTCCGCCGAGGTTCCAAACAACGTCGTCCACGCTCGGGAAGGGGTGTGGATTCTTTTGTGACCGCATTCAGTCGCCCGTCCTTTTTGGGGACCAGCACCACTGGGAATCTGCAGGGGCTTGATGAGCTGCGAACAATGCCCGCATCGATCAGTTCTTGCAGCGCCGCGTCAATCGCCTGCCTTTTGGAGGGGTTGACCGGTCTCGGGTTGGATTTCCAAGGCTGCGGGTCTCCTGTGTCGATGCGGTGCTTTACAAGCTTGGTACAGCCGGGGCGGTCCGTGAACATCTTTTCGAAGTTGCCTAACAACGAAAAGATGCGGCCGCGCTCATGGTTTGTTAGGTTGTCGGCGTTTGCCAGCAGATCCTGTAAACGCTCTTCCGCGCCCACACGTAAGGCATGGGGACGGGCCGCAGCTGCTGTTTTCAGCGGCTGGAAGGGAGCGCCGCTTCATCGGGAGGTATTTCTCCTTTCCACCTCGGAAGCTGTCCTTTCGGCCGTCGCGGTCGGTGCTGTGCTGTGACGAACGGCTTGAGTCATCGGAACGGGCTTTCCCGATAACCACAATTGCCGATATCAACCACCATTCCCGTACAGGACAAGAAATCTCGGCCGAGAATAAATGGTAGAGTTTGTCCTGGCTGATGAATGAAACGCTGTCGCCGAGCGCACTGACTCCAACGCGCGACGAGGCGCACATCACCGCCGGAGCATACTTCTCCGCTCATCAACTGGAGGGGCAGGCTGCGCTTTCGCACCCGAATGCCGCTCTGTTGAAGGCGGGAAACGACTTCGTCTCCGATTAGAGAAGTTGTAGCACCAGTGTCAAGCAGTGCTCGGAACGTAGTCCCCGCTATGGCAAGGTTTATGAACGGAACCCTGGTAGTGGTCGGTGTTTCGATCCTGAGCAGTGAGGGTGCCACTTTCGCAGCTCCGTCGCTCGGATTAGCTTCGGCCGCCGGCGTTGCTACCGACGGCCTGCTTCCTTTCTCTGACTTGCAGGACAGGCACGAGCCAAGTGACCAACTTAGCTACAAGAGCAGCATGGCCTGGGATTCCGGGCTCTAGGCTGAGGCAGACGAGGGTGCTCTCGCGTACGGCCGTCCGTGAGAGCTTGTTGAGCCGGTGCCCCAACCATGTTACGCTGCTCGTCCACACGCGTCACCATCACTCTTGTTTGGTAATTTCTGTCGGGCGGTCGGCGTGAGGTTGACCACTTTTCCTCTCGCACAGCTTCGATAATCCTCGGCCCGTTTGAGAACGAATCAAGGGCGCGATCTGAGATTTCCGGGAAAGCGCCTTCACCTGAAACACGTGACGTTCGAGCGTTTTCACTCCTTGAACGCGCACTGCCATTCCAGGCGCCGCTGGGCTCCAGACATTCCGATGGGGGTGGCGGGGTCCGGTTCGGGCAGGCAGCTGAAATTTCAGCTTGTATTCGACGCGCTTCCACGGCACGCTCATTCAAGTTCCTGCAGCCACTTACCCACAGGTAAAGAGCAAAGGTGGGGTGGCTCTGTCGGATTACTCGTTCCATTTGCTCCGTGTTCGAAGCGCTGGGATCGGCGTAATCGTAAAGCTCCTGCATCGCCCTGATGTATTCGACGAGCGACTTGTCGGAAGTTTGAGTTCGGAGTTCAAGTTCTCGCCGCATTCGCTACTGGTAGTCGTGAGGAAGGAATTCTCCCTGAACATACTGCGGAATTCAGCCTTGGTGCTCGCTGTGCCCTTGTCAGATGAGAGGAGGTTTGGCTCCAGAAGGCGCCGCACCTCAAGGTCTCACATAACCTATTTGCCCGTCATCATTCATACATAATTCCCGGCACATCCCCCCCCCCTTCCCGGGTGTCCGGGGGCCGGAGGTTTTTGTTTCGGGATGACGGCCGGACCCTGGAAAGGGGGCAGTCGTGTGGTGACACGCGCACAGCAGTCACCAAACACTATGCCAACTATGTTTAAGGTCCCCGCTGTGACAGCAGGCCGAACACAGGGAGACCGCACCTTCTTTGGACCTCGGATGTCCTGAAGGACAACTGTAGCCCTAAAGTGCTTCATATCGACACTGTTATGGTACGTCCCGAAACCGTGCAAATAATCGGCGGCCTGCTCCACATGTCTATGAACTATTGCTCGCTGAGGTGACGCTGCTCACGGCTTAGGTGAAACCAGACCTCCCTGCGGACTCGTGCGAGTCCCTCATGAAGGCCTGGAACACTGCGTCCATACGCAGCGGCGCACCTGGCAGACCAGACTTGGTACATTCACTCAACGCGCAAGAGCACTAACTGCTTCACAGCATGCCTAGGAAACGGGTTGAGGTACCTGACAGTTTGATACGGCACTCCTGGAATATTGAACAAATCATTCACTCGTCGAAGGAGGGCTGCTGGAAGAAGACATTGTGTAAAGATGTGCAACATGTCTTCACGACCATCACAGAACGGGCAAACTGGTTGCAAGCTCGCTCGTGTGAACGCCCTGCTGCGGATGGGGAGGCAGCCGCAAGCAAGGTGATACCAGAACGTTTCTCTGCTTACATCCAAAATGTTTGCCAGTATCAGATTCCAGCTTGGACGCATGTAAGACAAATCTCGTTGACTATACCTAGGGGGGAGCTTCGGTGTCAAAAGATTGGCTAGATCTTTTAACGGTAGTGCCAGAATATCTATGTCGGCCTGGAGGCCTCTGAGTCGCTCCAGGCAGTTAGCTGCTTGTGCATAGAAGAGCGAAGGAGAGCCAGACAGGGGAACGCAGTGCGAAAATGTACTTTGTGAAAACAGACGAAGGCGGGTGCTTAGGAAGAACGAGGTCAAGCTTCGAGTCAGGGACATGTCTGAATTCAGGGCTGTCTGGGTCCATCTGACATGTAGCACTGTGACCCACCAAACGGTGCCACCGAGCGGCTTGGCCGACCAGTGCCACTAGTATAACTCTCCGCAGCGTGTGTGTCTCGCTGCAGCGGTTGACTTGGCCGTACTGGTCTAAAGGCGCAACTCCAACGACATATCCTGGGCGTCGGCGCTTTCAGCGCCGTGCCAGGGTGGGCGTTACGAGCGGTGCGCGCATCTCCATGGGACTCGGCGCTCACTGCTGACGCTTGTACACGCGCGGGTGCGCAGTTGCTAGACCTAACAAGCAGACATTGCCCAAATCAGTTTTAGCATTCACTCAATGATTTCTGCTTTTTAAGCGTTAAGAGATGTAATTTAGACATGGAACTTAATTAAAATTTACATTATCTACATCTGCATAAACATGCATCTTTCATATTTTGGTCGGCTTTTTAATACAACCTGCGACGCCATCGACCCAAAACCAATTTTTCCCGTTTTCCGCGACCGGGGCTTAGACGTATCATGTGAGTTTTTTTCCTCCACGGCTGAGATCAACCGATCGGCTGCAAAGGGTTTTGCATCACGGCCACGTGCGACGATGGAAAGCGATGACGAAAAAGTGGGAAAAAAAGCACGCGAAGACACCGCACGAGGGAAAATTCCCAATCCGGAGGTTGCGGCCACCCTGTCCTCTCATTGGTGTACGGCGCCTAGACGCGCTCCAATGAGAGCTGCGTGGGTGAGCAGCTCGGCGCCTGCGTGAACGCTGACGCCGAAATCTAGCACGTACAGATCTCGGCGCTCCGCTCGAGTTGGCTGGCGTCTCGTACCGTGCGCATGCTCAAACCGGATCCTGCATACGCCAACAGCGCCGACGACCAGGATATGTCGTTGAAGTTGGGACTTAATGCCAGGAGAAATCTGTTGGCGCTCATTTGATGGCCATAGCCGCTGTACGTTGGGATCGGTGTTCTGATCCACGGGATGAGTTGCAAGGACTGCAGCGCTTGCTGGAATGCGCTGGCGAGGACTCCTGCGAAGTTTGCGGCGTTTGCCGCTGCCTCGCTCTCGCGTGCCGCAACGATTGGCGAGATCGTCGGCAGAGTTGGCACGGCCCCTGCGCTGCCGTTCGGCAGCTGCGAGGCCGGACATAGCGTGCCTGGTGCTTCTTCCCAATCCGCTCGCGCATAGTGCAGGGGCGCGCCAACTCTTGAGAGTGGCATTTCGTGGCGCCTGCCGGAATCTGTCTGCGGGCGTCGCGTTTCGCTGGCTGCTCTTGCAGCGGTGAAGCGTCCCGTCTGTTGAGCCGCGCTGGCGGCGAGCGAGTCGTGGGCCGAGCTTTGTGAGCCACATCAGATCAGGCAGATTACTCTGCTGGTCTGGCATTGTGTCCGGCGGGAGCGAGTAGCTCAAGTGCTTCTTCACGAGAGAACCACGTTGGGGCGCCAGTTTTGGGGGCTCTTGCTAAGCCGTCGAGCCTCTTCTGAGGTCTAGGCCGCAAAACACAGAGCTCCCGCGATCACACACCACGGGCAGCCGTTCTCACGGCCGCAAAATGGTAATGCGAAGTACGAGACAACACAGAACAGCACTTTGCCCGGGACCAGATATTTATTGGGTCTTCCCAAAAACACTGGTGATGATCTTGCTAGCGAATCTATCCTTTTGGATGTGGCCTGATGGTTCGAAGGGCAAGATGGTGACAACAAAGTAGAGTGGAGAGGTATTTACCTTGCGTCCTTCGTTGTCGCGGCTCGCTGTCGTCTCTCTTCGGCGGTCGCGACGGTTCCCGCCGATATCGGCGCATCCTGCCCTTTGTCCTTTTTCGGCCAATGAGTATCGCGTCTGCGACGCCTAGCGGTGCGCTCCTGCGCCCGGCGAGGCAAGAGGGAAACGAGGCGCTATCGAGCAGCCCGTTTGGGTTACTCGTCCTCTTAAGAGAAGAAATAATTTTGCCCCTTTCATCCTCCGCGGCGCGTGGTGTTTCGGGATGATGCCCGGTTCTCCACGATCGCTACAGTTTCAGGACTAAAAAGAACAAAACTGAGGCTTAGCTTCCATATTTTCTTTGCTAAAGGTCAGCAAATACTTAGCATCAGGTAGTTATTATTTATAAAACATTTTTTTCAGTGAAGAACAGCTCACCGGTAATGCAAATCATGCTACGTCCTTTAGTCAATTAGGCTCGCGTTCTAAAAGCCTACCATGGTTTTTATAAACTTACAGGGTGTCAAAGCGGAGTAAAAAATGTGTAAAATATTATCCCTGCCGGGAGTTCGCAATGTGCTCATTTACGTCTAAATGGACGAGCAAGATAAGCTGAGCAGAGTCACACTCAACATATTCTAATAAAATAATGAAAAAATTACATTCTGCTTTTTCTCTGGTGGTTCTGAGAAACAGAGAAGAATTTAGCAGGGTAGATGTGTAGGCCAGTTGGTGAGACATAAGGAAAATAAAACCGCAGCAGACACAGGACGGAGGCTACAGACAACACAGGACGGTTGTTGTCTCTTTATATTCTAGAATTTATATGTCTATTGTAAACTCGCCATTCTCAACGCAAAGCAATGTCCTTGCCTGTGTTCTGAGCGTAACTTATTTTGATACCAAGTACATGGTTCCATGGTAAAGGATGGCAGCGATGCCTGGTTCGTTTTTGTAATTGTTAATTTTTAATTAAAAGAATTTCTTTTTTGTTTCACTATGCAAAATATGATTGGGCAAACTTTTACAGAAAATGACAGGGTGTGCAACGGCTGGACTGGATATGGAGGCACACGCACCTTAATTGACATGGTGCTGAACAGCAGTCTAATTAGTCTAAATTCTATATTCTGCCCTTTTACGAGATGCATGGGAAAGGAAAATGTGAGTGCCAACTTTAGTAGGTGGCGTAGCGGTAGATCATCTGCCTCGCATGCAGGAGGACCGGGGTTCTAATCCCGGTGCCGCGCAATTCTCCACCGGATAAAAAAATCCGCGTATCGACAGAATTGCATAAACAGGTCAGGGGTGCGACCTAATGCCGGAGAACATCTCCGGCAACGCACTCCCTCACCAGAACAGGAGTTGGTCACACTTGTTCAGTAATTGGCCGCAACCTCCCATGATTAGTTCCATAAAACCCCGGCCCGCAGTTACCAGCGGCTGAAGAACAACTGACCATGGCGGCGATCAGGCCTGTGACGTAGCAGAGGGTGCTAAGAATTCCTGGCTCCGCTGGATAGGCTGCCATTTGAAACTGACCCTCGCAGCGTTTAACGCTAGAACCCTAGCTAGTGAAGCTAGTTTAGCAGTGCTGTTAGAGGGACTAGAGGGCATGAAATGGGATTTTATTGGGCTTAGTGAGGTTAGGAGGCCGAATGAGCCATATACTTTACTGAAGGATGGGCATGTACTGCGGTATCGAGGTTTACCGAAGAGACGAGAACTAGGAGTAGATTTCCTTGTCAGTAAGTCTACAGCGGCTAATATAGATGAATTCTATAGTATCAATGAGAGGGTGGCAGGCATCGTAATTAAACCTAATAAGCGGTATAAACTGAAGGCTGTGCAGGCCTATGCACCTACATGTAGTTATGATGACCAGACAGTTAAAAGCTGCTGCGAAGCTGTAGAATCGGCAATGCGGAAAGTAAAGACGCAGTATACTGTACTAATGGGCGACTTCAATGCCAAGGTAGGGAAAAAGCAGGCAGGAGACCAGGCAGTAGGTGACTATTGCATTGGTTCTAGGAATAGCAGTGTTGTGTTACTAGTTGAGCTTGCAGAGCGCAATAACTTAAGAATCATGAATACCTCCTTCTGCAAACGAAGAACCGGAAGTGGACATGGAAAAGTCCTAACAGGGAGACTAAAAATGAAATTGACTTAATGCCGTGTTCAACGCCCGCGATTATGCAGGATGTAGAGGCAGTCGGGGAAGTTCGATGCAGTAACTACCGGATGGTGAGGTCCCGAATTATTCTCAATCCGAAGAAGGAACGCATCAGGCTAGTAAGGAAGAAGTCCATCAACGAATTAGCAGTGAGGGGGAGGGCAGAAGAGTTCAGGATCTCGCCACAGAATGGATATTCAGCTCTAACCGAGGATGGCGACATTACCCTAGAAGAATAAACAATAATTTCAGAGATATCAGTACTGAGTGCGCTGTAGAAGAAGGCAGTAGGATAATTAGAGAGAATACCGGTAAGCTGTCTAAGGAGACGAAAGATAAGATTAAGAAACGACAGAGTATGAAAGCTTCCAATCTAATAGACCAGATAGAAGTGGCAGAGATAGCAAAGCTAATTAATAAGAACAAAGTTGCCGACATAAGACAGAATAACATAAAACAAATTGAGAATGCTGTAAAGAACTAAGAAAGCCTTAAAACTGTGAAGCAGAAATTGGGCATAGGCAAAAACCAGATGCATGCGCTAATGGACGAGGCGGGCAACGTCATTGCGAATATGGAAAAAAGATAAAGTACTAGCCGAGGAGTTCTATACTGATCTCTACAGTAGCCAAAGTAGTCAGGACCATAATGAGATTAGCGGTAGGGAAAAACAGTCAGATGTTCCACCAGTGACGAAGGACGAGGTTAAGAAAGCAATGGAGACTATGAAAATGGGGAAGCAGCTGGAGAGGATCAAGTAACAACAGATTTTATGAAGGATTGGGGGGATATAGGGGTACAAAAACTGGCCACCATGTATACGCAATGCCTGGTGTCATCGAAGGTAACAGAACCATGGAAGAACGCTAACATTATCCTCATTCATAAGAAAGGGGACGCTAAAACCTTAAGTATTACAGTTCAATCCGCTTACTGTCTGTTACCTTAAGGTAATGCAATAAAACTTTGGTTGTTCCTAGTTGGTTCATTATTTTCTACGGAACTGAAGAGCGCAAACGGAAGACAATCCACAGAGAACAAGGAAACACAAGGATATGCGCTAACTAACAACTACTTTATTCTTCATGGCAACAACGCATATATAGAGCTGAGACCACACTTGTGCAAGCAGCCAAAAATCTGGCAAGTCATTTGATCCAAGTCAATAACGTCGCGCGCACAGGAATGTATATTCCGCTTTGTATACAAAGAGATAGAAGTATTGCCAATACAGTTTTCATTTTTTTTTCGTGATATGAAAGGCTTCAAGTTCCAACCGCGCGTGTTCATCTTTGCTTCTGCCAAGAATTGTCACCTCATCAAATCGCGGTGCACACTTTCAAGCAAGAATATAGGACACGAGACGAATACCTTTGTCATATTTCTTAACATTTAGCGCATGCTCCCTGAGTCGCTCAGTATTACAGCGGCCAGTCAGCACGATGTACGTCTTCCCGCAGGAAAGTGGAAAGGAATACACCTCTCCAATGGCTCATGGAACATGAGTAGTTCCGTGCCTGATTTGGCAGCCAAGACGCACATCACCGCACGTGCGGGAGCAGAGCTTAGATAGCTTGTTCGGGGCAGTAAATGCCAAAGGGATGCCTCTTTGCTATCTTCTTCATATTGTAACGAGTACAAGGCAGCGATCACTGATCGGAACAGTTCCACACGCTACACTCAGTTTCGTCCTCTTTGTCCTCTGTTCTTCTTTGTCTTCTTTTCAGAGAGGCACGCAGCATTACCCCCCCTCTTCGAAAGCGGCTACTCGACGCTGGGAATATCCTCAGATTATGCACACAGGACAAGCAGGGAACACAAAGCTGCACACGCGCAAAAGATCACTGCCTCTCATAATACGGTTTCATCAGCACTACATGAACAGTTTCAACACTTGAGAGCCGCCGTGTTGAAGGTCGTTGGCTCCGAGCAACAACTTCGTAAGTCACGTTACTAAGACGCCGAATGACCTCGTATGGCCCAAAGTAACGGCGAAGTAGTTTCTCGGAGAGTCCTCGACGGCGCACTGGTGTCCGCACCCATACAAGATCGCCAGGTTGGTAGTGAACGTCTCGGTGTCGGAGGTTGTACCGACTGGCACCGCGATGTTGTTGTTGTTGAATACGGCATCGTGCGAGCTGGCGCGCTTCTTCGGCCCGCTGTAGAAATATGTCGACGTCTGAATAGGCGTTGGTGACATCGTCGCCATGACTTATGGGTAGCATAGCGTCCAACATTGTGGTGACGGGACGACCGTAGACTAGCTGGAATGGCGCAAGACGCGTCGTCTCCTGTTCAGCCGTATTGTATGCAAAAGTTGCATACGGAAGGACTTCATCCCACGTGCGATGCTCAACGTCGACGTACATGGAAATCATGTCTGCAAGCGTTCTATTGAGGCGTTCAGTCAGTCCGTTTGCGGATGGTAAGCAGTAGTCCTACGATGACTTGTGCGGGTAAGACTGAAGAGAGCCTGCATTAGTTAGGCCGTAAAGTCTGCACCGCGGTCAGTGATAATGACCGATGGGGCACCGTGGCGCAGTACGATGGTCTTAAGAAAAAACTGGGCTACTTCTGCAGCAGTTGCACGGGAAAGTGCCTGTGTCTCAGCGTATAGCGTTAAGTAGTCCGTCGCCACTACTATCCATCTGTGCCCTGATGCGGACGTTGGGAAAGGGCCCAGAAGATCCATACCCACTTGCTGGAAAGGGGCTGTTGGCGGAGTTATCGGCTGAAGGAGCCCTTGCAGGCTTCAGCGGAGGTGTCTTTCGCCGCTGGCAATCTCGGCATGTTCTCACGTAGTGCTGGTCTGAAGGCAGCAACTTAGGCCAATAGTACTTTTGTCGAATGCGTGCTAATGTTCGCGTGACTCCTAAATGTCCAGCCGAAGGCTCATCGTGGCATGCGTGCAAGATTTCTGGCCTGAGGTCGGACGGCACAGCAAGAAGAAAGGTTTCCTTGTTGTGCTGAAAGTTTCTCTTATATAGGACGCTATTGCGAATGCTGTAGAGGATAAACCCCGTGCAAAAGCACGTGGGACAGCTTCATCAAGGCCTTCGAGATGATCAATAAGCGGGAGTAAACCGGGGTCAGCCCGTTGACGCTGGGCCATGTCGGTGGTAGTGACGACAGCAAGAAACAGGAAGTCATCGTCTTCTCGGTCGGGAGGGGCAGCATCAACTGGTGCACGAGACAAGCAATCGGCGTCGCTGTGCTTACGGCCGCTCTTGTATACAACCGTAATGTCGTATTCTTGGAGACGGAGGCTCCACCTTGCAAGCCGTCCAGAGGGGTTTTTGAGGTTGGCTAGCCAGCATAACGAATTGTGGTCGCTCACAACCCTAAAAGGTCGGCCGTAAATATAGGGTCGGAACTTAGTTATGGCCCAAACTACCGCGAGACATTCCTTTTCCGTGGTTGAGTAGTTTGTCTCTGCTTTTGAAAGAGAGCGACTTGCGTAAGCGATAACTTTCTCAGTGCCATTTTGCCACTGAATCAGAACGGCAACGAGTACAAAATTACTGTCATCGGTATGGATATCCGTAGCGGCGTTTTCGTCAAAATGGGCAAGTATCGAGGCGGCCTGCAGTCGCCGGCGCAATTCGTTGAAAGCATCCTCTTGATCATCTTGCCACGCAAAAGGAACATTGTCTCTGGTAAGACGCGTAAGAGGCTCGGCAATCACTGAAACATTCTCTACGAAACGCCTGTAATAGGCAGAAAGCCCCAAAAACCTTCTAACGGACTTATTGTCGGTTGGGCGCGGAAAATTTTTCACAGCAGCAGTCTTGTCGGGATCTGGTTTCACGCCCTCAGAACTAATAACATGGCCAAGAAAGCGGAGCTCCTGGAATCCGAAATGGCATTTCTGTGGTTTTATCGTCAGTTGGGCTGAACGCAGTGACTGTAGTACCATTCGCAGTTGGTCAAGGTACTCCTCAAAACTAGCCGCGAAAATGACGACGTCGTCAAGATACACTAAGCATGTTTGCCACTTCAGTCCATAGAGAACGGTGTCCATCATTCGCTGGAAGGTTGCTGGTGCAGAACAGAGACCGAAAGGAAGCACTTTAAATTCATAAAGGCCGTCGGGGGTGACGAACGCTGTTTTCTCTCTGTCCCTTTCGTCCACTTCTATCTGCCAGTAGCCATTCTTGAGGTCAAGCGACGAGAAATATTTGGCATTGCGTAACCGGTCCAATGCGTCGTCGATACGTGGGAGCGGGTATACGTCCGTTTCGTTACCTGATTTAACTTACGATAATCGACGCAAAAACGCAAGGTGTTGTCTTTTTTCTTCAGCAACATTACAGGCGAAGCCCAGGGGCTGGTAGACGGCTGTACCACGTCATCGATAAGAATTTCCTGCACCTGTCTTCGAATAGCCTCTCGTTCCGTTGACGACACTCGGTATGGGTTTTGGAAAATTGGCTTGGTCTCCGCGTCAACCATAATGCAGTGTTTGGCTACTGGGGTACGCCCAACTTTCGAGGACGTTGCAAAGCATCCAGCAAATTCCTGAAGGAGGTCTAGGAGTCGCCGCCGCTCAACCACCGACAGATTGGCATTAATGTTCACAGTTGATAGAATGTCGGGTGCATTACATCTGGCTGGTGACGGCGGCGCCAGAGTACAGATGTTCCCTTTCTCAATAAAGTCGGCAACATGCGCGATGGCCGTTCCTTTCGCAATGTGCTGAAACTCAGTCCCGAAATTCGTAATCCAGAGCTTCGCACAACCATCCCGTAAGCGAACAAGTCCTCCTGCAGCGCAGATCCCTTTCTCAAGAAGCAAGCCCACGTTAGTCTCGACCAGTACGTCTCGGTCGCATGGTGAGTCACTTTCTACCAAGACCATAATGCTGCACCGTGGCGGGACCGTAACGTCAGCAGCTGTAATACGTAAGGCGGGCGTTGATGAACCGTCGACGCTAGATCTCGCAATGGCTTGGATCGGCGAAAATGTCACTCGTGATTCTTGAAAATAATTGTCGCACCATTAGCCTGTAAGAAGTCCAAGCCGAGTATGACGTCTCTCGAACAGTGGGTAAGTACAACGAAGTCGCAAACATAAACAAATCAGTCAGTTGCAACTCTCGCAACGCATCTTCCAGCCGAGGTAATAAGGTGTCCCCCTGCAGTGCGGATCTGAGGCCCAGTCCACTCGGTTAAAACTTTCTTCAATTTCCTGTCTAACCCACTGCTCATAACTGAATAGTCCGCCCCCGTATCAACTAAAGCTGTATGAGACAGTCGTCGATAGAAACTGGTATGTCCGAAACTGCGCACTCAGGATCATCGTTACATGTCGTCGTCTTATACACGTTACCTTGTACTAAACTTGATGGAGGATGTTCAGCACTTCGCTCGTCAGCGGCTCGTCGAGCGGCTAGTGCGGGATGTAGAGGGCCGTGGACTTGGAGAACGATAACGGGAAGAGGTAATGACGCGGGACCCGTATTGTGGGACGTCCGGAGGATTCGTATGCGTCGACAGGTACTCCTCGATTTCGGGTGGTCGTTCACCACTCCGATAACATCGTGCACGCGGATGGAAGCCATGAAGTCCGGCGCGGCGGTACGGACAGAACCTTAACATGTGACCGGCCTCACCACAGTGGCAACAAAGGGGCTGATTGTCAGGAGCACGCCAGACGTCCGTCCTTCGAAATCGGGCCTCGGCTAGAAGAGGAGGATGGCGTAGGCTTGGATCAAGCGTAGGGGGGTTCACTCTCGCTCTGGGAGAGCCGTACCCACTATGGTGCTGGTTTGGATGCGGCACAGTGGGGTTCCCTCTTGGAGGATCACAAAGGTTATGCTGCTGAAGCATGGCCGCGTACGTTGGCACACTCGGTGGCGGTGGCCGCACACCAGGCACAGACGGTTCCGGGACGGCTTGCCTCGCTTCTTCGCGAACGACCTCCGCGAGTGATTGAAGCCTCGACGACGATGTTAGACCCTGTAGCTGAATATGTCTCAGCTCTTCTCTGACCACAGATCGAATAAGCTCCCTTAAGGCATCATCAGAACCGTTGAAGCCGGAGCCGTAGACGACCGGTGACATGGCGGACACGTTACGGTTATAGTGCTGAGGCCTGTGTCGAAGTGTTTGTTCTATCGTGGTGACCTCCGCTAGAAACTCTGATGCCGTGCCAGGTGGATTGCGCACAAGCCCAGCAAAAAGTTCTTGCTTCACCCCGCGCATTAGGTGGCGCACTTTCTTCTCCTCTGACATATTTGTATCAGAACGCCTAAAAAGGCGGATCATGTCCTCGTAGAACATTCCAATACTCTCGTTTGGGGCTTGGATACGAGATTTCAGCGCCGACTCCGCACGCTCTCTTCGGTCGTTGGCGGTGTAGGTCGCCAACAGCTGGCGACGAAAGAGGTCCCAAGTTGATAGTGTCGTTTCGTGGTTCACGAACCACGTCCGCGCTGAATCTTCGAGAGCAAAGTAGACATTATAGAGCTTCTTTTGCTCATCCCATCCCAGCCGTTGTAATTGGCGACCCGTTCGAATTGGTCCAGCCAGTCTTCAGCGTCCTCATAAAGCGCGCCATGGAAGGACGGGGGCGTTCGAGACTGGAGGACGACGAACTGGGGTGAAGACTCTCCGTTAGCAGCAATGTTCGGTTTGGATCTATGCATGTTGGCCACAGGCGTGCAGGAAAGAGGCCCGAACTCTGGCGACTGACCTCGAAGGCGGCGGCTGCAACTGCGTTGGACCGGTGTCAAATCCGTGGTGGCTCTCGGTTGCCCTTGAGGGGTTGCACTCAGCAAAAAGTGAAATCGTACCCCGCACCTCCACCCGAAAATGTAACGAGTACAAGGCAGCGATCACTGATCGGAACAGTTCCACGCGCTACACTCAGTTTCGTCCTCTGTTCTTCTTTGTCCTCTTTTCAGAGAGGCACGCGGCAATATGGTGTGACACCGTATGAAGGGACCACCACCGGCCTGAACGTTTCAGGTTCGAACTCCGACCTCTGACTTGGCGTTCCAGCTTTTTGCATTTTAGTCAGGGCCTCGGCAACAGCTGTTATGACCGACAAAGGGAAATCTCCTGCCAATAGCCGGCGCACTTGATTGTCGAAACTTGCCTGCATTTTATGCATACACGATTTTCTGAGAGCCGACTCCATGCATGAAGACGCTATTCCCCTTTTTACTATTTTAGAATGCGCAGAGTTGAACGGAAGGAGTTCTTTTTCTGCGCATATTTGGTATTGCCAATAAACATTGCGTTCAGCGAGTTGGAGCTTAAGGTCCAAGAACTGCAAAACATTTCTGTGGGGTAACTCTGTGGTAAAATGCAGACCTTGTCCGTGTCGCTTAAAATCTTTTAAAACAACATTGATAATATCCTGAAAGCAAGTCAGAATTTAAAACCACTAAAAGGTCGGCAATGTACCTAAAAACTTTTTCGATCCTTGCTTTAAAAACGTGGTCTAAGGTCCGGTCTATAAAAGCTGAAGATATATCACAGTACAGGAGCAACGCAAGACCCAATGCAAATGCCATTCCGTTGTAAAAACGGCAGGTCATTAAAACATTATGCGTTACCTTAAGGTAGTATTCTAAAAGATTTAAAAAGTTCCCCATAGAAAGTCCTGCAGCATTCTGGAATCAAATTGCACCAATTTCTTCAATGCATATTCTGACAGAATTCAAAAGTTCACACTGCCGCACACAGTAATATAAATCTTTGATGTCAATTGACAAAATATACCAGATCAGTTCATTGCTCTTTAAAAATTCTACTACCTAATCAGATTTCTTAGTCCTAAATGGGTCATTCACCACAATAATGTTTAGTTTCTTCTGCAAGAATTAGCTAACACAATGCTCCCAGCCCCCAGATTCACTGACAATGGTTCTGAAAGTTATGTGCGGTTTGTCCGTTTTAGCTGTAAAGAATACTGATTAAAATCTACCTCTACTGTTATCTGTGTCATTTGCAAGAAAAGACAAATCAGTTTTTGGCAAAAATCGATGAACTTAGTTTTCACTCTGACTTCACTTTTATCAACCGGCACGAAGTTATTTGAAACAGCCTTCAGTGTCTGCTCGTTGCACACACCACTCTACCACAACAAACCCTCCTGCCTTGTCAGGCTGCAAAAGGCGCAGACAGTTCCTTTTCAAGAAAGTCAATGCATTTCGAACACTGTCATTCTTGCCTTGGGCGGAACCTTTGTGGGCATTCCTTTCCAAGCACTCCGTGCCTTCAAGAAGGCAGCGCTCTCTTCTTGCTTCGCCTTGGAGGCCATACATCTGTTCATTGCGACCAATTCGTGGGCCGAAGCGAGAGATGGAACACAGAACTTCGGGCCTTTCTGCAGCAGGCTGGTGACGTTTTCTGGCAGGGTTAGGTTTCCAAGCACCTTAACTTTCACATTTTCAGTAAAACTCACATTTGTACTACAGCGGCACAGATCCTTTAACACAAAATTACACCTAGCCCCGCAAGCTGGCCAGCAAGACGTATAAACGCACGATATTTCCTAATAGCAAGCCATTCAGGATCCATCTAATGGCAAACCGCCCAAAGCCGGTCCTGGTACAGGCGGCCTTGCCTCCAAAGCTCCGAGCGAACTAGTTTGCTCAGTCTCTTGACATGGGCCCATGAAGGTGTCACTGAACCAATAAAGGCACTCACAGCTGCTGGGACGAGTCCTTTGTGTAGTGAGAACTCATAAAGTCGTGCTCGGCAAGTGGCATGGATGATATGGCTGAACAATGCGTTGATGAAAGATATTTACTAAGGTAATCGGTAATAGAATCAGGACAACATTACAGTGCAATCAAGCAAATGATCAAGCAGGGTTTCGATAACGGTACTCTATTATCGATAATATCCATACCATCGACCAGGTGACAGAAAAATCTTCGGAATATAACCAGCCCTTATGCATAGCATTCATTGATTACGAAAAAGCCTTTGACTCAGTTAAACCTCGGAGGTGATGCAGGTATTGCGAAATGAGGGAGTAGACGAGCCATACGTGAAAGTTCTGGAAGATATATATTGTGGCTGCTCATCAACCATAGTTCTGCATAAAGAAAGTACCAAAATTCCCATAAAAAAACTGCTAGGCAAGGAGACACAATCTCCCCAGTACTATTCACAGCTCGCTTAGAGGAAGTATTCAGAGACTTAGAATTGGAGCAGTTAGGGATAAGCGTAGACGGAGAATACCTCTGTAATCTGCGATTTGCTGATGACATTGCCTTGCTAGGTAACTCAAGAGATGAACTGCAAAGAATGATTGCTGACCTGGACAGGAAAAGTAGAAAGGTAGGCTTCAAAATCAATATGCAGAAGACTAAGGTAATGTTCAACAGTCTCGGGAAGGAATAGCGGTTTACGTTAGGTTGCGAAGCACTGCAGTAGTAGGCGAATATGTCTACTTAGGACAGGTAGTAACCGCAAATCCGGACCATAAAAAGGAAGTTACTAGAAGAATAAGATTACGATGGAGCGCATTTGGCAAGCACTCGCAGATAATGACTAGCAGCTTACCAGTATCGCTCAAGAGGAAAGTACACAATTGTTGCATCTTACCTGTACTCACCTATGGGGCTGAAATGTTGAGGCTAACCAAGATGGTTATACTTAAGTTGAGGACAACGCAGAGGGCTATGGAACGAAAAATGGTAGGCGTAACATTAGGAGTTAGGAAGCGCGCAGAGTGGGTCAGAGAAATATCTCAAGTTACTGACACTCTAGCCGAAATCAAGAAACAGAAATGGGCATGGGCAGGACATTTAGTGCAACGAGAGGATAACCGATGCTCGCTCAGGGTAACAATCTGGATTGCAAGAAAAGGAAAGCATAGCAGGGGCGCTGAATGTCAGGTGGGCGAGTCAGGTTCAGAAGTTCGCAGGGGTGAAGTGATGCAGCTAGCACAGAACCGGGTTAACAGGAGAAATATGATAAGATAAGAACTGGTGGGCGAGTTGGTCTGACATATCTAGTGAAGCAGCGCAACGGCACAAGGCTAGAATGGGTATAGTCCCTTTCTTCCTCTGGCATTGAGCAGTTGCGTTGTTTCACTAGATATAGGAGAAATATTGGAGAGGCCTTCGCCCTAGAGTTGGTATAGTCAGGCGGATTATGATGATGATGACATGGTTCAATTCAGTGAGAAATATTTGCCGCAGAAGTAGTCAACTAGTGTTGTATCTTTTTTTCAGAGTCACCGTTTCTATCCGTCAATCTAAAGGCAATCTCGTGGCCACATTCCCTGATCCTCCCCTGAAAATAAACGACGAGTTTACAGTGCTTGTGCGAAACACTCCGGATCACTGGCTCGTACACGCAAGCTTCAGTTCGACAACGCATGCTTTAAAAGGCACCGAATACAGAGATTTCATCGACATGTCTGTTGAAGGTGCCTATCTCAAGCGAGTAAACATGGTTTGTGAACCTCTTTCACTTTTCCTGTTAGTTTTTTTGAGTGTTCGATTAAATTGTTTCCTACAAACACTACGTAAAACAGGTAATACCAAGTTTAGAAGGGTGGATATAATACTATAGTACGGAAATGACGAAATAGTTGACGGATCTGTAACAAATTTCAAAATGTAGAAAACGAAAACAAAGCGTGGTGGAAACTTCTTCCACACCGTTTCAAACGGGACGCTGTTTTCATTCTTTCAAGCCAACCAAACATTCTTATAATTCATTGTTCAGCGCTGAATTTATGTTCCCATAGGCTGTATTATGCAACTGTACGCAAACTACCACAGCTCCCCTGCACAGAATCTTCAGCCGTCTATAACCTGAGACAGAGTCTCGGTCCCACTCGCATCGTCAAATTCTTCCAACACGCAGTGCCCAATATTTGTGAGCGGCCACGATCAGTTGCAAAGCATTTACAGTGTTTAACAGAAACATATGCCGCAGTCGGTAATGCTTCGTGAAATTCTATAAGGGCCTCTTATTAGCCTTAGCCAAACGAAACCATTTTCGTTTAAAATAGTTAGTTTATTCAACTGCTCACGAAATTGGTTACACTGGACACTCCTTGACTGTATATGCGCGTTTGCGTACGGAGCACGATGGACACAATTATTCACTGTGAACACCCATCAGACAATAAGAAAGTTATCTAGCGCAATCCCTTGTATGGCCACTGCATTCTCTAGCTCCGCAGCGGGTTTTTGATCACTAGAAGTACACAATACCAGTGCCGGCAACGGGAGTTCATTTTCGCTTAATACACGCGAAGCTTCGAACAATTAACAACATCTTCACTCGACTTTTACCTCAACCATGACGCTGTTAACATTCTGCATACATTATGTCAGAAGATTTCGACAACCCTGCAGTGGCCACAGGATTGGAGGAGGTCAGTTTACCTCCCCATTCCAAAGAAAGGCAGTGCCAAAGATTGTTCACACTACCGCACGATCGCGCTTATTTCGCATGCTAGCAAGGTGGTGTTGAAAATCCTCCAAGGTAGGCTGCAGCAGTATGTGGATCGGGAGCTTCCGGACGTGCAAGCTGGGTTTCGCAAGGGCAGAGGAACGAGAGACCAAACTGCTAACCTTCGCTGGATCATGGAAAAAGCAAGAGAGTTTCAGAAACCCATTTACTTCTGCTTTATTGATTATGCGAAAGCGTTTGAATGCGTAGATCACAGCAGATTGTGGCAAGCTCTCCAAGAGATGGGAGTTCCAATTCACCTCATCTGTCCCCTCAGGAACTTGTATGAAGGGCAAGAGGCCACAGTCAGAACTGGGAATGGTCTTACTTATTGGTTTCCGATCGAGAAAGGAGTGAGGCAAGGCAGCATAATGTCGCCCTGCCTATTTAACCTATATGCAGAGTGCATCATGAGGAAGGCCGGTCTGGACGAGTCTTCAGCTGGAGTGAAGATTGGTGGAATATGTATCAACAACCTTAGATAGGCGGATGATACCACTTTAATGGCAGAAAGTGAAGTGGAACTCAAGAGACTTCCGATGCGCGTACAAGAAGAGAGTGAGAAGTTTTGGCTTTAACTGAACATTAAAAAGACAAAGATCGTGGCGTATTGCCCTATCAAGTCCTGGAGCATCAAGGGATAAGAAGTGGAAGCTGTGACAGATTTTCTGTTCTTGGGCTCCAAGATCACCTCGGAAGGGGACTGCAGCCATGAAATTAGGAGACGCCTGCTTCTGGGAAAGAGAGCAATGGTTAGCCTTGACCGCCTAGTAAAGAGCAGAGACATTAGTCTGCCTACCAAGATCCGTATAACTCGTGCTATGGTCTTTCCAGTTGTGATGTATGGATGCGAGAGTTGGACTGTTCAAAAGGCTGACCGCCGAGGAATTGACGCGTTTGAATTGTGGTGCTGGCGAAGACTCTTGAGAGTTCCTTGGACTGCCAGAAGATCAAATCAGTCGATATTGTCAACCATAAACCCTGACTGCTCATTAGAGGGATACATTCTAAAGTTAAAGCTCAGCTAATTTGGTCATCTGATGAGAAGAGAGGAGTCGCTGGAAAAAGATTTGATGTTAGGAAAAGTTGAGGGTCGCCGGAGATGGGGTAGGGAGCGAACGCGATGGTTAGATGGCATCCTCGAGGCACTGCAGATGAAGTTATGTGATGTCAGCAAGATAGTGAGAGACCGGAAAGCGTGGCGTGACATGGTCGGCAGGGTCACGAACAGTCGGACACGACTGAATGACTGAACTGAACTGAACTCGAATTTTATGGCCTGGTTATGCATAACGTGAAAATGCCTCATGTAGCAGGTAATCGTCTCATGCAGTTGGTAATTGCTTCAAATAAATATGGAGTGAGACAAGACTGTGCCCCTATACAGTAGTAGGGTTTTTAGCATATTTGCTGAAAACCTACATCTGTGTTTGGAGAGTTTTGATTTGATTCGATTTGATTTCACCAGTACAACTGGAGTGATTTGCAGGCAATAAGCTGGTTTTGCAGTTTGATGGGGCCCGGAAAACCATTACAAAGCAGTGGTATTGACATAGAAAAGAAATTGGACATGAGAATAATACATTTAAACAAGGGAGGAAAATATACGCTACAGGTTGCATAGAATGAATCCACTCTATAAATTGGAATTTTTTGAGGAAAAATGTGTAGGTTTTAGCCTCTACTACAAAATATGGAGATATTGTCAGGACTGAAGCCACAGGGAGTCGTGAAAGTACACGGTACCGTGAAGGTAAGAGCCGAGAGTCAGGTTTACTTCCAGCTCCGATGACAGTGTCCAGCGCCAGCGCGCCGCTAGTGCCAACAACCGCTTCGCCGTCGTCGGCACCAAGCACGGCTGTAGCGGCGCTAGGCACGTGGCATTATTCCCCCCCGTGAAAGAAAAGCACCGTCCCGATGGTAAGGTTCGAGGAGAGAAACAAAATTAGGTGTGAGATGAACTGCAATATCTCAAGGTCTCACTTGCAGGAAGCGCTCAGTCTCGCGAAAAGTACGGCTTTAAGCGCACCACATGCACAATTTCAGACCACTGACGCCCAACACTGACGGTCACAGTTCCACCTGGAATAACTTCGTAATTAACGCTGTTTAAGCGGCGCGGGACTTTATAGGGTCCAAAACACCGGTGGAGCAGTTTCTCGCACAAGCCTTTGTGGCGCACGGGGGTCCAAACCCACACTTGGTCCCCTGGTTCGTAGTGGACTTCCCTGTGCCGAAGGTTGTAGTGTCGAGCGTCGGTGGCGTGCTGCTCCTTTATGTGCAGGCGGCCCAGCTGACGGGCTTGCTCGGCCTGTTCTGCGAAATGGGCGGCATCGGGTTCGACCGCTTCATCCCCGCACGGCAGCATCGGGCCCAACATCGCGCGGGCCTCCCTGCCATATACGAGACGGAACGTCGTAAACTTCGTGGTGTCCTGCGGCGCCGTATTGTAGGCGAAGGTGACATACGGCAGGGTCTCGTCCAAGATTTTATGTTCAACGTCGATGTACATTGTGATCATGTCCGCCAAAGGTTTGTTGAATTGTTCGGTTAGGCCATTTGTCTGAGGGTGATACGCTGTTGTTGTGCGATGCTCGGTATGGATGAAAGTTAAGGTATCCCGCAGTAGCCATGCTGTAAACGCCTTTCCTCCGTCAGCAATGATGGTCGACGGTGCACCGTGTCTGAGCACAATGTTGTTCTTAAAAAATCGAGCAACTTCGCTGGCAGTACCTCGGGCAAGGGTCTTCGTTTCAGCGTAGCGTGTTAAGTGGTCTGTGGCGACTACAATCCACTTGTGTCCGTTCGAGAATAAATTGAATGGGCCTAAAAGGTCCATGCCCACTAGCTCGAAAGGTGTGAGGGGTGGTTCGATAGATTGTAACATGCCGGATGGCTTGAGCACGGGTTTTTTTCGCCGCTGGCATTTTCAACAAGTGTGTACGCACCATCTAACGTTCGGAGAAAGATGTGGCCAGTAATAGTTCTGCCGGATTCGGTTTAGGGTGCGTGTAAAGCCAAGATGACCTGATGTTGGTTCGTCGTGGCAGGCTAGGAGGATTTCGTGCCTTAGATCAGCCGGTATGACTAGCAGGTATGTTTTTGCACTCGGCGTAGAATTTTTCTATAAAGCACCCCATTGCGGAGTCAATACGACGACAGCCCCCGAGCTACATACCGGGGTATTGTAGGATGCCCACCTTCAAGGTGATCAATAATCAGTCGCAGATCGGCGTCGGCACGCTGTTTGGAAACGAGGTCGGACGTAGTGACTGCTCCAAGGAAGCTGTCGTCGTCGGTGGCATCTGATGCAGGAGGGCTGACGGGCGCGCAGGACAGGCTATCAGCATCGGTGTGCTTTCGGCCAGGCTTATAAATAACATCGAAATCGAACCCCTGCAGGCGCAATGCCCAACGAGCTAAGCGGCCACAAGGATCGTTAGGTTTTTCAGCCAACACAACGAGTGATGGTCAGTGATGACACGAAACGGTCGGCCATAAAGGTCCGGGCGGAAATTGGCAGCGGCCCATAGTACCGCCAAACATTCTTTTTCAGTGGTGGAATGGTTACAGTCGGCACGGGAAAGTGCACGGCTGGCGTAGGCAATTACTTTCTCGACCCCGTCTTGGTGCTGAACTAGAATGGCACCAAGGCCGACGTTGCTCGCATCCGTGTGTAACTGTGTCGGCATCATCGTCAAAATGTGCCAGGATCGGGGGGTGACTGGAGCCGGCGTCGTAACTCGTCGAAAGCCATCTGCTGCTCGGCGCCCCAGGAAAATGATGCGTCATCTCGAGTCAGGAGTGTCAGAGGGCTGGCCATCTGTGCAAAGTTTTTAATAAAGCGACAATAATAGGAGAACAGGCCCAAAAACCGTCGGACTGCTTTTTTGTGGGCGGGGACGGGAAAGGCAGCAACGGCAGCAAGTTTCTCAGGGTCAGCTCGGATGCCATCAGCACTTACGATGTGCCCAAGAAACTTCAGTTCGGTGAACCCGAAGTGGCACTTTTGAGGCTTGAGGGAAAGGTTGGCAGACCGGACGGCTTCGAGAACGGTTCTCAGGCGGGGCAGGTGTTCCGTGAACGTCGGTGAAAAGATTATCACGTCGTCGAGATAAACAAGGCATGTCTGCCACTTAAGACCTTTGAGCACAGTGTCCATCATCCGCTGGAAGGTGGCAGGAGAACAGCAGAGCCTGAATGGGAGGACGCGGAATTCATAGAGCCCATCTGGTGTTACGAAGGCACTTTTCTCACGGTCCCTCTCATCAAGTTCAATTTGCCAGTAACCACTCCTGAGGTCAATGGAGGAGAGTTAATTGGCTCGGCGAAGTCGGTCGAGGGCGTCATCGATCAGTGGCAGCGGATAGATGCCCTTTGTCATACAGTTAAGTTTCCGATAGTCAACGCTGAAACGAAGTGTTCCATTTTTCATTTTAACGAGGACTACAGGCGACGACCATGGGCTGCTTGAAGATTGAATCACGCCATCGGCGAGCATCTCCTTGACGTGCTGTTGGATAGTGTCTCTCTCCTAGGAGACACACGATAGGGCTGCTGATGGATGGGTCGAGTGCCTTCATGCGTGATAATAAGTGCTTAATGACTGACGTTTGCTGCACTTTAGACGAAGACGTCAAACACGCTCGAAACTCCATCAATAGATCCTGAAGTTGCCTCTTTTCAGCGGAAGAAAGGCTAGAATTGATATCGACATCGTGTACGGCATCATCTGGTTCGGTGCCAGGCGTAGCTTCCTCGGAAGCAAAACATTCGGCGACTTCCTGCAGATGGTCGATGTAAGCGATGACAGTGCCACCGAACAGATGTCGATGTTCATTGGGAAATTTGGTGTCAAGCACCTCCGTCTCTGCCACGAAGGAACCAAAGATATCTTGCCACAGAAACTCCTAAGGCAAACGAGAGGGAGACATTCGGCTCAACAACCCGGAGGCCGTGATGTGGCTTGTCACAGGTAACACCGGCGAGGATGCTGGCACGTGGTGCTACTGTGAGGCTACCATCGGCGACTCGCAGCGTGGAGTGGGACCCACGGTACTCATGCTTTTCGGTACTCAGTTTGGCGGAAAATGTCACCAAGCGGTTAGGGAGATCAATAGTGGCACCGTGCTCACGAAGGAAGTCGATGCCAAGAATAACATCGCGAGATCATTCGCGTAGAACAAGAAAAGTCGCGACAAATGTGCAGCCTCGCACCGTAACCCGGGCTGTACACATACCCAGTGGTGCAACCATATGTCCGCCTGCCGTACGTATGTCTGGTCCGTTCCATGGCGTCATCACGTTTCTCAGTGTCCTTGTAAGCCGCCCGCTAAGGATGGAATATTCGGCTCCCGTATCAACTAACGCGCTGACCTCCTTCCTGTCGGCGATAACAGGGATGTCCAGGGAAACCTGGCCAAGACCAGGGCCCGTCGAAGTCGGTTCAAAGTGAAGAGAGCGATATGGCGGCGGAAGCCGGACGGCAGTTGGGTGGCCGGCGTCGGGACGATTCAATGTCGACGGCAGGTCGGAGTGAAGCGAGCGGTGCGGCGGCGGAAGCTGGGCGGCTGTTCAGCGGTCTGAGTCGGGCGGTTTAAGCGACACGGCGGTGATAACTGGTCGGCGATGCGGACGACGTCGGGGCGAACTGGTCTGTGCGGCGAAACCTGAACAGGAATTCGGCGTTCGACGTCGGGGCGAATCGAGCGGTGCGGCGATGGAAGCTTTGCGGCGAATCTTTGTGCGGCGGCCTCGCCCCCAAAGGTCGCCGGAGCTAGTTTTCCCGAAGAGGGCTCGCTCGAGGAACCAAGGCGTCCAGCGGTATACTGTGTCCCAGAGGGCAAAGAGCGATGAGGCGAAGTCGAGCGCGACTCTCGACGAGGAGTATGTGGCAGACTACGCTGGCGAGTGACGTACTCTGCGATGTCCTGAGGCTGCTGACCTGGCCGTGGACGAGGGCTGTCGGAGGAAAATCTTCTCATGCCCATCTGGCAATAAGGGCACCGCCGGTAGAGGTGACCTGCCTCGCCACAGCGGTAGCAAAGAGGACAATTATCTGGAGCGCGCCAGAGGTCAGTCTTCAGGGGCGACTGGAGCCGATCTGCCCAGAGGGGCAGCGGTTCCGCAGCGTGCACAGCGATTTGAGGTGGCGTGTAAGGCGAAGAGGTAGGTAGCAGAGCAGGGCGGCGTGTGACATCAGCATAACTCATCGGCTGCGTGAGGCCCGGGTGCGGCGGTTGAACGACTGTACTTATCGGTGGCGTAAGTGCGTTCTGGACCTCGTCACGCATGGTGCTGGGCGGAGAAGCCGGACCTGGGTCAAATGTTCCATGAAGTTTCTGCAGCTCCTCGCGAACAACGGTGCGAATGAGGTCGCGAAGGGAGCTCAAGTCTGCCCGGGATTGTAGTCGGTGCGATCAGTCGGCGGTGGTACGGAGAGGGCATTCAATGGCCGAGCATACTGACTGCACCGCTGCTGTAGCAGTTTCTCCATGATCACAGCTTCAGACAGAAACGCCGCGACGGTGGCGGATGGGTTCCGCACGAGGCCTGAAAAAAGCTGTTCTTTGACGCCGTGCATCAGGTGCCACACCTTCTTCTGTTCACTCATGGAAGGGTCGGCGCGATGGAAAAGGCGCATGACGTCTTCAACGTACATTGCGACCCATTTTCTGACGCTGAACCCGAGAGGTTAGGGCACGCTCCGCGTTCTCCCGGTGGTCACTGTTGGCGTACGTGCCGAGGAGTTGGCTTCGGAAGACCGGCCACGTAGAGAATGCGGCCTCACAGTTCTCGAACCACGTCCGAGCAGCATTTTCAAGGCTAAAGTAGACGTTTCGCATTTTTGCAGCGTCGTCCCAGCCGTTAAATATTGCGACCCTTTCGTAGTGAGCTAGCCAGTCCTCGGCGTCTTCAAAGTGCTCACCGTGAAATGGCTTAGGGGTACGTGGGGTCTGAAGGATGAGACAGAACGAAGGGGTGGGTGGGACAGTTGTGGTATGGGCGGCCGGTGTCGTTGCCATAGCTAGGTTAGAAGCTAGGGGCTCTTCGTCAAGAGGGAAAGTCTCGGGGCATAAGCCTCGGAGCCGCCGGCTTACACGATGAACTGGAGTGGTTACGAGAGGCGGCCACGTCGGGTCGTCCGCAGGAGAAGGGATCATCAATGGCACCTCCACCAGTGTCACGACTGAAGCCACAGGAAGCCGTCAAAGTACACGGTACCGTGAAGGTAAGACCCAAGAGTCAGGTTTACTTCCAGCTCCGATGACAGTGTCCAGCACCAGCGCGCCGCTCGTGCCAACAACCTCTTCGTCGTCGTCGGCACCAAGCACGGTTGTCGCGCGGTGCTAGGCACGTGGCAGTATGAAGTAAGGGCATATAGATTATTCACCCAGGCATGCTGAAGGTTCTCTAATGTACACTTTATACAGATGTACACGAATAATGTTACGATGTGTACCCTAGACATCGCAAGACGACGAGTTTGCTTTGTGTGCTGGGTCGAACGACTACGACACTGAAGCTTAAGCCGTTGTTGCCGCTGTATATGGGGATGTATCGAGTGGTATGGTTAGAGAGCCAAGCTTGCTGCCACTTCAGAACTCCAGGTCGTGGTCCCCGGATAGTTATATCCGGCACACTCCACCAAAATGTTACGGGGCGATCTCGAGCGGAAATACGCTTAGTTCAACGTCAGCAGCACGTCAGAGTACACCAGAGCACACCAACACAACAGCCTAATCTTCAGTGTCGTCATCGTTCGACCCAGCACACAGAACATCCTCGTCCTCTTTCGACATCTCAGCTACATGCCGTAAAATAACAAGCAAAATAGACACATCAATTATTGCTACACAATCAATACGTTATAGAGAAATGTTTAACATTTGTCGGCATGTCAGTCTGCACTCAAAAGTTCATAAGTAACAAAATGAAAATACCTCACAGCTCAACTAAATAGCGCCGCAATTCTTTGAATTAAAATTTTCAGTGTATTTATGTTTGTTGAGTATATGAGAAATATTATGTTTTAGTGTTTGGAGCTTATTATCACCATCATCATTATCATCATCATCAGCCTAACTATATCTACTTTAGGTCGAACGCCTCTGCCATATTCCTCCAATTAACCCGGTACTGTGCTAGCCGCATCAACTTGGCCCCTGCGAACATCTTAACCTCACTCGCCCACCAGACTTTCAGCGCCCCTGCTACGCTTTCCTTCCCTTTGAATCCAGATTGTTACCATGAGCGAGCATCAGCCAACCTCTCTTGGCACCATATGTCCTGTCTATGCCCATTTCTTCTTTATCTACACTAAAATGTCAGTAACTTGAGTTATTTCACTGACCCAGAATGCACGTTTCCTACCTCTTAATGTTACCCCTACCATTTCTCGTTTCATACCCCTCGGCGTTGTCCTCAACTTAAGTAGAACCCTCCTTGTTAGCCTCCATGTTTCAGCCCCATAGTTGAGTGCAGGTAAGATGCAACTGTTGTACCCTTTCTTCTTGAGCCACACAGGTAAGCTGCTAGTCATAATCTGCGATGCTTACCAAATGCGCTCATCTCAAATCTTATTCTCCTTGTTATTTACCTTTCATGGTCCGGATCTGAGGTTTCTCCCTGTGCTAAGTAGACATATTCGCCTAATATTTCCAGTTCTTCGCTATCTAACAAGAAGTGCCGTTCCTTCAAGAGGCTATTTTACATTACCTTATACTTCTGCATATTGATTTTCAAGCCTACCTTTCTACTTTTGCTAAGTCATGAATCATTATTTGCAGCTCATCCTCTGAGTTACTTAGCAAGGCTATGTCATCAGCAAATTGCACAATACTGAGGTATTCTCCATCTACCTTTATCCCAAACTGCTCCCATTCTAATTCTCTGAATACTTCTTCAAGCAAGCTGTGAATAGTACTGGAGAGATTGTGTCTCCTGGCCTAAAACCTTTCTCTATAGGAATTATGTTACTTTATGCAGAACAATGTAGCCCTTATATATATTGACATATATGCCCTGCATCGCTGGAAGTTGAAGATGACAACGATCAGCAACAGTGACACAGAAGAAGACAAAGTCGTAACAACGATTGATGCTAGAATAAGGTCGACGCTGCAGTGTTTCTGAGTTTTGTGTGCTGTGCCAGACTGGACTAAAATTCGTGGACTAACCTTGCCACGTATCATCTTGGTGGAGGTGAATCAAGATCCCCGTACGCGCCGATTAGACCATTTACGCTGCCAAAAGCTGGATTTACGAAGCGGGCCCGCCACCTATCCGAGATCATAACCACGTCTCAAACAGCCACGATGACCACCGAAGCAGCCCCTACTACCGCGGAACATCGGCTCAGCCAGTTGTTGTAACGAAAATTCGCCACCCTCCCATCTTTAATGGCGACGACAATCCAGACGTTGACGATTGGCTTGATGAGTATGAGCACTTCAGCTGGAACAACCGCCATCATGCTCGCTAGCATCATCTTTTATTTGGCGGGAACAGCCCGATCATGGTTTTAAAACCACGAACAAGAGCTTTTTACCTGGGATACCTGCAAGTGCTAGCTTAAGGACTTGTTCGGGAAACCAACTGGACGCGCTCTGGCTGCAAAAGCGGAACTTTCTTCTCGTGTTCAATCCCCCACGGAGTCCTACCTCGCCTATATTCAGGATGTGCTTGCGTTGTGTCGCAAGATTAACACCTCCATGCCGGAAAGTGATAAGGTAGGGCATATCCTCAAGGGTATCGCGAATGATGCGTTCCACATCCTATTCTGCATGGATTGCTGTACCGTCGACTCGGTGCTCTAAGTCTGCCGAAAATTGGAGCAGGCTAAACAAAGACGTCTCGTACATCGCTTTGAGCGTCTTCCGAACACGGCGGCTACCTCATCCTGCGATGACCTGGACCCTTTGCACCAACCCTCCCATCCCACGACCGTCACTCGGATCGTCCGCAGAGAACTTGAGACCCTAACTCCTGCACCACTCTCTTCTCCGCTGCCCGACACCATTGCCATGATACAGGCCGTTGTCCGCCAGGAACTTGCAAACGTCGGCCTCTCCTCTAGCTCCGTGCCGCCCCCGCCACCATCGCACCCTGTTCCTTTAGTGGCTCCTACAACCACCAGCACAGCCTCCCCACGTCGCTACCGTGGTCACAACCCTGCAGAGTGGCGCACCTCAGACGACAGACCAATCTGCTTCATTTGCTGTCGAGCCGGCCACACTTCGCGGTATTGACGTAGCCGTACTTTCCCCACCCCTAGCTTCTATTACAACGCTGACCGTCGGCATTACTATGGACCTCGACGCTTTGTCGCCCCACCAGAGGAGCCCCGCTCCGCCTATGACCGACCTGCACACTCTCCTCCTTAACCAGATGAACCTCGAACCGAAACCATCCAAACTGCTCGTCGCTACAGCCGATCTCCATCTCCCCGGGCTCATCGATCCCGTTCACCTGCACCTCGTCGCGGCTCGTCCCAATCATACGCCGGCACCTACTCGGGAAACTAGCGAATGCAGCGCCCGGAAGTGACGCTGCATTACCGACCCGGACTGTCAACTCGGAACTGACCCTCGCACCCAGGCGTAATCTCATTGACATTCTTGTGGACGCAGTCTCAGTTTCTGCCCTTATTGACACTGGCGCCCACATTTCCGTCCTCAGTTCCTCGCTCCGTCAACGCCTCAACAAAGGCCTCGCACTCGCTCCCTCATCTACCGTTCGTGTTGCTGATGGCAACACAGCTACTGTGTTTGGTATGTGTACTGCGAAAATTACCATTGCCGACCGCCATATCCCTTTGCTATTTACATTCCTCACCAGTTCCCCTCATGACGTTATATTAGGACTCGACTTTTTAACTGCACATTCCGCGCTCATTGACTGTTCTTCTTGACTGCTTCATCTTGACCTCCCACTCTGTCCTGACAAGCAGGCCTCTGATACTTCAACGCTCCGTCTCCGCTCCTCTACATTTACTCGTCTGCCACCAGAAGCTGCAGTGTATGTGCTCATGTCGCCTTTCCCCTCCGTTCCTGCTGGCGACTACATTGTTTGCCCCATAACCGACGTGACACTGCAGCGTAGAATCGCTCTCCCTCATACCATTGTGCACGTAGAAAATAACAACGCTTACATTTCAGTCTTGAACTTCAGCCTTTTTGTGCACGTTCTTCCTGAGGGCATTACTCTCGCCGAACTGACCCCACTGTCTGACGTCACTGTGGCCGCTCTTTTACCTGACCCTGACGCTAAAGTGTCGACACGACCTGCACTGTCCCCACCTCCGGAGGCCCGCATATCTGGAATGGTCGCACCTAACTTGCGCCCTGTCCGCGCTACAGCACTTACGAGCCTTCTGACTTCGTACAGCGATATTTTCGATTTTGATGACCGCCCCTTAGGACAAACGTCCCTCGTTACACATCGCATCGATACCGGTGACGCCAGCCCAATTCACAGACGACCCTATCGAGTCGCCATTTCTGAACGCCGCCTCATACAAGATGAAGTGGACAAGATGTTAGCAAAAAACATTATAAAGCCTTCGAGCAGTCCCTGGGCGTCGCCTGTCGTGCTTGTTAAAAAGGACAATGCCTGGAGGTTTTACGTTGATTACCGACACCTGAACAAAATTACCAAGAAGGACGTTTACCCGCTCCCCAGGATAGATGATGCCCTCGACTGCTTGCACGGTGCCAGCTATTTCTCTTCCATTAATCTTCGTTCCGGTTATTGGCAGATCGCAGTCGACGAACGAGACCGAGAGAAGACCGCCTTCGTCACTCCTGATGGCCTGTATCAACTCAAGGTGATGCCTTTCGGCTTGTGTAAGGCGCCCGCAACCTTCGAGCGCATGATGGACTCTCTCCTGCGCGGCTTGAAATAGACAACGTGCTAGTGCTATCTCGATGACGTCATTGTATTTTCCTCTACATTCGACAGCCATCTTCATCGCCTTGATGCCATTATTGGCGTCTTCCGAAGAGCTGGTGTTCAGCTGAACTGGAAGAAATGTAGCTTCGGCCGACGTGAGCTCAAGATGCTCGGTCACGTGGTCGACGCCCGTGGCGTTCAACCCGATCCAGACAAAATACGTGCTGTAAGTGCATTTCCTTCACCCAGTTGTACCAGTGACGCACGCAGTTTTCTTGGGCTTTGTTCCTATTTTTGGCCGTTTGTACCCAACGTCGCGGAGACGGCTCGTCCACTCACCAATCTTTTGATGAACGACACTCCATTTTGCTTGGACCAAGAACAATCCCAAGCCTTTTCTGCGCTCATTGCAGCCCTCATTAACCCGCCCGTCCTGGCACACTTCAATCCTTCGGCACCAACGGAGGTACGCACCGACGCCAGTGGTCACGGTATTGGTGCCATACTCGCCCAGCAGCAGATGGGTCGCACTCGCGTCATTGCTTATGCCAGTCGCCTCCTTTCTGCGGCTGAACGGAATTACTCCATCACAGAACGTGAGTGCTTAGCCCTCGTGTGGGCCATTACAAAGTTTCGCCCTTACTTGTTTGGCCGCCCGTTCTCCGTCATCACAGACCACCATGCCTTATGCTGGCTTTCTACGCTGAAGGACCCTACTGGTCGCCTGGGCCGTTGGGCCCTCTGCCTTTAGGAATACACTTTTTCTGTCGTCCACATGTCTGGCCGGCTGCACGCTGACGCCGATTGCCTGTCCCGCAACCCGGTAGATCCGCCACCTGCGAGCGACTGTGACGATGACACATATGTGTTGGCCATCTCTGACCTTTCAAACATTCGCCATGAGCAGCGCTTAGATCCGAAGCTTAGCAGCATTATCAATCGCCTCAGCACTGATCACTTTGACGCTACCTTAGCTCTGTTTGTGCTCCACAACGGCACCTTATACCGACGGAATATGCGACCAGATGGCACCGAGCGTCTGCTCGTAGTCCCCGAACGCCTGCGTACCACCGTTCTTGAACAGCTGCGCGACGCACCTACAGCGGGTCATCTTGGCGTATCTCGAGAAGCCAGGCCTCTATCGCTCTGTTCGTCGTTACGTGGCTTCTTGTTACCGGTGTCAGCGACGGAAGAAGAACTCGGTTATGCCTGCTGGATCCCTGCAGCCGATCGACATCCCAGTAGACCCGTTTTCCCGAGTTGGTCTTGATCTCCTCGGGCCTTTTCCACTTTCTGCGTCGGGGAATAAATGGATTGCCGTGGCCACGGATTATACTACACGCTACGCTGTCGCCCGAGCGATACCCACCAGCTGTGTAACTGAGGTGGCTGCGTTTTTTCTCCACGACGTCATCCTGCTCCATGGTGCTCCTCGCCAGCTGCTCACTGACCGTGACCGTTGCTTTCTTGCTCGAGTAGTCGACGAAATTCTTCGGTATAGCTCCATCAAGCACTATTTTAGCACCGCTTACCATCCACGAACGAACGGCCTCACCGAACGCCTCAACCGCACGCTCACGGACATGCTGTCAATGTATGTCTCGGATGATCACTGTGACTGGGATATTACTTTGCCGTTTGTAACGTTTGCGTACAATTCCTCTCGTCACGACACAATGGGCTGCTCACCCTTTTATCTTCTATACGGCCGTGACCCTCCCCTTCCGTTTGACAGCGTACTGCCTCCCACCGCTAACGCCAGTTCTTACGTTCGTGACGCCATCTCCCGAGCTGACGCCACCCGTGTTATCGCTCGCCGCCGACTAGCTTCCTCCCAAAGTTCTCAAAAACGGCGCCATGATTCTCGCCACCGGGATGTCCACTACTCTCCAGGCTCTCTTGTCTTGCTCTGGACTGCCGCTCGTAAAGTAGGGCTGTGTAAGAAGCTCTTGCCACGCTACGCAGGACCCTACCGTGTTTTACGGCCAGTCACTCCTGTGACATACGAGATCGCCCCTGTACATCCGCCACAACAGTCATCTATGCCACGCACCGAGATTGTTCATGTCGTCCGAATGAAGCCGTACTACCCCTTTAGTAGTTCGTCCTAGTGCGCACCGGGACTGTGCTTTTCGTGGGGGGGTAATGTGACATATATGCCTTGCCTCACTGGAAGTTGAAGATGACAACGATCAGCAACAGTGACACAGGAGACAAAGTGGTAGCAACGATTGATGCTAGAATAAGGTCGACACTGCTGTGTTTCTGCGTTTTGTGTGCTGTGACAGCCTGGACTAACCTTCGTGGACTAACCTTGGTAGACTAACCTTCGTGGACTAACCTTCATGGACTAACCTTGCCACGTATCAATATCTTCCAGCACTTTCACGTACTGCTTGTCTGCACACTGATTTCGCAATGCCTGCATGACCGCCGAGGTTTCTACTCAGTCAAATTCTTTTTCGCAATTAATGAATGCTATGTGTAAGGGCTGGTTATCTTCCGAGTATTTTTCAATCACCTTGTTGATGGTACGGATATGATTGATGGTAGAGTACCCTTCCGAAAGACTGCTTGATATTTTATTTGGTTGCAGTCTAAGGCTGTCCTGATTCTGTTAGCGATTACCTTGGATAATATCTTACACGTAACAGACAGTAGGCTGATTGGTCTGTAATTTATGAAGTCCTTACCATTCATGTCTTATGAATTTCGATAATGTTTGCGTTCTTTCATGGTTCGGGTACCGTAGATGACACCAGGCACTGCGTATACACAGTTGCCAGTGTTTCTAGCACTATAAGCCCCCGTCCTTCAGTCAATTTGTAGTTACCTGATCCTCTCCAGCTGCTTACCGTCTTTTCATAGTATCTAATGCTTTCTTCGTGCTTCGTCACTGGCAGAATGTCGGACTGCATTTCCCTACCGCCAATCTCAAATTGTCCTGACATCTTTGGCTACTGTAGAGACCACTATAAACCTCATTGGCTACTTTGACTATCTTGTCTTTATTCGTGATGACATTGTCCGTAGTTCACCTAAGCGCATGCATCTGATTGTTTCCTAAGTAAAATTTCGTCTTCATCGCTTTAAGGCTTTCCGCCGTTCTTTACAGCATGCTCAATTTAGTCCATGTTACACTTCCTTATAAGGCCTCTGCACTTGTTGATTAACTTTGATATCTCTGCGAATTCTATCTGGTCTGTTGGATTGAAAGCTTTCATACTTTGGCGTTTCATAAGTCCATCTTTCGTCTCCTTAGACAGCTTACCCATATCCTCTTTAACTACCCTAACTTCTACAGCGCACTCAGTAATGATATCTCTGAAATTATTGTTCATTGCTTCTAGGCTAATGTCGTCATCCTCGGCTAGGCTGAATATCTGCTCTGTAACGAGATCCTGAGCTCTTCTGCCCTCCCCCTAACCGCTAATTCGTTGATGGACTTTTTATTACTACTCTGTTTCGTTCCCTCTCCAGATCTAGACTAATCGAGACCTTACCATCCTGCGTTCACTTTATCCCACTTTTTCGACTGTCTGCCTGCATAATGGCGGGGTTAGAACACATTATAAAAGCAATAGTCTCCCGTTAGCACTTTAACATATTCACTTCCAATTATTCCGTTTACTGAAGACGGTGTTTATAATTCTTAAGTTATTGCGCTCTGCAAACTCAACCAGTAACTCCCCGCTGTTATTCCTGAGCCAATGCATTAGTCACCCACTGCCTGGTCTCCTGCCCGCTTTATCCTTACTTTGGCTTTGAAGTCGCACATTATTACAGCATACCGCGTCTTTCCTTTACGCATAGCCAATTCTAGATCTTCTTAGATGCTTTCAACTGGCTGGCCATCATGACTACATGTAGGTGCGTAGGCCTGTACAATCTTCAGTTTATACTGCTTATTAAGCTCAATTACGAGGCCTGTCACCCTCTCATTGTTGCTATAGTATTTATCTATATTACCAGCTATATACGTATTGACAAGAAAACCTACTCCTAGCTCTTCTCCGGTAAACCTCAATAACACAGTACATGCCCGTCCTTCAGTACATTATATGCCTTATCCGGCTTCCTGACCTCGCGAAGCTCTATGACATCCCATGTTATACCCTCTAGTTCCTCTAACAGCACTGCTAAAATAGCTTCACTAGCTAGGGTTCTAGCGTAAATGTTGCCAGGGTCAGTTTCCAATGGCGGCTGTCCAGCGGAGCCAGAGAATGTTAGCACAGCCCGCTGCGTCACAGATATGAACGCAGGCGTGGTCAGTTGTTCCGCTGCCGCTGGTGACTGCGGGCCGGCGTTCTGTATTAGTAATCATGTATAGGTGGCAACCAATTACTGCTTCAGGGTGGCCAACTCCTGTTCGGGTGGGAGAGTGCGTTGGTGGAGGTGTTCACTGGAATCAGTTTGCACCCCAAGCCTGTTTATGCATTTCTATCGACGGGCGGAATTTTTTACGTTTTTTATCCAATGCAGTTTGGCGCGGCATTGGGATTGGAACCACTCTCCTCTTGCATGGGAGGCGGATTTTCTACCTCTACGCCACCGCTGCTTCTTATAATTAGCTCTAAAATGATAGATAAATAAGTATCGGTGCTGCGAGTATTAACAGAAGAATCTTTACTTTTTATGGACGCCGTTAGTTGTGGCGGTGAGCTTCAGATGTCGCGGTGAGTTCAGAGCTTCAGTTCAGATTAGCCGAAAAAACTCCCTGAATTTCGTGCTCATCCACAACTTCAGTTTCACTACCAGGGTATCAAATAAAGTTTTGAATTTTAAATGGTTTATTTTTTGCTGCGAAGATAATTGCAGGACTTCAGAGAATGCTGTTACCCTACAAGTTACTGCGCCAGAGCCCATGCTACCTCTTTTATTGCGAAAGTATCACTACTCTAGGTTTCGAGCCTTCAGCGTAGCGCGGCGGTAGCCACGTCTTACCCACGTGACCTGTGACGCCACACCCCACGTGACGCTAGGCTGAGAGCTCTACTCCCAGCTCAAGCGGTCAGCGTAGCGCGGCAGTAGCCACGTCTTACCCACGTGACGCTGTGACGTCACACCCCACGTGACACAAAAGCGAGAGATGGGCTCCTACTAAAACGGTCGGCGTGGCGCGGTCGGAGTCGCGGCTCAGTTGGCAGGAGCTGCCAATTTGGGTCTCTGGTTTCACATGGGACGATTATGTCAGAATCAGCCTGCTAGGACCATGGCCTTCACGTTATCGCTATAGGCAACTAAGGTACGTTCACACGCCTTGGTTAATGCTGGGCTTTATATGTGGCTTAGGAAGAAGAAAAAGAGAATAAGAACGCTCAGTCACTCGCAACTAATGCTTTCGCTCAATATTGGGTTCAGCAGCATTGAACTCTTGTAATTTTTTTATTCCCACGCGGTCTCATTCGCGTTTGTTATGTTGAGACGCATTTTCACAGCTGCTGCAATCACCCTTCAATTGTGATGAAGTAAAACTACAAGCACAATTAAAAATTACTGTAAAGCTGGGACTTCGGAAAATTGCCATTCAGAGCTTCCTGAAAATTTTTTACGGGACCTTGGAATTTCTAATGTTGGTTCAGCTTGTGCTAAGCGACTGCCAACTGATGTGGGCCGACATACAGTTGCCATGAGGCTTGCTAGAGACTAGATGCTAGACACGTAGAGAACGTGGGTTTTAGTTTACTAAAATATTGCTAACGAAGCTATAATAGTTTTAATAAACGATCGCTTCATCGTTGATCACTCGGCAAAAAAACGCCATTGCGGTTAGTCAATCCAATTCGGAGATCTATTTATTTGACAGGTACTGCCAGCATTGTTATCAGGCTGGCAGTACATTAGTTCTGAAATATCTCGATTCCAGTTAATACTTGTCCAAGATTTCATCGCAGTAATGCAGCAGTTTAAGAAGGCATTAACGTAACAATTATTACAGCCATTATCATTATGCCAACAGCGGCGAATACACATCAAATACCACTCGCGCTGATCATTACACTTCTACCTTGCTGTACAGATGCTGAAACACCCGCCATATTTTTACTGATTGATTATTCTCAGCTGCACGTTTCGTACACTTCACATTCTATACGCCCCGTGCACTGCATATGGATGGATGGATGGAATATAGGAGCGTCCCGTTTGAAACGGTGTGGTAGCAGCAGCTATCATGCTCATTTTTCTCCTTATATCTTAATTATTGTTTTATGTTGGTTAACTATACCACCATTCTATTTATTACATTTTTGTTTCTAAATTACTAACATTATGTCACTTCTCTGCATTTAAGCAACCAATCATCCAGTCGCTTTTTGCTAGCTTCCATCGCCGGTTTATTCACCCGGCCACAGGTATCTCTAAACCCCAGAGCTTCAGGAACAGTGACTGCGCCTGCATCAACTTCCGGATGGATACCATTACAGTCGAGTATAATATGGTCAATTGTTTCACTGGAGTTACCACATACAGTCCATGCGTCATCTTCATTGTTTTCGTTTCGAAAGTACGTCAGAGAAACGAGTTGCCACTGCTAATCCGTCGCTGCAGGAACTGCCGACCTGCGGAGAGGTGATTTATTTCTACAGCTTCTGCGAATTTCGTCTACGGTGGCTAGACACATAAGAGTTCAGTTCAGTTCAGTTCAGTCGTTCAGTCGTGTCCGAATCTTCATGACCCTATGGTCCATGTCACGCCAAGCTTTGCGGTCTCTCACTATCTTCCTAACATCACATAACTTTATCTACAGCGCCTCGAGGATGCCATCTAACCATCGTGTTCGCTGCCTACCCCTCTCCGGCGACCCTCAACCTTTCCCAACATCAAATCATTCTCCAGCTACTCCTCTCTTCTCATCAGATGACCAAAGCAGCTGAGCTTTAACTTTAAATTTGACCCTCCAATGAGCAGTCGGGGTTTAACATATGATTTAGGGCCCATTTAACTATTAGGCCAAATCACGCTGCAGCCATCTAGAAGAGACTACTAGAATGTAAAGCTAAAAGACCAGCTTCATTGTTGGTATGTTTAACCGGCTGATGAATTACTTCAAAGAGATCTTCCCTGTTCTTTTCAAAGAAAGCCTTTAATGTCTCATCGTTATCAGCAGGAGCGGTTGGCAGTGGCTGTCACTATTTCCAGGGAAACAGTTAAAAATAAATAAAACATGTCTCCACCGTGAATTGAACCTCCATCCCTTGGATCCCCAGCCGAGCGCTTTACGAACTGCGCCGTGCCCCACATTTGTTCTTTATTGCCTGGCTCCGGATTGTGAAAAGTTCATCATTATTCCCCTTGTCTATCGTCAGGATAGCGGGATTCAGAAAGAAACAGATAATGCGCCTTTAATATCCTGTAAACGATTTATAGAAGGCTGGTGAAGTTTGATGCGTTCAGCTAGATGCTGGTTGTGCTCGACAAGGAGAGCGCGATGTAGCGTCCCGACAGGTCATGATGTCACTAGGCTAATTATGCATATACGAAGCAGACCGCGCCGGCCGTCCGATCCAGGCGTCCGTGCGGCGCCTTTCATTTGCTCTTCCTCGAACGCCGCACCACACAGCAGAGAGAAGCAGACCCAGATACCTAGGAGGCGTTAGTACCGCAGGCATCAGCGGCGTTTGAAATTGATTTACAGGATAACAAAGGCGCAGTATTTGTCACACTTCTCCGCGGACACATGTACCACGCCGTAAAGAAAGGGAGGAAGGTGGGGGTGAAAGCAGAGAGGGAAATAGAAGTGCCGTATTGGAGGGCTACGATCCACCGCGCTATAATGGCTTTCAACTCATCGCACTTTAGTGGACCAAACTGCCCTCTAGAATTTTTGTTTTCGATGTTTTTATTTAGCCTTCTTTTGCTTATCCAGTGCATTTCATGTGCACATAGTGACAAACCTTGATCAAATCAGAGAGAATGAGAGAGAGACCCTTTAATGGAAAGCGGAATTTAGCCGGCGTTTAGATTTCGTTGGCATGCTACTCTGTGTAGGAAGGGGAAATAGGGAGGGAAATAATGAAAAAGAATTGTGAGGAAAATAAAAGAAATGAAGGGTGAGATAAAATGCAGCCATTAAATACGTTTTAATGTGGTTCGTGGAGAAATGATTAAAATGAAATGATGAAATGCATAACCTGACAAATGTGCTTATAGAGTTCACAGCTTGCAAAATGTCTGTGGGTAATATGCAAGGTAGATATATAGTTTGTCAAGGAGTCTAATGTCTTTCAAATACGTAATTAAAAAGTTCATTGCAAGTCTCTGTTGACTAAGGCAGGCTAAGGTACCTAAAACAGTGTTCATACTTAAAGGCAGTGGGGAGAGTTGCTCTATACTATGTTCATAGTACGCACGCTCGTCAGCGTACGCACTCAAGTAGGATATGTTCCACAGTTCTAATCGAGCCCCAGTTGTCACAATACGGGCTGTTAATTTCACCAAAACGGTAGCGCAAGACATTTGTATATGCACAGTTTAAGCGAAGTCAATCGCCAGTAAGAGTTTCTAGTGGCGAAGAAATTTCGGAGAGAGTCTTGATCTTAGATGTGGGCCAACTGAGTAAAGAAACTGGTAGTGATGTTTCGGCAAGCTGCGAAGTCGATATTTCGTTTTGAATTTTTTAGGCAGTTGGGTTGCATCAGATGTCGCGAAGAAGGTCCGAATGTATATTTGATGTTGGTGGCATTTAAGAGCTGCTTCATCTGATTTTTTCATTGGCTTTATTATCACAGTGCGCTGTATATTGCTATGCAGTGGCCTGCGGCAATAGCCACATGATGTAGATACCCGATGTCAAGAGAAACAGGATGATGATTGATTTTCTTTAGCAGGTTATTGCAGAGATTGCATAGATGCTCTGGAATCAGTGAAGATAACTCATCTTCCGGGAGTATCGCGCAATATATAGGAAAGAGTTTCTTTATTGCCATCTAGCTCAGCTGTCGTAGAAGATATCTTCCGCTGCAGCCGGTGAGACAGGACATGGTTTTTTGAGGGTACATAAAGGCCACAGGAAGAAGTGCCTTGAGCTGTTGAACCGTCGGTGCATATGCGGATGTACTGCGCATATTCCTTGACAAAGTAGGCGAGGGCGGCTTGCAGAAGTGCTGCCTGTGGCACGTGGTTCTTCGTATCCAGGCCAGGAACAGACATATTCACCTTTAGAGACGATAACATCCGTGGGGGAAAGGTGAGTGGTAGTAGATTAGGTGGCTGAATAATAATATGGAGGGGCAGAAACTGTACAGCTTGACCAAAACCAGGGTTGCAGTGAGTTTGGTGGACACTGTGCAATAAATGCTTTTTCTCTTGTAGGACACGTCGGAGATGGGTACGCATAGCTTCTCAGGTGGCAATCACATCTAGCGGGAGACATCCTGCTTTTCCAAGTGTTACTGATACAGAGGATCCCTTTGTGAGTCCAAGGCATATCTGCAAGCAGTCGTTCCATGCGGCTTCAAGAATCTTCTTGCTTGTTGGAAGTAATCTTTGAAGCACCGGTCAATAGTGGCGTAACGCCCCTAGAACTTAGGCCTCTTCGAGCAGAACCATCGATTGGCAGTTGCTGACCCTCCGTGTTACCGCCATGAATCTGAAAACCTGCGACGCTGCAATGATTCTCTCACGGAGGTTTTTAATCCGAGGTGCTCAAGAGAGGTTACTGTTAATTGTAACAACTAAGAATCGGTGTGATCGTACATACGACAGTGACCGTCCACTAAGAAGGAGCGGGTATCAAGTCATTATTTTCCTTGTAAAGGTTATCGCTACACTATTTTCTGAGGAGAGGCGAAGACCCCGGGGAACGAGGTACAATGAGATGTGCAGTAACGCTCCCTTAATTCGTTGCTGCGTTGTATAACGCGAACGTAATGCACTCCAGACGCCAATATATAAAAAATTGTTATACGCACTCATCGTGGAAGGCTTCTTGTTGGCTTGAAGGCTTCTTGGCAATAATGAACAGGAGAGGGCTGAGCACAGCTCTCTGAGGTGCGGCCCTCTTCACTGCGGGAAAGAGAGTTTGACCATGTAGACTGCTCATAAAACTTTGCCGCTCTTATAGATAGTATTCAATCCAGTTGTAAAGCGTTCCGCCGAGGCCAAAGCTGCGAGACTTGCATGATGAAATACAGAGTCAAAAGCAGTCTTGATGCCAAGGAAAACGGCTGTCGGGATTCATTATTGATATAAACAGCGCGAACACGAAAACAAGGGACAAGAAACACGAAAGCCACAGTACATGCGCTGACTCACAACTAAGCCTAAGCCGTTTACTGCAAGGCCCAAAAAAACAAACATGAAGAAAAAACGAAACAGTCACGTGAAAAACCCCTGGGTTCACCTGCTGCATAAAAATTACTTTAAAAAATCACTTAAAAAAGACACTTCTTTCCTTGAAAGAGCAAGAGACGTCTTGCTGATAAACTTCACGAAACGAAACAGTCACGTGACTGTTTCGTTTTTTCTTCATGTTTGTTTTTTTGGGCCTTGCAGTAAACGGCTTAGGCTTAGTTGTGAGTCAGCGCATGTACTGTGGCTTTCGTGTTTCTTGTCCCTTGTTTTCGTGTTCGCGCTGTTTATATCAATAATGAATAAGTACCAACTCGCCCAACAAAGTATCTTGGTAGGCTGTCGGGATGTACCCAGCATGAAGGTACTCTTCACGTGATGACACAAGGGTAATAACAATACCATGCCAACCTGTTCTGGCGAAATCCGTTAATTTAAATGAGGATACTAATTTCGGTTCTCCAAGAGCCAAGTGACGCGTTTGGAAATCATTCGCTCCAAAAGCTTAGCTACGCAGCTCCGTAGGGCAATAGGTTGGAAGGATGCATAACCTGTTGGCTGTTTAGAAGGTTTCAAAAGGGCACAACTTTCGCCAACTTCCATTCCGTGGGTACGTAACTAGACATCCAGGAAGAATTGTAGTATTCCAGGAGTCGATGATGGGAATTGTGAGGTAGCTTTGTGATTGCGTCGTAGGTCACCTCATCATGGCCCGGAGACGTCCGTCTATTTAATTCCGTGATAGCTGTGGATAATTGTGAAAGGTAGGCCCATCGCTGGCACTGCCGCATTGGTGGATGCCTGGCAGTCCATCTGTTGAGTGTGCGGAAGTTCCTGACCCTGCGGACAGTAGTCTGAAGTATTCTTCTGAGATGTCTTTAATGGATTTTCGTTCATACGGAGATAGTTCTGTGAAAGGGGGAAGCTGTTGGAGGGGTGTGCGCATACCGCGAACTTTCAGCGACATTTTGGCTACTATTGGCGCACATCCAGCATAGAACAAAAGTCATGCCATCTTTTCTGACTAAGTTTATCCAGGTAGCGTTGAATGTGACGTTGTGCGCGTCGGCAGGCACGGAGGTCTTCGATGTTTTTTTTGCGCAAAGCTTTTTTTTCAGCTCACCGGTGAATAGCGCACAACTTTTGAAATGTCTCATCATTTGAAGGTAAGCTATCGCTTTTAGATGCGATTCGCTTGATTTCTCTCAGGCAATAAGCCATTGTCGATAGTAGTTCCTCATTTCAGGTTGTGGCAGTAATGTTTCTGCTTGCAACGTCTTTGTATACACCCCAGTCTTTAGATTTTATGAGAACTTTTTTTGGCGCCATCTGCGCAATGACAGCTGATATGAGGATTTGGTAATGGCCATTTCCACGTGTTTCCAGATCGGTGCGCCCGCCAAAAGTGTGGGCGGCCGAACTTGTCACAAAGGTTACGTCAATGCTGCTGGAAATCATTAAACCTCGCAGATAGGTTATGCTGCCGTCCCTTAGCGGTTGAATTGAATGTTTTGTCAGAAGGTCTGCAAGCTTGGCGCCTCGGGCAAATGTGCGTGAGCTTGCCCAAATTGCATTGCAAGCTTTAAAGTCTCGGCAAATAATATGTAGAGTGGGCGTCCTACGTTTTGAAGCATTGAAGCATCGAATGGCCTGCCTGGTTGACGACTGGGCAAGTTGGTAAGGGTTCATACTTAACCAGTCAAAGGACGAGGAGCCTTGTCCTGTCCTCTTCTTTTCTGTGCCTCGTCCTTTAACTGGTTAAGTATGAGCCTGCCTGGCTCAATTTATACTCCAATAAGAGTGTACCCTTGTCTCCCAATTACTGTTTCGGCGCACACATATTCGTTGCCATTGTGAACTTGAACCAAAAAAGCCGGGATATCTTTGCGAAAGCCTATCAGCAATCTGCTGACGTCATCTGGTTGTTGTGAATGATGAAAATAGTATCCATTTAGTCTGAAGGTTTCCTCCATACGCGATTCAGACTATGAAAGGGAAGTGGTAAGATCGCACATGGTGCTGAAAATCAGAGAGTGTCGAGTGTTCCACGAGTGTTCCACTGGAAAATGGTGCATGTGCGAAAGATGCTGTGGACGGTCAGCTATGGTGAAGCTCTTCCTGTCGAAGTCATGGTATACGGATGCGTGATATTAGGTCCCTGCGGAGCGTAAGAGACCGACAGCAACGGCTCCATTGCTAGAACAGCTTCTACTTCTCGGAGTCCTCGTGACGAATGGTTAGGACAATTGTCTTGATGGCGGCAAACAGCATCGGAATCGGTAGGCATGTGATTTCTTGTTCAGTCCTTCCGCTTTGCTGCCTTTCACTGGTCTTCTTGTTACATTAAATTGCCTTATGCTGAGATGAGAGTTAGAGAGATTGTTTGTCGGGTCTTGTGCGAATGTTGCTGCTCTTTCATCATCATCATCATCATCATCATCATCATCAGCCTGATTATACCCACTGCAGAGCGAAGGCCTCTCCCATATTCTCCCATATTAACCCGGTTCTGTGCTAGCTGCATCCACTTGACCCCTGCGAACTTCTTAATCTCATCCGCCCACCTAACTTTCTGCCGCCCCCTGCTACGCCTTCCTTCCCTTGGAATCCAGTTTGTTACCCTCAGCGACCATCGGTTATCCTCTCTTCGCACTACATGTCCTGCCCATGTCCATTTCTTCTTCTTAATTTCTACTATAATGTCGGTAACTTGAGTTATTTCTCTGACCCACTCTGCACGCTTTCTATCTCTTAATGTTACCCCTACCATTTTTCGTTCCATAGCCCTCTGGACTGTCCTCAACTTAAGTAGAACTCTCTTGGTTAGCCTCCACGTTTCAGCCCCATAGGTGAGTACAGGCAAGATGCAACTGTTGTATACTTTCCTCTTGAGCGATACAGGTAAGCTGCTAGTCATAATCTGTGAGTGCTTGCCAAATGCGCTCCATCCCAATCGTATTCTTCTTGTTATTTCCTTTTCGTGGTCCGGATCTGCGGTTACTACATGTCCTAAGTAGACATATACGCCTACTACTTCCAGTATTTCGCAACCTAATGTAAACTGCTGTTCCTTCCCGAAGCTGTTGAACATTACCTTAGTCTTCTGCATATTGATTTTCAAGCCTACGTTTCTACTTTTCCTGTGTAGGGCATCAATCATTATTTGCAATCGCTGCTCCTTGATGGAGGAGAAAAACCTACGGACTTCCCACGCTTCGTTTTGACTGCTGCCGCGTATGTGTCATCACTCGTTTTTCATCATATGATTTGCCATGTTGTGTTGACTGATTTTGGAATAGATCTAACGTATTTGTAAAAATTGCGTCAGGGTTAGGCGGTGGATCATGACACTTGGGCGGTCTTCCTTGTGCTTGTTCCACTGAGCGTGCAAGTGTGGCACATTTATTTTTTAACACACCCTCCGTATGAAGCAGGGTGTGGGCCGTCGCAGTTTTCGCATTAAGGTTGCGCTCTCGAGCTGCACTCTTTGTGAGAATGGGGGTCAGGGGCCGGTACAATGTCTCAATATGTGGCCGTGCCTCTGGAATTTGTAGCATTGTGTCGCTGCTGCGACGTACTCAGTTGCAGAGTAATTACAGAACCCAAGCGTGACTCCTTTAGGCAGTGGGGCATCTTTTGAGAATTCTAATATAACGGAGAAACGGCGCACCTCAGAGTGTTTGCGCCGCCTACCACTGCATGGTACTAACATTTTTTTTTATGTATCGCTTCATTGGCTGCATTCAGCTGACTTTATTGCGATGTCGTTAGGAGACAAACATAGCACAAAATGCGGTGGTGTGCTCGTAATCGTTGGCCATGAACGAAAAATTCTGATAGAACATTGAAATTTAGGAAGAGGTTGAAATCTACGGATTCACTCTAAATTGCTCCAGGAAGCTCCTGTAACCAAAGGGAAGTAATCTAATGTAAATTAAAATGGAGTTACTTTTGAGTGGGGATGGAAATCTAGGACTTGAGGGCTGAGACACAGGTCGCTCCTCATACGCCACGCTGACTCGTTCGTTCAAGCTGAATAGAGAAGACCACTGAATGCCCAATGCTAATGGGGCCTAACAACACAATCCTACTAAAACAGTAGGAGATAATTGAGGCGTTCCTAATCGCAAAGAATTCGAAGAATTCTTTCTGATAAAGAAATCTCGTATTTGGAAAGACACACTTTAAACCGTCGTTTTTTAAATACGCACCCGTACTCTTGTTAATTGTTTTTCCATCCTTCTCAGATTTATCCTGGTTTTTTCCTTTTCACTGCTCGTGTCGCCTTTGTTTCTTGTTGTCTCCCATCTTTCCCTCTCAGTTTCACAGTTTTAGCCTCGGTTTTAGCCTAGTTTTTAGTTTTTTTCAGCTTACGTCTTTTAGCGGCTTTGTATCATCATCGTTTTTCTACTATTACTTTCGGTTCCGCGTCTCATCCCTTTTGGCTGAGTAAGTTTTCCTAATATACAGCGTTTCGCTGATGTCCTCATTCGTGGTATTGGTAATATCTTCACTTTCAGGATTTTTATTCTTCCGGTTCGCTGTTATCCTTTTATCAAGTTTCATTGGTGTGTAAGCTTGCATGCACCGGTGTCCGCGCATCGTGTACATGTATCTGTCAATAATTATCTTGTTTTGATCCCGGCTGTGTCATGTGGTGGTTGTTTTAAGCGTATAAAATGCATGCTTGAAGATTTTTACGAATGAAAGTTGGAAGTTCTGCGCTCTGTGTGTGTACGTGTTTTCTGTCTCTGTCCGTGTTTTTTTCGCGCAGTTTAATCATGCACGACAAGCACCAACTAGCCGGCCAGAAAACCCTTCTTCTAGTTAGTGAAGACAGTCCGAAATGCGTTATTCAGCATACTAGCGACTTCGTGATCATGTGCATTGCAGTCGTCGCTGCGATGCGAAGAAATATCGGTTGAGACAAAAGGATTGATTGTTTTCCAAAACTTTTGGGTGTCATTACGCAGCATAGATGGCAAAGTGTTCTTGAAAAAGTTGTGTTTAGAGGTGTGTAACAATCTTTTACAGTCGTTAGCAGCGCAAAAATACTTTCCCCATGCAGAGTCATGGCCTGAGCGCTTAGCAGATTGGAAAAACATTTTATTCTTGTTGTTTAAACGTTTCAGTGCCGAGTTGAAGCATTGCGACTGCGCACGCTCTGTTATTGGTATAGTTGGGATGTACTTTGCGATAGATGGAGCATTTCGGTTTTAAAAAGTTGCCAGCTAACTTGAGCAGTACCCAGGAGTGGGCACGGCGGACCAGGTAACGGCATGTGGCCTCATGCGCCTTCCTTCTGCTTTTTCCAGGCATTGCTGCTTGGTCTGACCGGAGCTTCAAACTCTCAAATTGCGTCGTCTATCAGCACGTGCAACCAGGAAAACGCCGCATCACCGATCCCGCTTCACCGATTTCGTCCACTCAGTGACGTCAGGAATGACAGCGCTGCGCTGCATCCAGAGTTAGCGCCACCTCAGGGCCATGTTACCTCAACCTGCAAGGCTTTAAAAGACTGTCCGCAAGGCTTCGCATTGAGTGGGCACGGCGGACCAGGCAACGGCATGTGGCCTCATGCGCCTTCCTTCTGCTTTTTCCAGGCATTGCTGCTTGGTCTGACCGGAGCTTCAAACTCTCAAATTGCGTCGTCTATCGGCACGTGCAACCAGGAAAACACCGCATCACCGATCCCGCTTCACCGATTTCGTCCACTGAGTGACGTAAAGAACGGCAGCGCTGCGCTGCACCCGGAGTTAGCGCCACCTCGGGGCCATGTTACCTCAACCTGCAAGGCTTTAAGAGACTGTCCGCAAGGCTTCGTATTTAGTGGGCACGGCGGACCAGGCAACGGCATGTGGCCTCATGCGCCTTCCTTCTGCTTTTTCCAGGTTTGTGCTTCTTACTGTGCTATTAGAAGTGATTACCTTTGCCTTCTGGTTCTGCCGTGCCCAAAACGACGTATATGCATTGCATATGACGCGTATTGCGTTTGTAAGCTTGTCCTTTGTGGCGATGTGGAAACAAATCCCTGACCACCCATGGGTGAACCCAGTACTCAGGACCTACTCAAGCAGTTATTGGCAGGACAAAATAAACTTGCAGAAGATGTAGCGGCTCTTCGAATTCAGCAGACTAATATGGAAGCGCTGATAACTGACTTCCGCTCAAAGCTTGTTGAATTGGAAACCCGATCAAATGAAGAAATAGAAGCACCCCAACAAACAGTATCTTGGCTTGAAGCTAAAGTTAATGACCTCGAGGACAAAGGTAGGAGGTCAAATCTAATTGTTTTTGGTGTAACAGAAGATGAAGCAGACGAAACTGACTCTGTTCTGAAAGAAAAGATTTGCTCTGAGATCTTCTCACAGAAACTGGGCGTCGCGTGCACCTTAGTTGGTAGAATCCACAGGCTTGGAAAGTCCGGCGAGCAGAGGCCAGTAATTGTATGTTTTCAAGACTATAACGAAGAACAAGAAATCCTAAAAAATGCTCGTAAACTTAAGGGTTCAAATGTATCCATCCAGAATGATTACTCGAAGAACACGCTTAGGATTCGAAAACTGCTGTGGGACAGCGCCAAGATTGAAAAGGATCAAAAAAGGAAAATTACACTAATAAACGATAAACTACGAGTTGATGGGGTGTTGTATAAGTGGGATGAAAATAAAAATTGCAGAGTCAGACTACCTGATAGTAAGAAAAGGCCAACTGAAGCACCATGACTTCCGCCACCAAATATGAAGACATTGAAATTATTAAACATAAATGCCCGCAGTATCTCAAATAAAAGTGACCATTTGGAAGCTGTCATTTTAGGTTATGATCCTCATGTAGTCGTTATCACCGAGACATGGCTACGCGAAGATATAGACGACGCGGACGTGTTTCCGCCCTCATATCAGGTATTTCGCCGAGACAGATCCTCAAGGGGTGGGGGTGTGGCGGTTCTGGTTCAAAACACTATGAAAGCTTTTCCTGTCCAGCAAATTGATGGCCACGAAAGCGTTTCCTTGAAACTTTTTTGTTCGGGCTTTTCTTTGTTATTGTTTCCTGTCTATCGCGCACCTGATTCTCCGCCGCAGTTTCTAAAAGATTTGGCTGACCATATGAATAATTTTCGTCATGACAAGATGCTCATGGTGGTGGGTGACTTCAACCTGCCAGAAATAAACTGGAATTGCATTTTTCCCGATCCGAGCTTAGGAGTGCAGTGTTGGCATTTGTGTGATATTATGTTTAGCCATGACATGCAACAAGTGGTTAAAGAGCCCACTCGTGTCCAGGGAACCTGTCACTCTGTGCTTGACCTCATTTTTGCAAGTAGGTCACTTGATCAGTATTCTGTCTCTATTGAACAAGGCATTTCGGATCACAACATGGTTTATTTTTTCTGTCCCTTGCAATTACCTTCCTGCTTGCCTCCCCCAAAACTCATTTCTATTACAGATTTCTCTTCCGCCCAGGAAGAAAGTGTGCTAGATCACCTAAACTTCGAAATTGACAGCTTTCATGGAACTAACGTTCCTGATTTGTGGAATAAATTCAGGGACATGTGCAGGCACTGCCTTGATGCATTCATTCCAGATAAAATAAAGAAAACTGGCAAAAAATAGCCCTGGATTACTCGAGAAATCTTGTATTCAACTAGAAAAATTAAGCGATTAAGACGAGGGAGCACCTCTCGTAGCATTATACAAGCTAAGCAATCAGAACTTAATAAGGCCATTGGGAAATCCAAAGGGTACTATTTCAAGCATACCTTGCCGAATTTTATTCGATCTGCACCACATAAATTCTGGAAAACTTTATGTAAAAAGAAAAAATCAATTGATCAAATAATGTCGAAAAAACATCCATTGCAGAGCAATTCAATTGCCATTTTCATAGTGTGTTTTCTGAGCATTCTACATATGAGCACTATGCTAATCATGCATGCTTGGTTGTCCCAGACATTGTATCACCTTCTGGTGTGGTTGCTATGTTGTTAAACCTCAAAACAAAGACATCACCAGGACCTGACGGCATACCTAACAGTTTTCTTCGTCGCTATGCTGAAGCCATTTCCAAATTTTTGGTTATAATTTTTAATGCCTCAATATCATCTGCTATCCTTCCTTCTGACTGGAAAACAGCACGCGTTGTACCGGTGTTTAAGAAGGCAGACGCACAAATTGTATCTAATTATCGACCAATTTTCATTACTTCAAGTTGCTGTAAATTAGTTGAACATATCGCCAATGAAATTACTAAATTTCTAACTGAAAATAATGTCTTGTCTTCTTATCAGCATGGATTTAGGAAGGGTTTTTCTACTGTAACACAGCTTACCTCTGTTATCCATAACTTTGCAAGTGTTTTGAATAAATCAGGCCAGGTTGCTGTTATATTTTTGGATTTCTGTAAAGCATTTGATCTAGTTTCACACCGTAAGCTAATTCACAAACTTCATCTGATCGATCTTCCAAACTTCATAATTAGCTGGGTGTCTTCATATCTGACTAACCGAACTCAAGTTGTTTGGATAGGGGATCAATTCTCTAAACCACTTCCAGTAACATCAGGAGTGCCACAAGGTAGCGTACTCGGGCCGCTGTTGTTTCTCATTTATATTAATGATATTATCAATGAAATAGCTGACCCGATTCAAATTCGGCTCTTTGCAGACGATTGCGTTCTTTTTCATGAGATTAACGATCTTAGTGACCAATTACTCCTTAACTCTAGCCTTAATAAAATTCAAGAATGGTGCAGTGAGTGGGATATGAAACTTAACACAGATAAAACAGTCTTCATGAAAATAACAAATAAGCGAATCACACATTCATTCCATACAATCTTCCGTCTCATCCTTTAACTGAAGTCAGCGAATACAAATACCTTGGAGTCACTATAACTAATAAACTTAATTGGAACCGACACGTTTCTAATATATGCGCATCTTCATTTAAAAAACTATCCCTTTTACGACACAAACTAAAGCAAGCTCCACCTAATGTAAAGCTGTTAGCATACTCGTCAATCATAAGACCCAAGCTTGAATATGCCTCCACTGTTTGGGACCCGTACACAAAACGCAACATTCACGCACTCGAAATGATCCAACGCAAAGCCGTTCGTTTTATTTTTTCCAAGTATCGTGCAATGGATTCTCCAACCGAACTAATGAAGCAACATAACATCCCAACACTCGAATTACGAAGAAAAATTTAAAGACTTCAACTTCTGTTCTTGCTGAAACACAATAAATTGTTAATGAACTCCTGGCCTTACCTGAAACCGTTAAACACCCGTCTGACAAGAAATCGTCACGAACATCAATTAACTCCATACAATTCTAGAGTAAACGCTTTTAAATATCCCTTTTTTCCTCGTACTATAGAAGACTGGAACCGACTGCCACCTCACCTAACAAATTGCATCGACTCGATTGACCTAATTGAGTCTTGACTACCTTAACTAACCTGTTGTTGTGTCGCTGCTTTAAATATTTGTGTGTGTTTTAAATAACAAAAAAAAATGTTTTCCCTTGTACTGCCGATTTCACTGACGTTTTTCATTTGATTATTGTACCAAATGTTCGATTTTTCTACCCCTGGCTTCCATGATTATTGTGTTCTAGGTGTGTATAATTTTTTCTTTATATATGATGTAATAATAATATTGTTGCCACTCCTGCTTGGGCCCACCAAAGGGCCTGCAGTATATTGTAAATAAATAAATAAATAAAATAAGTGGGTGCAAAACTGCCACAAAAAGACTCTAGCTCAGCATTCATACCTGTATACTCATTTTTGTAGTAAAATGTTAAAGTTTTCTTAGTTTCGTTTTATTTCCGATCTAACTGCAGTCGAGCCAGCCGCAGATTACAGCGTGATCGCTATGAGAGGGAAGAAAAGTAAGCGAAAAATAGATATTGGCATGTGTTGTTAAATGTAGGTCGAATATATATGATATATATATGAATATATATATATCAGCACTCATATATATGAATATATATGAGTGCTGAGTAATACGAGTGGGTTCAGTGACCAGCTGCGATAGAGCGAAAGTCATGTACGTGTTAACGAATTCAATTTCAGTGTTGCACTTTGACGCGGTAGAAGATGGATTGATCCAGTTTATCGAAGGGTAACTAAAATCACCCAAAATAACGACAGTGGTATTATGATACAAAGTCGTTAGGACTTTCAGTGAGTCATGAAATAAAGATATGAAGAAGTCATGAGTGGATAGAGGTCGATAACAAACAACAATTAGCGAGCGCGGAAAGGTAGCATTGCAACAAATCCTAACATTTTTTAGCGGGGTAGGAATACTGACTGGTGCGCAGCGCAATGAGCAGCTAGCTGCGATAAGAACAGCGCCACTACGTAGATCGTCAGGTCTATCTTTGCAAAAATATCAAAATTAGCGCATGAAGGCGTACTCTCGAGGTCGTTTGTTACTGAGTAAGAAGCAAAGCCTGCAAATTTCATCACATTTTGGTATAATACTACGGATATTAGGGTACAAAAATGTATCATGGAATAACTAACACTGGAGAATTTGTGTTGTACTTGCCCTTCGAGCCAGCGTTTTTCAACCATCTTTTGTGCAACATGATCATAAATGAAAAACTTGCTGTTCGCGATCAATTTCTCATGTCGTAGTTTAATTTTGAAGTCATATTCCTTTGCAAGCTCATAGAGTTTTTTCCATGAAAGACGTGTCTCAGGCGAGAAGTCTTCAAAGAAACTGTTTTGTTCCCTTAAAATGTCTGCACAAAAATATCAAGTGCTTGTCATTGTAGTGGTCAAATCTGATGATGATGGGCTTGTTTTTGCGATTTGAGTAAGTACCCAATCTGCAAGCCCGTTCAAAATCATGTGACTGCAAGTCCACGTTAAGGAACTGATTACAGTTTTCAATGATTGGCTTCTCGCTTTGTGACCAAAATTTATTTGTGCTATCCGTCAAACCGTAAAGCACTAGATTGTTGCGGTGGAACCTATTTTCAGTATCTACAACGCGGCCAGACAGGGCAGATACCTAAGCCACGCACTCATTTTTTGCCGAGTGCATATCGCTCAACTCGGGCTTCAAGGACGATAAAGACATGAACTCTGATTCAATTTTCTCAAGTCAAGTTTTCAAGTCTTCGAAGGTTTTGTCCTCATCCGTCAATTTTGCATTAATTGTTTTAAGCTTGCCAAGTGTCTCTGATTGCCCGCCCTGCAGACGTTGTAATACTTTGACCAGTTCAGGAGAAAAGGTTTTACTCGCTTGAAGAGGCCCTATGTTCGTTTCGACGTCTCCCGCCAGCAAGAGCAAGTTGATAATCATTCAACTACTGTCGTAAGCAATTTTGAGCGAACAGTGTGGGTTCGGCAGCACAACAATACCTCTAAAACAATTTTTTTTTTTAGAAAAAAGGCAATGCCGGTTAGATACCTGCCTCAGGAAGACGAAAGGCGAGTTAGCTGGAGCCATCGATGCGTTGCGAAATCCGCTGACTTATGTGCTCCTGTAGAAGCATAACAATACATAGAGATACGAAAAGCAGATAAATGAAGGGGAAATGAGGGTGCTCGTTGTAATATATGAAGGAAAGAAGCCAACAGTCGGCGAGGCCAAGCAAAGCATTGGAGATTGTACTTTATGACTTTTTTTTTTAATTTTTACTTAGATAATCACAGAAATTAGTAATGCAATCTGCTTAGGGGAAAGATAATTAAACACAAAGTAGAAGAAAAACAACGGGCCGATGGTGGGAACCGAACCCACGACCTCCAAATATCGCATCCGGTGCTCTTCCAACTGAGGTACATCGGCCGCACCGGACGCGATATTCGGAGGTCGTGAGTTCGGTCCCCACCATCGGCACGTTGTTTTTTCTACTTTGTGTTTATTATCTTCCCCTAAGCAGATTACATTACTAATTTCTGTGATTATCCAAGTAAAAATAAAAAAAAATACAATCCCCAATGCTTTCCTTCGCTTCGCCGACTGTTGGCTTTTTTCCTTCATGTATTATAACGAGTACCCTAATTTCCCCTTTATATATCTGCTTGTAGCCTACGGGGGTCGCGGTTCTGGCAGTCTTGAAGCCATAGGTAGCGTAAGAGGCTTCTAGCAAAGCTTTCGCCCTCGCTCTTGATCACGTTCTACGTGACTCTGGTGGTAACAGAAGGACGTTCCACGTCCGCCGCTATGGTTGAGGGTGGCGCTGGTGAACACTCTCAAGGTTCGTATACAGACAACATTAATACCCAAGAAAGTAGCAGGGGGGACAGCTGTCGATGTAGCTCAGTTGGAAGAGCACCGGACGCGATATTCGGAGGTTGTGGGTTCGGTCCCCACCATCGTCACGTGGTTTTTTCTACTTTGTGTTTGTTATCTTCCCCTAAGCAGATTACATTACTAATTTCTGTGATTATCCAAGTAAAAATTAAAACAAAAAAACAATACAATTCCCAATGCTTTTCTTCGCTTGGCCGATTGTTGGCTTCTTTCCTTCATGTACTATAACGAGTACCCTCATTTCCCCTTCTTTTATATATGCTTGTAGCTTACGGGGGTCTCGGTTCTGGCAGTCTTGAAGCCATGGGTAGCATAAGAGAGTTATAGTACAGCTTTCGGCCTCGCTTTTGATCATGTTCTACGTGACGCTGGCGGTAACACAGGACGTTCCACTTCCGCCGCTATGGTTGAGGGTGACGCTGGTGAACACTCTCAAGGTTCGTATACAGACAACATTCATCATCATCATCATCATCATCAGCTTGACTATACCCACTGCAGGGCGAAGGCCTCTCCCATATTTCTCCACTTAACCCGGTTCTGTGCTAGCTGCATCCACTTGACCGCTGCGAACTTCTTAACCTCAGACAACATTAATACCCAAGAAAGTAGGAGGGGGGACAGCGGCCGATGTAGCTCAGTTGGAAGAGCACCGGACGCGATATTCGGAGGTCGTGGGTACGGTCCTCACCATTGGGACGTTGTTTTTTCTTCTACTTTGTGTTTAATTATCTTTCCCCTAAGAAGATTACATTACTAATTTCTGTGATTAATAAGTAAAAATTTAAAAAAGACATAAAATACAATCCCCAATGCTTTTCTTGGCCTTGCCGACTGTTGGCTTCTTTCCTTCATAGAGATACGACTATACACAAGTACCGCGAACAAGCTATAAGCTTACAAGCGTACACAATGCACTTGGAGCTCCCCATTTCATTAAAGCTCGTATCTCACGCTTGATGGGACGCCAGCTCAGGTCAGGAATAAGTTACCGAGAGCAGTAAATCCCAAACCAAGACTGATCTTTATTTTTACTGTTGGCCACTAGGCGCGTCCGTTCTGCGTCCTCCTGTTTCCTCGCAAGCTCCCCTTCTCTCACAGGGAGAGAGAAACCATCTTCGCGGCGCGCGCATGTAGGTTGCTACATCACTCTCTCCGCAGTGCGTTGCCGACGTCTAACTAAATGCCCAGGCGAATTGGCGCTTTGTTGCACCTCCAACTACACATGTAGTGCGCTGAAGTAGGGGAGTTGTCGATATGGGCCGGCTTCATGAGGTCAGTAGACACAACCTCGCGTCTATCTCGAATGTACAGCGTCAATTAATTACCCGAGCGATGGAGCACCTTGAACGAACCGTCTAGGTTGATGTAGGAGGTCGTGACACGTAGTCTTGTCGCCAAAATACATGGGAGCACGACCCCAGCTCACACTGCTCATAGACGAGTCGCGGAGCTAGCCAATGATGTCGCGTAGCCGGCTTGCGCAGTCAGCAGTAGAAACGGCTCTTTCATCTGTGGGTCGTGAGAAAACTTCACCGCGCAGTTCCAGTGATGTTCCATGGAATAGCGCAGTAGCGCTGCATCCAGTGTAAGATTTCAACGATGTTCGTATACCAACAAGGACGAGCGGGAGCGCTTCTGTCCAGCTGTGTTCTCCGGTCGCCGTGAGGGCTTCTTTCAGCTGGCGGTGAAAACGTTCCACAATGGCATTGCTCTGATGGTGATAGGCAGTAGTTAATATGAGAGAGGTGCCAATCAGCAGCATTATTCTCTCGAAAAGAGCACATTCAAATTGCCTGCCTCGATCAGTCCTTACTGTCGACAGCGCGCCGAAGCGAGCATATTGCAACGAAACCTTGTAAACTGTATTTGTTGTTTTTTACAGCCGGCATGCGGCCTTATCACTCTAATTCTCGCCGCTTATTAGTTCTGTATTCTTTGTTTGTTAATGCTCGATGTCGCGAGACGCACCTTTATCAGTTTCGTTGTAGCTCAAGATGCACCGAGAACGGCCTCGAAGATTCCAGCCACTCGTGTGTCTTTCTACAATGTTACAGCTTGTGCTTGTAGCAGTTGGGACATTTTCTAGATTGTTCTCAGCAGCCTTTACATTAAGCGTTGACGAGTGCGACGGGCATACTGTGTTCGACGATCGACGAGCACGTTTGTTGCTATCGCCGCCGCCGCCGAGTTGCATAGTTTTTTTGCGGGCGCAAGTCAGCCCAATAAAGAGTTAATTTCAGTACCATCAAGCCTGTGGCTTCTTTTGGTGTCAACGGCCTTGTCACCACTACGCGACATCTGGTGGAGGTGCTGCCTTTTTTCCTTCAAGCGAAGACCCCTGCCGTGTTCCTGTTACCCAGGGGAATCAGCCAACATGCTACCCAACCAGTCGCCGGCTTCAACGGCTCCAACCAGAACACGGTCTGCTGCCGGAACCAATTCGATCTTGGAAGGCATCGACGCTGACAATGGCCCAGCCTACAGCATCGGTTGTTTTCGTCCAACCCCGTTAGCCCCCCTGTTTCCATGGACGGCCGGATGAAGATGCGAGAGACTGGATAGACCTTTTCGACGTTGCTGCAGAATTCAATGGCTCGAACGATGCTGCGAAACTCAGGCAAGTCCACTTTGTTCTTCAAGGACATGCCCGAGTTTGGTTTCAAAATCACGAGACTTCTTTCAAGCATTGGGGGATATTCAAAGCACAGTTTTTGTGGTATTTGCAAGTTCTGTCCGAAAAGAAAGAGCTCAGTCCCTCCTCCAATCAACAATTCAACTACCAAACGAGCCCGTCCTGGTCTACGTAAAGGAAATGAAGCGCCTGTTTTGCCGCGCCGACCCTAATATGACCGAAGGTGAGATAGTGAAATTCCTAATGCTAGGCGGTAAAGAGTTGCTTTTTCCAGGGCTTGTCCGGAACCCGCCGAAAACTGTGGAAAAATTTGAAAGTGAAGCATCGACCATCGAGAAGACGTTGGACACCCGGATGCGCCACTACGAGCGACCACTTCAACCAGACTACTCAAGCCACTACCCCAGCGAATCTGCAAGCGGAGAGAATCTTCGAGACCTCACTCGGGAGATCGTGTGAGAGGAGCTTCGCCGATTGGTGCCATCATCGCAACAACCCCAGGTGGTGACGCTCGCAGACGTTGTCCGTGAAGAGGTCCAGCAGGCGCTGGGCGTTCCTCAAGGGGCGGCTGCGACTGTTCGAACACAAGAGGCAACAGCGATGAACTATGCTGCTTCATTACGTCGCCCTGCGCCCCCACATAATTATTTTCCAAGCCCTCGCCGCTAACGTCCTGTTTCTGAAAGCCGCCCCTTGGTTCTCGCCCGCCGATCCTACCAACGACCTCCAAGTCCCAGGAAGTGCGATGCCTGGAGGACAGCAAACAACCGGCCATTATATTTCCACTGCGGTGAGACCGGCCACATTCTGCGCCACTGCCCGTACCGACGAATCGGTCTCCGCGGATTTGCAGTTGACGCTCCACGACCACGCCCAAGTGAACAACCGCAAGAAATCGACAACCATCTGCGTAGCGGTGAGATTGCGCCACCAAGCCGTCAGTTCAGGTCCCCATCGCCGTACAGGGCCCGCTTGGCGTTGCCAGGCCGTAAATACGATGGGCATGTGCGCGGAAGGTCCTCAAGCCCGCGCAGGGGAAACTAAATAGAGCAACCTTTGGAGGTGAGGTTTCTTCACGGCGAAAACACAAAGATCCTTCATCGCCGACGATGAGTGACGACGACGCAGCGATTAAGTCTATGATCCACAAGACAATGTCGACGAGATCCCCACTAGACTTCAAGTTGACATCGCCGCCCAGTGACGTTACGACAGTGTGCCCCGGCCGCGACCTCAGCAAAAGACTAAGCAGAGATCGAGCACCGAAGCCAACATGCAATACTAGGACGCGAACAAGCGACGTTAAGGTTGCTGCCGTCGGACGTACGGTTACCGCCCTAGTGGACACCGGTGCCAACTACTCTGCCATCAGTGCAGCTTTCGCCGCCCAGCTCAAGAAAGTGACGACCACTTGGGACGGCCCGCTAATCCGCACCGCTAGTGGTAACCTTATTACGCCGTCGGGGCGATGCACCGCAAGGGTTACAGTAAATGGACTTAGCTACCCTACCAGCTTCGTCGTCTTACAGCACTGTTCCCGCGATGTGATTCTGGGCACGGATTTTCTGAATAAACATCGAGCGATTATCGACCTCCGATACAAACTTCTCAATCTCTCGCCCGACAAAGCCATACCGGCTACGAGAACTTCAACGCATCACGTCGCTCTCAACGTCCTCGATAGAGAATTGACCGTACCGCCCCGATCAAGCGTCATCGTCCCTGTGGTTACAACAGAAGTCGCAATTACGGAAGGGATTGTCGAAGGAAACACTCAGTTGTTACTGGATAGACGACATGGCATCGCAAGAGGCATCGTCCGTTTCCGTCATGGACAAGCTGATGCTCTCGTTACGAACTTCACCGACGGATACCGGCACCTGAACAAGGGAATGACGATTGCTTTCCTTGACGAGCTAGCAGACACTCGAGAAGTATTCGCCATGTCCAGCCAACTAGAAGGCGAGGCACCCAACCGAGCCAAGCCGCCCAATTTCGACATTAACTCAGCGCTGCCCTGAGACAGACAAGACCGGATTCGGACCCTTCTTGAAAAGCGAGTGCTTTTCTTTAGCGTCGAAGGTGCGACAAACTCCGTTGGCAAAGCATCGCATAATCACGGACGAAAACACTCGACTGCTAAGTCAAAGCCCCTACCGTGTATCGCCACGAGAACGCCAGACCATATGCGATCAAGTTGAGGAAATGCTAGGTGATGACGTGATCCAGCCATCCAACAGCCCCTGGGAGGCACCAGTCGTTTTGGTGAAGAAGAAAGACCCAGGTAGCACAGAATGTGGGACCCCAGTAGGTCCGATGTAGGCAAGTGGGGATGGGGCAACCATCATAAAACCTGCATCGGTCCCCGATGGGGCAAAAATGGGCAAGCCCCATTTGGGCTTGCCCCTGCTCCTCCTGCACGGGTCCCATAGCGGCGTTTCTTGGGCTAATGCAGAGCACATTCCTGCATCCAGACCACAAGGGTTCCTTGGCGGATATTTGAGGGCAATCCAACCTATATGTGGGCTTTTTATGGGAAAGCCCTCATAGATCCGAAATGAGGCCGCCCCCATTAAATCTTTGTGGGACCAACATCGGCCGTAGTGGGGCAATAAAACGGACATACGCACATGCTGCCCCAATCGGCCCCTTGTAGGTTACTTGAGGGCAGGTGAAATATGAATAAGGGCTCAATTTGGACAAGCCCTCGTGAAGCCCAAATGGGGCAGCCTGAGCTAAACCGCTTTAGGTCCCACATAGGCTGTAATGGGGCTGGAAGGCGGGCGTGCCCGCATGGTACCAAAATTGGTCCTTTGTGGGGACTTTGAAGGCCCCTGCAACAGCAGTAGGGCTCTAGGTTCAAAAACAACGTCCAGCCCAATTGGGGCTGCCCACATAAAACTGCTTTATATCCCACATGGGCCGTAATGGGGCTGGAAGGCGGGAGGGCCCGCATGATACTAAAATTGGTTCCATGTGGGGAATTTGAAGGCACGTGCCACAGCAAGTGGGCTTTAGGTTCAAAACCAACACCCAGCCCAATTGGGGCTGCCCACACAAAACCGATGTAGGTCCCACATCGGCCGTAATGGGGCTAGAAGGCGTGCGTGCAATTGTGTAATCATTGTTTCCAACCTTTATTTGCATTAGATGTTACCCTAAATTACTATTATAGATGATTTTTATAACAATTGTTGTGATGTTCAGTCGATTAGAAATTTACATGGCTTTAGTTCCAGCGCTCACGCAAATTGCGCTACAAATACTAAAACAAACTGATTGCTAACTGTTGCCTCTTATGTGGTTGCTTTGGACAGCCTGCAACTCCCAGCACAATATTACAGTTCAGAACACGCATCTCCATAGCCTGAACAAGATGTACATGAAGGTATTTCGGCTCGATGAATGTTATGAATTATTGTAAAATTTAATATTGTGGCTGTTTAGAAAGTGCGGACATGTATAAAATATATACTTAATTATGTGCATAAACATTGATTGGGAAAACTTGGACTAGGGCTTTCGATCAATTTCCTGCGTCGGACCCCTATGAGAATAATGTGGGGAAGCCCAAGTGCGGCTAGCGCTATAGAACCCGCATTGGTCCTATCTATCTGAGGGGCTAACTGAGATAAAAAAAAAATGTTCCTCCAAAGCGGCTGCCCAAATCGGTCCAAAGTAGGACCATCGTGGGGAGTTGGCGGGATGTGCCCTTTTGGCAATTCGGGAAAAATGTGGGCAGCCTCGCAAGGGCTGCCTGCATCGGTCCCTAGTGGGGCCCATCGGGGCTTTGTCGACAGCCCCCTTCAGGCCTACGTCGGCTCCTCTTGCAGCACCCACATTGAGCCCACCGGTGCTGTCCTGCATTGCCTACATCGGACCCACCGTGGCCCACCCTTCATAGCCCACTTTGCGCTACCTGGGGACGGCACACCTCGCTTCTGCGTCGATTACCGCCGCTTGAATAGTATAACTAAGAAGGATGTCTACGCACTTCGCCGCATCGACGACACACTGGACTGGCTCTGCAATGTAAGGTACTTCTTATTGATGGATCTGGAGAGCGGATATTGGCAAATTGAGGTCGACGAAAGAGATCACGAGAAGACCGCATTCATCACACCGGACGGCCTTTTTGAGTTCAAGGTGTTGCCATTTGACCTCTTCTCAGCACCAGCGACGTTTCAACGAGTAATGGACACTGTGCTGGTGGGCTTGAAGAGGCAGATATGCCTAGTATAATTGGATGAGGTCGTTGTCTCATCGTCAAACTTTGTAGACCACCTGAAACGGCTGCAGACAGTGTTGGAAGTCATCAAATCATCGGGACTAAAGTCAAAACCAGAAAAGTGCCATTTGCCTACGAGGAACTGCGGTTCCTAGATCACATCGTTCGCAAGGATGGTGTTCGGCCATACCCAGAGAAGACAGCTGCAATCACACAATTTCCACCACTTGCTGACAAGAAAGCCGCGCGCAGGTTCCTTGGGCTGTGCGCTTATTATCGACGATTTGTCAGATATTTCTCGCGCATCGCCGAACCGTTGACGCAGCTTATAAAAGCTGACGTACCTTTTAAATAGGGAGCCCCGCAAGGAGCATCCTTCTACGAACTTACGAGCCGTCTGCAGTCCCTCCTGTCCTTGGCCACTTTGATGAAACCGCCGAGACCGACATTCACACCGACGCAAGCAGTTTAGGCCTAAGAGCCGTTCTCGTCCAGAAGAGTGCCGGACTGGAGAAGGTAATCGCCTACGCTACCAGGTCCCTCACTAAAGCCGAAGTCAATTACCTACGACCAAGAAGGAGTGCCCCGCGATCCTCTGGGCCATTTCTTTGTTCCGTTCATACCTATACGGTCGACCATTCAAGGTGGTAATCGACCACCGCGCGCTCTGCTGGCTGGCTAATTTGAAAGACCCTTCCGGCCGCCTTGCCGGATGGAGCCTAAGACTTAAAGAATTTGACGTCACAGTAGTCTATAAGTCGGGCCGCAAGCATTTAGACGCATACTGCTTATCCCGCGCTTCCGTAGACGTTCCTCCGAAGGACGATGACGACGATGCCTTTCTGGGACCAGTAAGCGCCAGCAGCTTTGCACAACAAAGCGATCAGGTCCTCAGCTGAAAGACCTAGCAGATTACTTGGAAGGCAAGACCACTTCACCTCCTGCTTTGTTTAGGCGTCAGTTGTCGTCGTTCGCCTTGAGCAATGACGTCATCGTAAAGAGGAACTTCGCTCCCAACAAGACAGCGCATCTTCTTGTCGTGCCTAAAAATCGGTTTCGGTACCGTCGATGACACTAGGCACTGCGTATACCGGGTGGCCAGTTTTTCTAGCACGATATCCCCCCCCCCTCCCCATCCTTCAGCAAATCTGTAGTTATCTGATCCTCTCCAGATGATTTCCCTATTTTCATAGTTTCTAGTGCTTTCTTGACCTCGTCCTTCGTCACTGGTGGAACGTCTGACTGTTTTCCCTACCGCCAATCTCATTACGGTCCTGACCCTACCCGATAAGCCGAAGCAAAAGCACTGCCCAATGCTACTGCGGCAGAAGTCGCAAAGTGTTTTGTCGAACAAATTTTCTTGCTACACGGTGCCCCAGAAGTCGTTTTCACGGATAGGGGAACGGAATTTACGGCAGAGCTGACGCAAGCCATCCTAGAATACAGTCATACAAGCCATCGACGAACAACTGCGTACCATCCCCAGACCAATGACGTTACGGAGCGCCTGAACAAAACGATCGCGGACATGATCGCCATGTACGTCGACGCTGAACACAAGACCTGGGACGCCACCTTGCCGTACGTGATCTTCGCGTATAACACGGCAGTGCAGGAGACGCGAAGAGCGACCCCGTTCAAGGTTGTGTACGGCAGGGAGCCCACGACGCATTGCTGCAGCACGTAACCAACGAGGACAACCTTGACGTCGCCGCCTACCTGCACCGTGCAGAGGAAGCCGGACGACTCGCATGGCTGCGTATTATAGACCACTAGCGCACCGACAGCTGACGATACAACTTACGACGACACGCAGAGTACGACCCAGGAGACCAAGTGTGGGTTTGGGCAACAATTCGCCGTTGCGGACTTAGTGAAACGTTGTTGCGTCGATACTTGGGGCCGTACAAAATCATTCGCCGCGTCGGACCTCTGGACTAAGAATTAATTCCAGATGGTACGACATAATCACAACGGTGACGCGCGCACCAAGAAATTGTTCATGTTGTTCGCCTGAAGCCTTATTACGCGCGTTAAAGAATCCAAGGTGTTTAAATTTTCTAATGTCTATGTTTAAGTTTCTTTGTTCATTTTGGAACATCGAGGCGATGTTATTTTAAGGGGGGAGTAATGCACGAAACCTTCTCAATTGTATTTGTTGTTGTATTTTACAGCCGCCGGCATGCGGCCTTATCACTCTGTTCTCGGCCGCTTATCAGTTCTGTATTGTTTTTTTGTTAATGCTCGATGTCGCGAGACGCACCTTTATCAGTTTCGTTGTAGCGCAAGATGCACCGAGATCTGCCTTGAAGATTCCGGCCACTCGTGTGTCTTTCTACAATGCTACAGCTTCTGCTTGTAGTAGTTGCGACGTTATCGAGATTGTTCTGAGAAGCATTTAAATTGAGCGTTGGTGAGTGCGACGGGCATTCTTTGTTCGACGATCGACGAGCACGTTTGTTGCTATCGCCGCCGCCGAGTTGCATAGTTCTTTTGCGGGCGCACGTCAGCCCAATAAAGAGTTAATTTCAGTACGATCAAGCGTGTGTCTTCTTTTGGCGTCAACGGCCTTGTCACCATTACGTGACAATATATGCAATGGGCACAGCTGCAGCGCAACGCGTAAATAGGTCGACACTTGTGAGCAAATACGACTGACCATTGGAAGATGGCAGCGGTCCTATAATGTCCAAGTGCATGTGATCAAATCACGAGTCCGGTCCAGGGAAGCTCGCCAATGACATAGCGATGTGGCGCTGAATTCGGAGCTCTGGCAGGCGATGCATTCTCGGGTCCACTGCTGAACGTCTCGATTGATACTTGGCCATACGTACAAGCCGTCAGTAGCTGCTGCTTGCCCGAATTGCTAGATGTGCGAGCTTGTGAAGTGACTGGAACGCGCTACGATGAGGCCGGAGGGAACAAAAGTACGTGGAATGCTCGTTGACACATTGCAGCAAACACAATGCTCTGAGCCGGATATAGGTAGCCATTGCAATTTCAGGGCAGTTGCCGCTGTCTGCAAGTGAGTCAGCTCTTTATTTGGGCGCTTCGCTGCCATAAACTGAGGTAAATAAGTTTCTTCTGTAAGGCTAACGCAGTTTGTAGGGCTGCTCGAAAGGGCATCTGCGACCACGTTGGTAACTCCGCTAATATGTCGGATGTATGTCATATACTCGGATATGTAAGCCATTTGACGTAACTTAAAGCCAATGTACGTTTCTCTCTCTGATTCTGGGGAACAATTACGTCAGAGGTTCGTGGTGCGTAAGTGCAAAGAATTGTACGCCTTCCAGATAGTGAAGAAAGTGGCGGATGGCGGCATAGATTGCAAGTAGTTCTCAGCCTAAAGGGCTGTAGCGCTCCTCTGTTTGGGTCAGCGTTCGTGAGAAAATAGAGATCGGGCGCCAGATTTTATGGCTACGTTTCTCCGATGGCTGTGTCTGAAGCGTCGACCATGATACACTGCGATATACCTGGTAGCGTGTATGCTAGTAGAGCAGCATTTGCCAAAGCCTCTTTGACTCGATGAAAAGCATTCGTCACTTCAAGTGATGTTTTTCGCAGCGCTTTCAGCTGCCGATGGTAGTTTGTGCAGAGGGTGCAAAACTGTAGGGCACTGAGGCACGAAACGGCGACAGATGTTCACCAGTCCAATTAGGAATTTTAGGAGCTGCCGCTTTTTACTGGGTTGTGAGAATTCCCACACAGCTTTCACCTAGGGGCAATTCCGGCGCTCGATATAGAAGGCCCCAGAAAAAGCAGCTCGGGCACACCAAGCTGGTATTTCGCTGCTTTGACAATGATACTGTGGGCAGAACGGCGTAGGAATACAGTGCGCAAGTGTTTTTCATGCTCAGATGGAGGGGCGCTAGCCCTGAGTAGGTCGTGCAGGTAGATGTGGCAAACGTATAGACCACTGTAATAGAAAAGACATCTGGGCGAGTTGGTATGGTGACATGATAGAAAAACAGCGCAACAGACGTGGACTGAGGTGAAGAATGCGTGGCATAGAATAGTGGTAGGGCACAGTTGCTCTATTTAATGACCGTTAATCTCCACATGGGCACCAGATAACCGATGTTGTTTTTGGGACCATGTGGAGGGAGTGCCAAAGAAATGCAAGAAAGCAAACTGGTTATCTGAAGAGGCTTTGCAAATAGCTGAGGAAAGGAGGATGGCAAAAGTTATGGAGGAAAGAGAAAGATACAAGGTTCTCAATGCGGATTTTCAGAAAATAGCAAGGAGAGATAAGAATGCCTTCCTGAACATACAGTGCCAAGCAGTTGAGGGCAATAGCCAATTAAGTAAGACAAGAGCTCTGTATAAGACAATCAAATATATCAAAGAACGCTTCTGTGCAAAGCTGGGTGTGATAAAGCATAAACGAGGCAAGGACCTCACTGCAGCCTCAGAGATAAAGAAGAGGTGGCAGGAATACACAGAAGAACTGTGCAAGAAGGACCCGAATGTGCAAACCCAACATAAGACGGTTGTGATTACTGATCTCGAGCCGGGCATCCTGAAGAGTGAAGTTCAATGGGCCTTAGTCAGCCTTGCTAAGAACAAAGCTAGCGGAATTGATGGCATTCTAGCTGAGTTGCTTCAAAACCTCAACCATGACGCTGTTAACATTCTGCATACATTATGTCATAAGATTTGGACAACCCTGCAGTGGCCACATGATTGGAGGAGGTCAGTTTACATCCCCATTCCAAAGAAAGGCAGTGCCAAAGATTGTTCCAACTACCGCACGATCGCGCTTATTTCGCATGCTAGCAAGGTGATGTTGAAAATCCTCCAAGGTAGGCTGCAGCAGTATGTGGATCGGGAGCTTCCGGACGTGCAAGCTGGGTTTCGCAAGGGCAGAGGAACTAGAGACCAAATTGCCAACCTTCGCTGGATCATGGAAAAAGCAAGAGAGTTCCAGAAACCCATCTACTTCTGCTTTATTGATTATGCGAAAGCGTTTGACTGCGTAGATTACAGCAGACTGTGGCAAGCGCTCCAAGAGATGGGAGTTCCAATTCACCTCATCTGTCTCCTCAGGAACCTGTATGAAGGGCAAGAGGCCACATTCAGAACTTGGCATGGTCTTACTGATTGGTTTCCGATTGAGAAAGGAGTGAGGCAAGGCTGCATACTGTCGCCTTGCCTATTTAACCTATATGCAGAGGGCATCATGAGGAAGGCTGCTCTGGACGAGTCTTCAGCTGGAGTGAAGATTGCTGGAAAACGTATCAACAACCTTAGATATGCGTACCACTTTAATGGCAGAAAGTGAAGTGGAACTCAAGAAACTTCTGATGCGCGTACAAGAAGAGAGTGAGATGTTTGGGCGTAAACTGAACATTAAAAAGACAAAGATCATGGCGTCTTGCCCTATCAAGTCCTGGAGCATCAATGGACAAGAAGTGGAAGCTGTGACAGATTTTCTCTTCTTGGGCTCCAAGATTACCTCGGAAGGAGACTGCAGCCATGAAATTAGGAGACGCCTGCTTCTGGGAAAGAGAGCAATGGTTAGCCTTGACCGCCTAGTAAAGAGCAGAGACATTAGTGTACCAACCAAGATCCGTATAGCTCGTGCTATGGTCTTTCCAGTTGTGATGTATGGATGCGAGAGTTGGACAGTGAAAAAGGCTGACCGCCGAAAAATTGATGCATTTGAATTGTGGGGCTGGCGAAGACTCTTGAGAGTTCCTTGGACTGCCAGAAGATCAAATCAGTCCATATTGTCGACCATAAAACCTGACTGCTCATTGGAGGGTCAAATTCTAAAGTTAAAGCTCAGCTACTTTGGTCATCTGATGAGAAGAGAGGAGTCGCTGCAGAAAGATTTGATGTTGGCAAAGGTTGAGGGTTGCCGGAGAAGGGGTAGGCAGCGAACGCGATGGGTAGATGGCATCCTCGAGGCACTACAGATGAAGTTATGTGATGTTAGGAAGATAGTGAGAGACCGAAAATCGTGGCGTGACATGGTCCTTAGGGTCACGAAGAGTCGGACACGACTGAACGACTGAGCTGAACAGCAAAAGCTGAGACATAAATACAAAGCCAGAAAAAAACTATAAACAGGAAGCAAAAACAAGTGTAAACGTGTTTTTTTACACATACACTTGTTTTTGCTTTCTCTTTATCGTTGTTTTTTTTTATGTAGATTTGACTCAGCTTTTGCTACAAAGTTCCGACACTGCTTTTGCTATGATGGTAACTCAGAACAGCTGGTTGTCTAATCATTTTAATTTCTCCTTAAGTATATATTGTTACGGGGGCAAAAGGTTTAATATTTACAGAATATTCAGGGAATGCATGAAAGTACGTACAGTCTCAAGCACCACGGCGCGGCAAATCCGGCCTAATCATTAGGCCGAGCCGACGCCTGCGGCACCGGGCTCCGGGGCTGTGACTTGTGGTTGTGGGCCTTTGCGAGGCTGAATACAATGGAGTACTCCGTTGAGGGAGAATCTATATCACCCGAAGAGTTCGAGGCGGGAGAATGGACCTGGGTTTTGAAGGCGCAAGATCGATTCAAGAAGTCTGTGTACGGGGATCGCTCCGAGAGTAGGCCTACCGAGAAACAGGCGGGCAGCGACGGGCGCCAGACGCACGGAGCAGCCCAAGTCAAGCGGGGGAAAGCGCCGGTGTGGAAGAAACGGGGACCGTTTCTGAAGATGCCAGCCAAGGATTTCAAGGTTGTGTGCCGGCCCAAGAATTGGGACTTGAGTATAGTGACGCCGAGGGAGCTCGGATGTGCCTTGAGAGCGGCAGCAGAGCTGACGAACGCGACTGCGGTGGAAGAAGACCTGGTGCGGGTCAATGAGACAAACAACACGATGACGGTGAGCACGCCGTGTATGAATCGTAGTGGGGCATATGCGAATGTAAAGACGCTCAAGCTGGGCGGTCGTGACCTTGAGGTTTCGGCGTACGTGGCGGCGCCGGAGAACTCTGTGCGCGGAGTAATTTACAATGCGTACAACGGATGCCCATTGGCAGAAGTTCGCGCAGGATTCTTGAAGAAGAACGAAGACATGGACATTTTGGATGCCAGACCTTTGGGCAAGTCAAAGGCGATTCAGATCACTTTCGGCGGGAAGCGCGTTCCCCGGCAAGTTATTTATTGGAACTGTCTGTACGCTGTGATCCCGTATAGAGAGTTAGTCGAGACCTGCTATAACTGCAGACGAGTGGGACATCGGGCGGACGTTTGCTATCGTCCGAAGACTAATTTGTGTCGCCGTTGCGGGAAGGAACATCCTGCACCACCGGACGGAGAGTCGCTGACCTGCACGCCGAACTGCATCGTGTGCCATGGGGCGCACAGCACGGGAAGCCGCAACTGCAAGTTTCGTCTAGCCCGTCAGCAGCCGACGGGTCTGCAGCACAGCAACGAGGACAAGAGCCAAACTGGCAAGGAAGAGCGGCGTTCGCAGCACAGCAACAAGGACAAGAGCCAAACTGACAAGGAAGAGCGGCGTTCGAGGCCCAGGAAGCGGTCATCTAGCGGTGCGAGAGGCGATAGCCAGAGAAGGGACCGGTCAGCTTCCTTCCCGTCACTGCCCGGACCCGAGCCTGGCAAAGGAGGAGGGCAAGGTTCCGGTCATGGAAGAAGTCCCAGTGCCACAAGGAAAAAGGTGAGCTGGCCAAACGCGGGCTCCCAAAATGAGACTGCTCGAGAGAAGGAGCTACAAAGGCAGGTGTTGCAGCAAGCCGAAACTATCAAAAAGATGGAAGCTAGGATGGCAGAGATGGAACGCGCGCTTAAAACCGGCAGAGTAGAAAGGGTACAGACGCCGGTGGCCCAGGCCCCACAAAAAGCGGCGCAGGCGAACGCTTCTAGCGTGGACGCCCCACAGAAAGCGGCGCAGGCGAACGCTTCTAGCGTGGACGATAACTGTACAGCTATGGAAGTGGAGAATCGGGGGACGGTCAAAAGGCCGCCGCCGGCAGATGAGGGAGCTCATGCGAAGAGAATAGCAGAAACTTCGGCGGCGGACACGCCGCAGCCAGTAGTTAAAGTCACTAGTCTTAGGAGGGACATGCTTACCCTTGCAGAGAGAGTAGGAAAACTGGAAGAAAGACAGGATAGGTTGGAAGGTCGGGTCGACAAGATCGAAGCCAGACTAGGCAAGATTGAGGAGCGTCTTGACGCCTTTACCAATGACTTAAAGGGTTTCCAGACCCAAGTAATGGGTATGTTTAAACACCTAAATGCTATGCTAGAGGCTAGATTGCCTCCCGTAGTCGGCCAGGAGCCGATGTTAGGGAACCTAGTGCCTCACCATGGCCCCTCGCCAGCAAATTGAGGTTTGGCAGTGGAACTGCAGGGGCTTCCGTCGCAAGCGGGGGAACCTGCAGTTGCACATACAAAATCTAGATAGTAAGCCGGACATTATAGCTTTGCAGGAGGCTAGCGGCTCGGTTAAATTACCGGGATTTAAGACATTTACACCACCAGAAATTGATCGAGGGGGCGTATCGAGCGTCTTTACGGCCATGCTAGTCCATCGTAACACCACAGTGATTCAGCATACCATAGATAGCAGCAGGGAGGACTACGTCCTGCTGGAGATTTTACCCAAAAGAAAAGGTGATAAGAGTCTCTTTGCTCTTAATGTATACTCTTCTCCAAAAGATAAGGGGGTGGGCTTGCCAGACCTCCTGATAAAGACGCAACGGCTAGCGGCTAGGTCTCAACTCATCGTGGTGGGGGATTTCAATGCGCCTCATCCGGAGTGGGGCTACATCCGAGCCAGCCCGAAGGGAAATAAACTTTGGCAGGTTGCCCAGGACCTGCGATGGACGATCTTGAACAACCCGCTAGATCATACAAGGATAGGCAACAGCGTGAGCATAGACACCTCTCCAGACCTCACATTTGTGAATGGTATCAGGGATGCAAAGTGGGTAAACACGGGACAGCCACTGGGAAGTGATCACTATATCCTTTCCACGATATTTAGTGCTGCTAAGCACAAAGACAAGGTGAAAGGAACTCGAGTGACGGACTGGGACCGATTTCGGGAAGTCAGGAATGATACAGTGACCGGGGAAATCGAGGACTTAGGAGCCTGGGTTGAGGCACTCAAGCAGGCCGTGAAGAGTACCACAAAAGAGGTTCCAGCGGAGGAGGAGGGCTCTACGGCTGATTCCAGATTGTTACACATGTGGGAAGCACATGCGAGTCTCCTTCGGAGGTGGAAGAAACAAAGGCATAATGGTGTGCTCCGTAGAAAGATGGCCAAGTTAGAACGAGAAATCGAAACGTACACTTTGGAGTTGCAGTGCAAACAGTGGGGGCAGATTTGTGACCGGATGAATGGGCAATTCGGATGCAAAAAAACATGGCAGTTGTTGAGGCACCTTTTAGACCCGACGGCAACCAAATCTGCGCAGAAGGGGCAAATGGCTAGGTTAGTGCATCGGTATCAAGGCACGACTGGGGAGTTTATACATGAACTCCGAAGACGTTACATAAACGCAGAGGCGGGCGGTTGCTTGCCGGATTACTCGGGAGAGGAAAACCTTGAATTAGATGCAGACTTTACGGTGGCGGAGGTGGAGTTTGCAATGGGTCAGCTTCGTACCACGTCAGCAGCGGGTCCGGACGGGGTTACTAATAAGATGCTGAGGAACCTGGATTTCAAGTCAGTAGGGGCACTCACGAATTTGATGAATAAATTTTGGGTGGCCGGGGAGATTCCGCCAGAGTGGAAGCATGCTAGGATTACATTTATTCCTAAAGCAGGGAAGAAGCTCTGCATTGAGAATCTGCGTCCCATCTCGCTAACGTCGTGTTTAGCCAAATTGATGGAGCATGTGGTCCTGAACAGGCTTCAGGGTTATGTAGAGGACAAGGAGTTGATACCTGAAACAATGATTGGTTTCAGGGCTAATTTATCAACGCAGGACGTCATGATACAACTAAAAAAAGACGTTGTTGATCCTGGGTACGGCACGGGCACCAAGGCTATCTTGGGGCTCGACCTAACTAAGGCCTTTCACAATGTTACCCATGAGGCAATATTGAGGAACCTATCGGACATAAGACCGGGGGGTAGAACCTTCCGGTACATCAGATCGTTTCTGGAGGGTAGGACTGCGGAGATTATAGTCGGAGAAATGAAATCGGATCCCTTCCCATTGGGGGGCAGAGGGACACCGCAAGGGTCGGTATTATCGCCGTTCCTATTTAATCTCGCATTGATCAAGATACCACCCAGGCTGCAAGGGATATCGGGACTTAAACATACATTTTATGCGGATGACATTACTCTTTGGGTAACAAGAGGCAGTGACGCACATTTGCAAGAAACTCTACAGCACGCGGTGGATATTGTTGAGGAGCTAGCAAGGGAAGCAGGACTCTCGTGCTCTCAGCCCAAGTCCGAGCTTTTTGTGCTGAGGGACAAGCCAAGAGGGATACATGCGAGACACTATGTGCCGCCACCGCCTTTAGAGGTCAAAGTGGGGGGCGTACCGGTCGCTGAGGTTCAAACGATCAGGATCCTGGGTATGTATCTGCAGACTAACAGGAAAAATAGCGAGTCCTTGAAAAGGCTTAAAAATACGGTCAATGCTACCGTGAGGCTAATCAGGAGAATAGCTAATCGTAAGAGAGGTGTTAAGGAAAAGGACTTGTGTAAGCTGGTGCAGGCGTTTGTGCTCAGTAGAATAGTGTATGCGACGCCTTATTTGAAGTTGGACGCGACGGAAAAAGGCAAGGTGGAGGCTATGATTAGGCAGGCATATAAAGCGGCCCTTGGGTTGCCTCACAATGCGTCTACCGAAAGGCTGCTGGGATTAGGGGTGCACAACACCCTAGAAGAACTACGGGAGGCGCACTTGGTGATGCAGCTCGGTAGGCTTTCAAAAACAAAAGCAGGAAGGGACATATTGGAAAGGATCGGCATTGGAGTTGATGCTCCAGCTGGTGACACTAAAATTCAGATTAGGCGGGAAATGCACAAGGGCTTGTACATAAAACCTTTGCCCAAGAACATGCATCCAATACATCACGAGGACCGCAGGAAGGCAAGAGCCAAAGCTTTACATGTTAAGTACGGGAAGTACAACGGGGCAGTCTATGTAGATGTCGCCGAGTATAGGGACAAGGACGCATTTGCAATTGCGGTGGTGGACGGGCGGGGACGCTTGATCGCCTCCGGATCAGTCAAAACCCGCTCCCCAGAAACTGCAGAGGAAGCGGCGATAGCACTAGCTATTACTAGTAGTAATGCTGACTTGATCTTCAGCGATTCCAAAACAGCCATCCGAAATTTGGCGAGGGGCAGAATATCTGTCACAGCGGCGCGATTGCTGAATCGGGCCACGGGGCGAGGGTCTACGGAGGCGGAAATTGTCTGGGTACCAGCACACTCTGGGAATCCTGGGAACGAGACGGCTCACATGAATGCTCGAGGTTTCGTCAGCCGAGTAGGTGAGCCGGACGTTCCGGGAAGGTCCACGAGAGATGGGCTGGTATCCTTTCATGACATTACTAATCATTTCAAACTTGAGCGGAGGATTTACCCACCCCCGGACAAGCAATTGGTGAAGGCGCAGGAATGCGTCTGGCGACGATTGCAGACTAGATGTTTCTTAAACCCATACGTGCTGAGCAAAATCTACCCGGACATTCAGCCGGAGTGCAAATGGTGTCAGGAATTGGCAACCTATGACCACATATTATGGAGCTGTAGCATAGCACCGCCACCGGCGGATATTATGCGTGATCCTTCCCTCGAGCAGTGGGAGGCCGTGTTGGCCAGCTCAGACCCGGTCGTCCAGACCAGGGCCGTGGAGTGGGCCACCCAGGTCGCCGTCAGCCATGGGTTGATGGCCATCTAACACGGAACCATCCATACATGCTCTCTGACGAAAATAAAGTTTTTCCATCCATCCATCAGCGAAGCTTGTTCCGGAACGAGTCTACCCACCCCCACTTCGTTCTCCTTTTTTTACAAGCGCCACCGTCCACTTCGTCCTTGTCTTGCACATGCGCAACTCCACGCGGCGCAGCGTAATTAACGTACCAGTTTCCCCCGGGACAGATGAAGCTCGTCCTCGACCGGGTCAAGCATATTGGGAATAGCAGTGTTTCAGTCGTGCCACATGAGCCACCTGAGTCGTCCGCGAGCATCGATTTGTCGATGTTACTTAAGCGATAACGTAAGTTACTTCACTGAAACGGCTTACAAGTATTGCCACAAGAACTTCTGGTACCGTCCGCGGCGTCGCAATGGCGTCCAAAGCCAAACCAAATCTCCGGGTTCATAAGTTACTGCGGCATGAGCCACATCATACCGAACCTTCGTGCGGTCTTGGGAGGCGATAGTTCGCAAATGAGCAAGGCGACGCGTTTCTTCAGCAAGACAAAGATGTCGCGAGATGGATGGGTCACCGTGCACCGAGAATGGAAGAATGGTGTCCAGAAAGGTTGATGATGAGCGCACATAAAGAAGGAAAAAAGGAGAATATCCGCTCACTTCATGCTTAGCTGTGTTATAAGCATGAGTTACAAATGGCAAGACGGCATCTCAGTTCTTGTGATTTGATGTTGCGCACATTGACATCACGTTAATGAGAGTCCGCTTTAGACGCTCGGTAATGCCGTTTGTCTGTCTGAGGGTGGTAGGGAGTAGAATGACGGTATTCGGAGCCACAGAGCCGTAAAAGTTTTTCCACGATATCTGCAGTGAACTGCCGACCGCGATCATTGATGATCACATGGGGGACGCCGTGGCGAAGTGCGATTTTTGTGTAATAAAACGTTCGACACATCGGTTGCTTTGGCAGAAAAGAGTGCTGACGTCTCCACATACCGGGTCAAATAGTCAATAGCTGCGATAATCCAGCGACGGCCGTCGGACGATTTGGGGAGAGGACTAATCAGATCAATCCAAATTTTCTCGAAAGGCAACCTAGGGGGCTTGACAGTTTGAAGAAGGCCAGCAGGTAGCATGGTGCTTCGTTTGAGACGTTGACAAGGGATACAACTTGCTACATAGCGCTTCGTTGTCGTGTATAACCTTGGCCAATAAAATCGTTGTCGGACCCTCGCGAGAGTGCGCGCGAAACGAAGATGACCTGAAGTGATGTCGTCATGCATAGCATGTAGGACAGCATTGCGGAGAGAAGGCGGGACAACAAGCAGAAGACGAGCACCATCAGTTGAGTAGGTCTTTTTGAGGATTAGACCATCTTGAATAATAAAAGGTGTAGATGCAGAAATGCGCGTCTTATCAAACAACGGAGTAAGTTCATGGTCTTGACTTTGCTCTTGCCGGAACTTTACGAGGTCTGGTAATGTTTCGCTCACAGGCGCCAGGCAGTCGTCCAGATCATCTTCACCAACTGCCGCGCATGGAAGAGGAAATCGGGACAAACAGTCCGCATCGGCGGGGCGGCGACCACTCTTATAGGACAGAAAAGTCATATTCCTGTAGACGTAATGCCCAGTGGGCTAATCGACCGGAGGGGTCGCGCAGGTCAACAAGCCAACCCAGGGAGTCATGGTCGGTAATTACGTTGATGTTACGGCCGTAAAAATATGGGCGGAACTTGGTAACGGCGAAGATGACGGCGAGATATTCCATTTCTGTCACTTTGTAGTTGCGTTCTGCTTTCGTTAAAGTGCGGCTTGCATATGCGATGATATGCTGGGCACCGTTCTGGAGCTGGATGAGAACCGCACCAACGCCCACGCCACTCGCATCGGTGTGAACCTCGGTGGTAGCAGCCGGATTTACATGGCTTAGCACAGGACCAGATGTGAGCAGAAACTTCAGCTGTCGGAACGATGATTTGCATTCCAGGGACCAAACAAACACAGCATCCTTTTGCAGGAGAGAAGTGAGCGGATGGGCAATTTGGACGAATCCTTGAATGAAGCGGCGGAAATATAAACATAGCCTCAGAAAGTTTCTCAAATGCTTCACGTTTTGAGGTTTTGCAAAGTCTCTCACAGCAGTAGTCTTTTGGGGGTCCGGCCGAATACCTTCCTGATCCACTAAAAATCCAAGCACCAAAGTCTTACGTTTACCGAAGTGACACATTTTAGAGTTCAAAAATTAGTCCGGAGTTTCGGATACAGTCCAGCACAAGACTAAGTCGCTGATTATGCTCCCGAAATGTCCTTCCATAGATGATGACGTTATCTAGGTAGCACATGCATACCTCCCATTTTAAACCACGCAGGATTGGGCCCATAAATCTTTCGAATCTCGCTGGTGCATTGCACAGTCCTTACGAAGTCCACAAAGGACTTCGTAATTTCTTCAACAAATCGGTCCCAGGTCGTCAGGATTTCTTCGTGGTTATCAAACCAAGTCAGAGGCGTGCCAGCTAGGAAAAAAACAATGTACAGACGTGCGATCGAGTTCCAGCTGTTGTATGCATCTTTCGTAATGTCGGAGTCATTCTTCAACGTCATCTTCGTGCTCACCGTGGAGCCTACGCGACTCTCGCTGGTGGGGAAAGGTCGTCGTCTATTCAGGTCGCTGTTCATGAGTCTGCGTCGTGCAGGTGGTAGCCATTGAATGGTACTGTTGAGGAGATAAAGGTGGCAAACCTGCTACTCGACGGCTGCGACGAGGTACTGGCGGATCCGGAACGCTTTTACCCAGCGCCTAGCGCGAAATGCAACGGATGAAATGGTTTTAATACAGGTGAACGTCAAATGAAGGACGGACGCACACGGCACAGAAACCCGGATCAGTCGTTGTTGTTGCTGTTGTTCTCCTCTAATTTGATGGCACATACCCACACAGGGGGATCGGCCAAGAATTGGGGTGCAGAGATATTAGATTTTGAGATGTATAACTACATCGCAAAAATAAATAGAAATAAATGCTAGGGAATAGAGAAGGAAATGTAATATGAAAAACAAAAAAAAAAAACCGGATCAGTCTGCGCGCGCCTCGCTTCCTCCGCTTCTTCTTTGCTCCTGTTGCTTCTCAGTAAGCCGCTACGCGGCGTAACAATATATTTCCAAGACTTTAACGAAAGGCAAAAAGTTATGCGGAATGTTCGCCAACTCAAAGGTGCAAATCTTTCTCTCCTAAACGGCTATTCACGGGGCACTCTCATAATAAGAAAAAGTTTTTGAGATAGTATAAAAATAGATAAGGATCAAGGCAAGAAAGCCTATCTTCTGCATACAAATCTAAAAGTAATTGGGCAGATTGCTGTGTGGGATGAGGCCAACAGTTGCATGGTCAAAATACGCAATAAGCAGTGTAAAGAGTAGCTCGGACTTGTAGGCACAAAAGAACACAGGCTTCTGAACATAAGAGTGCGAAGCGTGGTTCACCAGAGTGATTGTCTTGAAACCATAGGTTTATGTCATCATCCCTACATCGTCGCTATCACTGAGACTTGGTTGCGAGACGAAATCGACGACAAACATGTCTTCCCTTCAGTTTATCGGGTGTTCCGTCATGACAGATCGCCCACAGAATGTGGTGTTATCATTTTAATAAAACATAGCTCACGCGTCTCTACCAGCTAAAATCTAAAATCATGAGAGCCTTAGAATGAAATTCTCTTTCTGGGAACATTCCTTTTTACTAATTGTAGTGTATAGAGCTCCTTATTCCTCACCGCAAGTCGGGCGTGAACTTTCCGATTTCATGAACAGATTACACTACAAAGGAACCTTATTAACTGGGGACTCCAACCTACTGCCAATACCAGCCATTTCTCAATCCTGATCATGCAGCCCACGAAGAGCCTGTGTTTAGCATTATGTTAAGGCATAACTTTCAGCAAATAGTGAAGCAGCCAAAACGGATTCATAGTACTTCTTCTATACTTGACCTTATCTTTGTAAGTCGGTCTCATAGTGATGTCCATGTTTCAGATGCCCCGAGAGTTTCTGATCATGACATGTCATATTACTCAGTCCCTACAAACAGTGTTTGCGACAAGTCTGTGATCAAATTTTCACTTGTAAAGCACTTTTCTCATGCTAACGATGCGTGCTGGATTATATTTTCGACTCAGTAGCTTCCGAGGAAGAAATTGTTATGACCTATAGAATAAATATAGATCAATATCCACTCACTATATTGATAACTTTGTACCCAACCAAATAAAAAAAAAATATACACAAATCATCATCGCCAGTCATGCATCACTCGCGCATGCCTATATCTAAAAAGAAAAGAAAATCATCTGAAATGAGGAGGTGCCAGTCGCTACATTATTCAGACTTTTCAACAACCGCTTATTTCAGCTGTATGCTCAGCTGAACATTACAAGTTTTAAATACACGCTGCCTAATTTCATGATAAATTCACCGGAAAAATCTAGAACCCTTTATGCCAAACCATTTGGAACCATTTCTATTGACTGGATAATGAGCGGTGACACACCCCTCACAGATGGAAGTGATATTTCCACGCCGTTTTACAACTAATTTCACAGCGTTTTCGATATTGAAGTATTGAACCCTGTCACATTGGAGCGCAGTAGCGCCTATTATGATATCAAGACATGGCATTGTCGAACTGCTGTCAAACTGGAAAAGCTAAACCCCACCAGGCTCTGAAGAAATATTGAATGAACTCTTGCCCAGTTATGTCGAAAAACTTTTTGAGACCCTTTTTGCCAGTTTTCGCGCATCTCTTTCATCAACTGTCGTACCTTCTGGGTGGAAAACTGCACGTGTTGTACCTGTGTTTAAGAAAGGAAATGCTTTATTGATATCAAATTATTGTCCCGTATTTCTCACATCCACCTGCTCGAAGTTGTTCGAACACATCATTTCCAAAGTACATCATCAGCTTTCTCGATAACAGCAAAATCATGTCTGATGTGCAACATGGTTTTAGGCAGGGCTGTTTTACAATTATGCAGCTTACAGCTCTTGTTCCTAGTTTTTCATACGCTCTTGATAAATCTGGCTAGGTTGACATCACCTTCAAGTACTTAAGTAAAGCATTCGACGTCGTCTTTTATTCCAAATTATTTCAATAGCTTCATCAAGTCGGTCTTCAAAACGTTATAATTAACTGAATATCAGCTTAATTATCGAACTAAATGCAATTTGTTAGTATCGATGGCCATATTTCAAGTAACCTTCCTGTGTCTTCTGTCGTCCGCTAAAGAAGCGTCTTTATTCCGCTTATATTTATTGTATGTGAACCACATCGTTAACGCAGTCAATCAGCCCTTCGAAATCAGACTGTTTGCATACTACTGTATATTGTTTAACGTTGTAACGTGTCGCGAAGACCAGGTATTACTGAATTTCCCCCTAAACAGTATATTAAACTGATGTAGTAAAAAGGACATGAAGCTTGGCGTTTAAAGAACTGTGTTTATGCAATTAACCAATAAAAAGTGCTGCCTCGTCTACCCTTACGCTCTTCCATCTTTCCAGTTTTCTGAGGCACCTGAATATAAATATCTTGGTTTTACGATAACTGACAAACCATACAATAAAGTTATATATAATTACAATAAACGTTCATTATACGAAATAAACATATAAATAATGTTTGCGCCTCAGGTTTCCGCAAAGTCTGTGCTCTCAAAAATAAAGTAAACGAGCCCGCAGACTTTAAGCTTTTGACCCATTCGATCGTCATTATGCGACTTAAGCTAGAGTATGCGCGCATCGTCTGGGACCCATTTACTAAAAATAACGTTCAAGAGCTTCAAATGATATATTGTGAATGTCGTTGAAGAAAATAATAATGCGGAAGAACAGGATTCAAGCATTGCAAGTAAGACAAAAAGTTCTCAGATTGAAGTTATTTTTCTTATAAAACGCAGGAAGTGGTCAATATGCATAGATCATCTATCATAAGTCATTTTTCGCATCACGGACCGGTCAACAAGGAATCACTACGCTCATTCACTATTCTCATTCACCGCCAAAACTAACTAATTTAAGTACTCCTTCTTCCCTCGTACCATAAGTGACTTGAATGCTTTACATATGACTGCATTATGTACCATATATTCCATTCAACGAATCGGAGAAAAACGTCATCAATCTTATCGGCATTGTGTTTTTAAATTGTTTTCAGTCATTTTGCACTTGCAATGCCATGGTACTGCCCCTCCAGCAAGGGCCCTAAAAGTCTGCTGTATTCTGTGGAAAATAAATAAAGGTAAAAAACTGAAAATACCGTGTGCGTGTGTGTTTCCATGTGTGTGTGTCGAACGCAATCGCATCTTACCCTCAACGGCGCTGCTTAAATGTGCCCCTCTTTTTTTAACTTTATTTAATCCGGGGCTACGGAAATACATTGCTCGCGTGACCAAGGTATGCAAACATAATCGCTGTAGTGGATATCTGAGGCTATGATGACTGGTTTGGTTTGGTTTGGTGTGGTGGGGTTTAATATTTCAAAGCGACTCAGGCTGAGAGACGTCGTAGTGGAGCACTTCGAAAACTTCAACCACCTGGGGTTCTTTAACCTACACTGACATCGCACAGCACACGGGCGCCTAGCTTTTCGCCTCCATCGAAAAGCGGCCGCCGAGGCCGGGATTCGATCCCGCGTCCTTGGGAGCAGAAGTCGAGCGCCGTAACCACAGCGCCACCCCGGCGGGGTGAGATGAGTGCAGAGATCTGTCGCGGCGCATGTGTGATCGAACATTCCTTTGTGCTCAATTTGAACTCGGTTTTGCGGCCGTATTTTAGTTTGCATATATAATAATTGCATAATTTGGCATTTTGCTACTTTAAAACCACCGCAGTTTGTATTAAGCCCGCCTTATTAAGCCGTCGTATTCAATAAGAAGCTGTGTATAGACGATACGATAGGAACTGACGCTATTTGCAATAATGTGTGGATCCTGATTCTACTGAGCTGTAAAATACTTGCCTAAGCGATCTGAGCGGAATGTAGCGGTCGTAAGTGGAGAGTCGTGAGCGGAGTAGTTTTCTTTGCGCTTGCGGAAACTACAAACACGCCCATAAGACATTCTGAGAATGGCGCTTAACTTTCCGTTATCGCAGTATATTTGCGGAGGCTGAATTCAGTTTTGTTCATAGAATTTAGCAATGACGTTTATTTGTTTGCGCGAGCAGGTTCTGAGAAACATGATGGAAACAAATCAGTTTTTGTCAAATGAATGTGTTAAGGCAGACGTCCCTAACATTGTTCAGGTAGATGATTCTTATCCGCGGCCACGAATGCAGATAAGAAAAAGATTTTCGACGGCTAATATTTTGCGGCTCATGGAACGAAATCCCGTGAACGAGGGTGATGCGCTTGACTTGGGCTTCGCATCTGTGCATGGGATCTGCGCGTGGGTTGTGAGCATCGGATCTGTGCTCTGGTGTGTCATTTTTAATAACGAATGTATTAGAACTGAAGCTATGATTTAAAACTGTCGATGGTGATTGTTAATTAAAAACGTTGTACGACATGTATCGACAGCTTTAACCAATAATAATGGCTGAAAAATTTACCATAGAATTACTGCAAATAAATACGGGACGACCAATATGTCTAACTACAAATCTAATGACCACAACTGACTGGAAATGAGTAAACATGCTAAGATATCAGTGGTAGAGACAATGACTAGGTATGACTCAGGATGATTATAGAACGACCAATGTGTCATACGACGACTTGTAAAGGCCGTAACTGACTGTAAATGAGTAAACATGCTTAGGTATGAGTAGTATTGACTATATGACTAGGCATGACTCACATGACAACAGTTACGAACAGTATGTCAAAAGCACACTTTTAATGGGCGCAACTGACTGGAAAAGAGTAGATATGCTCAGCTATGAGTGGTAATGCCTAGGCATGACTCAGCATGACTACGGAATGACCAGTACATCAAACGAAGACTTGTAATGGGCGCAACTGACTGGAAAATAGTAGATATGCTCAGCTATGAGTGGTAATGCATAGGGAAGACTCAGCATGACTACGGAATAACCAGTACATCAAACGACGACTCGTAATGACCACAACCCACTGGAAATGAGCAAATATGCTTATCTACTAATGGTAATGACTACGCATGACTCAGCATGACTCATGATTAATATGGAACGAGTGGCATGTCGAAAGACAACTTGTAATGGCTGCAACTTACTAGAAATGAGTAAATATGGCTAGCTATGAGTGGTAATAACTACACTGACTAACCGTGACTTATCATGACGATGAGAGGCAAATGATAGCGTGGAAACAGTAGGCTGTTGCCACTTTCCTCATAAGAGATTTCTAAGGGACCTATGTTTTTTCTCATTTTCAGGATATTATGAGACAGTAGCGACACGCAACTGCCAACGAAGAGCTTTTAAAATAAATGTAACATTATGTTTTCTCAGATTACAAACAGATGCTTCACAATAAACTATGTTTTGCAAGCCCTTAGATTTGTTTTTACTGTGCGGAACACTACGATGTTTCTTTTAATCAACCCCCCAGGTGCATACTGTCTAACGAGGTGTTGGTGCTTGGCGCTACCACGCACCTTTATCCCCCCATTACGTTCTTAGAGACAGAAAACTTCATGGTGCGAAGGGGGCCGAAACGATCGGCGGTCAGGTGTGAGTTGATCGTAAAGCGACCGTAGCGCTCCTATCTCCCTCAGTAAATGGGTGAGGCCATTGAGCTAATATACACAGGTGAAAATTTTAAAATACTGACAATCCTCTTTCAGCACTGGAACAGAAAATAAAATTGCGTTTGCGTTTTTTAAACACATCTTAGTACGAATTAGTCACCGAGTTTGCAGACGTATCTCAAGCCGGCAGGTAGCAGGCGACACGCTTGAACCGCGTCTGCAACCTCCTTGCTTCAGACGCCTCAGTAGACGGGGTGGATTGCATATGCGTACAAAAGTGTGTTAGAAACGCAAACTCAATTTTGTTAGTTGCATTGCTGAAAAACGAGCGTTAGTAGTATTTTTAAATTCCGCTCGTGTATTAGCTGAATAGCCTTACCCATTTTCCGCAGCGCTGGAGTGGGGCGCTGCGGTCGCTTTGCGAACAACTCATGCGGGATCGGCGATTGTTTGGGCCCACTTCGCAGCGCGGTGCGCCGGCACTGTTTTCCAACTGTCTATATCTAAGAACGTTGCCCTCCCCCCCCCCCTCCCCCCATCAATGTTCGCCCCCATATCGATGTTGTCATCTGTACTGTGGCGATAGTTTGAGAGGTGCAGGGAAGAAAGCATGAACGGTGGCGGTTGAGACCGTGGTCAAGCCTCAGCCGAGGGGCTCCTCTTCTGTCTACAAGGCGAGAGGCTGCAAGACCTTTATCTGACTATAAGGGTGACTCAGAGGGGACATAATTTAGGACCCCTTTGTATATACATACCACATTGATTTTTATAAATGATTTGATCGCTTCGTAGGAAAAGAAAGGCAAAGTATCTGTCACATGTTCCGTGGACATCTGACCCCACCGGAAAGCAAGAAACAAAGGTGGGAGTGAAACCGGAAGGAAAGAAAGGGGTGCCGTAGTGGTGGTCTCCGGAGTAATTTCGATCGTCTGGGGATATTTAAGTGCACCAACTTTGCAGAGCCCACGGACGCCTTTTCGTTTTGCCTCCATCGAAACGCAGCTGCCTGCGGTCAACTTTCAAAACTCTCCTATCGACCTCCGAAAAAGAGTCGCACAGAAGTCACAAAGATCATGGCACCAACTGTAAATTTCCCAAAGTTTCTTATCCTGCAGTGTCTAAACCAACCAATGACCGGCAGGTTTTTCTGACTGCCAACTTGCTGAAGGCCGTCATTGGAGAAACTACAAAGCCAAAAAACTAGGATCTCGGGATGTACTGATAGAGGTGTCACACAGACTGCGATCCGACAAGCTCCTTAGAATAAAGCATTTGCTTATCTTGAAGCCGCGGCATCACCCCAGCGTAGTCTGAATAGCTGCCAGAGAGTGATTTCTGAGCGAGACATACTACATGAAACAGAGTCAGATCTCCTTGAAGGCAATTTAAGAACGTAGAGCAAAGACAACAAGCACAAAATTAAAGGGAACCACACACGAGCGCTCGTGTAAGTTTTCTTTATATTTTGTGCTTGTCTTCTTTGCGCTGCATTCCTAAAATGGAAAACGCACCAACTCTCCCAATTCAGCATTCTTGTGCAGTTTCTTGAAGGCTTCTAGAGACAAGGCGTAACTGCAGTCGAAAGAAACGAAGAACTAAAAACAGAACAGATTGTTCTCACTTTCAACCGGAGCACACTTCCTGAATCCATCAATGCGGAATTCATTCGGTTTAAATTCCATAAATACCAAGCCCACGCAGGTGTTTCAAGTGCCAGCGGTATGGCCGTGATAGTCAAACGTAGCCAGGACGGTTTGCCTGTGCATAGTGCAGTGCAAACGTCCATGCAACAGGCAACTGATTTCAGATGTGTCGATTGGGAGGGCACACACCCTGCGTACTCAAGGCTCTTTGCTGACTTTCAAACAGGAAAGAAAGTGGTAAATTGCTCGATACCCTAGAAGTTGTTGTACGGAGAGGCACGAAAAAAAAAGCACAGAATGCTTTCCTCCGCTCTCTGTGCTGACGCAGCTCGCAGCCCTCGTCTAGTAACAGCAGGCACGCAGTGCAGTTCTGCTGACATTCTCCCACCACTCCTTTTCACTAACCAGCCGCTGGCTCTACTAATATTCGCCAATTCGAAGGTCAGCTTCTCACAGACCTCCTGGATGCCAAAGGCATCTTAGAGAGACGTGGTCCCTCGTGACAAATCTTCCTCCATGTCTCCACCCGAGGCAGCGGAGGAGATCCTGGACATTGAAGCGGCGAAGCCGTCTAGAAAATCCCCTAATGAGAGGCTGGGCTTGCTGGGCCACTTCAACTCAAAGAAGCGTACCCCAGTTAAGCCACATAGAAAGGGTGGCGAATCTTAAACCACACTTCCTATTTTGTACACGTACAAATGGCTTCCAGAGCATCATTTATTGGAACTGTTGAGGATTGCTTAAAAATATTGTCACATTAGGCGATGCATACGCATAAGGAAAGAAGAAGACTCGTGAGTTGGAGAGAAGACGATGTTCAACAGTGTCGGCTGGTGCCTTCAGAAAACGTCTGTTTTAAAGCCTTGTCTTCCGTGTCCGCCCTCTGCTACAAGCTGAACTACCCCGTAACACCTTGGTGGAGGTACTTTCGAATCCCCTTGCCACAGCTCCTCGTACTTTCACGCCAGAAACCTGAATTTGCGCAGTGGACGTCATCTCCCTGAGCTCACCCTACCGACTACCACAGTAAGCATGGCATCCCAGGACGCATCACCCGCTACGGAAACTCCAGCTGCCCCCATGGTTTTAACCAAAATCCGTCATCCGCCTATCTTTAACGGCGAAGACAACAAGGATGTTGAAGATTGGCTCGACGAATATGAAAGGTGCAGCAAGAATAACCGGTGGGATGCTAGCATAATGCTTGCAAACATAATCTTCTATCTGGCGGGAACGGCGAAGACCTGGTTTACCAATCACGAACAGGTTTACCAATCACGAAACCAATTGGGCGAGCTCCGGCAGCCAAAAAAGACCTGGCTACTCGGGCTCAATCCTCAACCGGCCTTCATACAGGACGTTCTCGCACTGTGTCGAAAGGTGAATACCTCCATCACCGAAGATGATAAAGTGGGCCATATACTTAAGGGTATCGCTGATGGCGCATTCAATATACTTCTCTGCAAAGACTGCTCTACGGTGGATTCAGTCCTGCAAGTCTGTCGCCGTTTCGAACAGGCGAAGCAGCGCCGCATCATCCGTCGGTTTCAGCGCCTTCCCAACACGGCGACTACATCCTCATGTGACGACTTGCCCACGTTACAGCAGCCTTCATGTCAGAATAACCTCACTACCATCGTCCGCAGGGAAATCGAGGCTTTGACTCCTGTTACACATACGTCACCTCCTGCAAAGGCAACAATAGCTATGATACAGGCTGTTGTCCGCCAAGAATTCGCTAATGTAGGCCTCGTTTCAAATTCTACCCCACCACAGCCAATCCCAGTGGTCGCTGCTGCTGCCACAACCCCGCCCTACACACCGCGCTACCCTACCGCAATCCTGCGGAGTGGCGGACATCTGACGATAGGTCTATTTGCTTCGTCTGCTGTCGAGCTGGCCATACGTCCCGCTATTGCCGCAGCCGTCCTGCTCCCCCCTCTCAACCCTATTACAGCCCTGTCCGCCATAACTATTATGCACCGCGATGGTTTCTGTCACCCCAGCACATCTTCGTACTGAGAACATAGAGCAAGACCGTCGTCCTAGCTGTTCTCCATCGCCTCAAGCCCACCATTCCCGATCACCTACTCGTCGCCGCAGCTTGTCCCCAACGTACCATGGCACCTACTCGGGAAACTAGGCAACGCAGCGCCCGGACAGTGACACTGCGTTACCAACCCGGACAGCCAACTGTGTTTCGACCATCGCACCACGCCGCAACCTGATCAATGTCCTCGTAGATCGAGTCCCTGTGCCCGCTCTCATTGACACTGGAGCCCATGTTTCAGTTCTTAGTTCGTCGTTCCGCCAGCGCCTCATAAAAGGTCTTACGCCCGCTAATTCCTCTACAGTTCGTGTTGCTGATGGAAACACTGCTGCCATAATCGGAATGTGCACTGCACGCGTGAGCATCGCCGGTCACCACGTCCCTGTGCTCTTCGTCGTCCTTACTACTTGTCCTCAAGACGTGATTTTAGGCCTAGACTTTTTAACAGCCCATTCCGCTCTCATTGACTGTTCCTCCGGACTGCTGCGCCTAGCCCTGCCCTATTGTGTTCACTACCCCAGTGCTGACCATTCCCAGCCTTGCCTCCGCTCCAGTACATTTACTCGCTTACCTCCCGAGGCGGCAGTATATGTGCCCATGTCACCTTTTCGCTCCCTTCCTGACGGCGACTACGTTGTCAACCCCATCACTGACGTCACTCTACAGTGCAACATCGTCCTACCTCATAACATTGTACACGTCGAGAATAGCCTCACCTACATTCCCGTACTCAACTTCAGCATGTCTTCGCAAGTTCTCCCGGAGGGCATTTTCCTTGCCGAGCTGTCGCCTTTGTCCAGCTTTACTATTTCTGCAGTGCTGTCCGACCGTCACGCCGACGTACCTGCACAACTTGTCCCATCACATAGTCCGGAGGACCGCATCTCAGCCATAGTTGCCTCTGACCTGCGTCCCGAATATGCCAGCGCCCTTGCCGGCCTTTTGCGGTCATACAAAGACATTTTTGATTTCGGTCACGGATCCCTGGGCCAAATGTCCGTCGTCACACATCGTATTGATACTGGAGATGCCCGACCTATTCATCGACGGCCTTACAGAGTTACTCTTTCCGAACGCAGGATCATTCAGGAAGAAATAGATAAAATGTTGGCAAGCAGCATTATTGAGCCGTCGAGCAGCCCCTGGGCGTCTCCGGTAGCATTCTTCAAATAGAAAGACAACAGCTGGAGGTTTTGCGTTGATTATGGACACCTAAACAAGATAACAAAGAAAGACGTGTACCCTCTTCCAAGGATCGATGACGCTCTCGACTGCCTGCATGGTGCCAACTACTTCTCCTCCATCGATCTCCGTTTTGGATATTGGCAGATCTCTGTTGACGAAAGAGATCGTGAAAAGACGGCTTTTGTCACCCCGGATGGCCTCTACCAATTCAAGGTGATGCCTTTCGGCTTATGTAATGCACCTGCGACATTCGAGCGTACGATGGACTCCCTATTACGCGGGCTCATTTCCGGCTTATGTAATGCACCTGCGACATTCGAGCGTATGATGGACTCCCTATTACGCGGGCTCAAATGGACCACATGTCTGTGCTACCTCGATGATGTCATCGTATTTTCATCAACCTTTGAAGGCCACCTCCATCGTGTTTCGGCTATTCTTGCCGTCTTCCGACGAGCTGGCCTTCAGGTGAACTCCAAGAAGTGTACCTTTGGTCGCCGGGAACTCAAGGGCCTAGGACATTTAGTCATCACCCATGGCATCCAGCCGAACCCCGACAAAATTCGCTCTGTAAGGGATTTCCCTATACCGAAATCCAGCAGCGACGTGCGCACCTTCCTCGGACTTTGCTTATATTTCCGGCGATGTGTACCAAACTTCGCAGAAATAGCCCGTCCGCTCACGCAGCTTCTGAAAAAAGAGGTCTCCATACCTGGGGCCACGAACAATCGGCCGCCTTCGCCGCTCTTATTGCCCACCTCACCGGTCCGCCTGTGTTGGCTCACTTCAATCCGTCAGCGCCCACAGAAGTACGCACCGACGCAAGTGGTCATGGAATTGGTGCCGTTCTCGCACAACGTCAGGTCGGTTTACCTCGCGTCATCGCCTATGCCAGCCGGCTCCTCTCGGCGGCCAAACAAAACTATTCCATCACTGAACGTGAGTGCTTAGCCCTAGTTTGGGCCATTACAAAGTTCCGCCCTTACTTGTATGGGCGGCCATTCACAGTAGTCACTGACCACCACGCACTGTATTGGCTTTCTACACTGAAAGACCCTACTGGCCGCCTTGGACGTTGGGCCTCGCGCCTTCAGGAGTACAATTTTTCAGTAGTTTATAAGTCTGGCCAGTTGCATCGAGACGCCGATTGCCTGTCCCGTCATCCAGTCGACCCGCCAAGTCAACCTGAATGTGACAATGACGCTTGCGTGCTCTCTATTTCTGATTTTTCCGACATTCGCCGTGAGCAACGCCAGGACCCTCAGCTTCGCGAAATTATCAATCGCCTCAGCGCCGATCGCCATGACCCTTCTCTTCGTTTGTTTGTGCTCCACGACGGCACCTTATACCGGCACAATATGCGACCTGATGGCCCCGACCTTCCACTAGTAGTCCCTCAGCACCTACGCTCAGCCGTCCTTCAACAGCTTCACGACGTTCCTACAGCGGGTCATCTAGGCGTCTCTCTCACATACGACAGTGTGCGCCGTCGGTTCTTTTGGCCAGGCTATATCGCGCAGTCCGCCGCTACGTAGCTGCTTGTGACCGCTGTCAACGCCGGAAAAAGCCGTCAGTTTTACCAGCTTGGCTTCTGCAGCCAATCGACATCCCCATAGACCCATTTTCTCGAGTAGGTCTGTATCTTCTAGGGCCTTTTCCACTGTCCGCATCGGGGAACAAATGGATTGCGGTGGCCACTGATTACACCACACGCTACGCGGTCACACGAGCAATACCAACCAGTTGTGCAACTGATGTCGCTGCTTTCCTCCTCAACGACGTTATACTCGTTCATGGAGCTCCCCGCCAACTGCTCATCGACCGTGGCCGTTGCTCTCTGGCTGGTATAATCGACGAGATCCTACGGCTGTGCACCGTTCGTTATTCTTTCACGACTGTCTACCATCTACAGACGAACGGGCTTACCGAACGTCTCAACCGGCCACTGACTGACATGTTGTCTATGTACGTTTCTGATGACCACCGTGACTGGGACATAACGCTGCAATTTGTGACATTTGCTTACAATTCGTCGCGTCACGACACTACGTGCTACTCCCCCTTCTATCTTCTATACCGCCGTGAACCTCTGCTTCCTTTTGACAGCCTGCTCCCGTCTGTCACCACTGCCAGCTCATATGCTCGGGACGCCATAGCCCGAGCTGATGCTGCCCGCGTTGTTGCTCGTAACCGACTCGCAGCCTCTCAGCACTCCCAGAAACGTCGCTATGATTCCTGTCATCGCAACACCGAGTATTCTTGCGGTTCTCTCGTGCTGCTTTGGGCTCCAGCTCGCCGCATTGGTCTCTCGGAAAAACTTTTGCTCCGTTATACAGGACCCTACCGCATTTTACGACAAGTGACACCAGTGACATACGAAATTGCGCCCTTGCATCCCGCCCGCCATGCCTCTACACCACGCACCGAGATGGTCCATGTTGCACGCCTAAAGCCGTACTACATTGACCCTGGTTTGGACGCTAGTACGCACCGGGACGGTGCTTTTCAGCCGGCGGGGTAATGTCACATTAGGCGGTGCATACGCATAAGGAAAGAAGAAGACTCTCGTGAGTTGGACAGAAGACGACGTTCAACAGTGTCGGCTGGTGCCTTCCGAAAACGTCTGTTTTAAAGCCTTGTCTTCCGTGTCCGCCCTCTGCTATAAGCTGAACTACCCCGTAACAATATTAATGTGAGACATGAACTCTTGATAGGAAACTTGCAGAATGGGTCAGATAAATAACTCTAGCCATTGGCATTCTATTGGAAATGAAGAAAATGGAATGGGCATGGGCAGGACACGTAGCGCGAAGAAAGGATGACCGATCGTCGCTTAGGGCAACAAACTGGATTCCAAGGGAAGGAAAGCGTAGCAGGGGGCGGTAGAGAGTTAGGTGGGCAGATGAGGTTAAGAAGTTCAGGTTATTTGGAGGAATATAGGAGAGGCCTTCGCCCTGCAGTGGGTATACTCAGGCTGAGGATGGTGATGATGACATGAAATCTTAGCTGAACACCAAACAAACATACTTTTTCTGGAAGAAACGCATTAAAACCAGCAGACCCAAGATTTTTAAACAGTACATAGTATTCCGGAAAAGATAAAGACATGCTCACGAATGCGGTAGCGTTGACATTGTAGCACAAAAATCAATACCTGTCGACAAGTCTCGCTTCAAACAGACTTTGAGACAGTGGCATTACGACCCATAATATTTTGGCAAAATAACAGTATATTCCGTTAACGTGAGAAGTTGGGCGAGTTGGTATGTATTCATATGAACAGTATGTCACTGTACGTCCCGCCAGAATATAGCCTATGTAGGAAAAATATTGAAAACATATTTACCGACTTCCCGAGCCATTTCTGCTTGTTGGAGACTTCAGTGCGCACCACCCATTATTCGTTAGGTTACTTCAACAGAAACCGGCTTATGCTCGGCTGCCGAAATTTCGGGTAATAAAAACTACTTAGTGGCTACATATACGAAAATCTGCCGGTTGCGGTATACGAGTTTGCGAAGAATAAAGATGACATGAGGTCTTTGCATTGTGGCACAAAGCGCATACGATTACTGCTGCGTTTTCTATTCAAAGAAAACGGTCGATGAGGTTATAATGTGAATCAAATACCTCAGGTGCGGAAGTCGCAATGATACCCTAAACCTGGCCTCGTATGAGCGACGCATAGCTGACTCTCGGTTGTCGGAGAGTCTGAATGCGATAATCCAAGTAGCGTGTGTCCCCGCGGTCGTTGAACGGTGCCGCCGTCTATGAAACTTGCGAATATAAATTCGTTCTTGCAGCCGATATACAATAAACGGTCATGCACAAGAGGTTACAATAGCCCGTTTTCCCCACAACGGCTGAAGGTTAGGTACGTGTGTGAACTCATCAACAGGTACTGACCGGATAAAATACTGGATGCTCAGGCACCTTCAAATAAGCACTTTTGAAACTGAACTTTTTCAGTTCAATAAGATATGCATGGACCACAAGACACATTACTAAAGCGTAGAACGACGCTATAATTATTCCAATAATAAAAACCTGAAGAGAAACCACACACAGCGGCCTATGTACAGCTGCTTATCTTTTCGAGAAAAAAAATGCAAATCATCGCGTTCTTCATTGCTTTCAATAATGGTCGTTTTAACCCACACCAAGCTGATGTGTGGTGTGTGTGGGTTAAAACGACCATCCCACAAGGGAGAGGAATGCTACTACTCCCTCTGTATTACAACATAAGGCCTCTATCCCAGGCAGCACAATGAAAGTCCCAACATTGGGAAGAGATGGCAAAGTATTGGCAAATCAGGCCCTAGAATGGGCCCGTGTTGCCACTAGCTTCCCAATATAGGAATTCCACTCGCTAAAACTTCCAATCATGGCCCTGTTAGGACGGTGTTCTGCCCATATGGGCATTGCCACTGCGTTGCACTTCTAGTGATGGCCCTGTTCGGTCAACGTACTGCCCTTAGGGGCATTGCCACCTTCTAGCACTTCAAATAAAGGCCCTGTTTGTCCTCTGTTCTGCCCATCTGGCCATTGCCACTGCATTACACTTCCAATGATGGCCCTGTTAGACCTCTCTCTACCCATATGGGCATTGCCACAGCGTTATACTTCTAATGATGGCCTGCTTGCTCTCTCTTCTATCATACGGGCATTGCCACTGGGTTAAACGTTCAACGATGGCCTAATTGTCCTCTTACTCTGCATTATTGGCAGTGCCACACCAAAAAACTGACCACAATGGTTCTTGTCTGCTCCTTCCCCTATATTACCTGTACAATTTGTAAATAGAGCAGTGTATGACCCGTCAATGATTCCTTGATGTTCTCTTCTATAATTCGCAATAATTGTGTAATATAAACATGCACATTAACTTGTGCAGTTTTAGGGAAAGCAACATATATGAGGTGTAGTTCTTTGGCAGGCACAATTTTTTAATTGGTGCATAATAACGAAAATGAAGAAGACCAGCCGGAGTGAAAACTGAGCTGTAAAATACTTATTCGGAAAGCTCAAACGAATCAAGTAGTTAAAGACTGCTGCGAGTATGGCTTAGACAAGCTCCTGTTATTTGCAGTAGATGGGCTAGGTGCAGCATTTCCGGAGTGGCGCTTGCCCGATGTTCATGAATTAAAGCGCGGTTATTTCGTAAGGATTGGATGGCATACTTGAGGCGTTTTCTGCGGTTCGCTGGTGCAAGCATCTGGAAATCAGCCTGACCGCGGTCTAACATAAAACATTGACTTCCATAGTCCAGAGCCTGCATCCGTGCATCAGAACAACTGCACTACAGTTTTTAGAAGTGTATAGTCTAGGCGGCTTTTGCGCACAGTTTTAGCAAATACTAGAATGAAATCGATCGCCTAGTGTTCAAAAATTCAAAAATTGCAGAGTATTCCAGGCTTCCGTATGTCGTGTCATTAGCACATGTCCCTGCATTCCTTGATTTCGTGTTTTGTTTTTCTTTTTCTTCCGTTCAGAATGTAGTAAATTCTTGTTATCAGAATTGTTTGGCGTTCGTAGTATATCTATTGTTGTTTTGGGCACGTGTTTATATTTATGTTTTGACGTTTTTGCTTTGGACATTGGTTTATGGAAAAGATGCATCCAAAGTAGTTACCCACTTTAGATATCGTTCTCGTGCATGTTTTTTTTATATAAAGCTGAAATGCGAACACGCCAGAATTCGCTTCCCTTCAGGAAAGCTTGGGCGGACATATGCGGGCAACACAATCAAGATCCTAGCCGACCCGCAAGTTGTTTACAGTACAAAATGTATTAGATTGCTCTGCTACGAAAAGAATCGATTGCCTGCCGTATTTTTTTTTTGTTTAGCGTCTTAGCTTGCTTGCCAAATGTATCCTAAATAAAACAGTGTATTAGCATAAATTTTGCGCAATTCCGATAAGCACATTTTAAAAATAATTTTTCTCATTCTATGGCAACATGTTTATGCAAGCTTATACCAACAATGTCCACACCACAGCGTTACACACATTATGGGAGTGTTTGGAGATACCTAAGTGACAACTATGTCAAATTTTCTGAACATCAGCGCGACTTGGACAAGGACGGAAGGAGAAAACACGGACAGCGCCTGTCCGTGTTGTCTTCCTTCCGTCCTTGTCCAAGTCGCGCTGTTCTTCAGAAAAATGACATACCAACTCGCCCAAGCATCAATTCTAACAACTATGTCAAAGCCATGCTTTCCTTTGCAAAAATCACAAGAGGATGTTTCGCCACTTGATGTCTGGCTGTGAAAGACCCAAAAGGCATTTTCCCTGCTTTTGTTCTCTTTCACTACGTTTGCCTCCTCCGAGCCTCGCCTTCTCAGCTCTTCTCCTGGCTTGCCGCCTTTTCCCAGAGGAGCGCCCCCTCCTTTCCCCACGCAAGGTGCTTTTTTCTTTGTGATTTTTTTTTTTCACTCGCCTGCTAGAACCTGTCTTCCCTCTCGCCAGAATGCGCTGCACGTGGCTTATTCCCTTTCAGCTCATGCTTCTACACATCTTTCAGCTGCATATCTTCCCTTCCCGCGTGCTTCCCAGTTGGCGTGGGCTCGAGCAGTTGAGTACAATGGTTTGGTAGCCTGCCTGACAACCAGCGCGACAAGAATGTTTGCTCGATCGTGGTGAGCTGTTAGTATACCTCATGGCGGCGGCAGCGGCTGCGGCGGCGTGCACGTGTGCGTTTGGAGTCGAGGCTTATGTTCGGCCGTGGTTCTTTGCAAGCGAAAAGGCAAGCCACATCTTCTGACACCTCACGACCGCATCGGCGTAGTCCAGAAGCCTGTCAGCAAAGTCCTATTTGCGAGTACCACCCTCTGCTTACCTTTAGACAATTTTGGAAATGAAATGTTCTTAGCGGTTTGTTGATTGCTCGATGTGGTGTTTCGTTACAATTTTTTGTCGAGGCGGAAAAGCGATGCGCATTTTTAGGACAACTTTGATTGAGAAATATCTAAGTTACGTTGCACAGGAAGTTTGACGTCTGGAATGGTAAAATCATTATTATTTGGTTTTGTTAAGTGCATCTAGGGGACGTTAAATAATGTTAATTAGCGCGATTAGGTGCAGTGTTGTATCGCATCTTATGCGAACGTGGAAATATAGGTCCTCCATCATTTGTGCAACACATGAATCTTACTCGCTAGGTTTTGCAGTTCAGCAAGACACTAAAGGCTTATAACATATAAGCGATTGAGTGAACGCAGCCAGAAGAAGGTGCAATGCAACCGAAAAGTTTAATTTTGCAGAAGTTTACTCTCAGTGAAAAGCTATAACTCTCGTTCGTCCGGTGGGCGTTTTGTAAGGGTATCGAATATCGCAATCGTACCGACAGTTGCGTGCACCCCGAGCGACATAGACATACTATTTAAATTCATTTTTTTTTATGAAAGTGGCCTCCGATTCCTTTATTTAGCGTATTTCACTTGTTTCTGCTGTTTTTTCGGATATAAACGTTTTGTCCCATATAAAAATAAAGAGTAGTTAAAAGTTGATATACAGCTTTTGATCAGGGAAGAGGGGGCAGGAATTGAAGGAGATTGAAGAGAATGAGAGGTGGTGGTGATTGGCTTGACCATGCCTATGGGAGATTAGGACAAGAGGTTTTGAAGCTGAGCAGGGCACACCAGGCAAATTTCAGTCTGAACTTCAATAATATTTAAATGTCAGTACATCATCGAAATATAAGTCTAACTGCGTAACATAATTTTCTGCACTGTTTTGTGCCTTGTTTGTCAGACAGTGCACATTTGATGAATATGATGTTGATCTAATTGTTTATGTTTTTATTTTAGGGTATTCCAGTCGGATAAATTCAAGAAAGCGCACGTCCGCGGAAGAAGCCTCGCATCAATGGTTTCCGCTTCACGATGATTGTTACTTGTTGCAGAAGTCAATCACCAGTAATAGTAGGCGACCTTTCACAAAGTATAGTTTACTGCAACGTCTTGACAAAATGCTAGCAGTGTTTCCAAACGCTACGCCCATGAAGGGGTAAATATTGTATGCAATCTGTGACTACGTGACATCCTCTGTATAATGTGCGCGCCTCCGTTTTTCTTTTTGTCAAATAATGAACTTGATTTATTTTGAATGCAGAGTGTGCGGTTGTGAAATCTATTTCTTCGCCGCCAGTGCACAATTGCCTTGTGCAGATGCTATATGCAAAAAGCTTGCGGCGGACCTGGCGGTAACGAGTTATGCAAGGGTGGCTGCCAGGAGCTAGCTATTCAGGGCCTACCAGCGAATCCTTGTGATGGTTCAACCCGCTGTACAGAGCCACGCATCCATGGCTCGTACCCCCTTCCGACAGTCGGAACTGTCTGCTGTCTCTGCAACCCCTTGGGCCTGCAAAGAGCCCCCACGATCATCCCAACCACCTTCTGAAAGTCTGCCCTGTACGTCTCAAGCTGTGTCTTGACTTGCCGAGTGTTCTCTTGACACTTAAATAAAATGGTTTGTTTCTTCGATCATTTGGTTCCCTTTGTTACATCACTGCTCGTCGCTCACATGCAAAAGGTTTCATATGAAACCCCCTTCTGTGGAGGACAAGCGGTGCAAGTCTGAATTTTCGGAGTCTGCATTGTGTTTTGAACTATTGCCTACAGCTTTCCTTGTCAATTAGACAAAACAAATTGCAGAATATACACGAGAATATGGTGTAAAACTAAGTGGGGTTCCACTGGTTGGATTTCGAACTGGCCTAGAAATTGAACGGCCACCTTGAAATGGCAGCATTCTCGGCTAGTGTGCGACTGGCTGCACAAATGCCAAGCCTTGGCATGGATCTCGGGTAATCAATATTCCGGCCTAATATGGGTGTAATCATGATGCAAACACGGGAACAGGATGGCTAGATATTCGCAATAATGGCACAAGTGGGGGGCAGGATGGGTGGATATACACATAATCACCCAAGCAGCACAAAAGCAAAGGCCCTTGATTGGCATTCTGGTGGCAAAAGTTGGCAACAAACATAGGTCCTTCATTGGCATTTGGGCAAATTACTCCTTTTTCCTAAAATGGCCCCATCATTTATGCCAATAGTATGCCAACCCGTCGCGGTTTTATTGCCATGAGTATGCCTGTATACAGCCAGCCCGTCGCCAAGGGTATGCCCGCGTAGAGCCAAGCTGTCGCCAAATTCGCGTCAAGCATGCGCGCGTGCAACCAACCTGCCGCCACTCTCGCGCCAAGACTACGCCCACGTAGAGCCTACTTGTCCCCACGCTCCTGCCGACACTTTGCCCATATCCAGCCATCCTACCCCCACATTTGTGCCATGATTATGCCTATATCCAGCCATCCTACCCCCACACTTGTGCCATGATTACGCCCATGTCCAGCCATCCTGTTCCCGCTTTTGGACCGTGATTACAACCATATTAAGCCGGAATATTGATAACCCGAGATTCATGCCAAGGCTTGGAATATGTGCAGCCAGTTGCACCCTGGCTCAGAATGCTGCCATTTCAAGGTTACCTTTTAATTTCTAGGCCGGTGAAAAATCCAACCAGGTGCACCCCACTTGTTATACACCATATCCTCTTGTATAGTCTGCAATTTGTTTTGTTTATTCGACAAGTGAAGCTGTAGAGAATAGTTGAATACACAATGCAGACTCAAAAAATTCGGACTTACACCGCTTGTCCTCCCCCAGAAGGGGGTTTCATATGCAACCTTTTGCGTACGAGCGACGAGCAGTCATGCAAGAAAGTGAACCAAATGATCGAAGAAACAAGCTTTATTTTATTTCAAGTGTCACAAGAACACGCGGCAAGTCAAGACACAGCTTGGGACGTACAGGGCAGGCTTGCAGAAGATGGTTGGGATAATCGTGGGGGCTCTTTGCAGGCACAAGGTGTGGCAGAGATAGCAGACAGTTCCAACTGTAGCAAGGGGGTGTGAGCCACGGATGCGTGGCTCTGTGTAGCAAGTTGACCCATCACAACGATTCGCTGGTAGGCCCTGGATACCAGGCTCCTGGCAGCCATCCTCGCATAAGTCGTTACCGCCAGATCCACCGCAGGTGTTTCGCATATAGCATCTGCACAAGGTAATTGCGCACTGACGTCCAAGGAATAGATTGATTATTTGACAAAAAGAAAAGGGAGGCGAGCATATTAATAAATAGAGGATATCACGTAGTCATAGATTGCATACATTATATACCCCTCTATGGACCTAGCGTTCGGAAACACTCCTGACATATGGTCAAGACGTTGCAGTAAGCTATACTTTGTGAAAGGTCACCTACTATTACTAGCGATTGACATCTGTAACAAGTAACTAGCATCGTAAAGCGGAAACCATTGCTGCGAGGTTTATTCCGCGGACGTGCGCTTTTTTGAGCTTAGCCGACTGGAAGACCTAAACTAAAAACATAAACAATTATTTCAACATCATATTCATCAAATGCGCACTGTCTGACAAACAATGCACAAAACAGTGCAGAAAAATATTTCGATGATATACCGAAACGAAATATTTGTGAAGTTAAGATTGAAATTTGCCTGGTGTGCCCTGCACCGCTTCAAAACCTCATTTTCTAATCTCTCATAGGTACCGTAAAACCACTCGCCACCACACTCATTCTTTGCAGTCTCCTTTAATTCCTGACCCTCTCTCCTCAGATGTAGAAGCTGTATATCGACTTTTACCGATGGTTTATTTTTAAATTGGACAAATCTTTTCTACCCGAAATGCCAGCAGAACCAAGTGAAATGCGCCGAATACAAGAATCAGAGGCCACTCTTGCAAAAAAAAAAAGTAATTTAAATAGTATGCTATGTCGCTCGAGGTGCCCGCAACTGTAGTTACAATTGGAATATTTGAAATACTTACAAAACACCCACCGGACAAACGAGAGTTATGGCTTTTGCACTGAGATTAAACTTCTGCAAAATTAAAATTTTCGCTGCATCACCACCTCCTTCTGGATGCGTTCACTCAATCGCTTTTATGTGATAAACCTTTAGTCTCTTGCTGAACTGCAAAACCGAGCGAGTAGGATTGTTGCCTTGCACAAATGATAGACGACCTATATTTCCACGATCGCACAAGACGTGATACAACATTGCACCTAAACCCGCTAATTAACCTTTGTGAAAGTCCCTTGGATGCATCTTAACAACAAATAATCATGCTATTACCATTCCAGAAGTATCACTTCTTGTGCTACGTATCTTCGATATTTATCAAAGAAAGTTTTCCTAAAAATCAGTATGCGCATCGCTTTTCCTCCTGGAAAAAAAATTGATATGAAACACCTGATCGAGCAATCAACAAACTGTCCTGAACATTTCATTTCCAAATTTGTCTGAAGATAAACAGAGAGTGGTACTCACAAATAGGACTTTGTTGACCGGCTTCTAGACTACGCCGGAGCTGTCGTAAGACGTCAGAAGATGTAGCTTGCCCTTTTCGCTTGCAAAGAACCACGACCGAACGCAAGCCTCGACTCCAAACGCACACGCGTGTACCGCCATCGCCGCCATGAGAAGTACGAACAGCTCACCACGAGCGAGCAAACATTCTTGTCGCGCTGGTTGTCAGGAAGGACTAAACCGGACTCATTACTTATTATACTCAACTGCTGGAGCTCTCGCCTACTGGGAAGCATACGGGAAGAGAAGGTATGCAGCTGAAAGATGTGTACAAGGACGAGGAGAAAGGGAATAAGCCACGTGCAGTGCACTCAGGCGATAGGGAAGGTTCGAGCAGGCGAGTGAAAATAAAAGCGTCTTGCGCGGGGAGAGGAGTGGGGCGTTCTTCTGTGAAAAAGAGGCAAGCGAGGAGAAGAGCTGCGAAGGTGAGGCACGGAGGAGGCAATTCTAGTGAAAGAGGACAAAAGCAGGACAAATGCCTTGTGGGTCGTTCACAGCCAGACATCAAGTGGCGAAATATCTTATTGCGATTTTTGCAGGGAAAAGCGCGGCTTTGACATAGTTGTCGCTTAGGCATCTCCAAATATCCCATAATGTGTGCAACCCCGTGCTGTGGTCTTCGTTGGTCAAAGGTGACATAAAATTGTTGCCACAAAATTAGGAAATAATTTTTAAAATATACTAATCGGAATTACGCAAAATGCATGCTAATACACTGTTTTACTTAGGATACATGTGGCACACAAGCTAAGATGCTAAAGCAAAAAAAAAATACGGCGGGCAATTGATTCTTTTCATAGCAGAGCAATCTAATACATTTGTTTTACTGTAAAAAACTTGCGGGTTGGCTAGGAACATGATTGTGTGGCCCGTACGTGCCAGGCCAAGCTTTCTTGAAGGGAAGCGAATCCTGGCGTGTTCGCATTGCAGCGTTATAAAAAAAAATAACGCACGACAACGATTATATCCAAAGTGGCTATCTACTTAAGATGCATTTTTTCAATAAATACAATGTCTAAAGTAAGAACTTCGGAAAATAAATATAAACACATGCCCAAAGGAGCAATAGATATACTACAAGAACGCCAAAAATTCTGATTACAAGAACTTACTATATTCTAAACGCAAGGAAAAGAAAAACAAACACGAAATCAATGAATGCAGGGACATGTGCTTATGACACGACATACGGAAGTCTGGAATCCTCTCTACAATTTCTGGTTTTAAAACACTACGTGATCGATTTCATTCTAGTATTTGCTAAAACTGTGCGAAAAAGTCGCCCAGAGAATATGCTTCTAAAAATTGTGGTGCAGCTGTTCTAATACACGGGGGCAGGCTCTGAACTATGGAAGTCAATGTTTTAGGTTAGACCGCGTTCGGGCTGATTTCCAGACGCTTGTACCAGCAAACCGCACAAAACACCTTAAGAATGCCATTCAATCCTTACGAAATAAGCGCGCTTTAATTCACGGACATCGAGCAAGCGCCACTGCTGATATGCTGCACCTAGCCCATCTAAGACAAATAACATGAGCTTAGCTAAGCCATACTCGCTGCAGTCATTAACTACTTGATTCGCTAGAGCTTTCTGAAAAAGTATTTTACAGCTCAGTTTTAACTCCGGCTGGTTTTCTTCGTTTTCGTTATTATGCGCAATTCAAAAATAGTTACCGCCAAAGAACTACACCATATATGTTGTTTTCCCCTAAAACTGCATATGCTAAAGTTCATAATATATATATATATATATATATATATATATATATATATATATATATATATATATATATATATATATATATATATATATATATATATATGTATATATATATATATCACACAATTATTGCGCATTACAGAAGAGAGGATCAAGCAATCAGTGACAGGTCGTACACTTCTCCATTTTAAAAATCGTACAGGTAATATAGTGGTAGCAGCAGACAAGAACCATTGTGGTCAGTTTGTTGGCGTGGCACTGACAATATGAGCAGAGTAAGAGGGACAATCAGGGCCATCGTTGAAAGTGTAACGCAGTGGCAATGCCCATGTGGGTAAAACAGAGGACAAACAGGGCCATCATTGGAAGTGTAACGCAGTGGCAATGCCCATATGGGTAGAACAGAGGACAAATAGGACCATTATTGGAAGTGTAATGCAGTGACAATGCCCATAGGGGTGGAGCAGAGGGCAAACAGGGCCATCATTGGAAGTCTAACGCAGTGGCTGTGCCCATATAGGCAAAAAATAGGCCAAACAGGGCCATCATTTGAAGTGATAGCGAGTGGCATTGCCTATTGGGAAGCTACTGGCAATACGGGTCCATTGTAGGGCCTTATTTGCAAATACTTTGCCATCTCTTTTCCAATATTGGACCTTTCATTTGTGCTGCCTGGGCATGGCACAAGTGTGGGGGTAGGATGACTGGATATAGGCATAATTATGACACAGATGTGGGGGTACGATGGCTGGATATGGGCAAAGTTTGGGCAGGGAATACCCTTGGCGACAGGCTGGTTGCATGCAGGCATACGCATGGCATTAAAATGGCGGCGGGTTGGAATACTATTGGCATAATTGGGGGCATTGTTGGAAAAAGTAGTTGTTTGCCCAAATGCCAATGAAAGACCTTTGTTCATGCCAATGTTTGTCACCAGATTGCCAATAAAGGACCATTGCTTTTGTGCTGCTTGGGATGCTTCGTGCACCCAGGGAATTCTTGCATCTTAGACCTTTCTTGACACAGGCTGTCAAGCTTGCATGGAGTGGAGAATAACACCGCAACCTTGAATTTTGTGGGTACCTTCTGCATGTTATTATCGACACAATGTATGTATGGGACCACGAAAGGTTTAGTCGGTTCGGCAGAACCATCCCTTGGTACTCACCTTCGGGCTTTCCGCTTTGCACAAGTGTTTTAGGTACAGCAGTTAGTAAAGTAGTGGGAAACCCAGCAGATTTAAGTTTTGTGATGTGTCTGTCACAGCTAGCTCTTTGCATATGACAACATGACTTACTGAGTCTGGACTTCTGGCAGAGCGATGTTGCCGCTTGTTTTACTGTTTTAGAATGCGCGGAATCGAACGGTAAATGGTTCTTCCTGGCAACCGGACTGTACATCCAGCATATCTAGTCTTCAATGACAGTGACATGATATCTAAAAGCTCGAAACTGTTATCCATGGGAACTTCATGTGTAAATTCTAAATGACATGCTCTGTTGTTTAAACATAGTTAAAATGTCAGCCAAAGAATCTGTGTAGGTCGGAGCAGGCTGTTTCTTCAAAACAACAAGACAAATACCTTACGTATGTGATACCCTGGAGGACCTTTCCATGGTTTAATACTTCTGATAACGCTCGATCTATCTCAGCAAGAAAAACATTGCACTAATTTGAAGCAACACATGATCAAATGCATATCCCTTCTTCTGTACAGCGGCCTCGCCCCCTGAGGTCGCTGTCTTTAGTTTTCCCGGTTCGGACTAGACGGCCGTCGCTGCGCCATCCAGGAGGAGCTGGGCTGCAAGGATAGTCGGTGTGGAGGAGATCGTGACTGTCGTCTAGAAGTTGGCGCCATGCGCTGCTGGGCTACGTAGTCCTCAATATCCCGGGGTCGTTGGCCTATAGGAGGGCTACGCATGTCGATGGGGAAACCCTTCAGTCCCAGTTGTCGATATGGGCACTGTCGATACAGGTGGCCAGGTTCTCCGCAGTGGAAGCACAGTCGCTGCCGATTTGGGGCACGCCACAGGTCTGCCTTTCGGTGGGGTGGTCGGCGGTTGCCGATGTACGGCTCGGGGTGGGCTGAATACAGCGAGCCTTGGTCGGGTGGCGGTAATTGTGTGGAATCAGTTGGGGGACGTCGCAAGATGTCCGCATAGGTTGGCCGACAGGACTCGGTGGAAAAGGATGGCGGGTTAGCAGATGGTACCGAAGGCCGAAATGCTTGTTGGAGCTCTTCTCGGACAATACTAGCGTAGAGCCGACCGTCGGCTGGGGTGCACCGAAGAGCGTCTGGAGCTCTTCACGCAAAATGGAGCGGATGATGTCGCGAAGAAGGTCCAGACTAGCCCCGAAGGCCGAATGCGGCTCCATGAGCGAAGCGGCGAGTACCGGCCTGTCGTAGGTCGTAGACCGCTGCTGGAGCATCCTTTCCATGGTGACTGCCTCCGAAAGAAACTCGGCAACAGTGCTCGGCGGATTGCGCACGAGCCCAGCGAACAGTTGTTCCTTAATGCCGTGCATGAGATGGCGTACCTTTTTCTCTTCGGGCATGGCCGGGTCAGATCGTCGGAACAGCCTAGTCATGTCCTCCACGTACATGGTTATGGTCTCGTTCGGCATCTGTAGGCGAGAGCGTAAAGCCCTTTCCGCTCGTTCTCGGCGATCCGGGCTGGTGTAGGTGTCCAGGATGCAGCGGCAGAACTCGCGCCATGATGTTAGGGCGCCTTCGCGATTCTCGTACCAAGTACGAGCGCCATCTTCCAGGCTAAAGAAGACGTTCCTGAGCTTTGCGGCGTCGTCCCACTGATTAAATGCGGCGACGCGTTCAAACTGGGTGAGCCAGTCTTCGACGTCTTCCGTCTGACAGCCGTGGAAAGCCTTAGGCAATCGCGGGTTCTGGAAAGTGTAATACGTTGGAGCTTGCATGACAGGTCGAGGGGCGACTGCGGTGGCGAATTCCAACGGCCCGTGCTCAGGTGGTAGGCCAAGGTTCCTCCGGCTAGCGCGGTGAACAGGCGTGTCAATTGGCACAGGACCTGAATCCTGGGTATGCGGAGGAGTGCGGGACATATACTGGGATCGATACCCAGCACCTCCACCAAAATATGTCACGGACAACAGGGCTAGACGTGAAAGACGACTGGACGAAGCTGTACCAGCAGGCAAAGTTCGGCGCACAGCACGCGAATCAACTTCAGTGTCCTCTTCTTCCAGGCGCGGCAAGAACATGGGGACACCAGGGGGGAATATGGGCACTGCCACTGCGTTAGACTTCCAATGATGGCCCTGTTTGCCTTCTTGTACATAAAGAAGGAAACAGTTGTAAAGGAAAGGTAAATTTCTAAACGCGCCATGAAATTATCAACCGATAATCCAGCGGCATTGTGAAATTCCAGAGCATCGTTTTTATTAATGCCAGAAATGACTGATTAGAGCAGTTCCTTATGCGGGATGGAGTAATACAAGTCAACAACACCAACAGAAAAAATGCAGTCTGTTTGAGTATTGCCTCTGAAAAATGCAATCACGCCTATCGAATTCAACACCAGAAACAGCTCTAACACATCAAGTAGTGTCAAGGTTTTCGAAAAGAAATGGCTCATTACGTTCTGCCATGATACGTTTTCTCTGAAAATGAACTTAAACGAATTGGTTTGTGGGGTTTAACGTCCCAAAGCGACTCAGGCTATGAGAGACGCCGTAGGGGAGGGATTCAGAAATTTCGACCACCTGGGGTTCTTTAACGTGCACTGGCATCACACAGCACACAGCCGCCTTGCTTTTTGTCGCCATCGAAAAGCGGCCGCCGAGGCCAGGATTCGATCCCGCATCCTTGGGAGCTGTAGTAGAGCGCCGTAACCACGGCGACACCCCGGAGGGTTAACTTGAATGGGATTCTTTCCTTATGGTTTTTGGCTCTAAAGAAGACTGAGAGACTATTGCACTCATTTCTACTGGCACTCTTTGTCAGCCTAAACATTTCAAGTTCTTAATTCATACAACGAAGCGGCCCAAATCCTTAATTTTGCTGCCTTAATATCCACACGACTGAAGTTCTCGTTCATAGCTTCCACTGCTTTTTCGTTGAAGGTCATGGATGACAACAAACCAAATTCACCCTCCAGAATAACTGCCTGGGGGGCGAGTTGGTGCATGATGGAATTGAACGGCGGCGCAACACGGAAACGGACACAGACAAGAAGGGGACACCACATGCGCACACTACCAACTATTTATTAAACGGAAAGGTGGCATATTTATACGTTCATCTCAAGCATCACACTCATCGCCACAGTCCGCTCCAAACCCAACACGTGAACTCCGAGCAGCACCAACAGGAAATCAGACAAGATATTTCTAACCTCAGTAGATAAACTATCAAAAAACGGAAAAAAAAACACATTTGTTTTCCCTCTTTTTTTTTTTTTTTTTAAAGGAAGGCAGGCCACATCTCATAGCAAATGCAGTCTGGACCGAAAACAGCAGAGTAAGACATTAGAAGCAACCAGCCCGAACCCTAACAAATAAAAAATAAAACGATAAAACAATCGTAGCAAAAGCAGAGTCAAAACAGTTAAGCAAAAGCAGTCAGAACCCTAAGCCAACAACAAAAGATGATCGTAGCAAAAGCAGAGTCAAAACAAATGAAGCAACAGCAGTAAAAGAAACTAGGCCAACAACAACAAAAGACGGTCATAGCAAAGGCCGAGTCAAACAAAGGAAGCAAAAGCAGTCAAAAACCTAAACCAACACCAACATTTGTAGCTCAAGGAGAGTCAAAGAAATGAAGCAAAAGCAGTCAAACACAATCGTATACCAAAGGCATAGTCAAAAAAGGGGGAGCAAAAACAGTCAGGAACCTAAAAGCAACTAAAAACGATCGTAGCAAAAGCAGAGTCAAAACAAAAGAAAACAACAGCGGTCAAACCTAAAACAACAGCAACAAAAAGCACTGGTAGCAAATGCAGAATCAAACGGGCGACGAAATTAACAACCCGCCTAACTAAACATCACAAGGACGTTAAAAATTCCGGGCTTAAATTCCGGGCTTTGTTTTGACTCTGCTTTTGCTACGATCATCTTTTGTTGTTGGCTTAGGGTTCTGACTGCTTTTGCTTAACTGTTTTGACTCTGCTTTTGCTACGATTGTTTTATCGTTTTATTTTTTATTTGTTAGGGTTCGGGCTGGTTGCTTCTAATGTCTTACTCTGCTGTTTTCGGTCCAGACTGCATTTGCTATGAGATATGGCCTGCCTTCCTTTAAAAAAAAAGAAAAAAAGAGGGAAAACAAATGTGTTTTTTTTTTCGTTTTTTGATAGTTTATCTACTGAGGTTAGAAATATCTTGTCTGATTTCCTGTTGGTGCTGCTCGGAGTTCACGTGTTGGGTTTGGAGCGGACTGTGGCGATGAGTGTGATGCTTGAGATGGACGTATAAATATGCCACCTTTCCGTTTAATAAATAGTTGGTAGTGTGCGCATGTGGTGTCCCCTTCTTGTCTGTGTCCGTTTCCGTGTTGCGCCGCCGTTCAATTCCAAATTCACCCTCTTTAGCTGCTTATAGAAGTCGAAGATTATTTTCATTGCAAAATACCATGACCTTTTCTATGAAGTTCTTGAACGGTTTGCACTTCTTGAGACACAATTGACAAGGCGGTTCACACCATCCAAATGCATCGGTTGTGTTTCCTGGCTACTTGTCGGTTCAAATCAGAGCTGGCGAGCCGTCACAACCGGTTCACGACTGTACTTTGGTCCTTTCTCAGTAATTTGGCTCAATTTTACGGAATATGGACATCATCTAAGACTTGTATTTGGCTTACATTTGTTGCTGGTTGCTTCTTCTGATTCGGCATCCGCAGTGGAGTAGAACGCCACATTAACTCGGTCACTAGCGTTGCTAGTGAAGGATTTCAATTTAACACAGGCTACGCATTCAGAGTCCTTAGCATAGCACACAACGTGGAGCCAGCCTTGATAGAACCGTACTTGAGGCCACAGCTCAGATCGTTCTTGCTGATCAGATCTTGCTAATACGTTCCGCATGTCCAAATAACGGTTTGACACGCCCGAATAAGGTACTCACTTCGTAAGGAACAAGGTTCTTCTTGAGGCAGAATCCAAGCCTCCCACGGCAGGTCGCCTGAGCAATCTGGCTGGTCAGGAAGGATGGAAGAGATGAGACGTTCGGAACACATAAAAAGGCCCACTGTAGAAGAAAGGTATAGCAGCAAAACTTCAAGCTGGGCTTGTTGGTTCATAATTAATAAAGGCGTTGCAGCGCTATAGGACGACACGCAGGTAAATAGGGTAGATTGTTATCTTATCATCCATGGTGTTCAACGAAAAAGCAATGCAAGCCATAAACAAGAACTTCTTTCGTGTGGGCATTAAGGCGACAAAAGTAAGTATTCGGGCCGCTTAGGTGTGTGAAGTGCTTGGCATTTCTAACGTTACGAAGGGTACCAGTGGAAATGAGTGCAATAGTCTATCAGTGTTCTATACAGCGAAAACCCATAAAGAAGGCATCCCGTTCAGGTGCATTGTGAGTGAAACAGATCATGGCACTACCTGGTGAGCCGTTTTCTTTTGAAAACCTTAACGCTGCTGGATGTGTTTGACCCGTTGTTGGTATAATTCGCTAGGAGTGATTGAATTTTCCACAAGCAACACTCAAACCGGCAGCATTGTTTCTGCTGATGTTGGCTTGTTGACTCCATCCCGCATAAGTAACTGTTTGAATCAGTCATTTCTTGAATTAATAAAAACAATGCTGTGGAGTTTCATAATGCCGCTGGAATATCGGTTGATAATTTCATGACGTGTTTAGAATTTTACCTTTCCTCCACAGCTGTTTCCTTTTTTTTATCAACTGTATGTACAAAAGAAGGGATATGCATTAGATCATGTGTTGATTCAAATCAGTGAATATTTTTCTAGCAGAGATAGATCGGGCTTTATCCGAAGTTTTAAAGCATGAAAAGGTCCTCGAAGTTATTATATGCGCAAACAATTTCCTGTTCTTTTTTTTTTTAAAGAAACAGCCTGCTTCGACCTACACAGATTCTTTGATGGAAGTTTTAACTCTCTATACACAACATGTCATGTAAAATTTATACTTGAAGTTCCCATAGGTAACTGTTTACAGGTTTTGAATATACATACACTGTCATGGAAGACATGGTATGCTGGATGTACCGTCCACGTGCCAGGAAAGAACTTTTACCGTTCGATTCCGCGTGTTCTAAAGCAGTAAAAGGAGCGATAGCATCACTTTGCCGGCACTCCAGCCTCAATGAGTCATGTTGCCATATGCAAAGAACTAGCTTTGATACACAGATCACAAAGTGACATCTGCTGGGTGTCCCAGTACTTTACTAGCTGCTTTATTTGAAACACTTGAGCAAGGAGTGAAAGTAGGAACGGTGCAAATTGATGTTTTTTCCACACCGGCCAAACATTTACTGGTCCCATACATACACCGTGTCGCTCATAACTTGAAAAAGGTAGCAACAAAATTGAAGATTCATGTGGTATTCTCCACTCCATGCAAGCTTGGCAGCCTGTGTCAGAAAACGTCTAATGAGATGAAAGCATTCCGTTGTCTCAACAAGAAGCATAGAGAGCCTTATATTGCATATAAAGAGGGAGTAGTCTGTAGCATTACTCTAACTTGCGGTAAGGTATATATTGGTGAAAAAGGCCCATGTATTAGGCTTTGGGAGCACGCGAACTCGTCAAGGACTGGCACTGGCTCCAGCCTTCCCTTATATTGTAGAACAATATATACATAATATATTGAAGAGATGCAATGCCGCAATCTCTCGACAGCTCATTGAACCCTATCACATTGAAAGAACAGGGTCTGGCTGCTTGATTTCGGTCAAAATAACGCTGCATAAGAATGAAGAGGCCTTTCTTGATAGATTTGGCAGATTATAGCATGTGTCAAGATAACTACGAGTCACCTGCGGCACGTGTTGTGTGTGTCTGCATGAAATAAAGTATTGTTGAAAGCAAAAAAAAAAAAAAAATATAGCGCCATCCTGTGCTTCTTCTCGGTGTGTCGCCATTTAGCGCTGCAAATCCCTTTAATAATTAGGAATAAACAAGCCCAGCTTGAAGCTTTGCATGACCAAGTCAGCCGCGCTTAGGATCTGCGATGAGCTTCGCGGTATTTTCAGTAAAAAGGTTTCGATCACGCTTTTAGTACAACTGTACATTTTACATGCTTAGAAAGAAATATTACCACCCTTGCGCTCTTCCTTACATGGTGTTGTTGTATATTTTAATCGCAAAAGGTAAATCAGAATCGGAAGCATTGATATCGAAAAAGAAACTGAAACAGCTACAGCACGCCCCTAAGATCTCGGAGGGCAAAATTAGCGGTCTGACCAGCCACTCGGGTCGCTTGCGGCAGCCGCTCGGCCTCAGGGCCGTACGGGAGCGTCTGCTCTTTACGAAATATGTTTATCTATGGCTTTACAGCTTGAGTTAATCACCCTACATATCAAGTCCCATTGCTTAAGAAATGTCATTGACCCTTTAAAGCTCTTATTTGCTGCGATGCATGTCTTACTATATACTTTTCGGAGCTTCAAAGAAGGCTGGACAAAGCACCTATGTGACAGTAATCATTGTTGTTAACAATTATTTGCCGCACTGTTTGCAGCTAATGCCTGTACTAACATTTTATTGTGTTAAGACATGAAATTAGACTAATGGAAACGCACCTCCAGGAAATTTAAAGAAGACGGGACCAAAAATACACGATCAAGCACACACGGCGCGCATAATACAGAGTGAATTTATTTCGTGAAATCAGGGATTTATAAGAATCATATAAATAACAAAGTAGGAAGCAAGGACGAAATGTAATGTCCACGAGGCAGGTATAGCAACAGGACGCGTGTGCATTACGACTGCGGAAGTTTTGTGAGGTGTCGTTCTTGAGAATTCAATCTCTTTTCTTGATAGGGATAAACATGTCGAGATAACAGATGTCACCTTTTCGCAGTACAGAATGCCTCACTAACTTCAGGATTTGTTTGTAACTTCGATAGCATTTTTTTTTTTTAGATAAGGCAAGCATTTCTGTCGCTCTTCCTTCAATGAAGGCTGAGATTGCAGCCTATGCCGATGCTCATGGATCGCACTTGCGCCAGCGCACGCTCAATAAAACAGCCACCCCACCGGTGTGGGTTGTTGTTAGGGCGCTTGACTACTGTTCCCAAGGATGCGGGCTCGGATCCCGGCCTCGGCGGCCGATTTTCGGTGCAGGCGAAAAGCCAGGCGCCACTGTGCTGTGCGATGTCAGAGCACGTTAAAGAACACCAGGTGGATGAAATCTTCGGTGTCCTCCGCTACGACGTCTCTCATAGCTTGAGTCACTTTGAGGCGCTAAACCCCACATACTAATTAAACAGCGCCCAGATTGTCCTATGCAGGAGACACCGCATGGCAGAGGAATTTCGCAAACATGTGGTATATTTGGTGACCTTATTCCGATGATTCTTCCTGCATGAATTGCAAACTCCTAGCCAATACAAAAAAGTACAGTTCCAAAAACATTCGATTCGGTGTATTGAGCACATGTCAATATTCGCCTGCCAGATACTGCCCACCTTTGATGTAACCAGGAGGAAGGCAGCAGAGCAGGTAACAACACAAATCATAAGAAGCACGCACACACACAAGGACAACGCTACAACCAACTAGCTCAGCGTTCGACTCTATTATGATGTAGCCAGGATGCAAATTTTTAACCGAGATGTGAACTATCGAAAGGGGAGAATAGAAAGGTAGCTGTAAAGGCAGATTCATGTGCGCGGACAGATCGCTACGTCATGCGACGTCATTGCTCTGCCTCATCGGCGGCCGGCGGACGAGGCGCCGGACTGACAGAGTGGATACGGTACGTACAGAAACCGCAGGAGGCCGGGGCTGCAATCCCAGGTAAATCCACCACCCCCAAATAAAAATGGCAGGCGACGATATTACAAGGCATTGTTGACTGGGGTGCCTCGATGGCACGGAGGCACTCTACTGTTTTATACTGCAACAGCTCCCCACCAGATTAAAAATGAAGCAAAAATACCATTGCCCCCCCCCCCCCCCCCCGCCTCTGAAGATGAAGTTCTGCTAGAAAATAGCATACCACCCCCACATTTTGAAAGGCGAAATACCTGCGCTTGTTTTCGGCTTGCGAATGTTGCGCCGTCCGCGGACGAGGCGGAGCCAGTGGCTTTGGGCCACGTGGTGCTCGTCTGCTTGCAGACTCGAACGATTCTACCAGTTGTGTGAATCAGCCTTAACAAACAAACAGCCCACCTGATTTGATTGGAACTCTTAAAATGCACTGTCAATAAATAATGTTTTTTTTTTTAAATATTTTAGTTTGTTTTCAGTATGAGTACATTAGCTATTCCCGCCAATCGTCAAGTTTATAACATCACAGACGGCGAACTTTGAGAGAAGTAAGTCTGCATCTTGCTTTAATACAAAATAGCTGGGGCGTAGATTTAGTCAAGCCCGGTAGGTTGCTAAAGCAATAATAGCATGGCTACGCTATAGCGTAGCTCGTAGTGTAGCCAATTGTGGTGTAGTCATGTTGAGGTCCTTATTCTGTTTCCTGAGCGCGTCGTTGCCGCCTAGGTGTATTCCTATGTTCTTGCCTCCTGAGCGAACACGTCGATAAAGAGTCTTAATTGTTTAAGGCGTCCATTACATTCCATTCGGAGGAGGAGGAGGAGGTAAACTTTATTTAGAGAAGAGGTCGTAGGCGCGGGGTGGGTTGACGTTCCCGTACCCGCGGTGGGCTCCTCTTCTAGGCCGGACGCCAGGTGGCCGACCGACGATGTCGTTCGGCGACCTCTTCAGCCCGCTCAGTGACTCGGAGTTGAACCTCCGGGTCGGAGCTGAGCAGCGCGGCCTCCCACTGAGATTGGGTAGAGAGCTGCAGACTCTGTGATGGCCTGTCTTGATTACATGAGTATAGAATGTGTGGTGTGTCTGCCTTTTGATGTCCACAGAGAGAACAGACAGGGCTGAACTGCTCTGGGAACCATATGGAGTGCATGTACGGAATAAAGAAAGTGTCTGTTTGAAGCTGCCGCCAGGTGACTTGTTGTGTTTTACTTAGAGATCGATGTGTTTCTGGGAAGATTTGTCTTTCTTTCTTGAATTGGGTAGTAATTTCTTTGTAGGTTGTCATCCGCTCCCTGGCCGACCTGAGCTCAGGGCAGCGCACCTCCCGGTTAACTACGAATCCTCGGGCAAATTGGTGCGCTGCCTCGTTCTCAGGATGGTCCGAATGGGCAGGGACCCAGATCAATGTGATAAGGCGGGTATGGGAGATTTTTTGTAAGATTTTGATGGCAGCGGAGTGGGCCCTTCCTTTTGCAAAATTTCGAATTGCGGTTTTAGAGTCGCTAAGGATGTATTTGGCAGTGGTGGAGGTAATGGCTAAAGCTATGGCAGCCTCTTCGGCCTCCTCCGGAAATTTTGTTTTATTGATTGTCGCCGATGCGAGGGGAGAACCTCGATGATCGACAACTGCCAGGGAGAAGGCATCTCTGTCCGCATGTTCTGCCACGTCCACGTGCGCCGTGTCTTTCTGTACTGAAAATCTTTCGTGTAATTTTTGTGCCCTAGCCCTTCTTCTGTCCGTATCGTATTCTGGATGCATGTTTTTAGGCAGAGGACGGACTATTAATTGCTCGCGCACACGTCTTGGAATTGGCAAAGTGTGGGCCCGGGTCCCTTCATATTGTATTCCTGCTTTTTTTAGGATTAAACATCCCGTTTCAGTGCTTGATAATTGTTCGTATTGTGCGGTGAAGTGTGCTTCCATCATTTCCGCTAAGGTGTTATGAATTCCTAACTTTAGTAGTGTTTCATTTGGAGTATTGCGAGGGAGGTTAAGCGCGATTTTATAGGACTGCCTAATTAGTGAACCCAGGTCGTCTCTTTCTCTAACTGTGAAGTTGACGTATGGTGTAGAGTAGATAACTCTGCTAAGAACGAAGGCTTCTACTAGTTTCCTGGTCTCAGCTTCTTTAACTCCTCCACGCCTATTCGCGATTCGTCTGAGGAGGAGGGAAATTTGGTTGACGGTGTTTTTCAGTTTCTTAAGTCTGGGAGATTTTTGCCCATCGTTAGGTCCGTTGTCACTGGTTGAGGACGATTCAAGAGAAGCGCGACGCGCTCGTCTAGCTGCATCTTGAGCGCGCCGTCGAGCGAGACGCTGTTCCCGTTCTTCATCTGTCTCCGTACCCCGCTGTCCTTTCATTGCTTCATCGAGATGGTGTGACTTTTCTTTCGCATTATCAGTATGCACAGCGAGTGCCTCAACTGAGCAAGAGCGAGCATTTATACACTCATCGTTTTCCTCTTCCTCCTCCTCCTCCTCTCAACTGCGTGAGGTGACAGCGGCGCCTCTACTCGTTAGCAGTGCGGCTCCAGCTGCAGCGCGCCGTGCCTAACTACCGCCGCCACCCGACGACTCGACTTGGTAGCCCATCTCTCGCAGCTGGTATGACGTCACAGCCATCTGGGGTCATTAAATGTCAAACGTGCCTAACGACCGAGGCTACGCGAAGGGCTGAAAATGAAAGTAGTATTGATTTCGCAATAAAATAACTATCCTACCCAGTGGTGGTTCATGACACTAGGTTTGGGTAGTATTTTATGTGACTTTCGATTACTGCGGCTGAGTGGCTCGCCGCTGACAATAATAGGCAAAAAAACATGGGCAGAACAACGCCTGGTACCCTACCAAATAACATGAGCTCGATTAATCTTCAAAAATCTGTGGATAAGGCTTACGTGTAACACTTGAGGCATCTCAACCATATATTAGTCGCATAAACTCGTTCTGGCAGCCTAAATGCCACATTGTTTGCCCGCTAATTCTGCTCTTTTTAATAAAGCTTTCTTACTTCTACTAAACGAATGCTTCAGCAGTCACTAGAATATATTTCCCATGGATCCCAATTATTTGTGCAAATTACCATTAAACACGGAGCACTGGCGTTGCAACAATCATGCGACCTGGCAAACAGTGCAGGAAGTGCCACCTCGCGAGCAAGAGTGGACAGTGGCTGTTGTTCGCCGCGGTATCCGAGAGGAGTTTGCAAACTGACCAGGTAGTCTATTAACCATGGAAGGTAGCTAGTGCTGCCCAAGCAGGAACGCTAACATTTCATGAATAACAACTCTTCAAAGTGGTTCACATTTGTACATTCAACAATATGGGATGGTAGGCAGTAACACTACTCCATCGTGGGAAGGAAAAACAATTTCTGGCAGGATTTTGTCCGGGAAAAGTACAGTTTTATTTCTAGAGAATCGCATAAATTCGTGAACTGAAGTTGTGCTGGAAAAATGTCAATAATTCAATAAGTCGATCAATCGATCAAACACAGCTTGAAGGGCCTCTTCCTGCCTACAAGCCAGCAGTATGCACCAGGCAAGAACAACCACTTTTAAAAAATCAATAAAATGACTTACATAACATTGTTGAATAAAACAGATATCTCGTAATTGGCATAAATAATAAACGCAAAAGACCGCGAGGCTATAACGCAGAGTGGCGCATTACCTTCATGCACTTGACATCAGTGCAGCATATATAACTGAATAAAGCTTTTCCGGATGGCAGACAAATTCATAATATTCACATGGTCACTCAATGATGGATTTAGGAACTTGGCCACATTCGTCCCTTGAGCATAGCGAATTTTTCTTTAACTACCAATTTTCTGTAAAACGGAGAGTTGAGCTAGTTAGTACATGTTTAAGGAAAAATAGCGCGGAGACGAAGGACAAGGAAGAAGACAACACCTGCGCTGACTATCAACTGCAGTTTATTAGAAACAAGCAAAATATACTCATTTCACAACCAAAAGCGCATGTGCAACTCAAATCGCCAAACAGATAACTCAGTCTTTTGAATCAAGTTATATTAATTTACAGTCATGAACACATACAGAAGGGGTGCTTACACACGAGTCATGATTTTTATGAATATGAAACGCTTCACTGATTTCTCTTGTTAGTTTATCTTTGTACAGAATTTTGGTCTCATTAAAAAGGGGAACACATGACTTTTCAGAACAATTCAGTTGGTTGTTAAGCGGACAGTTCATGTAATGCAGAGCAAGAATTGAGTATGGAGTGCCCTTCAATGGAGTGTTGTGGTCACGTAAGCGGGTATTTAGGCCTCCCCGTTTGGCCTATGTAGGTCTTCTCGCATGTGAAAAGCACTTCATGCACAACTCCCTCTGCGCAACAGACAAAGCTCAAGTCATGCGTTATCTGGCACCCTGTTTTCGTTTTTCTTTGTTTCTTTTAATTTTCCCTTGATTTTGCCACAACCATGGCGCATATTTTTCCCGGCATTTTTTGGGTGCAGAAAAAAGAACATCTACTTAATATCTGCTACCAACTTGCTTCAAACGGTGAGACATGCGGTGAATATATGGCAGGACTGCAGTTTTATTTTTCTGTTTTTCGGAATGCTGTGGTGACTGTTGTATACCGCACGTTTTTATCCTTTTTAGTACCAAGACCTATGATACCATCCGGAAACCCCGCTGTTCTTAGTCTCTGAACCCACCACTCGGATGAGTGGTGGCGACACCAATGCCACCCCACCCACCCTCTACCATTACTTATGGGAATGCTCACATCCCATCCGCGTTGCTCCCGTCAAACACCCCACCCCCTCCTCCTGGGAGCCTTCCCTTCTAGCCACGCAACCTGCAGATAAGTTACGGCTGGTCGAGCGGGCTAAGCTAGAAGGAACAGCCAGAGGGCTCCTGGACTCAGAGGTCCTCCTGGGAGTGTTTACATTTTTTTTAGTTTTTTTAGTTAATTAAAGTTTTTTCTTCCTCCTCCTCCTTGTCTACAAGGACTGTTTGTGGGTAGCTTGCGGCCAGAATGAGCGTCCCGTCCGACATTTCCGTGGCGCGAAGTGGCGAACAGACACACGGATTTCCTTTGGTACCTGTCCCGACCTTGGCTGCCTACGAAGAAGAAGCCTCCAAATCCCGAAGGGAAGCTATTGGTTCTGGGTGAGTAGCGAGTATTATAGAAGTTCCAAAAATGTGCTGAAGTTCGGACCGAAGTTTTGTTTCCAGCCTACGCTCAACTAAGAGGAAAAACTAGCTTTTGGAAGGACCATCTCGCGCCTTTCCCGGCAAGAGGAGCGTGCTAGGTGCATGATAGAATGTGTTGAAGCTCTTAAAAGGCGGTGGGCGTAACTATGAAGATTGGCAGCTTTACACCATTGGTTAATTTTCTGCATTCCGAAAAGTTAATGGCGACAGTTTCTGACAAAGAGGGGTATTTTGTCATTTTGCCGGAAAACTTGTTCTAGGAAAAAGCCGGCGAAGCTATTGCAAAGAACTTTAAACACTTGCCTGTTAATGAAAAGCAGAAAACGCGTGAAGCATTGCAGTTACTGGGGGAAATGAATCTAGCCGTACTTGAATCTTCAGTTAAGGATGCAAAAGAGGACTGCTTGGATGTATTTTTTTGCGGTGAAAACGCACAAGCCTGATTTGCCTTTACGCTGCATTGTTACTGAGTGCGCTACTTGGCGATACGATGTTTCGAGTTTTTTACAGAACAATCTTAATTGTCTCACAAATGACGATCCGTTTCTAGTGTCTAATTCTCTGGGTGTTGTTGATTGTTTGAAGTGTCATAATCCTGGTTTGTGCAGTGTGTTCAGTATAGATGTTCTGGATTTGTTTTATTGCCTTTCACACAATAGTCTACAGCAGTTTGTTAGCAAATGTATTCATGATGATGATGATGATGATGATGAAGAGGAATGTAATAAGAAATGCGGAAGTTCTGCGGGGGCTTTTTTGGAACTTTTGTCGTTCCATTTTGGGTCCACCTTTGTTGAATGAGAAGGAAGAATGTATACTCAGAAAAAGGGGGTATGTATTGGCTCAAATGTGGCTGCCGTACTAAGCAACATCTTTCTTAGCTATATAGATAAAGCTATTGCAAGTAACATGTCTGTTAAAATAAGACGTATCTTCAGGTACGTCGATGATTACCTTGTTTTTGTGGATCCCAGTGACTTCGGCGGGCAGGTCATTGATGTTGAATATTTTTGAGGATAGTGGACACGACCTTACATTCACCTTTGAGAAGCGTAATGGGAATGAGCTGCAAGTTTTAGACATTAGACTGGAAATGAAGCCGGATCATGTGTTCTGGTCTTTTCTGCACAGGTCTGAAAAGCCTTTACTTGGTTCCTATTCCGCGCATTCCAAGATTGTAGAATGTGGTATAGCTGTTTCTTGTTTAGTTACCGCTACTCATAAATTATGTGTACATCATGTGTACAGCGACAGTTTTAATCGACGAGTTCAGAGAATAAGAACAGCGGGGTTTTCGGTTGATACCACAGTTCTTGCATGCAGCAAGATACTAAAAAAGATAAAAACGTGCGGTAGACAACAGTCACCACAGCATTCCGAAAAACAAAAAAATAAAACTGCAGTTGTGCCATACACTCACCAAATGTCCCACCGTTTGAAGCAAGTAGGATAGCAGATATGGAGTAGATGTTCTTTTTTGTGCACCCAAAAAGGTGGGAAAAATATGCACAATGGTTGAGGCAAAATCAAGGAAAACGAAAAGAAACGAAGAAAAACGAAAACATGGTGCCAGATAAAGCATGGCTTGAGGCTTGTCTGTTGTGCAGAAGGAGTTTTGTGTGAAGTTCCTTTCACATGCGGGAAGACCTGCATAGGCCAAACGGGGAGGTTCCTAAACACCTGCTTACGTGACCACAACACTTCATTGAAGGGCGCTCCATCCTCAAATCTTGCTCTGCATAACAAGAACTGTCCGCTTAACAACCAACTAAATTGTTCTGAGAAGTCATGTGTTCCCCTTTTAAATGAAACCAAAATTCTGTACAGAGAGCGACATAATAGCAAGAGAAATCAGTGAAGCGTTGAAATTATTAAAAATCATGACTCGTGTAAGTACCTTTTTGTATCTGTTCATGACTGTGAATTAATATATCTTGATTCAAAAGACTGATTTATCTGTTTGGCGGTTTGAGTTGCACATGCGCTCTTGGTTGTGAAAAAAGTATGTTTTGCGTGTTTCTTTCTAATAAACTGCAGTTGATAGTCAGCGCAGGTGTTGTCTTCTTCCTTTTCCTTCGTCTCCGCGCTGTTATTCCTTAAACATGTGCCACTAGCTCAACTCTCCGTTTTATTGAACTCTATGTTTTGTACATTGGAGCCCTGTTCCTTGTGTTAATCCCGTTCGTTTTGACAACCAGGCTGCATTGGCTTCATTAATCGCTCTGTGCGCTTTCAAGGCAAGGCTAGCCTCTTGGCATGCGAGACGGGAGTTGTGCCCAGCAGAGGTTCGCATGTTGTGCGGCGGGCTGCTTCCATCAAAGGGCCACACCCGCAGGATTTGCCGGATAATGTCATCCGAGTGTTGGCGACAACATCGCTTCTACAAGGACTGCCTTTGGGCAGCTTGCGGCCAGAATGAGCGTCCCGTCCGACGTTTCCGTGGCGCGAAGTTGCGAACAGACACACGGATTTCCTTTGGTACCTGTCCCGACCTTGGCTGCCTACGAAGAAGAAGCCTCCAAATCCTGAAGGGAAGCTATTGGTGCTCGGTGAGCAGCGAGTCCCAGAGAAGTTCCAAAAAGTGCTCAAGTTCGGACCGAAGTTTTGTTTATTTATTTATGAAATACTGCGGACATGTCGCATGTCCAAGCTATAGAGGGAGGGTACAAAGTGACAGTATATCAGACATCAGCAAGCTCAAAAAGGTCAGCAAGAGCAAGCAGTTATATAATCTATGCATTAATTTCGAATAACACAGCAAGTACATGATGCAATGAGACAAAATAACCAAATGCACAGCACCAAACAGCTACAGTGCATCAAACAAGGAGGGTGAAAAAATTCAGAACTTATGGGTAGAGCATTGCATTCAAACACTGTTCGTGGAAAACAAGAGTATATTTTTCTGGGCGGGCAAAAATTGGTGCTAGACCCAAGCTGTGCTTATGGCGTGAGGGTCGCGCGGAATCTTTGTGGATATAGTTTTCGGCTCGGATACCTAGTCGAGAAAAATATAGTCACTGCACGAATCTGAGACCTACTTTCTTTCTTCTATCTACCAGTGGTTCCAATTCTGCAAGCTGCAACATAGTCTACGATCAACAAAGAGGAAAAATTGGCACTTGGAAGGTCCATTGCACGATTTGCCCGGCAAGAGGAGCGGCCTAGGTGCATGGTAGATTGTGTTGAAGCTCTTAAAATGCTGGAGGCTTTGCACCATTGGTTATTTTCTGCACTGCGAAAAGTTAAGCGTGACTGTTTCTGACAAAGAGGGGTATATTGTTATTTTGCTGGACGATTTGTTCTAGAAAAAGGCCAGCGAAGCTATTGCAAACAACTGTAAACAATTGCCTGCCAATGTAAAGCAGAAAAAGCATGAAGCGTTGCGGTTACTGGAGAAAATGTATCTAGCCGTACTTCAGTCTTCAGTAATGGACGCAAAAAAGGACTGTTTGGATGTATTTTTTTGGTGAAAACGCACAAGCCTGAGTTACCTTTACGCTGCATTGTTACTAAGCGCGCTACTTGGCAATGCGAAGTTTCGAGTTTTTTACAGAACAATCCTGTTTCACAATTGACGATCCGTTTCTAGAGTCTAAATCTCTGGGTGTTTTTGATTATTTGAAGTCTCATAATCCCGGTTTGTGCAGTGTGTTCAGTATAGATGTACAGGATTTATTTTATTCCCTTCCACACAATAGCCTACTGCAATTTGTTATCGCAAGCAATGCTCTAATGGCAGCTAGTTGGTTTTTCAACATCATGTGGGTGCGCTGAACATTAACTCGAGAAAATTCACCAACACGAGACAAGGCTGGTACGTGCGCGCAAGTCAGCCCAATAAAGAGTTTCTTCAGTGCAGTCACCGACTCTTTATTTGTGCCATCGACCCTGGTCACTACCACGTGACATCTGGTGGAGGTGCTGCCCTTGATCATTCAAGCGAAGACCTGAGCATTATTCCTGTTTCCCTGGAAGACCAGTCTACATGTCATCGAGCCAGCCGCAGACTACAAGGCCTACAACCCGAACATGGTCTGCTGCCTGACTCCATTCGATCTCGGAAGGCATCGCGCACGTACCAGTCTTGTCTTGTGATGGTGAATTGTCTTAAGTTCAGCGCGCCCTCATGATGATGCAATTTGTTAGCAAATGTATTGCCGCGAACTGTTTAAATCTTTATTTGTTCCTCTTCGACAACCACTGGCATGCGGCCTTATCATTGTTATTCTGCCGCGCTTAACAATTCTGTATCTCATGTTTGTTCATGCTCGTTGTCGCGATACGACGTGTTATCATTTTCTTTGTTGCGACCGATACGCCGAGATCTGTCTCGAAGATTTCGATCAGGCTCGCGTATGTTCCCGGTTGGGCTACTAGCAGCTTGCGATGTTATCTAGATTGTTCTAAGCAGCCTTTAAATTGATTGTTGACGAGTGCGACGGGCATTATTTGTCCGGCGATCGACGAGCACGCTTGTTGCTATCGCCGCGGACGAGTTGCTTAGTTCTTTGGCTAGCGCAAGTCAGCCCAATAAAGAGTTTCTTCAGTGCAATCACCGACTCTTCATTTGTGCCATCGCCCTGGTTACCACCACGTGACATCTGGTGGAGGTGCTGCCCTTCATCCTTCAAGCGAAGACCTCATCCTTATTCCTGTCGCCCTGGAAGACCAGCCTACAGGTCACCGAACCAGTCACATGCTTCAAGGGCTCCAACGCGAACATGGTCTGCTGCCTGACCCCATTCGATCTCGGAAGGCATCGACGCTGATAATGGCCCAGCCTACAGCACCGGTTGTTTTCGTCCAACCCCGTGAGCCCCCCTGCTTCCATGGACGACCGGGTGAAGATGGGGGAGACTGGATGAACCTTTTCGACCGTGTGGCAGAATTCAACGGCTGGAACGACGCTGCAAAGCTCAGTCAAGTCTACTTTGTTCTTCAAGGCTCTGCGCGTATATGGTTCGAAAATCACGAGGCAGCTTTGAAAGATTGGGAGATCTTCGATAAAGAGTTTTGGACTGCCTTTGCAAGTGTCGTTCGAAAGGAAAGAGACAAGGTCATCGTTGAATCAAGACTTCAACTCCCAAACGAGCTCATCCGGGTCTACATAGAGGAGATGAAGTGCCTCTTTCGCCGCGCTGACCCTAGCATGACCGAAGGTGAGAGAGTGAAATTTTTAATGCGATGCGGTAAAGAGTCGCTTATTGCAGGACTTGTCCGGAACCCGCCGAAAACTGTGGAGTAATTTGAAAGTGAAGCATCGACCATCGAGAAGACGTTGGACACCCGTATGCGCCACTACTAGCGCGCACTTAAACCGGACTACTCAAGCCACTACCACAGCACATCTGCAAGCGGAGAAAGCCTTCACAACCTCATCCGTGAGATCGCCCGAGAGGAACTTTGTCGCTTACTGCCATCATTCCAACAACCTCAGGTTCCGACGCTTGCAGACGTCGTCCGTGAAGAAGTACAGCAGGCGCTAGGTGTTCTCAAGCGACGGCTGCGACCGTTCCAGCACAAGAGGCAACAGCGCTGAACTACGCTACGGCATTACGTCGCCCTGCGCCCCGACGTGATGACTTTCCAAGCCCTCGCCGCTACCGTCCTGGTCCTGAAAACCACCCATTGGCCCCCGCCCGCCAAGCCTACCAACGACCCCCAAGCCCCAGGAAGTGCGACGCCTGGAGGACTGCGAACAACGGGCCATACGCTTCCACTGCGGTGAGGCCGGCCACATTCTACGCCACTGCCCGTACCGACGAATCGGTTTCCGCGGATATGCAGTCGATGCCACACGACCCGCCCCGGCGAACGACCTCAAGAGATCGAGAACTACCTACGTAGCTGTGAGTTGGCGCCCAAAACTGTCGATTCAGGTCCCCATCGCCGTACAGGACCCGATATTCGTCGCCAGGCCGCCGCTACGATGACAGTGTGTGAGGAAGGACCCCAAGTCCTCGCAGGGGAAACTGAAGGTAGCAACCTTCGGAGGTGAGGTAGCTATACGGCGAACTAACGAATATCTTCCTCCGCCGCCGACGACGAGTAACGACGGCGCCGCTATGACTCTCACATTACTTGTGAAGACGCCCTCGACAGCGTCCAGACTTCAAGGTGATACCTCTGCTACGCCCGACGTCAACATACAAGACGACATGGCCAAACTTCAAGCTACGACTGGAGCCCAGTGAAGTGACGACAGTGTGCCCCGGCCGCTACTTCAGCAAGAGACGAAGCAGAGATCGAACACCGAAGCCAACGTGCAATACTAGGACGCGAACAAGCGACCTTGAGATTCCTGTCGACGGACGCACGGTTACCGCCCTAGTGGACACCGGTGCCGACTACTCTGTCATGAGTGGAGCTTTCGTCGCCCAGCTCAAGAACGTGACGCCCACTTGGGACAGCCCGCTAATCTGCACTGCTGGTGGTAACCTTATTACGCCAACGTGGTGATTCACCGCAAAGGTTACAGTATATGGACGTACCTACCCTACCAGTTTCGTCGTCCTACAGCACTGTTTCCGCGATGTGATTCTGGGCATGGATTTTCTGAACGAACATCGAACGATCATCGACATCCGATCCAAACTAATCAAGCTCTCGAACAACAAAGCCATACCTACTACGAACACATCGGCGCATCACGTCGTTCGCAACGTCCTCGACGGAGAATTGACCTTATCGCCTCGATCAAGCGTCATCATCCCTGTGGTTACAACAGAAGTCGAAATCACGGAGGGGTTGTCTAAGGAAACACCCAGTTGTTACTGGATAGAGACTTGGCATCGCAAGAGGCATCGTCCGTTTCCGTCACGGACAAGCTGATGTCTTCGTCAGAAACTTCACTCACGAATACCGGCACCTGAACAAGAGCACGACGAATGCTTTCCTTGACGAGCTAGCGACACTTGACAAATCTTCGCTCTCCCCAGCCAACTTGAAGACGATGTGTCCAACCGAGCCACGCAGCCCAATTTCGACAGTAACCCGGCGCTATCCCGAGACAGACAAGACCGGATTCGCACTCTTCTTGAAAACTACAGCGAGTGCTTTTCTTCAGCGTCGAAGGTGCGGCAGACTTCGTTGGCAAAGCATCGGATCATCACGGGCGAAAACACTCGACTGCTACGTCAAAGCCCCTACGGTGTATCGCCACGAGAACGCCAGGCCATACACGAGAAAGTTGAGAAAATGCTGCGTGATGATGTGATCCAGCCATCCAACAGCCCCTGGGCGACACAAGTCGTTTTGGGGAAGAAGAAAGACGGCGCACATCGCTTCTGCGTCGATTACCGCCGCTTGAATAGCATAACTAAGAAGGATGTCTACCCACTTCCCCGCATCGACGACATACTCGACCGGCTGTGCAATGCAAGGTACTTCTCATCGATCGACCTGAAGAGCGGATATTGGTAAATTGAGGTCGATGATAGAGATCGCGGGAAGACCGAATTCGTCACACCGGGCGGCCTTTTCTAGTTCAAGGTGATGTCATTTGGCCTCTGCTCCGCACCAGTGACGTTTCAAAACGTAATAGACACCGTGCTGGCGGGCTTTAAGTGTCAGATTTGACTGGTATACTTGGATGATGTCGTTCGCTTCTCGCCAAACTTTGAAGACCACCTGAAACGGCTGCAGACAGTGTTGGAAGCCATCTAATCATCGGGACTAACATTAAAACCAGAGCAGTGCCACTTCGCCTACGAGGAACTGCGGTTCCTAGGTCACATCGTTCGCAAGGATGGTGTTCGGCCATACCCGGAGAAAACAGCTGCAATCGCACAATTTCCACCACCTGCTGACAAGAAAGCCGTGCGCAGGTTTCTTGGGCTATGCGTTTATGATCGACGATTTGTCAGAAATGTTTCGCGCATCGCCGAACCATTGACGCAGCTTACAAAGGCTGACGGACCTTTTAAATGGGAAGCGCCGCAAGGAGCAGTCTTCGATGAACTTAAGCGCCGCCTGCAGTCCACTCCTGTCCTTCGCCGCTAGGATAAAAGCGCCGATACCGAAATTCACACCGACGCAAGCAGTTTGGGCCTAGGAGCCGTTCTCGTCCAGAAGAGTGCCGGACTGAAGAAAGTGATTGCCTACGCTAGCAGTCCTTCACTAAAGCCGAAGTCAATTACTCGGCGACCGAGAAGGAGTGCTTCGCGATCATCTGGGCCATTTCTAAGTTCCGTCCATACCAATACGGTCAACCATTAAAGGTGGTAAGGGACCACCACGCGTTTTGCTGGCCGGCTTATTTGTAAGACCCCTCTGGCCGCCTTGCCCGATGGAGCCTAAGCCTTCAAGAATTCGACGTTACAGTAGTCTTTCCTTGTTTGACCTTGGTCAGTGACCATTAAATTTTTCAGTAGTCTATAAGTCGGGCCACAAGCATTTAGACGCAGAATGCTTATCCCGCGCTCCCGTCGACATTACACCGAAGGACGATGACGACAATGCCTTTCTGGGACCAGTAAGCGCCAGCAGTTTGCACAACAACAGCGATCAGATCCTCAGCTGAAACACCTAGCAGATTACTTGGAAGGCAAGACCGCTTCACCTCCTGCTGTGTTTAGGCGTCAGTTGTCGTTCGCCTTAAGTAATGACGTCATCGCAAAGACGAACTTCGCTCCCAAAAAGATAGCGCAGCTTCTTTTCGTCAATAAAAACCTCAGACAGGAAATTCTTTATGCGTTGCACAACGAGCCAACAAGGTAAAGTTAGTCAAAGTAGCCGAGGAGTTTTATACAGATCTCTACAGCAGGCAAAATATTTAGGACCGTAATGAGATTGGCGGTAGGGAAAAACAGTCAAACGTTCCACCAGTGACGAAGGACGAGGTCAAGAAAGCACTAGAAACTATGAAAAGGGGGAAATCAGCTGGAGAGGATCAGATAACTACAGATTTGCTCAAGGACGGGGGGGATATCGTGCTAGAAAATCTGGCCACCCTGTATACGCAGTGCCTGGTGTCATCGACGGTACCGGAACCATGAAAGAATGCAAACATTATCCTTATTCACAAGAAAGGGGACTCTAAGGACCTTAAAAATTACAGACCAATAAGCTTACTGTCTGTTACGTATAAGGTATTTACTAAGGTAATCGCTAATAGAATCAGGACAACCTTAGACTGCAATCAAGCAAAGGATCAAGCAGGGTTTCGGAAACGGTACTCTACTATCGATCATATCCATACCATCAATCAGGTGATAGAAAAATGCTCGGAATATAACCAGCCCTTATACATAGCATTCATTGATTACGAAAGAGCATTTGACTCAGTTGAAACCTCGGCGGTGATGAAGGCACTGCGAAATCAGGGGGTAGACGAGCCGTACGTGAAAGTGCTGGAAGATATATATAGTGGCTGCACAGCAACCATAGTTCTGCATAAAGAAAGTAACAAAATTCCCATAAAGAGAGGTGTTAGGCAAGGAGACACAATCTCCCCAGTACTATTCACAGCTTGTTTAGAGAAAGTATTCATAGACTTGGAATGGGAGCAGTTAGGGATAAGGGTAGATGGAGAATACCTCAGTAGTATGCGATTTGCTGATGACATTGCCTTGCTAAGCAACTCGGGGGATGAACTGCAAATAATGATTGATGACCTAGACAGGAAAAGTAGAAAGGTAGGCTTGAAAATCAATATGCAGAAGACTAAGGCAATGTTCAACAGCCTGGGGAAGGAACAGCAGTTTACATTAGGTAGCGGAATACTGGAAGTAGTAGGCGAATATGTCTACTTAGGACAGGTAGTAACCGCAGATCCGGACCACGAACAGGAAATAACAAGAAGAATAAGATTGGGATGGAGCGCATTTGGCAAGCACTCTTAGATTATGACTAGCAGCTTACCGGTATCGCTCAAGAGGAAAGTATACAATAGTTGCATCTTGCCTGTACTCACCTATGGGGCTGAAACGTGGAGGCTAGCCAAGAGAGTTCTATTTAAGTTGAGGACAACCCAGAGGGCTATGGAACGAAAAATGGTAGGGGTAACATTAAGAGATAGAAAGCGTGCAGAGTGGGTCAGAGAAATAACTCGTTACCGACAATCTAGTAGAAATTAAGAAGAAATGGACATGAGCAGGACATGTAGGGCGAAGAGAGGATAACCGATGGTCGCTGAGGGTAACAAACTGGATTCCAAGGGAAGGAAAGCGTAGCAGGGGCGGCAGAAAGTTAGGTGGGCGGATGAGATTAAGAAGTTCGAAGGGGACAAGTGGATGTAGCTAGCACAGAACCGGGTGAAGTGGAGAAATATGGGAGAGGCCTTCGCCCTGCAGTAGGTACAATCAGGCTGATGATGATGATGACAACGAGCCAACAGCAGGACACCTCGGGTTTGCGCGCATGTTGCATCGAATCCAGAAGTACTACCGGCCGCGGCTGCCTGCCGACGTTGAACATTACGTAAAAACGTGCCATAAGTGCCAGTGACGCAAGACGCCGCCGATCAGGCCAGCTGGGCTACTTCACCCGATATCGCCCCCAACCCTGCCCTTTCAGCAAATTGGGACTGATCTTTTCGGCCCCTTTCTATCTTCATCTGAGGGTAACAAGTGGATCGTCGTGGCCACCGACTACCTTACCCGATACGCCGAAGCGGAAGCACTGCCCATTGGTACTGCGGCAGAAGTCGCAAAGTTTTTTTGTTGAACAAATTCTCTAGCGACACGGCGCCCCAGAAGTCCTCATCACGGACAGAGGAACGGCTTTTACGGCAGAGTTGACGCAAGCCATCCAAGAATACAGTCATGCAAGTCATCGACGAACTACTGCGTACCATCCTGAGACAAATGGACTTACGGAGCGTCTCGACAAAACTGTTGCTGATATGATTGCAATGTACGTCGATGCCGAGTACAAGACATGGGACGCCATTTTACCCTACGTCATCTTCGCTGATAATACCGCCGTTCAGGAAACAACCAGGACGACACCGTTCAGCCTTGTGTACGGCAGGGAGCCCACGATGACATTTGACGTAAGGCTGCCACACGTAACCAACGGGGGCAACCTTGATGTCGCCGTCTACCTTCAACGTGCAGAGGAAGTGCGAAGACTCGCCGAAGTGAGCATTAAAGATCAGCAAGGAACCGACGCCCGACGTTGCAACTTACGACAACGCGAAGCTGAGAAAAAGCTGGGAGATCAAGTCTGGGTTTTGACGCCGATTCGCCGCCGCGGACTGAGCGAAAAGCTTTTACGCCGATACTTTCGCCCCTACAAGGTGCTTCGCCCACTAGGACAATTGAAATACGAGGCCGTTGCCGACGGTGCGGCAGCCTCGCAGCGGCGCCGAGTGCATACAGAAATTGTGCATGTTGTATGCCTTAAGCCATATTGCGCGTGCTAAAAGCTATTCATGTTTGCTTTGCAATGTTTATGTTAATTCATGTCTGTTTATTTTGAAACATTGAGGTGATATTTTTTAAGGGGGGGGGGGGGGGTTGATGCCGCGGAATGTTTAAATCTTTATTTGTTCCTGTTCGACAGCGGCTGGCATGCGGCCTTATCATTGTTATTCTGGCGCGCTTATCAATTTTGTATTCCGTGTTTGTTCATGCTCGTCGTCATACGACGCGTTATCATTTTGTTTGTCGCGAACGATGCGCCGAGATCAGTCTCGAAGAATCAAACCACTCGCGTATGTATCTGCAATATTCCCAGCTGTGCTACCAGCAGCTTGCGACGTTATCTAGATTGTTCTGAGCAGCCTTTAAATTGAGCGTTGACGAGTGCGACGGCATTCTTTGTTCGACGATCGACGAGCAGGTTTGCTGTTATCGCCGCCGCCGAGTTGCTTCATTCTTTGGGGGGCGCAAGTCCGCCCAATAAAGAGCTGTTGTCGTTTTATCTTGGGCTCACCTTTGTTGAATCCAAGGAAGACTGTATACTCAGAAAAAGGGGGTATGTATTGCATCAAAGGTGGCTCCCGTACTAACCAATATCTTTCTTAGCTATATAGATAAAGCTATTGTAAGTGACCTGTCGGTTAACATAAGACCTATCTTCACGTACAGTCGATGATTACCTTGTTTTTGTGGATCCGGGTGACTTCGACGGGCAGGTCATTGATGTAAAAATTTTTGAGGATAGTGGACACGGCCTTACGTTCACCTTTGAGGAGCCTAATAGGAATGAGCTGCAATTTTTAGATATTAGACTGGAAACGAAGCTGGATCATGTGTGCTGGTCTTTTCTGCAGAAAAGCCTTTACTGAGTTACTATTCCAAGATTGTAAAATGAGGTATAGCTGTTCCTTCTTTAAGTGCCGCAATTTATAAATAATGAGTACATGCTATCAGTAACAGTTTTAATCGACAGGTTCTTGCGTAGTTCTTGCGTGCAGCAAGATACTCAAAAGTATAAAACCGTTCACGTGCGGTAGACAACAGTCCCCACAGCACTCCGAAAAACAGAAACTGAAAACTGCAGTCCTGCCATACATTCACCGAATGTCTCACCGTTTGAAGCAAGTAGGTAGCAGATATGGAGTACAAGTTTTTTTCTGCACCCAAAAAGCTGGGAAAAATATGCACCATGGTTGAGGCAAAATCATCATCATCATAATCAGCCTGACTATACCCACTGCAGGGAATGCCTCTCCCATATTTCTCCAATTAACCCGGTTCTGTGCAAGCGGCATCCAGTTGACCCAAGAAAACGTCTTAACCTCATCCGCCCACCTAACTTTCTGCCGCCCCCTGCTACGCTTTCCTTCGGTTACGACCGTCAGTTATCCTCTCTTCGCACTGCGTGTTCCGCCCATGAACATTTATTCTTCTTGATTTAAACTAGAATCTCAGTAACTTGAGTTTTTTCTCTGACCCAATCTGCACGCTTCCTATCTCTTAATGTTACCCCTACCATTTTTCGTTCCATAGCCCTCTGCGGTGTCCTCAACTTAAGTAGAACCCTCTTGGTTAGCCTCCACGTTTCAGCCCCATAGGTTAGAACTGGCAAGATGCAACTGTTCCATACTTTCCTCTTGAGCAATACCGGTAAGCTGCTAGTCATAATCTGCGAGTGCTTGACAATGCGCTCCATCCTAATCTTATTCTTCCTGTTATTTCCTTTTCATGGTCTGGAGCTAAGGTCACTACCTTTCCTAAGTAGACATATTCGCCTACTCCTTCTAGTGCTTCGCTACCTAACGTAAACTGCTGTTCCTTCCCGAGGCTGTTGAACATTACCTAATTCTTCTGCATATTGATTTTGAAACCTACCTTTCTACTTTTCCTTTCCAGGTTATCAATCATTATTTGCAGTTAATCCCACGAGTTACTTAGCAAGGCAATGTCATCTGCAAATTGCAGATTACTGAGGTATTCCCCATCTACCCTTATTCCCATTTCAAGTGTCTGAATACTTCCTCTAAACAAGCTGTTAACAGTACTGGGGAGATCATGTCTCCCTGCCTAACACCTTTCTTTGTGGGAATTTTGTTAATTTATGCAGAACTATGGTCGCTATGCAGTTACTATATATATATATCTTCCAGTACTTTCCCGTACGGCTCGTCTACCCCTTGATTTCGCAATGCCTGCATCACCGCCGAGGTTTCTACTGAGTCAAATGCTTTTCGTAATCGATTAATGCTATGTATAAGGGCTGGTTATATTCCGAGAATTTTTCTATCGCCTGGTTGATGGTATGGATATGACCGATAGTAGAGTACCTTTTCCGAAAACCTGCTTGATCCTTTCATTGATTGCAGTCTAAGGTGGTCCTCATTCTATTAGCGATTACCTTAGTAAATACCTTATACGTAACAGACAGTAAGCTGATTGTGCTGTAGTTTTTAGGGTATTTACGTCCCCTTTCTTATGAACGAGGATATTGTTTGCATTCTTCCATTGTTCCGGTACCGTCGATAACACCAGGCACTGCGTATACAGGGTGGCCAGTTTTTATAGCACTATATCCCCCCCTCCTTCAACAAGTCTATATTTATCTGATCCTCTCCAGCTGCTTTCCTCCTTTTCATAGTTACTAATGCTTTCTTGACCTCGTCCTTCGTCACTGGAGGAACGTCTGTCTGTTTTCCCTACCGCCAATCATAATACGGTCCTGACTGCTTTACGTACTGTAGAGATCTGTATAGAACTCCTCGGCTGTTTTGACTATCTTGTCCATATTCGTGTTGACGTTGCCCGCCTAGTCCTTTAGCGCATACATCTGATTTTCGACTATGCCCAATTTCTTCTTCACCGGTTTATGGCTTCCCCAGTTCTTTACAGCATGCTCAATTTTCTCCATGTTATACTTCCTTATATTGGCCACCTTGCGCTTATTGATTAGCTTTGATATCTCGGCTAATTCTATCCCGTCTGTTGGATTAGAAGCTTTCATACTCTGGCGTTTTTTAATCAAATCTTTAGTCTTTTTAGACAGCTTACCGGTATCCTCTGTAACTATCCTACCGCCTAATTCTTCAACGCACTCATTAATGATATCTCTAAAATTATTGTTCATTGCTTCTAGGGTAATGTAGTCATCCTCGTATAGAGCTGAATATCTATTCTGTAGCGAGATCATGAACTCTTCTGCCCTCTCCCTCACCGCTAATTCGTTGATGGGTTTCTTTCTTACTAATCTGTTGCGTTCCTTCTTCAGATTTAGGCTAATTCGGGGCCTCACCATCCTGTGGTCACTGCATCGCACTTTTCCAATTACCTCTATATCCCGATTACCTCTACATTTCATTTTAGTCTCCCCGTTAGGACTTCTCCATATCCATTTCTGGTTCTTCCGTTTGCTGAAGAAAGTATTCATGATTCTTAAGTTATTGCGCTCTGCAAACTCAACTAGTAACTCTCCCCTGATATTCCTAGAACCAATGCCATAGTCCCCTACTGCCTGGTCTCCTGCCTGGGTTTTATTTACCTTGGCAATGAGTTCGCCCATTAGTACTGTATACTGCGTCTTTACTTTTCGCATTGCCGATTATACATCTTCGTAGAAGCTTTCAAGTGCCTGGTCATCATAACTACATGTAGCTGCATAGGCCTGTACAACCTTCAGTTTATACCGCTTATTAAGCCTAATTACGATGCCTGCCACGATCTCATTAATAATATAGAAATCATCTATATTACCCGATGTATACTTATTGACAAGGAAAGCTACTCCTAGTTCTCGCTTCTCCGGTAAACCTCGATAATACAGTACATGCCCATCCTGAGTACAGTATATGCCTCATTCGGCCTTCTAACCTCACTAAGCCCTATGACATCTCAATTTATACCCTCTAGTTCCTCTAACAGAACTGCTAAACAAGCTTCACTAGCTAGGGTTCTAACGTTAAACGTTGCCAGGGTCAGTTTCCAATGGCGGCCTGTCTAGCGGAGCCAGGCTTTCTTACCGCCCCCTGCTGCGTCCCAGGTGTGACCGCCGCCGTGGTCAGTTGTTCCGCAGCCGCTGGTGACTGAGGGCCGGAGTTTTATTGAACTAATGAGAGGTTGCGGCCAATTACTGCACCAGGGTGGCCAACTCCTGTTCTGGTGAGGGAGGGCGTTGCTGGAGGTGTTAACTGGCATCTGGTCGCGCCCCAAGCCTGTTTATGCAATTCCATCGACACGCGGATGTTTTCTTTAATCCGGTGGAGAATTGCGCGGCACCTGGATCTGAACCCCAGTCCTTGTGCATGCGAGGCGGATGGTCTACCGCTACGCCACCGCTGCACACATCAAGGGAAAACAAAACGTAACGAAGAAAAACGAAAACAGGGTACCAGATAAAGCATGACCTGAGGTTTGTCGGCTGCGCAGAAGGAGTTGTGTGTGAAGTTCCTTTCACATGCGGGAAGACCTACATAGGCTAAGCGGCGAGGTGCCTAAATACCCGCTTACATGACCGCAACACTTAACTGAAGGACACTCTATCCTCAAATCTTGCTCTGCATTACCAGAACTGTCCGCTTAACAACCAACTGAATTGTCCTGAAAGTCATGTGTTCCCCCTTTTAATGAAACCAACATTCTGTACAAACGCAAAGATAAGCTATCAAGAGGAATCAGTGAAGCGTTTCACATTCATAAAAATTATGAATCGTGTGTAAGCACCCCTTCTGTATGTGTTCATGACTGGGAATTAACATATCTTGATTCAAAAGACTGAGTTATCTATTTGGCGATTTGAGTTGCACATGCGCTCTTTGTTGTGAAAACAGTATATTTTCAGTGTTTCTTTTTAACAAACTACAGTTGATAGTCAGCGCAGGTGTTGTCGTTTTCCTTGTCCTTCGTCTCCGCGCTGTTATTCCTTAACCAATTTTCTGAGAATGCTGTATAGCTTTTCTTTGTAGCCCTTGGCTTCACTTGGGTGGATGTCAATAAGTAATTACTCCGTCATTGATAAAGCTGAGCATTTAAGACCCTTAGCTGGTTCTGCACTTTGGTAACGCTACCATACTTTGCAATCTGATGTCTTATGATGAATAGCGGTATGTAATTGGAACGATTATAGAAATGAATGAAACACCATGTCTGAAAAATTTTAAAAATATGCAAATATGTAATATATAATTCGTTAATCGGTGTAATATTGTTATATAGTAAAATTGGTCTACAGGCGAATAAAACGGAACGTTGACAATTGAACGAAGCATCTTCCTTCTTAATGCTTGCAGCTTTACGATGTTAGATACCTGTTGTATTGCCCCAAATAAGGCGACAATAGCTTAGGTGGGAATACCAATAATATAAATAAATTTACTTTTTAGGGGAAAATATGCCTGTTACATGAAGTAATTGACATTCCTAGACAGCGTTGATGCAAGGTTAATAACATCGGAATCGCATGTCTTATACTGAAGAAGGTTAAACCCAATGATTCTAAGGTGTCCACGTACTCGATCACACTGCCATTGAGTTTCAGAACGGTGGCGGATCGGGCTAGTTGGTGCAGCTTGGACGTTTATCGAAAGCGCTAAAACAACACGGACAGAACATGTCTCTTTTTTCTCCGTCCATGTTGTTTTAACGCTTTCGAAAAATGCCATCGAGGTGGAACGAGGGGCGATAAATTACTTGTTTTCTTTTATGGAGGTAGAGTACTGCTTTAGTTTTCTATTTGTTTATATTTAAAACGTTGGCTGATGACCATGTGTCAAGCGATAAATTCGTGCAGTTTGCGGTATCTGCTAAGCATTGTACATCATTAGACGAAAAGAATTGAATAGGATGGTGTTGTCTGCCTATGCACTCTATGTGGCATGGTTACTGATATTAAAGATGCCATATATATATTTGGAGAGAGAGACAGAGAGATAGTGAAAGCTAAAGGAGCTGACAGTCTACAAGTCTAATGCAAACGTTCAGAATTTTTTTTAGGTTTGGTTTTTGATATTCAACAAGAATTAGTGTTATGGTGGTTATCGGGATAAAAAATATTAAATGAAAAGCGGAGAGAAAAACAACACGCCGATGGTGGGAGCCGAATCCACGACCTCCGAATATCGCGTACAGTGCTCTTGAGACCGAGCTACGTCGGCGGCCGTCCAACCTTCCGCTTGCTGGGGTATTTATGTTGACTAACCGAAACACGGACGGACGGATGGACGGATGGATGGACTTATGGATGGATGGATGGATGGATGGATGGATGGATGGATGGATGGATGGATGGATGGATGGATGGATGGATGGATGGATGGATGGATGGATGGATGGATGGATGGATGGGCGGACGGACGGACGGACGGACGGATGGATGGAATATATGAGCATCCCAATCTGAAATAGGGTGGTAGCAGTTGCTATCAAGATCATTTCCTCCCTGTATCTTAATTATTGTTTTAGATTGGTCATCTATACCACCATTTTATTTATTGAATTTTTGTTTCTACATTATTGACATTATGCAACTTTCCTGCTTTTAAGCCACCAATCTTCCAGTCGTTTTTTGCTAGCTTCCACCGCAGGTTTATTCAGTCGGCAACTGGTATCTCTAAACTCCAGAGCTACAGGAAGAGTGACTGCGTCTGCATCGAACTCCAGATGGATACCATTACATGCCGCTTTTCGATGGAGGCGAAAAGCAAGGTGCCCGTGTGCTGTGCGATGTCAGTGCACGTTAAAGAACCCCAGGTGGTCGAAATTTCCGGAGTCCTCCACTACGGCGTCTCTAATAGCCTGAGTCGCTTTGGGACGTTAAACCCCACAAACAAACAAACAAACAACAACATTCGAGTATAACATGGGCAATTGTTTTAGTGGAGTTACCACATACTGCACATGCGTCATCTTCAGTGTTAAATTTCTTTTTGTAGCTGCGTGTTCAAAGGCACCCTGATCTAGCTTCAAAAAGTAGGGCACTGCCTATTGAGTTATCAAACAAAGCCTCCTTCCTTATCTGCCTTTGCCAATTTCGGTACAGTTACATACTTTCTTTTTCCATTCTGTGTTTTTCACCTGTTGCTTAACGCTCTTCATTTCCTCGTCCTTGTGACCAGAATAATTACGGTTAGTTTCCTAGTTCTTTTCCTCTATTGTGAGTCAACGTTATTAGGTATAGGTATTTAAATACTTTCACTGCCCATCTTGTAACTGTCCGATTTCCTCAGGCGTTTCTGATATAATATTTTGCTCTGAGCTTCCCGTACCTCAAAGATGTCCCACCCGTATCTCCCTGTACCGCCTCATTTTTTATTTTGCCCTGTGCACCTGGTGCTAATCGTCCGACGGCTCTCTGATTTATTTGTAACGTTCACTGCACCTATGATTTTAGGCACAAAACCGCATTTCCGAAAGTAAGCCCGGGCACCATAATTCCTTTCCAAATACCCTTCAAAACCTCATACCTGTCGTATCCCCACAATGCCCTTAGCTTTATTATCCCGGCATTTCTTCCCCCTTTTGCTTTAAGTAATTGCTCATGCTTTTCAATGTATGCCACTCCTTCGTTTACGCATACCCCGAGATATTTATATTGAGCTACTCTGGTTATTTCATGGCCTTGTATTTTACGTCCCTGATCATTTTAGCCGTTGAAAATTACCAAACTTGACTTAAGTGCACTAAAACTGAAACCTATAGCGTCCCCATTGTTTCCGCAATAATTAACTAGAGTTTGCTGTTTTTGCTCTTCGCTAGCAGCACAATATCGTCTGCATACATCAAAGCGGGGAGGCGCTGCTCTACCGCCTTTCCGCCTAAACTATATGACAGGTTAAAACCTAGGTTACTGTCTTGTATCCTCCGTTCCAGGTTTATCATATAAAGCAGAAGACCAGCGGTAATAGAGGACAACCTTGTCGTAATGCTTTGCATACCTTGACAGCTTTCGTACTTCTTATCCCTTTCCAAGTAATTTCCACTTTGTTATCCCGGTATATTTCCTGTAGGAACTTTGTTAAATTGCGTTGCGGGGCTAGTTGGTTCATGCTCGTAAACTTATGTAAAGCGCAACAGAGACACCACAATCAGACAAGAAAGGACAGGGCGCTACTCTGGGCTGTTTGGAAGGGACAGTCTTGAAGAGGGTGTCAACACCATGCAGGAGACAGCGTCATCATCTTCCGGGTCGGCCATGTTGGCGATTCTTCGACCCAACGATAGAAGCTCGGGTCGTGTAACTCGTTGCTCGACGCTACACTTCGGCCCTTTCCCGAGGAGTCCCGCAATATCTTCAAGAATATGGATGTCACCGAGAACCCGCAACTGAGAACTTCCGTCGTGTACTTCTTTGGTTTCCTTTTGGAATTCCAGGAGAGGTTGTTTCCACAGGAAATATGTCGTCTGGCACACCAGCTTCCTGCGGGACTGGAGCTTCATAAAGGCAACATGGGCAGAGTCTAGGGAAAAGCGCAGTAGTCGGAGCCAGTCACCGAGCAGCCGAATCTGCCTCCATAGTTCCGACCTCAAAATCCGGCGGCAAACTTTCTTCACTTGCCCAAGGGAGGGTTTCATAAGCCCAAATACATCAACGAGATCGGGAGGCACCAGTCCCTTCCTTATATGGAATCGAAGGAGTCGAGCACGGCACGTCGTCAAAGAATATGTGCAACAAGCACACATGGATGTGGAAAACTTGAAGAAACAGTCATGAAAGGGCCCACTGTACAAGAGAGGATGGTGTTGACACCCTCATCAAGACCGTCTCATCCAACCAGCCCAGGGTAGCACCCTGTCCTATCTCTCTTATCTGATTGTGGTGTCTCTGTAACGCTTTACATAAGTTTACGTGCATGAACCAACTAGCCCCGCAACACCACTTTACTGAAATTACTCTCTTCTAAAGTGGGCCTTTCATGAGTGTTTCTTTACGTCTTCCGCATCGATCTGTGCTTGCTGCACATATTTATTTGACGACATACCGTACTCGTCTACGTGGATTCTATATAAGGAAGGGACTGTTGCCTCCCGATCTCGTCGGTGGATTTTTTCTTGTGAAACCCTCCCTCGGCCATGTGAAGAACGTTTGCCGCCGGATTTTGACGTCAGAACTATAGAGGCAGTTTCGGCTGTTTGGTGGCTGGCTCTGCACACTGTGCTTTTTCCAAGACTCTGCCCATGTTGCATTCATGAAGCTGCAGTCCATCCGGAAGCTGGTGGGCCAGACGACATATTTCCTGTGGAAACAAACTCCCCTAGAATTACAAAAGGAAACCAAAGAAGTCACGATGGCAGTTCTCAGTTTCGGTTCTCGGTGATATCCATATTCTTGAAGATATTGCGGGAGTCCTTGGGAAAGGGCCGAAATATAGCGTCGAGCCACAAGTTACACGACCCTAGGTTCCATCGATGGGTAGAATAATAGCCAACAAAGCCGACCCGGAAGAAAAAAACGCTGTCTCCTGGAAGGTGTTGACACCCTCTTCAAGACTGTCCCTTCCAATCAGCCCAGGGTAGCGCCCTGTCCAGTCTCTCTTGTCTGATTGTGGTGTCTCGGTTGCGCTTTACATACGTTTAGGAACTCTTATCTCATAACCGATACCTTCTTCTTCGTCTTCCACGTAACATTTCTTGGTGGAGGTGAATCTATTCGATCCCCTGTCACAAGCTGGATCTCCGCAGCGGCCGCAACATCGGAGCCACCACAATGACTACAGACGCCTCTACCTCTACAGCCGCCGCTCCTGCTGTTGTAATGGCCCACCCCCGTGACCCCGGAACCTTCTGCGGGACCGACAACGTCGACGTAGACCACTGGCTATCCCTATACGAGCGCGTAAGCAAGCACAGCAGGTGGGATGCCGCACTCATGCTCGCGAATGTAATATTTTACTTGGCTGGGAGCGCGCGGGTGTGGTTTGAAACCCACGAAGGCAATCTAACATCTTGGGATATTTGCAAACAGAAGCTCCACGACCTATTTGGAAAGCCTATTGGCCGCCACATTGCCGCCAAAAAAGCGCTCGCCTCTCGCGCCCAAACGTCTACAGAGTCTTATCTCACATCCAAGACGTCCTGTCTCTATGCCGCAAAGTCGACCAAGGCATGCCTGAGGAGGATAAAGTCGGCCATATAGTAAAAGGCATTGCCGACGATGCCTTCAACCTCCTGTTGTGCAGGGATTGCTCCACCGTGGACTCTGTGCTGCAGGTGTGCCGACGTTTCGAGCAGGCGAAACAAAGGCGCATATCTCACCGTTTCGACCGGCTACCGAACACGGCTGCTAGCTCCTCCTGTATCGATATCCCGACTCCTCGACCGCCTGCTAACGACAGCACTTTGACACGCATTGTCCGCCAAGAGCTTGAGGCAATGCCTCCCGCGGCCTCGCTGTCGCATACACCCAACAACACCCTGGCTGCTATTCACTTATTAAAACTGTTGTTCGCCAAGAGGTTGCGAATATGGGCCTCCCTTCTACCAGCACCACCGACACCACGGATTCAGGACCTGCTCCTACAGTAATTGCTGCCGCCTCAACCAACCCCGGTTTCTCGCCCCGATATTGTTACCGCAACCCAAATGAATGGCGTACCCACAACAATCGCCCCATCTGTTTTACTTGTTCTCGCGTTGGCCACATTTCCCGCCACTGCCGTAGTCGCTGGTGCACGCCATCTCGTCAGTACACCTACGACGACCGCAGCGGAGACTATGCCCCTCGCTATTCCCCACCTCGCCTCGACCAGACCCGTGGTGACCCCGGGTCCACTGTCCGTGCTGCCAACCGTTCACCATCCCCGCAAGCACGACGTTCGCGTTCTCCTCTTCCTTGCCGCAGTTCGCCACCATCCTATTCTGGCCAAGTACCGGAAAACTAGCCAATGCAGCTCCCGGAGGTGACGCTACATTTATGACCCTGACCGAAAAACCTCTGTTGACCCCTTCCCTACAAAATAACCGTATTGTAAAGAACCGTATTGCGACATCCTTGTGGATGGAGTTCCCGTTTCTGCTCTAATTGATACAGGCGCCCAACTGTCCGTTCTCAGCTCCTCATTTCGCCGCCGCCTCAAGAAAGTCCTTACGCCAGCCGTCTCGTCCACAGTTCGCGTCGCCAATGGCAGCCCTGCTGCCGTGCTTCGCATGTGTACGGCGCGAGTTACAATTGCTGACCGTCATGCGTCAGTGTTGTTCACCGTCCTACATGAATGCGCCCACGACGTTATCCTCGGCATTGACTCTTAACAGCCCACTCTGCCCTTATTGACTGCTCTAGCGGCCTACTTCGCTTGGACCTTCCGCTCTGCTCTGAAGACCCCTCCTGCTCACCCCGCCTTCGATCAGCACAGTTTAGCCACCTTCCTCATGAAACTGCCGTTTACATCCCTATGTCGCCATTTCCACCCGTTCCAGATGGCGATTATCTCGCTTGTCCCATTACTGATGTCATGCTGCAGCGGCACGTCACCCTTCCTCATCTAATTTTGCACATCTCCCAGAACCGCACCACTCTCCCTGTCCTTAACTTCAGATTTTCAACTCAAGTTCTGCCCGAGGAAATTTCATTAGCTGCGCTGTCCCCGATTACCGATTGTGCCACTTCAGCTCTGTCTACGGATCATACAACTGTCGTCCCTGCAAACAACCCCTCGTCGTCCACATCGCGCCCTGATCCGCTTAACAGCATGATTGCAGCTGATCTGTAACCTGAATTCGCCGCTGAGTTACACAAACTTTTGTTTACCTACAGTGACTTTTTCGAGTTCGGTACCCGCCCATTGGGTCAAATGACAGTTGTCACCCACCGCATTGACACCGGTGACGCCAGTCCTATTCACAGGCGGCCCTATCGTGTTTCGCTTACTGAGCGACGTGTCATTCAAACGGAGGTCGAAAAGATGTTAGCGAACGACATAATCGAGCTTTCCAGTAGCCCCTGGGCATCCCCTGTCGCGTTGGTCAAGAAGAAGGATAACAGTTGGAGATTCTGCGATGACTACCGTCATTTGAATAAGATAACAAAAAAAGATGTATATCCTCTGCCGCACATCGACGACGCGCTTGATAGTTTGCACGGAGACAGCTACTTTTCATCCATCGACCTTCGTTCCGGCTACTGGCAAATTTCTGTCGACGAAATAGACCGTGAAAAAACAGCGTTCATCACCCCTGACGGCCTTTATCAATTCAAAGTCATGCCTTTTGGCCTATGTAACGCCCCTGCAACTTTCGAACGGATGATGGACTCGTTGCTGCGCGGCTTCAAGTGGACGACTTATCTTTGTTACTTAGACGACGTTATTATTTCCTTGTACACTTTTGACAGCCACCTCTCGCCTTTCTACCATTCTCGAGGTATTCCGCCGCGACGGCCTTCAACTCAACTCAAAGAAATGCAGTTTCGGCCATCGGGAAATCAAAGTGCTTGGTCACTTGGTTAATGCTTCCTGTGTTCAGCCTGACCCTGACAAGATACGTGCCGTTAGAGATTTTCCCATTCCGCGTTCATCCAGCGATGTCCGAAGCTTCATTGGCGTATGATTCTATTTCCGACGATTCGTCCCGAACTTCGCAGTCCTTGCAGGTACGCTCACCCAACTCCTCAAGAAAGACGTTTCATTCTATTGGGGGCCTGAACAAGTTGCAGCTTTCTCAGAGCTTATTGCTGCTCTAACTACTCCACCAGTCTTGGTCCACTTCAACCCTTCCGCCAATACTGAACTCCGTACCGATGCAAGTGGCCATGGAATAGGAGCTATACTCACTCAGCGACAACACGGCCGTACAAGGGTGATTGCGTATGCCAGCCGCCTCCTCTCAACACCCGAACAAAATTATTCTATTGCAGAGCGAGAGTGCCTGGCGCTTGTCTGGGCTATTATGAAATTCCGGCCTTATTTGTTTGGCCGCCATTTTACTGTGATAACACACCATCATGCCTTGTGCTGGATTTTCTCTCTCAAACATCCTACTGGCCGTTTGGGGAGCTGGGCTCTACGATTACACGAATACACCTTTTCCGTCGTCTACAAGTCCGGCCGGCTTCACCAAGATGCAGACTGTTTGTCACGTCATCCCGTCGACTCCCCTAGGCCTACAGACTCTGACGATGATGCATATGTCTTGTCTGTCTCCGCCTTTGCTAGCATTGCCAAGGAACAGCACTTAGATCCTTCTCTGCATTCAATTATCCTCCGTCTTACCTCCGACCGCCCTGACCCATCTCTCGCCTTATTTGTGCTCCATGAGAACACCCTATACCGACGTAATATGCGACCAGATGGCACTGACCTTTTGCTCGTCGTTCCCCAACAGCTCCGTTCCACCATCCTTGAACAGTTCCATGATGCTCCCACGGCTGGCCACTTGGGTGTCTCTTGCACATACGACAGCCTGCGCCAACGTTTCTACTGGCCGGGGCTCTACCGCTCTGTCCAGCAGTACATTGCCGCATGTGAACTGTGTCAGCGTCGGAAGAAGCCCACAGTTTTGCCTTCAGGCCATATGCAGCCGATACCCATGCCAACTGACCCGTTTTCCCGTATAGGCGTTGACCTCCTTGGCCCCTTTCCAGTTTCCACCTCGGGGAACAAATGGATCGCCGTCGCCACCGATTACGCTACTCGGTACGCTATTACCCGAGCCATTCCGACCAGCTGCGCCACAGACGTCGCTGACTTCCTTCTAGAAAACGTAATTCATGATGGTGCTCCTCGTGAACTACTAACTGACCATGGCCGCTGTTTTCTGGCGCGAGTGGTTGACGAAATTCTCCGTTCGTGCTCCGTCCGCCACAAATTCACCACCGCATATCACCCCCACACCAACGGCCTCACGGAACGTCTAAACCGTACCCTCACCGGCATGCTGGCCATGTATGTGTCTGACGACCATCGAGATTGGGACGCTTATCTCCCCTTTGTCACATTCGCCTACAATTCATCTGTCCATTATACCGCTGGATACTCGCCATTTTATTTATTATTTGGCCGACACCCGTTACTACCCTTCGACACCTCTCTACCCGCGGCAGGCGCCACCAGTACTTACACCGGTGACCGTCACCCGCGCTCATGCTGCCCGCCGGATAGCTCATGCCAGGCTCTCTGCATCCCAAGACTCCCAAAAGATCCTGTACGACAGCCGCCATCGTGATGTCCACTACACTCCTGGATCTCTCGTCTTGCTGTGGTTCCCGTGCTGTCGAGTGGGCTTGTGTGAAAAACTTTTTCCCCGTTACACTGGCCCTTACCGTGTTTTGCGCCCCGTGACCGACGTCACCTACGAAGTTGAATCTGTGGTTCCGAAGTCCCCGTCCACAGCTCCAACTTCCGAAATAGTACATGTGTCCCGTCGAAAGCCCTATTATCAACGTTCTATTTTGCTAACATAGACCGCACCGGGACTGTGCTTTTCCCGCAGGGAGGGGGTAGTGTTACTTAGCTGTATTCGCTGTTCGTGATGAGGATGAAGAAGTGCAACAAACTCCGAGAAGACGACGACGCTGAGTGTTGTGAAATCGGTGCCCTCATCAACGTTAGTCATGCGGACAGCTTTGGGACTGTAAGTCTTCCACGTAACAATATGTTTCGCAGGAGTTTCCTGTTTACGTTGTCGTACGCCCCGTTTACGTCCAGGAAGGCCAAATACAAAGGTCTATTTTTCACTCTAGATATCTCGATACGTTGGGTAAGCACGAACAGGCTATCATCATCTAAGCCCCTACCATTTTTAAAGCTATTGTGAAGTTCTCCGAATATCTTGTTACTTTCTACCCATGTTTCCACTTTTAATTTCACCGCCTGCATGGCCAACCTGTACATTGTATCCGAGCCGCAAAGGACGTGACAACAACAAGATAGCCAGAACAAGATGAACGCAGGCTTATTAGAAAGTGTTGCTTTTATATCCGACCAAGTGATAACGGGCCTATCGCAACGCTCAGGCCAGGAACAGGCGCATTGTCATGCACGCGCTTGATACATACTTTTGTGTGAACAAAGAAAACAGACTGTCTTGACAGATTAGTTAAAAAAATTTGGTAAAATGCCTCATCATGGTGAAGGCGTTGCGGAGGCCTAATGTTCCGGAACGATCTTCTCGGTGCTGGGGTCTGAAAAGAACCAGGTGTTGCCCTTCCTTTTGTGTTGGTTGTCCCTTGTGTTGCCCCATCAGTCATTCGCGACGATTCCGAGGCCTGCGATGTTGACCCAGCTGAAGAATGCATAGCAGGTACCCGAGGGTTGTCGACAGGCGTGCTCACTTCGGTTGTGTCGTCCCCGTCTTCGCTGCTCGTCTCATCATACGGCTCATCCGTTTGTATGAGGTGTTTGCGGTTGCTCTGCAGGACCTTCCCATCTTCAGTTAACAGCTGGTAGGACCTTGCAGCTTACATGCCTCTTACACTCGCTTTCGGGGACCACGTTCTCGTTCCTCGCAGCCGTACCACGTCCCCTCAGCAAAGCCTCGGCAAGTGTTTGCCTTGAGCGTGTTGGCAGTACTTCTTCACCTCACCTAGCGCCTCAGTCAGGGATTGCACGGTAACCGAAGTGGAGGAGCTGGCCGTTGCTCTAGCGGTGGTAGCCGGGTATCGAAACAACACGTCCCTTACCATTCTTACAGATACGAGAGAAGCGTGCCGTAACTACATGAACGGCCGCATAGGTCGCGCCGCGCTCAGACTCCTCCAGAGCGCGACCTCATCAAAGGTCAAACACAACATCTACTGGGTGCCAGGACACACCGACATAGCGGGGAACGAACGCGCCGGTGAGGTCGCTCGAGGGTACACGAGCCGAGCTTCCTCCCAATCGGACGATCTGCCCGAGCAAGTCGGCCCTACGTACTCAGACATTCTGAACTACTCTAAGGGGGTACAGATCCACTGTCCGCCGCCTCATCGGGATCTAAAACAACAAGAGGCAGTGTACTGGCGAAGACTGCAGACAGGAACATTCCATAACCTGCTTATCCTAAGCAAAAGTTACCCGTAACAATATCGGGACACCTGCCGATGGTGTGGTAGCAAACCTTCGTTATACCACATCCCGTGGCAATGTAGAAATAACAATAGCTTTCGTAAAGATCCGAGTGCGGAACAGTGGGAGAGCCGGCTCTCCAGCGGCGATTTGGATTGCCAACTAGGTCTGATCCAGCACGCCCAGTGAGCAGCGAAGCTCAGCGGAGCCCTGGAATAGGGGCACCGACCCTGTGAGAAGACGGAACATCGACCTCTTCTGCTACTAACACAAGACCTTCCTAGAGAAACTAACGTACTTCCTATCCTATCCTATCCTATCCTATCGGTGCAGGGTACTTCATGGAAGTCGGGAAGATTGGCTTGCAGGCGCCTCCCTTGCAACAGTTCACCAGGGGATCGCCCGTCATCGAGTGGAGCTGAGCGATAAGCCAGTAGTCCTTGCTAGAAGTCATCCCCGGACTCCTAGTATTTTTTTTCTAGATGCGTTTGACGATCTGTACACCCTTTTTCCGCCAACCCATTTGACCGCTGGTAATGAGGACTACAAGTTACATGTGAAAACCCATAGTTTCTTGCAAACATGGCGAATTCATAACTCGAAAACTGAGGTCCATTGTTCGATCAAACTTCTAACGGGACTCCATATCTTGCTAAAATGGCGCTAAGTGCAGCTATTGTGGTCGTAGAGGTAGTAACCTGGAGTTGCTGGACCTCTGGAAAGTTCGAGAAGGCATCATAAGCGAAAAGGTAGGAGTCTCCAGCAAAGAAAAATATGTCCACACTAACCCTGTACCACGGGCATCTGGGAACTGACCGCATCAGGAGTGGTTCTTTTGCTTGCGTATACGCATATTTCTTACAGGTTGAACACCTTGCATGTAGCGCTACAATTTGGCTGTTAAGGCCTGGCCAAAAAAACAAGGCGGCGTGCCTTCTCTTCGCAGTTTTGAACACCAAGATGTCCCGCATGAATTTTGGACAAAATCTTCTTTCTCATGTTGTGGGGCACAATTACTTTGGAGCCTTTAAAAAGTATCCCATTCACAACAGATAGTTCTTGCGCAATAGGCTTGAGTTCACCTTCAATAGGTTGGCTCCTGGACAAAAGTTCCACCACTACCTGCAGTTAGTCGTGGCGCGCAGTTTCCGTCCGCAATTCGTGCTCCGTGGTTGGCGTCACCATGTAACCTAGGGACTGCACTGCTTGAATTTCCACGTCGTCCATGTTTGTGCCTTGTCTGCTGCCATCATCAGACGTGGATCGCGATAACATATCAGCCAGTATCAGGTCTTTTCCCGGAATGTAGTGCAAAACAAAGTCATACTTAAACAGACGAAGAAAAACCTTTGCAGTAGGGGCGGCATGTCATCAATTGCCTTTTCGGCTAATGACAAGAGTGGCTTGTGGTCAGTTTCTATGAGTAGCTTTCGGCCGTATATGAACTGATGAAATTGTTCGCATCCGAAGCAAATGCCAAGGGCCTCCTTTTCAATATGAGCGTATCTCTGCTCTGCCTGTGTTAGAACGCGTGATGCGTATGCTACGGGTCGCCATTCATCATTGTGACGTTGCAGCAGAGCAGCGCCTACACTGTTCCGTCTAGCGTCGTACGAAATCTTGGTTTCCTTTTGAGCATCAAAGATAGCAAGCACAGGAGATCTGGCCAGATCTTGTGTTACGCTCTTCCACTCCCTAGCGTGTTGTTCAGTCCACTGAAAATCTCAGCGACACTTGATAAGATGCCTCAACAACACTGTTCGTTCAGACAGACACGGCACAAATTTTCCGAAGTAGTTTAGCACTCCCAGCATGCGTTGAACATCTGGCTTGCTTGTTGGTTCCGGCATTTATCATGGTTTTAACGAGCTGTGGGTTCGGCAATATACCATTTGATGTTATTATGCCACCCAGAAACTTGATTTCTGTCACGCCAAACTTGTACTTTTGTTCATTAAAAGTCAAGCCAGTTTTGTTGGCGGCTTTCAGGACAGCTACTAGGCGCACGTCGTGCTCTTGCAACATTGAGCCCCATCCCAAAACGTCGTCCATGCATACTAGTAAGCCCGGTATCTCGTCTAGAACTTGAGTCATTGTTTGTTGAAACACTTCTGGTGCAGATGATATTCCAAACGGTAGACGCGAAAACCTGTATCTCCCAAAAGGCGACGAGAAAGTACATATCTTTGAGGTTAGCTCATCCAAAGCAATCTGGTGGTATCCCGAGTTAGCATCCAGGCTGCTGAAGTACTCGGCGCCCGCTAACTTAGCTTCCAAGTTTTCGCGCTTCGGGAGAGGAAAATGCTGTCTTTTAAACTGTTGTTTGATATTCCTAGGATCCAAACACACTTGTAGACTGCCATCTTTTTTCTTCACAAGTACCAGTGGGCTTACCCAGTCAGTAGGCTCCTGTTCTTTCACGATGATTCTAGCCCGCACCACTCTTTCGAGTTCATTTTTGAGAGGCTCCTCCAGTGCCAAAGGAACACGACGAGCTGGCTGGACAACCGGTACTGCTCCAGGTTTCAGGACCATGTGATAGGGCTGTTTCAGGCAACCAAGTCCATTGAAGACATGTCTGAAATGCTTCAGAGGACCATAAACAGAAGCCGCGTTCACGGCATCCACAGTACGGTGAACCAGTCCCAAGGACACACTGGCTTCTTGTCCCAGTAAGGGCTGGCGACCATTGTTTACAATGAAAACGTTCACCATAGTTTGGGCATTTAAAACACGTACAGTTTTCGACACTGTCCCAAAGCATGTTATGACACCGCCGTTATACGCCTGCAGCACTGTGTTCGTCGGCTGTAGTTCATCTGATGGTAGCTTCTGATAGACAAACGGCAAAATGCTGGCTTGTAATCCCGTGTCTATCTTGAAGGAAACTCCCTGACCATTAACTTCGGCATTTACATTCCGCTCATTGGTTTTTCCACCTTTACTGCAGCCATCTAGGACATTACAGTCGCTCTCTTGAAGTTTGTTGACTTCACTCACTTCTCTCGAGCTCCTACAGCATGTAGCAAAGTGATTAACACCTTGGCACACATAACATTTTTTTCCAAATGCTGGGCACTGCTTCGGTCTGTGCTTGCAGTTACACCGCCTGCACTACAACGGTTCCCCGCGGATCTTGCTCTCGTTTGTGCGCCTTGAAATGGCATCGACTCAGCCGTCTGCTTTGCACCACACCTCATTCTGTTGTGCAACTGACTGCAATTTTGCACATATCCTCCGCTTTCAATAACGTCAGCCCTTTCTCACGAAGAATCTTCTCCCGTAGCTTAGCATTGTTGATACCGAAGACAATTTGGTCCCTTACCAGTGAGTCTTGTGATGCTCCAAAGTTGCACTGCGAGGCTTGTTTCTTTACGTCCCGTAGAAATTTTTCAAACGGTTCTCCTTCCGCTTGGGTCCTCGTGCGAAACAGGTATCTTTCATGCACTTCGTTGGTCACTTCTGTGCAGTAGGCATCGAACTTCTGTATTAAGGCCTTGTAATCATCCTTGCTCTCGTCCGGCTCGAACTTGAAATTGTTGAATATGTCGAGCGCCACGTTACCCGCGATGCTCAGCAGGAGTGCGGCTTTCGAGGCCTCACTTTTTGGCTGGTCCTTCACCTCCGATGCTTGCAGGAAGAGCTCAAACTTTTGCTTGAAACGTTTCCACGATGCCGAGACGTTCTCTGCTAGACGCAGGGGCTCCGGTGCCTGCAACCGTTCCTTGCTTCGTGCTCCACCGCTGCCGAAGCTAGAGCGTCGTAGCCACTTCTGACACCATGTATCCGAGCCGCGAAGGAGGTGACAACAGCAAGATAGTCAGAACAAGAAGACCGCAGGTTTATTAGGAAGTGTTGCTTTTATAGCCGACCAAGTGATAACGGGCCGACCGCAACGCGCATGTCAGGAACAGGCGCATTGTCATGCACACGCCTGATACAGTAAGTACATAACAGATGTTATGGCAATCGGCTTGTGGGATGTTATGTGCATCCTTTATCCTTTCCCTTTCTAAATCAAATTCATTTTACTCTGCCTCCAGCTTTAAGGAATTTTCTTATTCGTTATGACTGTTTCCAAAGCTTTTAACAACGTTTCCTTACTTCTTGGACCAAGTTCATTAATCAGCTTGATCAGAATTCCATCTATTCCTGTAGATGTGATTTAAGGAATATTTTTTGTGCCTTTATCCTATTTAGAATGGTCAGTTCTAAGCTGCTTTCCATTCTGTTATCTTGTGTTGCTTCCTGATTTGCGGAGATTGCCCTATCGTTGCACTTCAATGATTCGGATATAACTGATGCAATGTAGTTCACTGCGTTGTCTCGCTTTAAACAATTTCCCTCGTTATCTTGAATCCAGTCCTGCACTTTTTGATTCTTTTTACCTAACCAACTCATATGGTCACAGAAATTTCTTGGTCCGCCTCTAGTGGCATATTGTGTGCCAGCCATACAACGATCGGTGGACTGCTTTATTTTACTTCGGCTGAGGGCCTGTACATCAAGTTTCTTTTGTCGATATGATTCCCATGTTTCGTCTATTTCTTCCTGAGATACGTGCGCTTTCTTTGCCTCTCGCTGTTCCCATGAAGCGACCCGCCGTTGTTCAATGACTTCATTGATTTCCTTATTCCAACCGCTCCGTGGCTTCCTCTTTCCATTCCAGCGGCTTGCTACTTTAACCTCCTTAATTTCCGTCCGTATGATTAGTCCTACGTATTTATAATCCCAATCTTCCATGGAGCTTTTCTCTATTGCTGCCTCTATGTCTGCTGCTATCTACGCTATTTGACCGTCGTTTATATTTGCGTTGACTTTTTGTCTAAGTTCCATTTCTCTTTTCATCAAGGGCCCCATCTGCAGACTAATACGTTTACGATCACTTCCCAGACTACACTCCCCTTCCTGGTCTATTTCCATTTGTTTTGACCTTCAAATTAATTACCGGCAACATTAAACAGCAGTCAATGGTTTCTGCCTGTTGCGGAATTCTCGCGTGATTTGTCCTTCGCATTTTTTGTAGTTTGTGCAGCGCGTAGTCGTACAAGGACGAAGATGGAGGAGCACGTAAGACACACAGGCGCTTTGTGTCTTACGTGTTCCTCCGTTTTCGTCCTTGTCCGGTTACAAAACTATTGAAAAACCAACAAGCCCGACAGCTTGTCCTCTTCGCATTTTTGTTTCTCTATTTACCATAACTATAGGTCGTATCGCTCACAGAAATCCAGAACGTCGATGTGGCCGCTCATGTCTGCCAGCAGAATAATATCGGCCCCGTCTTCTAAACTGGTTTATATCATCACTGAGATATTCAACGAGATCCCTGTTTTCTTGCTTGCATTGGTGTCCCGTTCCTAAATAAACTACCCCTAGCCATGTGCTTATGGCGGCAATTGTCCCTGATACCCAGATGTGTTATTTACAAGATGATTTTATTTTTTTGCGAATTTGTTCCCTGGTGTATCAACATACTTACCTCTCCACCGTTTTGTTTTCCGTTCTCGTTCGGTTGCACCCTTCCCAGACGTAGCCGTCTATAAACGGCGGATCTTCTAGATCCCTGAGATGAGCCTCGCATAGAGCGTGCACACCTATTTTGTCATCCTTCAACTGCTTTTCTATCTCTAGCCATTTCGGTCATTTTCTACCTCCTTGCATGTTTAAGTAGCTGATCCTAGTGCTAAATCTCTTTCTTGTACTTTTCTTTCTCGACCTTCTCCTTGCCATATTTTGGGGCTCAGCCTCCGTTTATTACGCTTTCTTGTGCTTCACTTCTAACTACCCCTGTGCACGAAGCCCTCGCGGACCCTCTAAAAAATCTACAGCCCTACCTGCAAGGCGCCAGCCGATCTCAGCTTCCACCCTTGTGTTAAAATGGATGCCATCTCGCTGAAAAGGCTTAGCAAAACCTACTTTATGCACCTCCCTGTTTACCTCAACCACTTCGAAACGCTTCTCCTGGCTTAACATTCTTTCATCCTGATTAACTGTCACCATGTCCTTTCCCAGCTTTCCGTTCGATTCTAGAACCTTCGGCACTGTTCATAAAACTATTTGGGCTTGCTGTGTTATCTCCCTGATATCGTCAACGCCCTTAGCTAAGCTTTCCACCACTCCTCCAGCCTCACTATTTAGGATATCATTTAGTCCCGCGGCTACTATCACCATATTGCGCTCTGGGGAATTTTTCAACAGCCTATTTTTACTGTCTTTCAGCACTGCCCTCATTGTCATCCATAGGAAGGTTCCAACTAACACTCGCTGATCACCCTTTACACGTTCCATGATACCTCGCCTTCACCTGATCATGTTGGAATCCCCGGCGATAAGCATCTGGGCATTCTCTCTCTACCTCCCAACTGTTGGCTCCTGTTTTCGGGTATCTGTGTCCTTCTTTCTGGGATTATCATTCTTCCTTACTTCGTACATTTTTCCCGACTTCTTAGTCAGTTCAGTTCAGTCGTTCAGTCGGGTCCGACTCTTCGTGGCCCTATGGACCATGTCACGTCATGCTTTCCGGTCTCCTACTATCTTCCTAACATCACATAGCTTCATCTGCAGTGCCTCGAGGATGCCATCTAACCATTGCGTTCGCTGCCTACCCCTTCTCCGGTGACCCTCAACCTTTCCCAACATCAAATCTTTCTCCAGTGACTCCTCTCTTCTCATCAGATGACCAAAGTAACTGAGCTTTAACTTTAGATTTTGACCCTCCAATGAGCAGTCAGGGTTTATGGTCGACAATATCGACTGATTTGTTCTGGCAGTCCAAGGAACTCTCAAGTGTCTTCGCCAGCACCACAATTCAAACGCGCCAATTCTTTTGCGGTCAGCCTTTTTAACAGTCCAACTCTCGCATCCATGCATCACAACTGGAAAGACCATGGCACGAGTTATACGGATCTTTGTTGGCAGACTAATGTCTCTGCTCTTCACTAGGCGGTCAAGGCTAACCATTGCTCTCTTTCCCAGAAGCAGGCGTCTCCTAATTTCATGGCTGCAGTCTCCTTCCGAGGTAATCTTGGAGCCCAAGAAGAGAAAATCGGTCACAGCTTCCACTTTTGTCCCTTGATACTCCAGGACTTAATAGGGCAAGACTCCATGATCTTTGTCTTTTTAATGTTCAGTTTAAGCCCAAACTTGTCACTCTCTTCTTGTACGCGCATCAGAAGTCTCTTGAGTTCCACTTCACTTTCTGCCATTAAAGTGGTATCATCCGCATATCTAAGGTTGTTGATACGTTTTCCAGCAATCTTCACTCCAGCTGAAGACTCGTCCAGACCGGCCTTCCTCATAATGCACTCTGTATATAGGTTAAATAGGCAGGGCGACAGTATGCAGCCTTGCCTCACTCCTTTCTCAATCGGAAACCAATCAGTAAGACCATGCCCAGTTCTGACTGTGGTCTCTTGCCCTTCATACAGGTTCCTGAGGCGACAGATGAGGTGAATTGGAATTCTCATCTCTTGGAGAGCTTCCCACAATCTGCTGTGATCTACGCAGTCAAACGCTTTCGTATAATCAATAAAGCAGAAGTAGATGGTTTTCTGGAACTCTCTTGCTTTTTCCATGATCCATCGAAGGCTGGCAATTTGGTCTCTAGTTCCTCTGCCCTTGCGAAACCCAGCTTGCACGTCCGGAAGCTCCCGATCCACATACTGCTGCAGCCTACCATGAAGGATTTTCAACACCACCTTGCTAGCATGCGAAATAAGCGCGATTGTGCGGTAGTTGTAACAATATTTGGCACTGCCTTTCTTTGGAATGGGGATGTAAACTGACCTCCTCCAATCCTGTGGCCACTGCAAGGCCACTTCTTATTAGCTGCTTCTAAATAACTCTGTCGGTTCGGATCCGCCTGACCTACTTCGCTTATGCCTTTCATGCCAGTGCTGGTCCCAGCCACGTGGCCCGTACTGGAATGTCCGTCCTTGCTGTTTCCAAGGGCAAAGTCGGCCTTTTTTTTTTCCATTTGAGGAAGCTGTCCCAGTGTCTAATTTCTGCCCTTAATAAACCTAATTTTTCTAAGTATTCCACACGAGACACTATACCACACTTTTCTCGTTCAAATATATCTAGGTGCGCACTCAGCACGCAACACCGGCACAAAACGACAGTGCCTTCCGCTTCCCCTACCTTGTCAAAACGCGTTTATTTGATATTAACCTGCGCCTCAGACTGAGTACATTTTACCTTCTTTTGATTGCACATCCTAAGCATGAATCAACTGAACTATTTCTACTACTAATTCTCACAATATACAAACTGCAAAAGTAAGCGACAAAAACGACTAGAAAACACGCGTTAAAGTAAATTCTGCGAATGCCAAACGCCTAGAAAAATGAATAATTATATAAACAAAATTGTTAAAGAATGAACGCTGGGAAAACCTAGATGCTGGCACGAAAAACCAGTCCGCTAGAACAAAGAGCTAATATCGAATCTTTAGGCTGCACCTAACCTAACTAGCTGAAAACGAAATAAAGTTAGTAAATGGAAGAAGTCATCTATTTGACGCTTTCGGAAGCTCCCGCTGTCGCCAGTCTGTCCGTTCCCGTTAGCCACATATATACATAGTAAACAGAAGAATGGGCAAAGCAGTGCTAGGGTACAACCCCAAAAACGACCGAATGATTTCACTTCGGATCCAAGGTCACCCTTTCAACATAACAATTATCCAAGTCTATGCACCGACCACTGCTGCTGAAGAAGCTGACGTTGAGAGATTTTATGCGGACCTACAATGCCTTTTAGACCGCACCCCATCATCAGACGTCGTTTTTCTCATAGGAGACTGGAATGCTAAGGTCGGGAGTGAAGAAATATCCGGAATTACAGGCAAGTTCGGTATTGGTGAGCCAAATGAAGCTGGGCAGAGGCTAGTAGAGTTCTGTCAAGAAAACAACCTGACCATAGCGAATACTCATTTTCAACAGCACAAGAGGCGCCTGTACACATGGATTTCACCGGACGGTCTGTACAGGAATCAGATCTATTATATTATTTGCCGGCAGAGATGGAGAAGCGCTATACAAGCAGTAAAAACAAGGCCTGGGGCCGATTGTGGCACCGATCATCAGCTTCTTGTTGCCAAAATTAAGCTTCGATTGAGGAAAACGCAGAAAACTGGAAGGCCTTTCAGGTATGATCTGGATCAGATTCCATTAGAATATGCTGTGGAAGTGAGGAATCGATTTCAAGAATTAGATCTAGAAGACAAAGAGCCCGAAGAGATGTGGACTGATGTTCGTGATATAATACAAGAAGTTGCTACTAAGGTAGTTCCAAAGCAAAAGAAATGCAAAAAAGCAAACTGGTTATCTGAAGAGGCTTTGCAAATAGCTGAGGAAAGGAGGATGGCAAAAGATATGGGGGAAAGAGAAAGATACAAGGTTCTCAATGCGGATTTTCAGAAAGTAGCAAGGAGAGATAAGAATGCCTTCCTGAACATACAGTGCCAAGCAGTTGAGGACAACAGCCAATTAAGGAACACAAGAGCTCTGTATAAGACAATCAAAGATATCAAAGGAAGCTTCTGTGCTAAGCTGGGCGTCATTAAGGACAAACGAGGCAAGGACCTCACTGAAGCCTCAGAGATAAAGAAGAGGTGGCAGGAATACACAGAAGAACTGTACAAGAAGGACCCGGATGTGCAAACCCAACATAGGACGGTTGTGATTGCTGATCCCGAGCCGGGCATCCTGAAGAGTGAAGTTGAATGGGCCTTAGCCAGCCTTGCTAAGAACAAAGCTAGCGGAATTGATGGTATTCCAGCTGAGTTGCTTCAAAACCTCAACCACGACGCTGTTAACACACTGCATACATTATGTCAAAAGATTTGGACAACCCTGCAGTGGCCACAGGATTGGAGGAGGTCAGTTTACATCCCCATTCCAAAGAAAGGCAGTGCCAAAGATTGTTCCAACTACCGCACGATCGCGCTTATTTCGCATGCTAGCAAGGTGATGTTAAAAATCCTGCAAGGTAGGCTGCAGCAGTATGTGGATCGGGAGCTTCCGGACGTGCAAGCTGGGTTTCGCAAGGGCAGAGGAACTAGAGACCAAATTGCCAACCTTCGCTGGATCATGGAAAAAGCAAGAGAGTTCCAGAAACCCATTTACTTCTGCTTTATTGATTATGCGAAAGCGTTTGACTGCGTAGATCACAGCAGATTGTGGCAAGCTCTCCAAGAGATGGGAGTTCCAATTCACCTCATCTGTCTCCTCAGGAACCTTTATGAAGGGCAAGAGGCCACAGTCAGAACTGGGCATGGTCTTACTGATTGGTTTCCGATTGAGAAAGGGGTGAGGCAAGGCTGCATACTGTCGCCCAGCCTATTTAACCTATATGCAGAGTGCATCATGAGGAAGGCCGGTCTGGACGAGTCTTCAGCTGGAGTGAAGATTGCTGGAAAACGTATCAACAACCTTAGATATGCGGATGATACCACTTTAATGGCAGAAAGTGAAGTGGAACTCAAGAGACTTCTGATGCGCGTACAAGAAGAGAGTGAGAAGTTTGGGCTTAAACTGAACATTAAAAAGACGAAGATCATGGCGTCTTGCCCTATCAAGTCCTGGAGCATCAATGGACAAGAAGTGGAAGCTGTGACAGATTTTCTGTTCTTGGGCGCCAAGATTACCTCGGAAGGAGACTGCAGCCATGAAATTAGGAGACGCCTGCTTCTGGGAAAGAGAGCAATGGTTAGCCTTGACCGCCTAGTAAAGAGCAGAGACATTAGTCTGCCAACCAAGATCCGTATAACCCGTGCTATGATCTTTCCAGTTGTGATGTATGGATGCGAGAGTTGGACTGTGAAAAAGGCTGACCGCCGAAGAATTGACGCGTTTGAATTGTGGTGCTGGCGAAGACTCTTAAGAGTTCCTTGGACTGCCAGAAGATCAAATCAGTCGATATTGTCAACCATAAACCCTGACTGCTCATTGGAGGGTCAAATTCTAAAGTTAAAGCTCAGCTACTTTGGTCATCTGATGAGAAGAGAGGAGTCGCTGGAGAAAGATTTGATGTTGGGAAAGGTTGAGGGTCGCCGGAGAAGGGGTAGGCAGCGAACGCGATGGTTAGATGGCATTCTCGAGGCATTGCAGATGAAGCTATGTGATGTTAAGAAGATAGTGAGAGACCGGAAAGCGTGGCGTGACATGGTCCATAGGGTCACGAAGAGTCGGACACGACTGAACGCCTGAACTGAACTGATATATATATATATATATATATATATATATATATATATATATATATATATATATATATATATATATATATATATATATATATATATATATATATATATATATATTTATATATATATATATATATATATATATATATATATATATATATATATATATATATATATATATATATATATTGTGAAGAGGAAGAATTGCACAAGGAACATGCCAGTCAGTGGCATCGTGATCGTCAGTGCCGCTGAAGATGGCGGGGTCTCGCTGGCGGAGGGAGCCGGGACAGATGATGGCCGAGCCAACTTGTACGGCTTGGTGGTTGACGTCCTCAGGCATCGCAGGAGGTGATAATGTATGGCTGCGGAGTTCCAGGGCGAGAGGATAGATCCTGACCGGCACCTCCACCAAATGTAAGAATGGGGGGTTTATTCAGCAGATCAACAGGACTTGATCAGCAGGACTGAGCAGATCAGCGGCGAACACAGCGGCAGAGAAGACAGTCAAATCCAGCACGCGCAGCGATCATGATGCCACTGACTGGCATGTTCCTTGTGCACTGCTTCCTCTTCACAATTTGTGAAGAGGAAGCACCTGTGCTTCTCGTTCGAGAAAAAGATGGCTCAGTCCGCTTCTGCGTGGATTACCGGTCACTTAACAAGCTCACGCGCAAGGTTGTTTACCCTTTGCTTCATACTGATGATGCATTAGACTGTCTCCCAGGCACTGAGTATTTATTCAGTCTCGACCTTCGCTCGGGATACTAGCAAATTCCTATTCACGATACAGACAAAGACAGACTGTCTTTTCTACCCCCGACGGTCTCTACGAATTTAACCTGGTGCCTTTTGGACTCTGCAATGCGCCGGCCACCTTTGAGCGCATTATTGATACCGTGCTTCGCGGCATGAAATGGAAAACATGCCCTTGTTATCTCGACATCATTGTCTTTTCGTCGAACTTCGCTCAGCAATTACAGCGTCTCACTGAAGTCGTCACTTCCCTTGCCCAGGCGGGGCTTCAGTTGAATACCAAGAAATGCCACTTTGCCAGTAAGACCATCAAATAACTCGGCCATATCGTCAGTAAGAAAGGAATGCAGCCTGGATTCTGAAAAAAATTGCGGCTGTCGTTAATTTTCTTCGACCCCAACGTCAGAACGATTTTCGCAGCTTTTTTGGCTTAGCCTCCTACTTCCGCCGTTTTGTCCGGAACTTTAATTTGCGACCATTGCTGCCCCGTTACACAAGCTCGTGTCTTCCCATGTGCTTTGAACCGTCCACTGAATGTGAAGACGCCATCAAAGCTCTCAAGCAGGCACTGACTTCCACTCTTGTGCTTCGCCATTTTGACGCCGACGTGCCCACCATACTTCACACAGACGCCAGTGGCCACGGTATTGGCGCGGTTCTCTTGCAACGCACCGCACTGTCTGAAGAGCAAGTCGTCGCATACGCCAGTCGTACGCTTACTGCAGCTGAGCGTAACTATACTATTACCGAGCAAGAATGCATCACCGTTGTTTGGTCAATTCAAAACATTCGACCTTATTTGCATGGCCGCCACTTCACCATTGTAACAGACCACCACGCACTCTGTTGGCTGTCATCGCTGAAGAACTTATCGGGCCGACTCGGTCGCTGGGTACTACGTCTTTGAGAGTACATCATCACCATCACCTATAAATCTGGGCGAAAACACCTCGACGCTGAATCCCTCTCTCGCTGCACACTGATTTATACTGACGTGGCTACACCTACGGCCTCCTCTCCTTCCTGCCATCCGAGTCAGCCTTCTGCTGACCACCTGAATGTTGCCCCTATCGCTATAGCTCAACTCGAGATCAACGTTGATTTCTAGTCCCTGCAGCTGACTGACCCTTCCTGCCGCGCAATCATCGCTCGCCTCTGTGGAGAATCAGTTGTCCCAAACAGTCGCTTGCGCCGTCAGCTTCGTCGGTTCCAATTTCACCATGGAGCACTTTACCGGAACGTTTATCACCCTACGGGTCAACGCTGGGTACCCGTTGTATCTCGCTCTCTTCGTTTTAAAATTATGAAGGCTTACCATGACGACCCCACTGCTGGACATTTAGGCCGCTTTAAAACTTGCGACCGTATCAAGAGCCGCTGCTTCTGGCCTAGACTTTCTACCATCGTCGCCAAATATATTTCATCATATCCGTCTTGCCAGCATCGCAAGCATTCAACATCCCCTTCTGTAACCTCTACCTTGCCCATTTGTGCCTTCTGACGCGGTCGCCATTGACTTGTTTGTTCTTCTCCCATTGACGTCAGACGGCAACCGTTCGGTTGTCACTGCCATCGACCATCTAACGCGGCACGCTGAAACCGCGCCTCTTCGCTCCGGTGCCGCCTCTGAAGTCGCCGATTTTTTCCTGTGTGCGATAGTTTTGCGTCATGGAGCTCCCCATATTCTCATTACCGACCGTGGAAAGCCATTTCTTTCTCAAGTCCTTGAGGAGGTATTGTGCGCAGCCAACACCGTCCATAAGCCGTCTAGCGACCGCCGTAGGACGAATGTACTTATCGAGCGGTTTCACCGCACTTTGTCCGACATGATATACATGTATATCGCTCCTGATCACCGAAACTGGGACGTTTTACCTTTCGTCCTCTACGCTTACAATTCCGCTACTCAACGCACTTGGTTATAGCCCTTTCTCTTTAGTTTATGGCCGTCAACCATATACAGCATTCGACACTACTTTCTTCTCTGCTCCCTCCTCTACGTCTGAATCTCTGGGCGAACAGTTTGCCACTCGTATGGCCCTGTGTCGCCAACTTGCCCGTTTGAACACTGAAGATGACAAAAAAGAACGCAAAGCCCTGTATGATCAACGCCATCGAACTCCCTCATTTTACCCCGGTGATTAAGTTCTCCTCTGGACACCAGTCCGCATTCCTGGCCTATGTGAGATGTTCCTCCATCATTACATTGACCCTTATACAGTACTCCAACAAACGTCTCCGGTGAACTATCGCGTTATTCGCGCGTACACCGTCGCAGGTCGACGTCGTCGCTCGGAAGAGATCGTCCATGTCTCGCGTATGAAGCCTTATGCCCATCATCCCTCATCCCTGTAATCAGCGACCAGGGTGGCCGCTTTCTTGTCGGGGGGATTAGTGAGATCGCAGTGCGTGAACTTTCACCTCTTTCATCTGTATAGATCCATAATCATCACCATCATCGCTGACTGCTGCTCGGCGCTTCATGCTCTATGTGCCAGCTGGTTCTCGAAACGAACAGGTGTTAGTGCAAGCGCTACCTTACAATATACCGGGTGTCCCAGCTAACTTGAACCAAGGGTTACAAAATAATATATTTTAGGTAGGTCAATGAAGCCAGTTGCATACAACTGCCATCCTCCTTGCGCACTACGTGCGATCTTTTGTTTTGCAATTACTTAATTAGCTAATTATGTTAATCTTGTAATTAAATAAATATTCATCTTAGACCAGAAATGTGAATTGGAAAGTTGTAGAGCACCTTCAGAAACCCCCATTTCATTATTTGTGATAAAGAAAGTCTCACGTGTATCTTTTTTTCCAGGCTCAAAAGAAAGCCCGCGAAATACAAATAATACCACGTGAATAGCGGGTTTGAGCGCAACGATTATAGTGCTCTCAGTCGTGGTTTGAGCGAACGAAATCAGCGGCGGCCGTGACCCGATGGTCCCGTTGCAGCGGCAGGCTGAAATGTTGCCGATGGTTGGAACGAGCTCGAGTTCGCCCGTCGCCACCGGGGTCTTGGCAAGGCCTGTGCACCTGAGCAGCCTACGTCACGACAGGCGGATGACGATAAAGTACCGGCAAATGAAGGTGCGAGCGCGAATTTGAGTCGTGTCACATGATCTCATCTCGTCCCTTTACCGAAGCCTGTACGCGCAGAATAAGTGGCTGATACCTTATCGCTCATCCGATTGTGGTGACCTTCGCTTATGTTAGAGAAGGTGATCCAAAGGCCTTGTTAGAATCTCGGTGGTGTCGGCTCGCCGCGCTCGCTGCTACTTGCACCGTCACGGGGGCCGGCTGTCTGACAAGGGCGAAGAAGCCATCGCAGGCATATCAGCCTGCCGCTTTAACGGGGCCGAGGAGACACGGCGGCAGCTAATTTCGTTCGCTCAAACCGTGATTGAGAGCACCACAATCGCGGCGCTCAAATGCGCTAGTCACGTGGTATTATTTGTATATCGCGGGCTTTCTTTTGAGCCCGGAAAAAGAGATGCACGTGAGACTTTCTTTATTGCCATTAATGGAAGGGGGGTTTCTGAAGGTGCTCTACAACTTTCGAATTCACATTTCTGGCCTAAGAGGAATATTTATTGAATCAGAAAAATTAACATAATAAGCTAATTAAGTAATTGCAAAACAAAAAATTGCCTGTAGTGCGCAAGGAGACTGCCAGTTGTATGCAACTGGTTTTATTGACCTACCTAAAATATATTATTTTGTGACCCTTGGTCCATGTTAGCTGGGACACCTAGCATATTCATATAAATCAGCCTTAAAATGTTACCCTGAGGACGCCATTCGAAATTCTTAGAATCTGTGAACTGGAATTATAAAAATGACGGCCTGTGGGGCCAGTTCGTTTATTACTAAAAAACTACAACAGCGCAAAGAAGAGTGTACAAAAATAAAAAAAAGAAATGCCAGAAAGAAAATGACCGCACATGCGCATGTGGTGTCCTTTTCTTTCTTGTGTCGTCTCCTTTGCAGCGTATTGTTTTTCTAGGAATGATTATTCCTCTGGAATTGATACCGTGAACTGAAATAAGATTTAGGCCGAAAGCATGCCCGCGTATGCCGTAGTGCTCTCGGCTTGCAAAACGAATATGGTGATTTAACCAATCGAAGGCTTTGCTGATAGCACCAATACCAGGAGGTAAAGCTGAGACTCAAAATTTTTAATATGTATTCTTTTTGTACAAGTAGTACATTCTTCGTAGACTTTTTTTGTGTAAAGCTATGTTTATTATTATTATTATTATTTTACAATACTGTGAGCCTTTGTCAAGCTCTGACAGGAGTGAAAAAAAAAGTATAAACAGCAGGCATAGTGTTCCAAGGCAGCAGGGAAAGCATACAGAGTACACCGTGAATAACACATCAAGTTTAAGGATATTGACAAGCTACGTCAAGACTCGTGAACCACTTGCTACGGAATGCCTATGCAGAAAATGTTGAAGAGGGATGCGAATTAGTTGTTCTAAATCCTTAGAAAAATATGTAAGTAAGGACACTGGTCTATACATTCACTACTTGTTTGCATTGCCGCTTTTGTATATCACGACTACACTGTCTAGCTCGGCTGTAGGGCAATTTTATTGTGGTACATTAAGTAAAGAAACCTAAATCTGAAGACCTGTCGCTGCATATGCAGGGGTTCTAATTTGAGCTTGATTAACATGTTTTTGACGGAGGAGGACATGCGTGAAGCGGATAGAAAACATCTGGCAGCGGCAGGCTCGGCGCTCTCAAACTTGGCAATGTCTTTAGCGAAATAAGGGTCCAATAGTGTGGATTCATACTCTAGAACAGGGTGGACAACGATATGCTGCCATCTTTACATTCGACGAGACATTCGTACGTTTTCTGTTAAGGAAACAATGTTTAGCGAATGATTTGGGGGATATTTGTTCAATATGCACGTCCAAGCTGAGGCCATTTCTAAATTTTAGGCCCAAGTATCGTACGAACGAGATTGATTCAACATATCGCCGCGCGCATATCAGAACCGAGGAAAAAGAGGACGAAGCTGAGTGCAGTGTGTGAAACTGATCCGTTCAGTGTTGGCCGCCTTCTACTCGTTATATTGTCTGTTGGAGCAGCAGGGTACTATTCCCCTTTTTACTGAGTTCCACCCCTCAAGGGCAACCGAGAGTCACCACGGATTTGACTCCGGTCCACCGCAGTAGCAGCCGCCGCCTCCGAGGTCAGTCGCCAGAGTTCGGGCCTTTGTCTTGCACGCCTGTGACCACCATGTATAGATCGAACACGAACAATGTGGCTAACGGAGAGAGTTCACCTCTTTTCGTTGTCCTCCAGTCTCGAACGCCACCGTTCTTCCATGACGAGCTTTATGAGGACGCTGAGGACTGGCTAAACCAATTCGAACTACAACGGCTGGGAGAAGCAAAGGAAGCTACACAATGTGTACTTTGCTCTCGAAGATTCGGCGCGGACATGGTTCGTCAACCACGACACGACGCTACCATCATGGGACATCTTCCGTCGCCAGTTGCTGGAGATCTACAGCACCAACTACCGAAGAGAGCGTGCGGAGTCGGCACTGCAATCTAGTTTCCAAGCCCGGAACGATAGTGTTGAAATGTACTACGAGGACAGGATCCGCCTTTTTAGGCGTGCTGATTCAAATATGTCTGAGGAGAAGAAAGTGCGCCATTTAATGCGCGGGGTGAAACAAGAACTATTTGCTGGGCTCGTGCGGAATCCACCTGCACGACATCAGATACAGATTTTCTAGCGGAAGCCACCACGATGGTAAAAACACTCCAACACAGGACACAGTGCTATAACCGTGACGTGTCCGCCATGTCACGGGCCGTCTATGCTTCCGGCTTCAACGGTTCTGGTGACGTCTAAAGGGAGCTTGTTCGATCCGTGGTCAGAGAAGAGCTGATACACATTCAGCTACAGGGCCTAACGCCGTCATCGAGGCTTCCCTCACTCGCGCAGGTCTTTCGTGAGGAAGTTAGGCAAGTCATCCCGGAGCCGTCTGTGCCTGCTGTACAGCCACCGCCACCGAGTGGGCCTACGTACGGATCCGTACTTCAGCAGAATACCTTGTGCGATTCTCAAAGAGCAAACACCCCTGTGCCCCATGCAAACCAGCACCATAGTGTGTAAGACTCTCCTAGATCCAGAGTAGACACCCCTACACTTGATTCAGCACCGCGTCGTACTCCTCTTCTAGCCGAGGCACGGTTTCGAAAGACTGACGTCTGGCGTGCCCCTGACCAGCGGCCCCTTTGTTACCATTGTGGTGAGGCCGGTCACATGCTGAGGTTCTGTCCGTACCGCTGCGCATGACTTCGTGGCTTTCATCCGTGTGCACGGTGTCCTCGGAGTGGTGAACGACCACGCCAAATCGACGAGTATCTGTCAGCGCACACAGAGCCCCCAGATGTCCCACACTGCGGGTCCCGCGTCATTACCTCTACCCGTTATCGTTCCCCGAGTCCACGTCCCTCTGCATACCGCACTGGCCGCTCGCCGAGCCCTCGCTCCCCGAGCCGTCGGGAAAACTAGGAACAGCGACCTGTGGAGGTGAGGCCGCTGACGAGCGAACTGCCGAACATCCTCATAACGCTTCTTACAAGATAACGGCTATCAGACGGGGTCATGTAAAGATGAACCTGGATGCTCAGCTTCGAACATACCAGTTTCTATCGACGATTTTCTCATTACCGCGTTAGTTCATACGGGAGCGGACTATTCAGTTATTAGCACTGGGCTAGCCAAGAAACTGAAAATTTTAACCGAGTGGACTGGTCCTCAGATTCGCACAGTTGGAGGGCACCTTATTACCCCGGCTGGTTGCGATAGTTGCAATTGACGGATTTGTTTATGTCGGCGGCTGTTCTTATCCACTGTTCTCGAGATGTCATTCTTGGCTTGGACTTCTTACAGGCGAACGGTGCGACAATTAATTTGCAAGAATCACCTGTGACGTTTTCGCCGAGCCAAAACAATTGCGCGATCTAGCGTGGACGGTTCATCAACGCCCGCCTTACGTATTACAGCTGCTGACATTACGGTCCCGCCAAGGTGCAGCATTATGGTCTTGGTAGAACGCGACTCACCATGCGACCGCGACGTAATGACAGAAAGGAACATTAACCTGCTTCTTGAGAAAGGAATATGCGCTGCGAGAGGACTTATTCGCTTGCGGGGCGGTTGTGCGAAACCCTTGATTACTAATTTCGGTACCGAGTTTCATCACATTGCTAAAGGAACGGCCATCGCGTATGTTGCCGACTTAATTGAGCCAGCGAACATCTGTACTCTGGCGCCGCTGTCGCCAGCCGGATGCGAAGTAGCCGACATCCTATCAATTGTGAACACTAATCTCAATCTGTCAGTGGTAGAGCGGCGGCGACTCCTAGAGCTCCTTCGTGATTTCGCTTGATGCTTTGTAACGTCTTCGAAAGTTGGACGCACCCCGGTAGCCAAACACCGCATTGTGGTTGACGCGGAGACCAAGCCAACTTCCCAACACCCATACCGCGTGTCGTCAACGGAACATGAGGCTATTTGAAGCCAGGTGCAACAAATGCTTACCGACGACGTGGTGCAGTCGTCTACCAGCACTTGGGCTTCGCCTGTAGTGTTGGTGAAGAAAAAAGACAATACCTTGCATTTCTGCGTCGATTATCGTAAGTTTAATCAGGTAACGAAACGGGACGTATACCCGCTCCCGTGTATCGACGACGCATTGGACCGGTTACGCAATGCCAAATATTTCTCGTCGCTTGACCTCAATAATGGCTACTGGCAGATAGAAATGGACGAAAGGGACCGAGAGAAAATAGCGTTCGTCGCCCCCGACGGCCTTTATGAATTTAAAGTGCTTCCTTTCGGTCTCTGTTCTGCGCTAGCAATCTTCCAACGATTGATAGACACCGTTCTCTCTGGACTGAAGTGGCAAGCATGCCTAGTGTATCTAGACGATGTCATTTTCGCGTCTAGTTTTGAGGAGCACCTCGACCGGCTGTGAATGGTACTACGGGCGCTGCGCTCAGCCCAACTGACGATAACATCGCAGAAATGCCACTTCCGATTTCAGGAGCTCCGCTTTCTTGCACCTGTTTTTAGTGCTGAGGGCGTGAAACCAGATCCCGACAAGACTGCTGCCGTGGAAAACTTCCCGCGCCCATCCGACAAAACGTCAAAAGGTTTTTGGGGCTTTGTGCCTATTACAGGCGTTTCGTCGACAATTTTTCAACGTTTGCTGAGCCTCTTACGCTTCTTATCCGAGACAATGTTCTTTTTGCGTGGCAAGAGGATCACGAGGATGCCTTCAACGAGTTGCCGGCGACTGCAAGCCGCCCCGATACTTGCCCATTTTGATCAAAATGCTGCTACGGATATTCATACCGATGCCAGTAATTTTGGACTCAGTGCCGTTCTGATGAAGTGAAAAAATGTCACTAAGAAAGTTACCGCTTACGCGAGTCGTTCTCTTTAAAAAGCAGAGGCAAACTACTCAACCACGGAAAAGGAATGTCTCGCGGTAGTTTGAGTTATAACTAAGTTCCGACCCTATCTTTACGGACACCCTTTTAGGGCTGTGAATGACAACCATTCGTTATGCTGACTAGCCAACCTCAATAACCCCTCTGAACAGCTTGCAAGGTGGAGCTTCTATCACCAAGAGTACGACATTACTGTTGTATACAAGTGCAGCCGTAAGCACAACCACGCCGATTGCTTGTCACGTGCACCAGTTGATGCTGCCCCTCCCGACAGCGAAGACGACGACTTCCCGTTTCTTGCTGTGGTCACGACCACCGACATGGCCCAGCGTCAACGGGCTGACCATGGTTTACGCCCGCTTATTGGGCATCTCGAAGGCCTTGATGTAGCTGTCCCGCGTGCTTTCGCACGGGTTTTATCCTCCTACAGCAGTCACAATCCCGTCCTATAAAGAGAAACTTCCAGCACAACAAGGAAACCTTTCTTCTCGTTGTGCCGTCCTACCTCCGGCCAGAAATCTTGCACGCATGCCACGATGAGCCTTTGGCTGGTCATTTACGAGTCGCGCGAACATTAGCACGCATTCGACAAAAGTATTATTGGCCTAAGTTGCCGCCTTCAGTCCAGCACAAGTGAGAACATGCCGAGATTGCCAGCGGCGAAAGACGCCTCCGCTGAAGCCTGCCAGGCTTCTTCAGCCGATACCTCCGCCAAGACCCCCTTTCCAGCAAGTTGGCATGGGCCTTCTGGGCCCTTTCCCAACGTCCGATTCAGGGAACAGATGAATAGTAGTGGCGACGGACTACGTAACGCGATATGCTGAGACACGGCCACTTTCCCGTGCAACTGCTGCTGAAGTAGCCCAGTTTTTTCTTAAAACCATCGTACTGCACCATGGTGCCCCATCGGTTATTATCACTGACCGCGGTACAGCCTTTACGGCCGAACTAATGCAGGCTCGCTTCAACCTCACCCGCAAAAGGCATCGTAGGACTACTGCTTACTATCCGCAAACAAACGGACTGACTGAACGCCTCAATAGAACACTTGAAGACATGATTTCCATGTACGTCGACGTTGAACATTGCACGTGGGATGAAGGTCCTCCGTACGCAACGTTTGCATACAATACGGCTAAACAGGAGACGACGCGTCTTGCGCCATTCATTCTAGTATACGGTCGTCCCGTCACCACAATGTTGTATGCTATGCTACCCATAAGTAACGGCGACGATACAACCAACGGCTATGCGGACGTCGACATATTTCTGCAGCGGGCCGAAGAAGCGCGCCAGCTCGCACGGTGCCGCATACATCAACACCGCGATGCCAATCGGTGCAACCTCCGACACCGAGCCGTTCACTACCAACTTGGCGATCTTGTATGGGTGTGGACACCAGTGCGCCGTCAAGGACTCTCCGAGAAGCTACTTCGCCGTTACTTTGGGCCATACGAGGTCATTCGGCGTCTTAGTAACGTGACATACGAAGTTGTTCTTCGGGGTCAACGACCCTCAATATGGCGGCGCTCAAGTGCTAAAACTGTTCACGTAGTGCGCATGAAACCGTATTATGAGAGGGAGTGATCTTTTGCGCGTGTGCAGCTTTGTGTTCCCTACTTCTCCTGTATGCAACTAGTTTGAGGACGCTCCCAGCGTCGAGTCGCCGCTTTCGAAGAGGGGGGTAATGCCGCGTGCATCTCAGAACCGAAGAAAAAGAGGACGAAACTGAGTGCAGTGTGTGAAACTGATCCGTTCAGTGTTGGCCGCCTTCTACTCGTTGCAATACGTTAGGAGTAGGCCAACCAGTCGTTTTGTGTTGTGATTGACGTTGAAACTGTTTTTGAAGGTTACTTTGACTCCCGCCCTGTTCATACCAGATTACACAGATTCCGACACAGTAATTTATAGCTTTGATGATATTTAAGTGCAGTGCAATTACTTATAATTGAAGTACACTAATTGGCATATAGTTGAACGATACAACTCATATTTTTACAATTTTCACTAACATAAACAAAAAGACAACAATGATCCGAGCATAGATGTCTGCGGGACACCAGATAAAACACTCAGCTCATCGCAATTCATACATGGGCAGTGACCATACATGGTGTTGTTTTCAAGACAGGGCTTAAGCCAAAGAACAAGGTTTTCAGGATTTCCTGCTTATCGTAGGCTAATTAGAATTTGCTGTTGGGCGAGTTGGTTCATACTGGACCAAGAAATAGGATGCGCTAAAGGGTCGATCCCTTAAGAGGAGCGCGCAGGACAGGCGCAAAGAAGCAGCAACATCTGCGGCACGCGATCGAACCTTTTCGACAAGTAAGCAAATGCCTTCTATTTCATCGCGCGTTATGAATAACTGAGAGCAGGTTTGCAACAGTGGATAACGTTTTCTGAGGAACCATATTCGGATTACACAAAGTTTTTTTATTTAAGATGATATGACATGTGGTGAGCTATGACATGTTCGACAAGTTTGCAGCGGGTGCTTATTAAGAAAATAGGTCCCTAATTACTGGCATTCGGTTCTCCTAAGGTTTACACATGGGAACTATTTTGCCCCCTTAGCCAGTAGTTTAATAGGGAGCCTTGATAAAGTGAAGCAGTTTAAATAACACAAAGGCGAATGATAGCAGTTCAGTGGACCATTCCAGAAAAGAATAAGGTATTCCGGCACCGCCGGGTAATTTTTTTCTTTGCACCCCTAGAGCCGTGAAGGTTGGATATTTAGGGGAATCCCCCAAGGTGTAGATTTGTAATAAGGGAGTAATTCCTCTTAGACATCCACCCAAGCGCAGCCATACGGCTACTAAGGAAAACTATACAGCTTTCTCAGAAACTATGTGTTAAACACAAATTAGGTCTGATCCGGGGATGAACCCGGTGCCACCGCCTTTCCGGGACAGTCGCTATACCAACTGAGCTAACCAGGACGGTCAGCACAACAAATGGTAGGGCGAGATCGAATGGAACAATGACTCAAAGTGGGAACAGTGTTGGTCGGTTATTTAGGGGAATTCCCTAAGTAAAGTAGGTTTGTAGTACGAGATTACTTACTGATTACTCTTGAATGGAAAACTTTCTGGAAAGTACAATTCATTTACAATGCTTCTAAAACTAGAGATTATGTGGCCACTCATTCGTATAATTTTTTTTAGAGTCTGATAGCTTGCTCCAGACTTTTATCGTGATTATTTTAAACAATTATGGTTTAGCGATAAAAATGACTGCATGCATTCGGAAGCTATGTTCCCAATTCTTGCTTGTGAGCAGTCATTTTTGAGGTGACCTCGATATTGTTTCTTTCTCTGTCGTGAAATACGCCCTTTAGAATGAATTATCATCAACAGCCGGACTTGCCCACTGCAGGGCAAAGGCCTCTCCCGCTTTCCTCCAATTATTCCGGTCCTGATCCAGCTGCATCCAATAAAACCCTGTGAACTTAAAGTCATCCGCCCAACTAAGTTTCTGCAGCTCCCTGCTATGCTTTTCTTCCCATGTCTAGATTACCACTTGGATTATGGTGTTTTCTTGCCTTGTGACGGAGGGGACGAACCCTTTCTTTTTTTGCTTTATAAGGCTATGTCCTTATATATATCCCAAATGTAAGAGACATCTTCTCCAATCTGAAATTCGCCGCAGGAGAAATGTGACCTGTCAAGGACCAATTCGTCGCCTGGTTTATTTAAATCATGGAAGATCTGAACCAAGAGTTTGATGTTTTTGGCATCAATTCAGAGGCTTACGTGTACCAGTTTGTGATCGCCAAAGCCATCCTTGATATATGAACTCGTAAGCCATTAATGCCTCTTCGTTGTCAGCAGGAGCTGTCGGCAGTGGGTGCCACACTTTCGAGGGATATAGTTAAAAATAAATAAACTTTGTCTCAGTAGAGTGGAGAGCTGGGCCAGTGTACATATTGGTAAGGATTAAAACCAGCGGAAAGACACAGGCAAAGCGAGAAGCACACAATACAACGCAATACAACACAATACAATGCAACACAACACAACACAGCGTTGTGTTTTGTGCCTCTGTCTTTGTCTGCGTCCTTCCGCTAGTTTTAATCCGTACCAAACTTTGCCTCCACTGGGAATTGAACCTCATCCCTTGGATCCCTTGCTGAGCGCTTCACCAACTGCGCCCCGCCCTGGATCGTGAAGTTCAGTTCAGTTCAGTCGTTCAGTCGTATCCGACTCTTCGTGACCCTATGGACCATATCACGCCACGCTTTCCGGTCTCTCACTATCTTCCTAACATCACATAACTTCAGCTGCAGCGCCTTGAGGATGCCATCTAACCATCGCGTTCGCTGCCTACCCCTTCTCCGGTGACCCTCAACCTTTTCCAACATCAAATCTTTCTCCAGCGACGCCTCTCTTCTCATCATATTACCAAAGTAGCTGAGCTTTAACTTTAGAATTTGACCCTCCAATGAGCCGTCAGGGTTTATGGTCGACCTGGATCGTGAAACGTTCATCATAATTCTCCTTATTTGCCGTGACGATAGCGGAATCCTGCGAGTGACAAATACTGCGCCTTTAAGTAGCTGTAAGCGAATTATAGAGCGCCGGTGAAGTTTGATGCGTTCAATGGAACGCTGGTTGTGTTCTACAAGGGGCCCGCCATGTATCGACACGATTGGTCATGGCGTAACCTGGCGATTCATGCATAGACGAAGCTGATCCCGTTGGCCGTCCGATCCAGGCGTCCGTGCGGCGCCTTTAATTTGGCGCTTCCTCGAACACCATACCACAAAGCAAACAGAAGCAGACCCAGATGTTTAGGAGGCGTTGGTACAGCAGGCATCAGCGGCACTTCGAATTAATTTACAGGATAAAAAAGGCACAGTATCTGTCGCAATCTGCGCGGATACAGGTACCAAGCCGTGAAGGAAGGGAGGAAGGTGGGACTTAAAGAAGAGAGGGAGATAGAGGTGCCGTAGTGAAGGGCTCCGATCCACCACGCTATAATGGCTTTGCCCCATCTCATTTTAGTGTTCCAAAGTTCTCTCTAAAATTTTCACTGTGTAATCATTTGAAGTCTTTTCTTTCAAACCCAAGGTAAGTTGTAGAGTGTGTTGTCGCCGTGGCACGTGTTATAGTGCGCCTACCATTTGTTTTAAGTTTTCGTTAAGGTTTTTCATCAACCATGAAGTGCGCTACCTTGAGCTCATGTCAGCCAGAAATCCAGTGACATGCTGCAAATAAATCACAACCCAGTTAAAGAAAGAGAGACATGCCTTTCCAGATCTCCATATATTTCTGAGTAAAGCCCTACAGGTCAGCTGGCGGCAGCTCTAAACTGGCACTATTTTTAACATAGTTCTTTACTCCAAATAGTTCCCAAAATTATCCAGGGGACATGTATATTCGACATCGTCCGAAATCGTCGGTCGGCCACCTGGCGTCCTAGTTAAAAAAGGAACCGACCGCGAGGAGGAAAGCACTTTCTCTAACCCCGCCAAAAAAATTTCTTCCTGAATGAAGTTTTCTTTCTCCTCCTCTCATCTGGTCTGAACACGCGCTCTATGTACTGCTCCATAAATTCTATATATGATAGGAGGAAATTCCTGATGCGAAAGGAGAATCCTCTTCGTTTTGCTAAGCTGTCAAAGACGAGTATCATAATTTATACATCTAACTCTGAAAGTTCTACTCAGTATTTTTGAAATGGCGCAGAAACAAAGGATGGGAGAAAAAGGAAAGCATATTTAATGCACTGAAGCTGCTGTTTTTTGAGATGCTTACAATGGTGTAAAGGCGTTGGCGTTGCTTTCGAATACACAGCACCAGAATCCTTTCTGAATTTAAGCAGCATGCAAATATCAGGTTTCTATAAAGCGCGCTCACCGCTCCGAGCGGTCTGTCTGCACGAAATGCAGCAGACGCAGCGTTCAGTTGTGTCGTTCATAAGTTGCCAGCAGACGCGTCCGGGTGAACCGTGGTCTGAGCAGTGGATTCCTTCGGCACCGGCATCACAGCGCTCACTTGGACAGGATTTAGGCCTGGCCAGGGAGAAGGATACAAAAGCATCAAGGATCAAGACAAAGACAAGACGTTCAAAGAACATGTTCTGCTTCTTAACCATGTCTCCGACTGCACTCTCTGGCGCACGAAGTTGCACAGCACGAAATTGCACAGCACGAAGTTGCACAGCGCGTATGGACAGCAATGTATGCCTGCGGCGCCTGACCCGAGTTTTCTGCTTTGAGGCGGTGAGCATATGGCGATGCCGCACAAGCGGGTTTTGTACCCATATGCGCTCTACAGGCGCTGGGATGTGGCACACGGCCGCAGATGCTGCTTCTCAGTGTAGCATGCATCGAGTGTTACCGGGCGTTAGTAGGTTATGTTGATCAGGCGAGATCAGCCACTGCGTCTATAAAAAAAAACGACGACGTGGCCTCCGGTTCATTTCGTTCCGTTTGTAAAACGCTGAAGCTTGCCTGTCAGAATGAGCCTTCATACTGATTTCTTGCTTAAAAAAAAACAAGGACTGAGTAAAAAAAAAAACAAAACATATTGAGTCCCGTCGAAACTGCGACTTTTGCGTGTTTCTTCCTTCTTGTGGGTTCATTGCTTATCTGGGGTCGGCATACTGGGCAGTAAATGTCGTTCGGGGCAACAACACCTAATTCAAGAAGATGTCGTTTACTGTGATCTTTTTCTCGATGTCTCTCAAATAAAATCGCCGGCACTAAAAAATCGGCAGCCAAGAATAAAGTTACGATGTAAGGTGAAATTTGTTGCTTGTTAAGCTTTGAGTACAGCAGCAATATTATATTTATTGCAGGAAATATAATCTGCTCTCATAGAAAATTGACGAGAAAAACCTATGCTCTAAATTTAGTTAAACGTTGACAGACTGGTTCAGGTGATAAGCATTCAATTATAATCAAACCTTACAAGCAAAAATCAAAATATTTTATCATCGTCATTATTTATTTTTGTTTAATAACCCCCATTCCAGGCATTCCACAAGGGTAGAGCAAAAAACGCAAACAGAAGCAGTAGCAACGTTTGATATGTGTGAGTGAAGACGTCAAACGTAACGTAACATAACAGCGGAAAATTATAGATGCACTGTGACCATCACGCTATATCAGGAGCAAAACAAGAACTCTGTATTGAGAATAACTGTTTAATAATATTTGCTCAAATGTGTTCATCGAATGATAGAACGATTTTCCTGCAATTGATAAGATTTTTCTTACAAGTGACACGACGATATGCACGTTTTCGTCAGTTAACAGTGGCTGGTCATAAAAGCGTTCTGATTCTGATATAGCGAAATACGTAACATAAGAACTATCGTTTGGCAAGGGTCATAGTTCACAGCGACCGCATTAGCTTTCTTTAGGAGAGCAGCTCATGTTGGGGGGGGGGGTGGGGGGGGAGGGGCATTTCGTGCATTGGTCCGTTCGCACTTACCTCAATTAACCGCGCCTTCATTTCAAGCATCTCCACAGCAACTACAATCTTAGTGCGGTTCCACGTGCGTCTAATAATTACATTTTGTAAGCGCACCTTTTTAAGAACGTTCCACTTATAACTGAAGCCTTTGCGGAACCCTTCTCAAGAGTGCAGATGAGAGGACAAACGGCTGCCGCTATATTCTCCGTCTCGGTCGTTGTGTGTTTGTACTGTCATCACCACAAAATGTCCTTAGAAGCCACAATCGCGCGCGAGAGCCAAGTGTATGTAACAGTGTGTGGGCTACCCTTTCATACTGGGCGTAACGAAACGTATGTTTTTAATTTCAGCACGAATCAAGCTAAGTAACACACATGCCGTTGGGGAAGACTTTTACATTAGAAAATCGTTGGGCACCACCAGGCGCTTATTGTATCGGCGGCAATGGGGCAGATACAGGATTTATTCCAAGAACAGAGCTGCTGCCTGTAGCCTGACCTGGATGAGCGAGCGCATCAGACTGTTCTTCGCACATGGACTCTTCGTCGTTGTCGTCGCCAGGCGCCGAGCAACAACCGTGGCGGGATGTAACAACACTCAACATCGAACCGAGCTACTCTCAAATGCGTGCCGGTTGCTTTCATTATTGGGCTGCCGCTTCGCGGTCTTGCTTCGTTCCTTGTCTACAGATTGAGCAGCAAAAGATGCACCCACCTCAATGTCGACCAAGTCGGAACCATCAAGGGCCTCACTGATCTCCACTAAGGGTGAGGATGCCGCATCGGGCACCTTAAAGTAGAACCAGCGTAAGAAAGCGGCACTTCCCCGGAAGTAAGCCTGCGACAATAAATGCCCCGCGCCCTGGGGCGCACGAACGAGGCGCCTATGTGCCCAGTGCGTGCCCTGACAACGTTGGAAAAAGTGCGCATCTCCATATTGAAACCCATTCGCAGCACGAATAAAATAACGACAGGTAGAAAACAAGCACGACAGGACGAATACCGCACGAAGATTTGTTTAAGGCTGTAAGGTCGGTTATTGATGAGTCGGGAGAAGTGCCTTTTCAAAACTTGTCGGGTGTAAGTAGCGACCGTTTCTTAACCCTATTAGAGTTTTATCTACAATCCACTGCCATTAATTTTAACAACAGGGCCGGCTTGCACGATAAAGTCCGAGCTAAGTCCAGACTTAAATGGTGTCTTTAGAAAGACCAAGCTTATTTAAGACGGCTCGTGTTCCGAACGTCGAACGCCTCGGGTTAATGTTCACCAGAGTGGCTCCCAGAACGGCCTCAGCAATCACTTGGGGCATTTTTCCTCGTAACACAATCTTAAGCCGCAAAAAGGAATGGCACTGATTTTACACAACGCAAAATTGACGGAATGTGTACATCTTACAGCAGGGACAGTGGCAGCGCATCCCTGTATTTCCCTAATTTCTCTACTTAGACACCTGGCGTCCTTGTGTCTTGACCAAGACAGCACTAGAGTCTCAATCATACAAGCGACTTATTCAAGTCAGGACTGAAGCCCAGTCTTGACTCCAGTCTTAAGCGTTCATGCTAGTGGCCTATTCTTTAGACTCCAGTTAAGTCTGGACTTAGCTAAGACAGTCTTAAGATTGTTTTGTGCAAGCGGGCCCAGGTTTTACACGCAAAAAGCAGGTATCTGCATTGGGTCGTGTGTGGCGCCAGTTCTGTGTGACATATTTTTATCTCGCGTTGACAAGAGTTTGTTAAACTCGCTTCCTGACGTGCGCACTTTTAGGTATGTAGACGACTATCTAGTGATAATGGACAAGCCGCACAATTCATCTATTGACGAGGCTGTTGCTGACGTTCTTGACTCATTCAGATCGGTCTAAAATGGTTTAAAGTTTACCCATGAGCTCCCACGTGACAATAGCATACAGTTTCTTGACCTAAGAATTTCATTTTTAGAAGGACACATATGTTGGATGTACAATCAAAGGTCACAAAAGGCACTCCTCCCCTATAGTAGCACTTATTCTAAAATGATCAAAAGAGCAATTGCCATGAATTGCCTCAATTCCGCGTTAGAAAAATCGTGTACGCATCTAATGTCCGAAAGTGTCAAAATGCAAACAGAGCGTTTGCGTATGTCTGGCTTTCCTCCTGATACTTTATCTGCAGTTGCAGAGAGCCTGCTTCAGAAGAAAAAGGGTATTAAAAACAAAGATAAGCAAGATCAGAGGCAGGTCACTCAAGTAATTCCGTACCTTCATAAATTATCTCACAATCTTAAGAAAGTTGCCAAAAGATATGATGTAAACGTGGTCTTTTCTGCGCCGAGTAAGCTTTCAAAAATTTGTCCTATGATGGTGAAAAAAGAAAAGCCGATTTGTTCGATCAAGCACCACCTTTGGTTCACTGGGTGCACTACTAAGATAGTGTACAGCATTCCACTCACCTGTAATCGTGTGTACATAGGTCAAACTGGACGCTGCTTTAATCAGAGAGCAAAAGAACACCACGATCAGGTGAAAGAAGGAAAAGGCAGCAATCTCGCAATTCACCTCCGAGACTGTAAGTGCAAACCCATTTTTCGGAAAACTAAGTTTCTTGGGCGGGGAAGGGATCAGGTAGAAAGAGAAATAATTGAGGCATTTCACATCAGAAAAGCAGGCGATCAATGTGTCAACACCCCATCCCTCTATCTACATGATAATGAAGTTGCTTTTTTAGACACACATGTTTGACTGTCAGAAGGTGATAGTAGCTCTGTACTTAAGCTTGGTTTTTTCATAATAAACTTTAGTTGGAAGTGCAGCAAAAAAAAAAAAAAAAAGCAGCATTCGTCCTGTCGTGCGTGTTTTCTACCTGTCGTTGTTTTATTCGTGCTGCAAATGGGTTTCAATATGGATCATTACCAACTGGTCCAAACATAGGTGTTATGGCGCATCTCCATAAAGCGTATTCGTCGGGTGCGCTACTTTGTCGATTGACTATGCACCCATCTCTAAGTACCTCAGCACCGATGTCAAAAAATCAAACACAGATCGCAGAGATGACGCGAAAGCCAGTTTCGAAAGTCACGAGAACTGCATTCTATGATGCAAGACCCCGCTAGTCGGTCAAAATGGCCGGACTGGAACTTCCAGCCCTATTAGACACAGGGTCTACGGTGTCAGTCTTTGGCGATAAAGGTAAAGAATTCCTGTGAGGCAAAACATCTCCGGTTGCTGAGTGTAAAAACTAACCTTCGTATAGCGCCGACTCACGTAGTACCCGCAACTTCAGCAGCCCGCCTAACAGTTACTGTAAATGGTCGAAAGATTAGACAGCGTTTCTTACACCTGCCCGGACTGTCCTGGCCAGTCATACTAGGCCGTAACTAGTGAATGCAGGAATCTTGATGGATCTCAGTAAGGGCACCTACCGGTACGGCATCGGTACAGAAGCATATAAGTTCAAGACCAAGGCCGCTGAGCCACAGTCACAGTTGCTTACCACGAACGGCCATTCGGCCAATATCGCAGGAAGTGGTATTCTAACTGTTTTGAAATCCTTCACGGGGTCACCAGCGGAAAAATGCAGAATCGAGACAGTGCTCAGGCCCTTTGCAGCAATGTTCACGGAGGCTCCAGAAAAGGCCAACGTACTAACTCACAGGATCGACATCGGCGATGCTCGTCCTATCCGATTCAATCCAAGGCCCTTGAGTGTCGCGAAGCGAGCGCTGCTGGATGGGGCCCTCGATGAAATGGTGGCTACCGGAGCGGTGAGACCATCAAAAATCCCCTGTGCGTGCCCTGTTATTCTCGCGCCTAAGAAAGGTGGCACAGCACGGTTGTGTGTCGATTATCGACGTCTGAGCGCTGTGACAGTGCGAGACTCTCACCCTTTCCCGTCAGTTGACTCTGTCATGTACTCACTTGGGTCAGCAAGCATTTTTACAACTCTTGACTTCAGTAGGGGTTTTCTGCAAATCCCGATTGACCGCTGTGGCATTGAGAAAACGCCTTTCATTTTCCATCGGGGACTGTTCGAATTTGTGCGATTGCCTTTCGGTTTGTGCAATTCACCTGCTACTTTTCAACGTGTAATGGATACTGTGTTGGGAGACGCTAAATTTAGCTATGCTATGGACTACATGGATGACGTAGTAGTGTTCTCAGAAAGCTTAGAAGAGCATCTCCTTCATCTAACCAATGTCCTTCAACGAATGCAGAACGCGGGCAACCCCGACAAGGTTCAGTTGGTGACAAGCACAATCAACCTTCTCGGTTTTATTGTGGAACAGGGTACATTTCGCCCGGATGAAGAGAAGCTTCAGGCTATTCTGCAGCTCCCACTACCAACCAACGTAGTCTCCAGCGTTTCTTGGGCATGGTGGCATTCTGCCGCCACATCATTACGAACTGCGCTGACCTGGCGCGACCCTTCCATCAGCTCCTCTGGAAGGGTGCCCGCTGGTCATGGACAGAAACAGAGCAGGGATCATTCCGTTCACTGCCTGTAGCTATCGCGGATACTGCACACCTGCGGCTTCCAGACCTTAACCGGCCATTCAAAGTACAAACTGGTGGAAGTGAGTACGGAATCGGTGCAGTATTGCTTCAAGAACATAAAGAAAAGCTTTGCCATTAGTGTTTGCTAGTCATACACCGACGGGACCGGAAAGGAACTATACTGTGACAGAGAAAGAGTGTCTCACGATTTTGTTAGCACTAAAGGAATATATCAAGTATTTGGATGGCGCGAAATTCAGTATTCAGACCGACCACCAGGCCTATCGTGGCTTTCAATGTTGCAAAACCCAGCTGGCCGTCCAATTCGCTGGTAACTCGCACTCCAAAAGTATAATTACAGAGCAGAATACAGAATACGACTTTTTCAACAAAGTGGCCGATGCCCTGTCCCGATCTCCACTTCCTGGTGAGAGCGAGCGAGCACCCGCGGTCCATGCTGTGACAGCTCCTGCCGACACATGGGGCACACTGGTGTCCCTCCAACAGCTGCTCGACGCTCAGCTCTCAGATGCCCAGTGCAACCAGATACGCCAAAGCCTGAACGGCGCCAACCCTGCAGGGAGCCGGGCGCCTAACGGAAGCTATGACAGCTACGTGGTAGCAGAAGATGGTTTGATCCTGCGGTATATACCTGCTGCGGACACCGAGCGTGGTAAGTCCGCATTCCGTGTGGTCGTTCCTAAGGGCCTTTGTAAGCATTTTCTAGAGTACTTCCACGATACATGACTCGCTGGCCACAGCTATGGCAAGAAAACATACAACAAACTGTGTCGCGTCGCAACATGGCCCCGCATGAGAAGGGATGTCCTGACATACGTCCGCACTTGTCTTACCTGCCAGACCGAGAAGCCGAGGGGAGGGAAACCACCGGGCCTCATGCAACCGTTGAGAGCCGATACCTGTGGGAAATCGTAGCCTGCGACATAATGGGTCCTTATCCCAAATCAGTGAAAGGGAATCACTACTTGTTAGTCTAGCCCTGAGTAGGCTAGACTCGAAGATAATTTGGGTCAAGCTACTAGAAACATTCACCCGCTTTTGTTTCCCCGTTCAGCTTATCACTGATAATCCCACGTATTTCACCAGTAGGATATTTAGTGACATCTGCAAAGTTCTTTGTGTTCAGCACAAAAAGACTGCTCCCTACCACCCTCAAGCAAACATTACAGAGCGAGTGAATCGAAATCTCAAGACTATGATGGTGGCAATCACGGATTGGCACAAGGACTGGGACGCTCGTATCCAAGATATGGCCTTCGCCACAAGAACCGCGGTGAACCAGTGAACAGGCTTTACGCCGGCGGCCATGCTCCTTGGTCGTGGGCTCAGGTTCCCTACCGAGAATGCCCTGAATGGCTCTGATTTACCGGGTCTTAGCCATTCTAAATTCGCACATGGTCTTTCCAGGCGCTTGGCCGACACTCTGAAGGAGGCAAAGGAGAACTTGGACCTTGCCCGCCTGGAACACTGCAACCAGTACAACAAGGGAAGGCAACCTTTGGAGGTCACAGTTGGCGACAAAGTCCTTCGCCACATGCACCAACTGTGTGATGCAGCAAAAGGGTTTGTTGCTTCCCTCGCTCCACGATGGACTGGGCCTTACACGATAACAAAGCGCGTGTCTCTGAATTCTTTATTCGTCATATGCAGGGTGGTCGAGAAACCGTACCAGTCAACGTGGCCAATCTCCGAGCTTACCACGGCTGTTCATTAGCCACATAGAACCACTTGACCTACCAGGCACTACGGCTACCCACGCTCGGTGGATACCTTCAAGCATGCGCCCCACCAGCAGAAGTAACAGTTCCGTCTTTTTCCCGCGTTATTTTTGTTTTACGCCTCGGGAGGTGTCCCGTATAGAGAGGGGGGGGGGGGGGGAGTGTGGGGCCCCACAGCCACTTTTAGTGTTTCAAACTGCGCGCGCTTTTTCCTGTTTACGTTGGTATCCGCCCGGGCAGCGCGAGTACGCATGAGCGAGCTGCCTGAAGCGGAAACGGCATAATATCGGCGCGAGACCGAGAGTAGATAAGCACGTCGGAAGCATGGCTCGGAGCTTTTTCGCCGGGCGGCCGGCCAGCGTCTCAGGACGGCGGGATGTACACGGAGGACGGAGCGGGGTCCTCCCAGACGAAGACGGAAGCGGTGCCTACAAGAATGCCTTAGGAGTATTAGCGTGAGTGCTACCATGCGAGAAGCAATGCTTTTGTACCGTCGTTAACGCTTTGGCCCTATTACTCGCCCTATTCGCGCCGGGATGTTTTGTGTTGCCGCGGTGAATCCCTAACCCGTATTTCGTTTTTTTCTTCATAGTCCATTGTCGCGCGCTTCGACGGCATGTTTTCAGCGCAGTTTTGACCAATGCTGTTTTTTTTTTTTGTTTAATACTTTCTGTTGATCCGGAATAAACCGGTGTTTTTAAGAAAGACTTAATTTTTCACTCATCGGGCGAGACCATTGCTCGCGGACCCGTATTCTAGAAGGCGAGGCCTTCAATATGCATTGGAAAAAGCTGTTCTGATGCTGATGAAAATTACCTTAGTCTTCCGGATATAATTTTATACCTACCGTTCTGCTTTCCCGGCCTAGGCTATCAATCATTCTTTGCACGTGATTCCCTGTCATCAGCTAATTGCAGATTACATATGTATTCTCCATCACCTCTTATCTCTAACTCCTTCGATTCGAAGTCTCTAATAGTTCCTCTGAACAAGCTTGGAATTGTATTGTGAAGAACATGTCACCCTTCTTTAACGCTTTTCCTTATGGCAGTTTTATAACTCCATGCAGAGCTATGGAGTCATTACATCAACTGTAGATATCTTCCATCACTGTCATGCCGGCTCACCTAAACCCGGTTTCCGCAATGCCTGCATGACTGCCGTGGGTTCTGCTCAGTGAAATGCTTTTAAGTAGAAAATTAATGCTGTATATTGAGGCTGGGTATATTAAATGTTTCATTTACATTGTAGAAAATGCACGTTGTAAACAGTGTAGAAAATGCAGTGTTGACACTTGTCGAGCCCTTTTGTATGACACAACCGTCTTGAAGAAATGCAAAGAGTGTGATCGCCTGGCAGCTAGTTGAATCGTGTCATATTAAAAAAAAAAAAATGGGCCTGGCTGCGAGAGTTCGGTCACACTGATACTGCACAAAAATGAGTACACCTTTATTGATAGATTTGGAAGATTATAGCACGTGTCATGATACCTACCCGTCACCGGCAGCATATATTCTGCGCATTTTCATGTAATAAAGAACTGTTGAAAATGTAGCGCCGTCCTGTGCATCTTTGTGTGTCGTCCTTTAGCAATGTGACTCCTTTAAGCAAATAATGAGAGTATTTTCTATCACGTGGTTGATAGTATGGATATGATCTATATTTAAGTGGCTTTGCGAAATCCTGCTTGATTCTTTGATTGAAGTGTCAGGTTGCACTAGTTTTATTAGCGCTTACCTTAACAGGTAGCAGTACGTAGCCATTAACAGATAATGTACTTGATGCAGTGGAATTAGAAGCGTGCTTTCCTACCTTCCTTTTATTCCCGCTAAGCATTTCAGCAGAGTTAATTGTTGGGCTAGTTGGTAGTCTAGATTTAAGCTCATAGTTTTCAGCGCAAATGCACACGGCCGAAGAAAGAAAAGACAGCGAAGGCGCACACCTTGCATCGAAAAGAAACACATCACACCTTTATCGCAACAAATTGAAATTGAACTTGCTTGTGCGTCATACAAAACAACTGATGTGTCCCTAATACATTCTGACCCAACACTGAATATATTATGCATCTATTGTTTCAAGGCTGGGTTTTCATTTCTTCTGCTCAGAATCCTTACACCCGTAAACTTGGGTCTGCCATCCTTGCAAGTACGCAGTGTTCGACAAGGTTAGCATATCTCTTATTCCTTAGGTCTCTTGCGCGCTGGCCTGGGTGTATTCAAGCTTTGTCTGCGTCGCGAAATGAACAGTTGTCAGTCAGCGCTTTGCTCTTCCTACTCTTAATTCTGTTATTTGCCCGTGTGCCACTGCGCTGAAGACTATGAACCGCTAAGCACTGCTACGCTATGCGTTTTTCGCGCGTTTTTAATTGTATCTCTGGAATTATTACTGTACTAATAGGACTATGTTGTAAAAGTGCAAGTCGCGCGGGTAAACGATATCATAAGGCAATCCCTGTCTTCATCAACCACCCACGCGGTCGCTGCATGCAAATTACACCAGTGCGAGCGTTCGAGGAATGGGATTTGCAACATTGCTTGCGCACGTTTATTAAGCGAATTTTATTTCTAAGTTGGCGTCAACCTCTCTCATTTCAGTTGTGCATTTTACGATCGTCGGGCTATAATGAGAGAAGAATGCAGTTTAATATTTATTTATTTATTTATTTATTCAATACTGCAGGCCTTTACGGCCCAAGCAGGAGGGGCATACAAATGACATCAGCGTATAGAACGAAGATAACAAATAATAATTTCAAAACACTTGTTCTATGGGCAGTAGAACATGAGCAAAACAAGGACTAAACGAAATGCAAACCGAGCTCTTCATTTGGGAAAGTGAAACATAAACAACAGAAGTAAGCCAATGAATGAAATGAAATGTGAAACTTGCAGTAAGGCAAAAACACTATCAGTTTGGGCAACCAAAAAGCAGACAAGAAAATATTCAAGAGCAATTCAAGGTTTCAATTGAATATTACGTAGCCCTCAACCGTTGCTTGTTAAAACCTGTCTGCCTGTTTATTTTTTATTTGAGAAATGCGTAATTCGGAGGCTACCACTTCGTCTTTTTCAAATAGGGTTGCACCATCAAAATCGAACGAATTAAATTTTTGTGCATAGAAAAACAAGTTTTGGGTTTGGCACACTTAAACCAAGAAGTCCACACTAATTTATTCGCAGTCAAATTCCGGACTTTAATATTAGACTAATTCGAAGGAGCTCATATTAGGGGTGTTCAAAGGGTAATATTCAGGGTGGCCTACCTAAATTTGGGGTCACCACTGAATTGGCTGTACTCAAAATAGGTTGCATGCTTGTTTTGTTCAAATACAGAAGCGGGGGAATTTCTCTGTTCTCGTGGGCCAAACATTTGCGGTGGCGTACCTAAATTTGGAAGGTACCACTGAGGTATCCATAATCTAATTTGGTTGGACTCCAATATTGATAAATGTCGAGCAAAGGCAAATTTTTCGCATCAAGAGGGCAGAATTAGTGTACGCACCATTAAAAATTTGAAGGCAGTGGGGCCAGAGTTTTGGATGGGGCAGATCGACAATTTCTGCGGTGAATGCCGGTCTTGGGCTAGGGTTTAAAGACCACAGAACTCGTTTGCTCAAATCTCATCAGACGCACTGATGTTCTTATTTCGGCGTTTGAATGAATAGAAGTAGATGCCGGATGTTGCGTCTCTGTTCTGACTCACGTCCTCTTAATGCCGCCGACAAATGGTACTGAAATAATTTCATAGCTTTACTTACGATACACACGCAGTGTCGTACATTCCCTATAGCTGCCTGTAGATTAAGTGATTTTTAGCAGGAGCGATTGAGAGATAAGAGAAATCAACACTTAATTTATCGATCTACTGACGATTCCTACATGCCTGAACATACTCAGTTGGGCCTGTTTTCTCTCTACTTCCTAGTTGGAAAGCAGCGGAGGTTAGTGCTCATAACAGTAATTTCAACAGAGGCTCCGGGCTGTCGCTCGGCTTTCCATGCTCCCTTCTGTGACGCAGTTCTAAACATCGTAAATCACTTCTTATACTGGGTAGGAGGTAAGATAGTAGCGTGGTAGGGTCGAAGGCGACATTTCCCGTAAAATTTGGCTTCGTTTGCGAAACATAACGGGCATGACTCTAGCAGGTGGTTTACACATTCATCGGTTGTGTGTAGTCGCGACCACACATTGAATCGCAGGCGCTGCCGACTCGGTGTTGGCCTTTGAGATGCAAGGTTAGCCGACATCCTGCGTTCCGGGACCATTGATGCCTAGTTAGACACGCTGTCCTAGATCATATGTCAAATTCGTAAGGGTTGAAACGGGGCTTCATATCTCTGAAGCGCTGCCGACTCAGGCTTCGCCTTTCAGGATCAAATGGTGAGATCGGCGTGCATCTCCTCAGTCGCTTGGTTCTTCAGTTACACGGCTCCCGAGCACGCAAGTAGTTCCGTACAGCTTGAATAAAATGGTCCTTTATGTGTATGTGGGGGTTATTTGTTATAATGAGGTAGCTTTGAACTCTATGTTAATCAGGCAATAGAGTCACAAATTAAAATATTTTCATATAAGAGTAGGCACATGCATGTGCCAACGAGGATCAGCAAAAGAAATCGGTAGTGAGGCCAATAGAGCTTTCGCGTCATGCTTTTAAGAGCGGAGTTAAACGTATATTCCATCATAAATCCAAAGTCTTTCTTGACTCATGCGTGATACCGACATAAATGTTAGCAGGAAGTGTTGACAAGAAATGTCCACTTCAACTGGCACTAAAAGAAAAAATCTGTCAGCACCGCAAATAGAACAATATTCCTCCAATTCCCATCCGAGCGCTCAAAGCATTATTGCAGGCAAGGTAGTAAGAAATCGATCGTAATTCTCCTTGTCGAGCCTGAGGATAATAAAAGAGATAACAATGGTGATATAGTTAGTGATTATGACAATAGTAGCGATTATAATGACGATGCAGTGAGTGGTTCTGTAGCGATAATAATAACGGTGCGTTTAGTTCATAGTGACGACAGTAACTGTAATGATGATGATAATGACTGTAGTAGTGATGGCAGTTTCAGTGCTAAATGCAGTTACTAATACAGTCTGAAATTTAGCTTTGGCTATTTACACTTGTAATCAGACTTAAGCGCAGCCGTTCAATATTTTTGCTCCATGTCCCGTCAGAATTATATAGAGCATAGCAGACACGCTGCAACATAGTCCTACAGCTTTGGTACGACTTTGGCCATGCGAGCGAGAGCAGTGTGGTAAGTCACTTGATGATATCTTTCAGTCCCTTTGGCTTGTTAGGTGGACACAAGATACTGTAATGGGCTAAGGGCTGAGCCCCATTTATTCTCAGATTCCCTGATATATTAGGGATCTTTTGCCGGATTCTCAGCCATAGCTTCGTGAGAAAGACTGCCCGCCATCTAGTTGCTTAGGACACCTTTCTGTGAAATGCAAATCGCAGAGAGATGGCTACCATGACGAGGTTCGGCTATGTCAGGCCATGGGAGTAGTTAAGACAGTCACATGAGCGTAAACAGTCTCAACCTCCGCTACTCCTGGCGTCGGGCAACACAAGATGTTTCAGAATGAAGCTCTACTCACTGCAATAGTCGAGCACCAGCGGGCTGCTTGCGCTTGAATTTTGCTCAGCCTGAATGTCAAATCTTCGAGTAAAGCCAGCGTCCATCAGTCACTTCTTTTACTTATCATTACACTTCACGGAATGTTTAAAATAGGGAACGGAGCAGCCGCTGGGATTGTTGGATAGCTTATCTTGAGTATACTTGCACTGGAGTAATTGTAAGCCTGAATTAGCAGTGTTAATCACTTATTGTAACTATCATTTCACTTAAAACTTAACGATCATGCCATATATCGTAGAACCGCTAATATCAATTACGACTGTACTACGTTCACTGTAGTTCTTAATTAATTGCCTTCAGTAAGTTGCCAATAAAACTTCATTATTATATGACAATGTCAAATCATATATCACTCAGAACGTCTCGACAACTACTACCTTAAACTATTTTCGATTGGAATAACCTCACTAATAATGAAGTGCTGCAGCCATCACTGATGTTGTTCTCGCAACATATCACCTAGTTTCTTTTTATTACTTTTGTTATTTCACTGCTGTGTCGTATAAGTTTGGTTTTATTCCTAATTGTGCAGAAGAGCTTCACTTGCACTGTAATTATTGTTTATTTTTGCCTGTTTTGTTAAACTGCTTAGTCTGTATTCCCACCTTGCAAAAATCCCAACACTGGGATTGCAGTATCAATAATAAATAAATAAATAAATAAATAAATAAATAAATAAATAAATAAATAAATAAATAAATAAATAAATAAATAAATAAATAAATAAATAAATAAATAAATAAATAAATAAATAAATAAATAAATAAATAAATAAATAAATAAAGCTAAGCAAAACTATGGTATAGATCGCTATTGCCTGACTAATTCGGTTCAACTTTGGTTAAACATCGGCCAACGTTTTTTCCAGAGATATTCTTGTAGTGAAGAAGACGAAGCTTCATGAGCTGCTGGGCTCAACACCGCCCTTCGCTCTAGCCCAGTGAACGTCGCAGAAGCAGCACTCGACCGCTTCTCCTGCAACTCATACTTCCCGGACAACGCCACTCCTAGCTGCTGGGAGAGAAGATGGCGGCTGCAGAACCCGCAGCCGCAGCGAGGAGACTGTCCATGGCCCCTACGGCGACGGCGGCCGTGCCCGCAGGCGCTGCACCCGTGGTGCCGGCATTCGTGCCTCCGGCGCAGGTCTACGAGGACGACGAGGACGAGGTGGAGGACGTCATGAGACCCAAGCCTGCGCAACAGGTGAGCTGTACCACGCGTTTTACATCTATTTGTACGCCTCAGGGCTATACTGCTCCAGGCTTCGGAGCCATGTAACATAAAAAAGGGACAGTCTTAATCCGGTCCCATGTGATGCTCGGGAAATCTTACCTGCGCTTTAATTCTGCTGTTGGTTGCTTAAAGGCTAAAAACATAACCCTCTCTTTGTGGCAGATGCAAAATAGAAATCGAGGCTCTAAATTTCGTGTCTGGTCCTGGAGCCCTTGTAGGTAACACAGTTCAGAAAGAGAGGAAATCGCCAAATATTTTTGTCGGAATCATTTTGTTAGCGGTAAAAACACACGAACACAAAGAACACGATGTACAAGGGACACCCGCTAGTGTTCCTTGTATGTCATGTTCTTTGTGTCCGTGTGTTTTTACAGATAACAAAATGGTTCCAACAAAAAATTACCAACTTTCCCAACTTGAAGTTTTAACATCAAATATTAGAGCGCAAAAGCTTTAGTTTAAGAGGGCTGAAGGGAAATTTCGCAGCGCCAATAAAGTAGAATAATCTTAACGAAACAATTCCAGCAGGTACGTCGCGTTCTCTTCCTTGGACATCATTTTCGCGCATTTCCTCCGATAGCTCCATGACGGGGCGCTATTGTATACGGTGAAAGGAATGGAAGCTGTAGCGAGTTATTTTTGTGTACACGAAATGCCTGCGGATCAAAACTGTTTTTATGTATGCTACTATTCCGGTAATATAGCTGGAAAGCATACAAGCAGCACACCACCACTGTACTGGCAATGGTGCAGTGTTGAAAAAATACCAGGTTTCCATTGGCTCTCTGGAGGTGTACTAAATTTTCCATCGTTGGATCATAATTCACGCCAACATTGGTCCATCGTAAAGCCAGTTTGGCGCTATCGATATGGGCTTATATTGACAAACTTTCTGGCCATAGGCCACGTAGGACAACTGTCCTAATTTATTGGCATTTCCAAGCTTAGCAAGCCAGGGGCTTTCCCTACATCAGCCTATCACAGGCTTTGTCGTTCACGTCCCGTTGTAACCCTGCGCTTTCGATAGGCATTTTCTAGTCTTGCTACAGCTTATCGCATAGTTATGCGATTGCTTTTCCAATTTTAAACAGTAAGGAGCGATGCACAAATAAATTTAGACGTCAAACGGATCAATGAACCATTTTACCTGCAAACAACTAAAACGTATTCATATGGGAGTATACGGCTCATTTACTAGCTATTCCATCTGAAGGAAACAGCTTTCAATATTCAAAGTACATTTACTCACAAAATATACCAATATTGTGCCATTTATTCAGCTGCCTGCGTTTTGAAATCTCCTAATACTGATAAGTGACCCATGGATGCGCATCAATCAAACAGAGGAACAGTCCTTTGGAGGTGGCTCGGGTTGTCCACGCAGCTCGGGCGACACTGCTATGAGGCACCCAGGTGTTAGAGGTTGCACCTGGATGGGAGAAGTATCTGGCTGGGGAGGGTAAACTGGCTGTGCAACGAACCCTGCAACCATTTGCGGATAAAAGTTTGGCAATCAAAAGCAGCGATTCCTGTTTTCATGCATGACGTCTGTAAAAAAGAGAAAGATAAAATCATAAAGTAGGCCTTATTGCACCAAGTAGAAATCAGGTAGATTGTTCAAAACAGTTCAGTTCAGTCGTTCAGTTGTGTCCGACTCTTCGTGACCCTATGGACCATATCATGCCATGCTTTCCGGTCTCTCACTATCTTCCTAACATCACATAACTTCATCTGCAGCGCCTCGATAATGTCATCTAACCATCGCGGTCGCTGCCTACCCCTTCTCTGGTACCTTTCAATTTTTCCCAACATCAAATCTTTATCCATCGACTCCTCTTTTCTCATCAGATGATCAAAGTAGCAGAGTTTAACTTTGAAATTTGACCCTCCATTGAGCAGTCAGGGTTTATGGTCGGCAATATCGACTGATTTGATCTTCTGGCTGTCCAAGGAACTGTCAAGAGTCGCCGCCAGCACCACCATTCAAACGCGGCAATTCTTCGGCGGTCAGCCTTCTTCACAATCCAACTCTCGCATCCATACATCATAACTGGAAAGAGCATAGCACGAGTTATACGGATAATGTATCTGCTCTTTACTAGGCGGTCAAGGCTAGCCATGGCTATCTTTCCCAGAAGCAGGCTTCTCCTAAATTCATGGTTGAAATCTCCTTCCGGGGTAATCTTGGAGCCCAAGAAGAGAAAATCTGTCACCGCTTCCACTTCTTGTCCCTTGATGCTCCAGGACTTAATGGGGCAAGACGCCATGATCTTTGTCTTTTTAATGTTCAATTTAAGCCCAAACTTCTCACTCTCTTCTTATACGCGCATCAGAAGTCTCTTGAGTTCCACTTCACTTTCTGCCATTAAAGTGGCATCACCCGCATATCTAAGGTTGTTGATACGTTTCCCAGCAATCTTCACTCCAGCTGAAGACTCGTCCAGACCGGCCTTCCTCATGATGCACTCAGCATATTGGTTAAATAGGCAGGGCGACTGTATGCAGCCTTGTCGCACTCCTTTCTGAATTGGAAACCAATCAGTAAGACCATACTCAGTTCTGACTGTGGCCTTTTGCCCTTCATACAGGTTCCTGAGGAGATAGATGAGGTGATTTGGAACTCCCATCTCTTGGAGAGCTTGCCACAATCTGCTGGGATCTATGCAGCCAAACGCTTTCGCATAATAAATAAAGCAGAAGTAGATAGGTTTCTGGAACTCTCTTGCTTTTTCCATGATTCAGCGAAGGTTGGCAATATGGTCTAGTTTCTCTGCCCTTGCGAAACCCATCTTGCACGTCCGGAAGCTCCCGATCCACATGCTGCTGCAGCCTACCTCGGAGGAATTTCAAAATCAACTTGTTAGCATGCGAAATAAGCGCAATCGTGTGGTAGTTGGAACAATGGTTGGCACTGCCTTTCTTTGGAATGGGGATGTAAACTTACCTCCTCCAATCCTGTGGCCACTGTAGGGTTGTCGAAATTTGCTGACATAATGTATACAGAACGTTAACAGCGTAGTCATGGTTGAAGTTTCGAAGCAACTCAGCTGTAATACCATCAATTCCGCTATCTTTGTTCTTAGCAAGGCTGGATAAGGGCCATTCAACTTCACTCTTCAGGATGCGTGGCTAGAAATCAGTAATCACTACCACAGCATATTCTGATGGAATTTGATCCAGATCATACCTGAAAGGCCTTCTAGTTTTCTGCGTTTTCCTCAATCGAAGCTTAAATTTGGCAACAAGTAGCTGATAATCGGTGCCCCAGGCCTTGTTTTTACTGCTTGCATAGTGTTTCTCCATCTCTGCCGGCAAAGTATTAATCAATCTCATTCCTGTACTACGGCTGCTCGATGGAAGTGCACTGGGTGCGGCCTGCTGCGTCGCGCTGCCGTCAATGGGCAAGCGCGTCCTTGGGGAGTTTACGGTTGCGCCCGCCAATTCTGCTGAGGGCGCCACTGTTCGGGGACACGTCGTCGCCGGGATCGCCGACTCTCAGCGCGCGGTTTGCTTTCTTTCTGGGCGCGTTCGCCTCGTGTCTGCGTGCTAAACGCAAACGGTTTTGTGTGCGCGTGTGCAAGCACGTTAACGTTAAGATGGGATGCGTTTGTTTGTTTTTAAGGCGAAAGCCGTTCTAACCTCATGGAGCGAAAATCTGTGCGCAGAAGCTGTGGCTGTACTCTGTGCGTCGCATCTGTGAACTTGTGTGTCAGTTGCAAAAGCGGACGTGCAAGGTGGGAGATTAGGAATGAAATGATTGATGGTGATAGGTAATCAATAAAAGTTATAGACATTGATAGAGGTAATTTTATAATGACTAATAATGATTAATATTGACTCAAATGATTTGTAATGACTATTATATGACATGTAATGACCGCAAAATGATTAGAAATGAGTACAAGTGTTTAGCAATATGTGGTAATGACTATAATAGCTAGGCATGACTCATCATTACGGCTAATGACTAAGAAACGATCAATATGTGAAAGGATGACATGTAATGGCCACTGCCGATTCTAACTGAGTAACCTGCTTAGTTATGAGTGGTAAGGGCTGCAATGACCTACGCAAGCAGACTCATCATGACTGGGTAACGACCAATATATCAAACGACGACTCGAAATGACGAACTGTGAGAAACGATGAGAGGCAAATGATAGGACAAGGGTAGGCTTTCGCCGTCCTCCGCTTAAGGGACATCTAAGAGACCCCAAACTTTTATTTGCTGAGCTTGCTTCAGAAAAGGCAGTAGCGAGGAGTGTAAATGCACTCGCTTCTGAAATGAAAGCGGCGCTGAGGTTAAAGTTCCACATGCTAAAGCATAATGCCCTATCAGCTGCCATTGAATTTGCTACAAGTTGTAGCAGATTGGACTTGTTAGTGATTATTTATATTGTCACAGAAGTAGTGGAACTGGTTAGGCAGATTTACTCGCGACTAAGCAAAAGGCACGGAACCGACTGGCGCGCGACCACCGAAAGCGAAAAAGAAGAGCGTGTGCCAGTCTCCTGAGCTCGCCACATGGCGGCGCCAGTAAGGTAACATTGTGGCATTGCCCCTCCCGGTGGAAAAGGCATTGTCCCGATGCCGAGTGGCGCGGTCGAGGACAACCGTAGTCGGCGAGGATGCCGCGTTCACATCAAGCAGTAAAGGAATCGAAAAAACATGTAGCTTGACCTAGCGGAAGTAGAAGGCTTCATCCTGGCGACATGTACGACTTTCGATTGTGCTTGCCGTCTGGATGAGCGAACAGTTCCTTGCGGGGTCACTTCGTAGGTGACTTCGCTGACTTTGCGTTGTACTTCGTACGGGCCGAAGTAGCGGCGCAGAAGCTTCTCGAAGCGACCCCACTGGCGAACAGGTGTCCACACCCGAACCTGATCGCCAGGGTTGTAAATTACCTCCCTGTGACGTAGGTTATAACGTCGAGCATCTTTGACTTGCTGTGTCTGGACTCTGAGTCTAGCCAGCTGGCGAGCGGCCTCGGCATGCTGCACGAATCTGTCGGCACCGGCAGTCGATAGGTGGGCAATATCTGGCAGTAGCATTGCATCCAGCATGGTGACAGCTTCGCGACCGTACACCAAACGAAACGGTGTGAAGCGGGTTGTTTCCTGGACTGCGGTGTTATACGCAAATGTTGCATACGGTAGTATCTGGTCCCAGTTCTTATGGTCTTTGTCGACGTACATAGAAAGCATATCGGCGATGGTCTTTTTGAGTCGCTCAGTAAGGCCATTCGTCTGAGGGTGGTAAGCTGTTGTTCTGCGATGACAAGTGCCACTGAGCCGCATCATTTCTTGGGTTAGAGCTGAAGTAAATGCCGTGCCTCTGTCAGTTAAAACTATCGCAGGGGCACCGGGACGAAGGACTAGATTAAAGATAAAAAAGTTCGCAATATCAGTAGACGTGCCGCTGGGAAGAGCTTTCAGATAATCTGTGGCGACTATAATGTACCGGTTGCCCAATGATGACGTAGGAAATGGCACGAGCAAGTCCATACCGACTTGGTGAAAAGGCACTCGCGGAGGAAGAATAGGATGCAGCAGGCCGGCCGGCTTGACAGGTGGTATCTTCCGACGTTGGAAATCACGGCGCGTCCTAACATAGCCTTGGGCCAGTAGTATTTTTGTCGTACTCTTGCCAAGGTGCGAGAAAAACCGAGATGCCCGGCAGAAAGCTCGTCGTGGCATGCCTGCAAAACGTCGGTACGGAGCGGAGTTGGAACAACCAGCAGATACTGAATGTCTCTAGAAGCGTAGTTTGTCTTGTAGAGGACGCCGTCACGCAAGCAGAACGACGACAGGCCACGCTTGAAAAGGCGAGACGACGATGAGGCGGTTCCTTCGAGGTAAACGATGAGGGGCCGCAATTCGGTGTCTCGTTGCTGTTGAGCGAGATCTGGCGTCGACAGAGCGCCGAGAAAAACAGAGTCATCTGTTTCAATTGAAGAACACGGGATAGGGTCTCGAGATAGGCAGTCAGCATCACTGTGTTTATTGCCGGATTTGTACACAATAGTGACATCGAACTCCTGTAAAGGGAGACTCCAGCGGGCTAACCGGCCTGAAGGATCTTTAAGGTTCGCTAACCAACAGAGTGAGTGGTGGTCGCTGACCACTCTAAACGGCCGACCGTACAAATACGGCCGAAATTTTGTTACCGGCCATACAACTGTAAAGCACTCCTTTTCGGTAGTAGAATAATTCGCTTCGGAACAAGACAGCGTAAGCGGCTTGTTGCGGCTGGCGTAAGCAATCACCCCCTCAACGCCATCTTGCCACTGAACGAGAACTGTACCAAGGCCAAAGATGCTGGCGTCGGTATGCAATTCTGTGTCGGCCTCGTCGTCGAAGTGGCCAAGTACGGGCGCTGTTTGAAGGCGCTTGTGAAGCTCCTCGAAGGCCCTTTGCTGCTCGTCGGCTCAGACGAAAGGCTGGTCGTCCTTAGTTGGACGAGTCAATGGTTCTGCTATTCGGGAGAAGTCATGTACAAATCTCCTGTAATATGCACAGAGGCCCAAAAAACGACGCACAGAACGTTTACCAGTGGGGGTCGGGAAAGCAGCTACGGCAGCCGTCTTTGGATCAGGGCTAATTCCCTCAGCACTCACGACATGACCCAGAAACTTGAGCTGTTGAAATGCAAAGTGGTATTTTTCTGGTTTTAGTGAGAGTCCGGTCCCGCGGATGGCATTTAGCACGGCCGTTAATCGTTTGAGGTGCTCCTCGTAGGCCGCAGAGAAAATGGCAACGTCATCAATGTAGACGAGGCACGTCTGCCATTTCATGCCGGCTAGGACAGTGTCCATTATTTGAAAGGTTGCGGGAGCGGAACACAAACCGAATGGAAGCACCTTAAATTCGTTCAGTCCGTCAAGGGTAATGAATGCGGTTTTCTGTCGATCACGTTCATCGACTTCGATCTTCCAGTACCAACTGCGTAGATCGAGCGATGAAAAGTATCGGGCGTGGCGAAGTCGGTCGAACGAGTCATCGATTCGAGGCAATGGGTAGACGTCCTTTTTCGCAATTTTGTTGAGCCTCCTATAGTCGACGCAGAATATGAGTGCTCCGCCCTTTTTAGCGACCAGCACAACTGGTGAGGCCCATGGGCGTGTGGACGGCTGAATCACATCATCGCGGAGCATTTCATCAACCTGCGCCCGAATAGCCTCTCGTTCTTTCGCCGATACTCGGTAGGGGTGTTGGTGGATAGGGCGCTCGGGGGATCAACTACAATTCGATGTTTGGTTACTGTACGTTTGTTTCACTTTGGAAGTGACGGCCAAGCAGTCACGGTAAGTGTCCAGAATTGCTTGAAGGCGGCGCTTCTGGGTAAGAAATAAAGCAGGATTCACGTCAGTTTGAACAGTATGTCCAGTCAGGAGGGTTCTCGTTGGCCAGCGAAAGGGCGCATTATAGGGCGTCAAAATAAGCGATAGCTGTGCCTTGCGGTAAATGGCGGTATTCGGTGCTAAAGTTCGTTAAAAGCAATTCAGTTTGTTGATATATCAAGGCAAATACCCCCGAGCGACGCAGACTTGTAGGCTCAACAATAAATTCACGTTCGTTTCCGCGAGGCCTTGAAAGGGGGGGGGGGGGGGGGGGGGGTTGTCGCACTGCACTGTAACAAACAAGCTAGTGCGTGGAGGTAGAGTAACATGGTCGTCGCACAATCGGAAAACTAGCCTGCTTGTGCCGTCGTTGCTGTGCTCTGTGTACTCATCGGAAATTGCGCGGTGAGTGAAAAAAGTCACCATGAAGTCACGGAGGTGGATGATTGCGTCGTTTTCTCTAAGAAAATCAAGGCCGAGAATCAGGTCATTAGAGCACTCTGCTAGCACAACACAGCAACACGAGAAAGTTACGTGGTTAATCTCGACGCGAGCGGCGTTACCACATGCCCTCCGGCTGTCCTTATCGGGGCTGCGTGCCAAGGAGTAAGGACTTTTCGCAGAATGGTAGCAAGGCCATGACTCATAACGCAAAAATCAGCGCCGGTATCTACAAGGGCAGTCGTGTTGTGGTTATCAACGACGATCGGTATCTCGGCGGAATGTAGCTACCCGTTGACAAAGTGCGGCGTGTCAGGGATCGTCGGGCTGACGGGTCGTTCGTTGCGTCGAATTGCGGTGTCGAAGGTAAGCTTATGTGATCGTCGGGAGGTCGTCAGACTCGTTGGTCGTGCGATGCGTCGATTGGGGGCATCGGGTGGAAAGCTTCGGCGATCGTCAAAAAGTGGTCGGACGGTTGGTCGGAGCGAAGGGTCGGAGGTCGGCCTGTGTAATTGGATCGGTGAGCAGAGGATGTTGGTCGTAGTGTCCATCGACGGCGACCTTACCCCCGAAGGTCGCCGTCTTCAGTTTTCCCGGCTTGGACTTGGGGACTGCCTGAAGGAAGAACGGCGGCTGGAGGAAACCTGTCTCGGCGGTGGTGACCTGGACTGGTGTCGCTGGAGAGACGCAGGTAGGACGTTGTCGCTGAGGTATTGGTCGATGTCCCGAGGTCGTTCGCCATAGAGTGGCCGAGGGGCATCAGGGGGAAATCCGCGCAAGCCCATCCGACGGTACGGGCAGTGGCGCAGAACGTGACCGGCTTCGCCGCAGTGTAAGCACAAAAGCAGATTGTTCGGCAGGCGCCACGCGTGTGCTTTGTGAACGGGTGGTCGAGCTTTAGACACACCAGTCGAAACTGGATATTGGGGTGGAGGACGAGCGGGAGGAGCAGAGTTGCAGGGGGCTGATGGTTCAGGCGCAGGGGTACGCAACACGTCGCTGTACGTCATGATGTGTGGCGCAGGCTGCTGGGGTGAAGGTACTGATGGCACTGCTTGGCAGAGCTCTTCGCGCACAATATCCGAGATGCCCCCAACACGTGGATGTTGCTCGAGAAAGGGCAGCTTTTGCAGCTCTTCGCGCACAATGCTTCCGATAAGTTCGCGAAGGGCTTCATTGTCGTTTCCGGCCATTGGCGAGCGGAAGTCTACGGCAGCAATGTTCTCTGAGCGATCCAAATGTACAGATCGCTGATTCAAGGCACGCTCGATGCTTGAGGCTTCTTTCGTAAAATCAGCCACAAGCAGTGGAGGGTCACGTACAAGACCATCGAACAGCTGCTCCTTGACGCCTTGCATAAGGTGGCGTACCTTCTTTACCTCCGACATGGACGGATCCGCCCGGTTGAAAAGGCGAGTCATTTCTTCTATAAACATGGCGACGCTTTCATTAGGCCGCTGTGCTCGGGACTGTAGAGCGAGTTCGGCCATCTCATTTCTTGCATCGTTGCCAAATGTTCCAATCAGCTGCTGCCGGAAATCCTGCCAGGTGGCAATGGTTGCCTCATGGTTTTCGAACCACATCTTGGCGGCATCCTATAGTGCGAAATAAACATTCTGCAATTTCCGCTCCTCATCCCACGCTATAAAAACAGCGACCCGGTCGTAGCTGGTCTGCTAGTCCTCAACGTCTTCAAACTTGTCGCTATGGAACGGCGTGGGCATACGCGGAGTATGGCAGATCAGCGGCTGGGCACTCACGGGAAGCTTAATGGTGTGGACTGCCGCTGTAGTCATCGTGGCTCGCGGTGAGGAAACAAGAGGACCATACTCGGGAGCTGAGCCTCTTAAGCTACGCTTCGCCTTGTGCACAGGTGTCGTGTCCATGGTGTGTAGATGGGCGTAAGGGGCAGCCAGAGGATTTTCGTACATGGGATCTACCCGGAAGCTCCACCAAAAATGTCACAGAAGCAGTGGAACAGGTTAATCAGATTTACTCGCGACTAAGCAAAAGCACCGGCGAGATAAGGCACGGAACCTACTGGCGGGCGAGCACCGAGAGCAGAGCTAAGAAGAGCGCGTGCCAGTCTCCCGAGCTCGCCACATGGCGGCGCCAATAAGATAACATTGCGGCAGTATGTTAACAGTGCAAACAACGTGACGGTAACACAGGAGAAGAGGATGGCACAACCGCGCTAGTTGTGTCGTCCTCTTTTCCTGTGTTCCAGTGACGTTGTTTAACCGATTTAGTTACCAGGGCGCTGGCCAGTGAACTTGGATTTTTAGCGATGTGTTGTGAAGCATATGAACACGATGAGATGAAATACCTCTCTGGCAAGAGGCACTTTTATTGGTGATATGGCCAGACGCCTTTAGCGCAATGAGAACACATTACATGTTCAATGTGGTAGAAGCTAGCAAACCAGAGAGTCAATACGATATAAGGATGAAATGGGAATTGAAAGTGGGGCCCTTAGATCTCATGTCAGGCACACTATACTCCGATAGGGCACGTTCGTACGGCTTCGGTAAAGAGGGGCTTTATATGGCTGTGTGTAGGGTGCTATTTCACATAGTGCAGTGGCTTAAGGCTGTATTCTAATAACATGTGACGGATGCAGTAATTAAGAAATGCGGTGAATAATTAGGTAGCAAAGTGTGGATACGTTAACGAGGCCCCGCAAGGAGACTTAAAAACCCCAAGTTTTGTTTATCAGTAACAAGTTGTTGTTTAATTTATGCAATTTTTGGTAATGGTTTTGAGGCGACATGTCAGTCGTGCAAGAGCCTGTTGCAGGAAATAGGAGTCAACTGAACCAGTTAAAGGGTAATGAAAACCAAGGACAATGGAGGCTTGATGTACCCCGCAAAGGAAGAAATCAAGCACTGCCAACTTACCAGCACCTTCAATAACAGAATAATAATAAAGCCTGAAGAGGTCCGGTGAAGTAGCAAGCTGTGTAAACTTTTGATTGATTTCAGCGTTGTTTTCTCACTGTACACAGTTCCTGCAGCTAATCTATGAAAACAATGATTGTGCCCATGCTGAGGAGCTATATACAAGATATTGTTAAGTTGCGGCACCCACTGATAGCGAGCTGGGCTGGAAATGTCAACTCAACAGTGGAGGGACATTTATGGCTATGTCATAAACCTTTCTCATGAAAGATTTTCTATCTGCGATTGGTAATTTTCTTACTTTTTTGTGTGCCCATTCAATAAGCGTACTCGGCTGCTCGCTGAATCTCGGCTGCAGTTGCGCTCTGAAGCGCAAAAATCGTTGTGATCGCAGCTAAGAGTTTCACAATAGGAACACTCGATGCACGTTCTTCCATTGAAAATTACAAACCAGCAAAATTTGTTCGGGTTTGCGAGCAGCCAATAAAAAATAGTAATAAAAACTTTCGGCGCGTATACGTAGCACCTTGAGGCAGACAGGCTTGTCAAGCGCGCTTGTTCGGTCATGCAAAATGCGGGAAGCCATGACGGATAGCCTTCTGGGGTAAAAAGTTTGTCTCCAACTGAGTCGAAGATCCCAGGTTATCATGTATATTTAACCTAATAAACATCTTCATATTTCCAACGTAACAAGTGTCAGAATTAGAAAGGTTGGTTATAAGTCACATTTTCACAGAGGTTGCTGTCAGCTTAGAACAGGTTGACATCAAATTGTGTATAAAAGCTGTATGCAGGAATGAGTAAATGGTATGAAAATGACACACGGAATTCGCAACATAGTTAAGTGGGATTGCATTAGGCTACCGTGGCAGCTGAGCAGCTTCGAATTGTTCACAGCCCGGTGACATATTCGTGTGACAAACAACTTGATCCGAATGCAACATCACGGTAATGCGAGCTCTCCACTCGAGTGGCCTTGACCCACCGTCACATTAAGTTTTTCGAGGTACACTCCAGTATACATCGTTGCCGAGAAGCGCTAAGAGCTGACATGGTCACACTAGACATGACAGTATATACTAATTCGTGTTGTCAAATTGTGTGAAGCGGAGCATTATGTCCTTAAAATAAAAGGCTTCTAGCACGCCAACGCCTCTCTGAAAGCGCAGCCAGGCGCAGCTCTCCGCGCGCGGCTGTCCCCGAATGGTGGCGCCGCGGCGGTGGCGGCTGGAATTAGGCGCCCCCCGCCGGTTTCGTGCGACGTAGCAGGCCGCAACTAGTGTGCTTCCATCGAGCGGCCGTGCCTGTACAGACCGTCCGGTGAAGTCCACGTGTACAGGCGACTCTTACGCTGTTGAAAATGAATATTCGCTATGGTCAGGTTGTTTTCTTGACAAAACTCTACTAGCCTCTACCCAGCTTCATTTGATTCACCAAGACCGAACTTGTCTGTTCTTCCGGTTATTTCTTCACTCCCCACCTTCGCATCCCAGTCTCCTAAGAAGAAAAGGACGTCTGATGATGGAGTGCGGCCTAAAAGGCATTGCAGGTCAGCATAAATTCTCTCAACGTCAGCTTCTTCAGCAGTAGTTGTCGGTGCATAGTCTTGGATAACTGTTATGTTGAAAGGGTGACCTTGGATCCAAAGTGAAATCATTCGGTCATTTTTGGGGTTGTACCCTAGCACTGATTTACCCATTCTTCAGTTTACTGTGAGGGCGACCCCATTCCTTCTCCTGGATTCGTGCCCACAGTAAAAGACATAATAATCGCCGGAATTAAATTCTCCCATTACGATCCACTTGAGCTCGCTGATACCCAAGATATCTATGTTCAGTCTGACCATTTCTCGCTTGACGACATCCAGTTTACCTTGCGTCATAGATCTTACATTCCATGTTGCTATGTGATATATCTCCTTGCAACATCGGAGTTTCCGGTCGCTTCCCGACAAATCCACAACTAAGCGTCCTTTTGGCTTTAGCCCAGTCGCTTCATTCGTCCTGGAGCTACTAGGAATCGCCCTTTGTTCATCCCCAGTAACATGGAGGGCGACTTCCAACCTGGGGGGCTCATCTTCCGGCGCCATATCATTAATGGTATTGTGACTGGCCATAGGGTTTTCTTGGCAGGAAATACTGGAGTGGGTTGCCATTACCTTCTCCAGTGAATCACATTTTGTCAGAACTCTCTGCCGTGACTTGTCTATCTTGGGTGGCCCTACACAGTAAAGCTCACGACTTCAAGACAAGCATAGAAAGCAAAAAATGGGGAGCATACGTCTCAGTGCACACAATCCTGTACTGCAGCGTCGTATTGTAGTCAAATAAAAATTTTAAATGTGACAGAAAACATCTTATTAGAAGCCGCGTGAGCTCGTACTGTGGCTTCGCGGTGGCCGTCAATAGTGTAGATTGTTGCACTAGTTGATTATGCTATATTTAATGAATTCAAGGTGACATTGTAGGCGGCTAGCAGATGCAAGGCAGTCGGCCACAGTGCCTAGACTACATATGGATTCGAATAGTTTGAGGACCTCTGCTCTGCTTAGTTTATCTGCTCTTTCGCATATGAGTTGTATCCAGCAGCAAAATCTCACAACTAAGTGCCTAATTAATCACACATGGGCTACAGTGATCCCCCCTTACACAGAATGATAACAGTGTTGGGAAAAATGAAAGAAAAGAAAAAAAATTCAAGAAAACATTTCTAGTGTCTTAAAAAAGTGAATATTTCTTGGTATTATGCAATCCAAATCCTAGGTCAATAAAAACCTACGCTTTTCCCTTGTACTTAATTATTTTGATTTCAAATCCCAGTGCGCTGTGTCACACACTCAAACAAACATATTCAAAATAAAGCGTCCAAACTACGTTTCTCTACATTATGACGATTTTCTACCATCTAGAATTATGGCATTTTCTTGGTTCTGTCAACATTGTTTTTTGTAATTGCATGCAAATGTCCTAGCACGTGTTTCTACCTACGCTGAACGCATGGAATTTAGGGGAGCTTTTCCTCTAACAGCATAAATAAAAGTAAACAGTATATCTGCGTCCCTCCGTATGGTGTATTATGGGTGCAGTATAAAAGGAAGAGGGCGATAAGAAAAAGTCGGCAGAATTACCTGTAACCAGAAACGGCGAACCTTAAGGACTTTATGCGGTAAAGAACTGCATGAAAGCCTGACACAATTACTTACGGCTATTTAACAGCTAATTAAAAACGGTCTCCATTTCTACCTCTACACCGCAAAACAAATTATTCCGAGTGATTGCAGCGACTGAAGCGGGAAGAACGACAAGATTCTGAAATCTTCCGGTTGTGGCGAAATTTTCTTAACTGCCTGTGTACAGGACGTTAAGGACTTGCTGCATTTTAAGAGGAAGCGCTTGGTGTTTATCCCGTGATCGAACGGTGGATTACCAACGCACACAGCAGATGGCAGACGACGTGACAAAAGTGGTCAAAGTTTGGAGTATTGGAGGATCAATATTACCAAAGACGAAAGATGAATTTCTTGCCGCTCGGTCAGCGCTGCTTTGCGCATGTCGTCAATCTACAAATTTCACAAGAGTTGTTGCTTACACATTTTTTTCCATCTTTTTGTCTCATTCTCTATTCCTGCCGAACAAAAAAAAAGCTAGCTCCTACACATATAATTGCTGAACAATTGACAACACAATAGGACGAAAGGAACGTGTTACTTACAAACTGGGTTCTTGCAGGCCGGGTTTCTGAAGTACGCTAGAGCTGTCACAACGTGTGAGATGTGGGTTTCTCTTCCGAAGACTACGAACAGCTTCGTGTGTGCTGAGTTGCATCTTGCAACTCTGTCTCTTGCTGGAATACACAGAGTCGCGCTCGTTAACACAAATCAAACTCTACTTTCGAATTACCATAGGGGAGGCTGGACAGAGCCACGACACGCACGTTCTCTCTTTATAAACCCAACTGTTCGATGTCCAAAGAGCCAAAGAGGAGCTCGGAATTTCGGCGGGCAAGTCCAGTTCCATTTCTTTAGAGCCCCGCTGGCAGTGACAAACAAGCTCTGATCTCGGGTGAGCAGCAGGACCAGAGGCCTGGGTCCTTACGCCCTGTTCAGTTTGGCAACGGTGCCTGAAGCCGCGCACATGTTTCGCACATGCCGTTCATCAAAGAACGCCGGAATATGTGTTGTTTTAGCTTGTGAAATATTATCACGAGCACTGAACTGATGCACCATTCTCTGTGCATATACACACATTACATGAATAGGTGCAATGAAGAACACTTGCTCTGTAGCTTGAGCAAGCAGTACGTTTTGTTCCATACGTCAAACTTTATTTATTTATTTATTTATTTATTTATTTATTTATTTATTTATTTATTTATTTATTTATTACAACCTCAAAGGCCCCATTGAAGGAGTATTACACGAGGGAGTGGTCTTCAGGGCATAGTACTGCTTCAAGTGATGATTTGAACAGTGATGACTCTGTATGGAGCACGACGTCGCCAAGCAAGTCATTCCAGTCTTTTGCAGTGCGCACGAAAAACGAATGTAGATGCGCAGATGTATACGGGCTTGCGGAGGATGAGTTGTCTTTACGTGGCTCGTGCGGCTGGAGGTGCGGTATGCAGGGATGATAACAGATTCGTGCGAAAAATGATAATAGAGTGTATGAAATAGAGATAGTCTTGCTATGCTACGCCGGTTAGGTAAATTTGATAGATGAGAATTGCAGTTTAGTTTGGTGACACTTTCATGATAAGAATAGGCAGAGAAGATGAATCTAGCGGCGCGGTTTTGTATTGCTTGTAGCGTGTTAGAAAGATTAAGTTGATTATTGTCCCAAACAGCTCATGCATATTCTAGTTTGGGTCGTACAAATATTACTTAGGCTAATGATTTTAACGATGGTGGTGCTAGAGGTAGCGTTCGCCGAAAATACTCTGGAGCTCTATTTGCTTCTTTAGAACTTTGAGTTATGTGGTATGTCCACTTAGAATCATGTGTTAAGTGAAGGCTAAGGTATTTATATGTGGTTACATCTGCAATTTCCGAGTTAGCTATTAGGTACTTAAAAGGAGGTTCAGAGAAACACCTGTGTAAAGAAAGTAAAGAAGTTTTTTTCACGTTAAGAGACATGAGCCATTTACTGCACCAAGTTAAGATGCGATCTATGGCAGATTGAAAAAGTTGGCTAATACTGTGAGTAATTATTGGACGGTACACAACACAATCGTCAGCAAATAGGCGTATGTTACACCATATGTCAGTTGGTAGGTCTTTTATACAGATAACAAAAAGCAGGGGCCCCAGGACTGTGCCCTGCGGTACCCCAGATATAACAGAGGAGTGAGAAGAAGAGCATTTATTAGCGAGAACAAACTGTTGCCGGTAAGTTAGAAAGTTACGAAGCCAATCAAGTACCGAGGATTTGAGATTAAGACGTGAAAGTTTCAAAGTTTCAAAAAAAAAAAGCCGTCGGTGGGGAACTTTGTCAAACGCTTTTTCGAAATCTAAGAAGAGGATGTCCACTAGAATGATGTGCTCAAGGTTGGAGCTTAGGTCATTAATAAATAGAGCTAACCGTGTGTCGCAAGGAAAGCGCCTTAAAAAACCATGTTGGCTAGCGTGAAAAAATAAACAGATAAAAGAAATTTCATGATGTCAGAAAAGATTACATGTTCGATTAGATTAGACGGGATGCTAGTAATGTATATGGACGGTAATTATGACTGGAAGCGCCCTTTTGTTTGGTACTGGGATGATTTTACCCACTTTCCATTTATGCGGTATAATTCCTGACGAAAGCGATTACTGAAAGATATGAGACAACAGTATAATTGTGATATGTTTTGTTATTTTTGGTATCTTTGCGTTAATGTCATCAATACCTGCTGATGATGAAAGTTTCAAATAATCAATTAATTTAACAATGCGGTGGGGTTCGAATGATATACCGGGCATAGCAGGAATACCAAAGAATTGAAAATCCTGTAGGTCCCCATCTGGTTCACGAGTAAATACAGAAATAAAAGTCAAGTTTAATACTTAAGGAACATCATCATCATCACCAGCCTGACTATACCCACTGCAGGGCGAAGGCCTCTCCCATATTTTTCCAGTTAACCTGGTTCTGTGCTGGATGCATCCACTTGACCCCTGCGAACTTCTTAACCTATTCCACCCACCTAACTTCTGCCACCACCTGCTACGCTTTCCTTCTCTTGAAATTCAGTTTGTTACCCTAAGCGACCATCTGTCATCCTCTCTTCGCACTACATGTCCTGCCTATGCCCATTTCTCCTTCTCAATTTCCACTAGAATGTCGATAACTTGAATTATTTCTCATACCCACTCTGCACGCTTCCTACCTGTTAATGTTACCCCTACCAGTCTTCGTTCCATAGCCCTCTGGGTTGTCCTCAACTTAAGTAGAACCCTCTTGGTTAGTCTCCACGTTTCAGCCCCATAGGTGAGTACAGGTAAGATGCTTGCCAAATGCGCTCCATCCCAATCTTATTAGGGGCGATTATGCATTAATGAATAAAGAACTTGCTACTTTCCTTCACAATTTTATTACTCTTCCCAGAGTGAACTGCAGTCTAAACTCAAGCTTAGCTAGAGTTTAGACTGCAGTTCACTCTGAGAGGTATTCAAAAATAAATTGGACAGCCTAATTGATCAATACATTCCAACAAAACTTGAGCGCCTTGGCAACGCGACTTGGGAACTCAAGTTGGTGCATATATTGGTCCGTCCCTTTGTCCCACCTCCATACAATCCAGGCGTTCACAACCGCCGCATTTAGTAGGTGAAAGAACATTCTCATGTAGCCCCTTTTGTTCCACACGTCATTTCTGTACCTTGCAATCAAGGAATCCATGAGGTCGACACCTCCCATGTGTTTGTTGTATACTTTCACGGAGTATGGCCTGGTGACATTGATTACTTTTCTCTCTTTCCTGTTGAATCTTGTCGTAGTGCCTTCAGGGTCCCGTCCTGCATAGCTTGAAACAACATGAACAAGCGAGTTATCCAGCCACCATGTCACCGTCATGTTGTCCGCTGATGTGCAAATGGATGTGATTTCCCTTCCGAGCACTTTTAGCTCCTCTAAGGACTTGAGCTTTTTATCTGCTCCATACAGATGGTTTGCTCGGCACGTCCTGACAAACATTATGCCATCCTCTCTCAGTTTCCTGATGAGGGCCATGGATGTGAAGAAGTTATCGGCATAAAGTTTATAATTTTTTCCTTGAAGTCCCTCGGACAGTCTGATGACATCACTCGCCATGCCATATTCGCCTGAAACTTTGGCTCGTCCCCCGCTTGCCCCTTGGCAGACTTCAAAGCGATAAATGTAGCCCGACAATCCTGCTCTCACCCACACCTTGAAGCCCCAGCGCTTCGGCTTGCTTGGCAGGTACTGCTTTATAGAAGAGCGCCCTTTGATTGGTATCACCATCTCGTCCACGGATTGGTATTCTTCAGGACTAACTGCAGAGCAAAATGCCAGATCAGACTGCACTGCAAACGCAAAGCGCGGGAAAATGCAGGCGCTTTGAGCCCAGGCCTGGTATTCTGCAGGTAAGGTTTTTAGGTGGGGCTGTAGGTGAGGCTACACCTTCAATGCATGATGTCCCCACTTGAGGACAGATGTTCTCCTCTCTGTATACAAGTCAAAATCGTGAAACAAATGGCAACAAATCTCGCTGACAATTTTCAAGGGTTATACTTGGCGCAGATAATTTTTATAGTCGAAAAGATCTATCGCCTGTCAAGGAATTAATTGTTGTTTCTTGGGAAGATTCAGAGACCTCAAACAAGCCTACTCCCCCTCAGAGCCTGGCGTGCCAGGCTCTGAGGGGGAGTAGTGCCATCTATGAAACATGTTAGGAAACTTCACATGTCCTCAGCTGTGGACTCCATGCGGCAGTGACACGCTTCGAGTGACTGAAGAAATTTTATAGCCGGATAAATATGTGTCCTCATATGAGGCCCGTATGCATGAGAGGGTTAAGCATAGTAACGGAAGGAGGTATTTCTGCGAATAGTGAGCTTTCACCGACGGCCTCACCTCCATCGGCCGCGGCGCCCAGTTCTCCGGAGGGGGGCTGGGAACGATGCCGTGGGGATGGCGAGCGGCGGGCACGAAAACGGGCGGTGGAGTCAGACTCCGGGCGGAAGCCGGGGAGTGGTGGCGTACGTCACCGCGCTGAAACTGGCTGTGCGAAGGAGACGACCAGTACCGACGGGAGTCAGCTGGCTGATCGCTGGTCGGATCTGGACACGTTGGCCGGTCATACCGCGATGGTTGACGACGGCGGCATTGTCGTGAAATATAGCCCGGGGTGCCGCACCGGTAACAGACAGGAGTAGGCCGAAGAAGGGGTTGGTCCTGGAAGGATTCGATGCGATGCTGTCGATAAAAGCCAGGATCGCGCTGATCTGGGAACCGGGGTGCTCGCCTAGGTCTTCGCGGCCGAACGTGGTTAGGCTGATCAAGATGTCTAGAAGAAATATGGCTTGCGAAATGTTGCTACGAGCATTCTTCGAAAGAGGCAGGGTGTGCTGAGTGAACAGGCGAAAACTCAGGCTGCGATTGAAGATTGTAGGCAGGTTCACACGGAAAATATGGGCGGTAGGACACTGGTGACGTGTTCCGGCAGCGGGAATCGAGCCGGACTAACTCTTCGAGAATGATCCGCCGGATAGTTGAAGTAAGGTCCAGAGGAGCATGTTTGTCAACGCTGGCTACGGTTGTCACTTGGTAAGCCTTCCAAACATAGGAGTTACTCGACGGGTCTTTAGTGTTTCGAATGTGCGGAGGTGACGGAGGACAGCGGAGACAGTCGAGATATCATCTTTCGCGATGCGAAAGTTGTAGACATCAGCTGCAATGCCCTTCAAAAGATGCCCAACTTTCTCTTCCTCGGACATGCGAGAATCGATAGTTCTGCACAATTTGAGGACCGCTTCGGTATAGGTAGTGCACTTCTCGCCAGGTAGTTGGGCACGATGGGCTAGTGTCGGCTCGACCTGCTTCTTGCGCGCTGACGAATCGCCGAAACACTGTTTGAGTTCGGTGACAAAGCGACAGCTTTGTCACCGAACCATTTCGTCAGCGTGTCCTCATGGTTTTCAAACCAGACAAGGGCGGTGTCGGTCAGGAAGAAAACGACGTTGTCGAGCTGAGTGGTGACGTTCCAGCGGTTGCAACGGCTTACCCGTTGGTATTGGCGGAGCCAGTCTTCAACGTCCTCCCCCGCTGTGCCAGCGAAAGGACGAGGCTCTCGGTGAGGTTGATAATGGCTGGAACGCGCCTGATTTGATGTTGCAAGAAGCACTGAGCTAGGCTCAGTCGGCGGTGGCATTGTAACGATCAGTGGCGGAATCTTGCAAGGCGGCGGCTACGACGAGGCTCCAGGGGTGCGTCGATGGCGAAATGACGTGGGATCGAAACCACACTCTCCACCAATAATGTAACGGTCTTGTCTCTATGTAACTCAACCTTTCTGAGCCCAAGATATGGTGCACACGAAACAGGCGGCACTTCCGCACCCACTCTCTTTGTCTTCGTCCAACTACCCCCGAGTTCCTCATCTTCATTTATCATATGGACTCTAACAATATTATTGTTTCACTGTGATTTGTAGAGATGTCAATAACGTTGCAAAACCTGCTAGTGATGCTATATCAGTAAACTTGGTAACCATCGTTGATGCTTCGAGAACATTAATATTAAAATCCCCCAATATACTAGGAATGTCGTCAATGATGAAAGGTAATCTAGGAGCTTGTGAAGAAAACGATAGAATTCGTCCAGCTATCCGAGTGGCGGCCGCTAAACAACGCCAAATGGAAATGAACTAGTACTAATAAAAAGAGAGTCAAGGTCACGGTCTTGTATGAATATGTATGAACAGTCTTGTATGAAATACTGTTTTTTACATATAGGGCAACGCCACGTATTTTGTTGCTGCGGCACAAAGCTTCAATCTTGTACCCTTCGATATGCACTACGGAACTGAGACTACTAAACCACGTCTCACTGAATGCCACACCATAGAATGAACGACCTAATGAAAATAAATAAGCATGCCCATCTTTTTTTCTGTATAAGCTGCACGCATTTATGTGATAGAAAGAAAAAGATTTTCGGCATGTTTGTTTTTTGCACATGTAACGTTACGGAAACGGTCGCTGTCGTGATAACGGCAGTGATAATGGCATGATAACATTCTCTGGCTGAAAGGCGCTATGACCTGTTTAATTTTAAATGTCGCTTAGTGCGTGACATCGAAAGGGACTAGTTTTGCTTAAAATACGTTATAGCGGGTCTGCGGTCCTCGGGAAACATGCCGACTGTTCTTCCGGATCATATATTAACCACACCATGACCTCGCGGGCGAGTTGCGCTCACTGCACATTGGATTAAAGGAACCGAAAATAGTAAGAGTCCGAATGTGGGTAACATTGGCGAGGGTGTTCTCCTAATGGCGTCTGTTGAGAAAATAGAAGTAATTCCATGAAGCGAACCTTACGCCATTCAAGTTTGAAACCATGCCCTCTGATTGTCTGGCAGGCAGGCAGTGCGTATAATGCAGGAAGGGTCGTTAGTGGGGCGCGTTCGGTGGACATGTAATGAACGTCTTATGTTGTGCATTGCTGACTAACTTCTGTTTAGGACGCAGAATAAGAAGTCGTTTCTAAAGGCACTATCGCGTTGATACTTAGACAGAAGCTGAAGAGTCATCCAAATTACTTTAAGGATAATTAAATAGGGCCGGATAAAATATTACCAGAGCGCTGGGTTATTGAAGCTTGTCCATTTCTTTATGCATGCCTTGAAGTGGGCACATAAATTATAACTTCAGAAAGTGAGTTCGGCGTTGGACCTCCACTCAAAGAGAGCACTAAAATGCGCAGTTGTGCGTGCGTAATTTGAAGGTAAGATTATTCATCATGCTTCAGCCTTTGCGAAGCCTGGTGTGCAGTTGCGACAACACTTATCATGTGTAGAGTGTTTAATATTCGCGTTGCTTTGCGAACGCAAGGAAGTGGAGGACGAAAATATTTGAAACTGGAAGCACGCGAAGGGGAATGAGCGCTACTGACAGCCGGGGATCGCGATTACACGCTGTGCGACGATGTGTGCTGTCTGCCCTTGTTCTATACAGTGTATTTAAATTTATGATCAAAAAACGTGGTTTGATCTTTTAATGCATGAACCGATCGATTGAAGATCAGTTTCTGGCTGTTTTTGCGGAGGCTGTATAAAGGACGTAATTGGAAGAAATGAATCCTGCTTGATATTTAATGAGGGCAAAAGGCACATAAATATTGATCATTAAAGTACCTAATCTGCATGGGCATCCTAGTTTGCGATTAAATAATGTTAAAGGGGTCAGCACTTTTACAGTAGGATTTGCAACCCAGATAAAAGTAAGAAAGCAAAAAATGGCGACGCGAACAGTTGAGAACTGCGCAAATTACAAAACAAGATTTAAAGCATTTTTTCGCGGGACTTGATTGCCAGGCCTGAAATGTAATTAGTGGATTTTGATTACGCTTAGATAAATGTGTCGTTTGTCTCACCAAGATTAAATGGATAGGTCGATAAGTTACGCGAACATCAAATAATCAGATTATGTACGTGATATAAATGGGAAGGTGATAATGCAGGGTTGATGAAACGGTATAATGTATATACTACTTTGTGGCACACCGTATCCAGCAGGGGTGAAAGGAGATGAATGCTCGATAGATTATACAGAACTGTTGACATTTAGTTGCGGAGGTTATTCGAGCGAAAATGAAGGTTTGACTTTAGCGACTGAAGGTTATTAAAACAAGTCTCAGGGGAACCACGTCAAAGTTTTTCAAAAGCAGAAAAGAATGTGTGTACTATAGTGTTAATTTGTAGGTTATAAATGATCTTGATATATTATGAACTGAACACGTATATGTCACGCTCACAAGATGTTTAGGAAACTGTACTTGTTGGTAGCGAAATAAATTTTCCGGTTGACAGGCAATCAACTATATGCGAATAAATTATATGTCTAGGATATTTTCAAACAAAAAAAATTACGTATGCAGGACGATCAGTAGTTGTAAGAAGATTGTTAATCGTTGTTTCATGCAGGCATTAGCTTGCTTTTATTCTGGTAGTGCAGCGCTGCTGCATATGATAATGATTGCTGATGTATGAAACTGATGTCGTCTGCAGCTACGGATGACTTTAGGTCACCCTCTAAATTTCACTTTGACCCTGGCGTAAAAATCATATTGTAGGTGTCGCTGTGCGTTCGTAATTAAAAACAAATAGAATGTTGTTATCGGGTGATCGAGGCGTTTAGTAAACAGAGTAAAATTAGAAAATTTATTGCTTCCGTACTTTCTTTTCAGGAGGATAAATGCTGTCGTTAAGCGCAGAGTGCTGCAAAGCGGCAAGAAAAAAAGTGGTAGAAAAACAGCGATTTACTCGAACGCTTTGAGTAGCGAACACAATGCGAAGCGCACAATATGGCATTTCTGTTAAAAGAAAATGCCTGTCTTTCTGCTGAGCCCATGCAGCAGTTGTAGTTCCCACCGAAGCAGATTGGGAGAGTCGTGATAGGTAATGTCGGTCTGGTGTCGCCAGGGGTGAGAATGGTTTGGTTTGGTTTGGTTTGTGGGGTTTAACGTCCCAAAGCGACTCAGGCTATGAGAGACGCCGTAGTGGAGGAATCCGGCCATTTCGACCACCTGGGGTTCTTTAACGTGCACTGACATCGCACAGCACACGGGCGCCTTGCTTTTCGCCTCCATCGAAAAGCTGCCGCCGAGGCCGGAATTCGATCCCGCGTCCTTGGGAACAGTAGTCGAGCGCCATAACCACTGCGCCACCCCGGCGGGGTAAAGGGTGAGAATGGAATGGTGCATCTTCCTTCAGTGCAACTCAGTAGAGCCTAATCATGCGCTGACAATTACACGCGCGAGAAAAGAGCGCTGTCGGAAGGACAGTGTACAGGCGTAGCTGGTACACAGATTTCTTCACAGCACTCTTGGTTGGATTGGCACCTTGTACATGGCGGAAGGAGAGAACTCCGGACGTAACTGAGCATTTCAATGAAGCGCCGGCGCAGAAAGACCCCTGCGCTATTTGATCTCAAGGACATGTTTTATGCCTCTAGGTGGCGTAAATCAAATTGAGGCCCCCCAGTTTCTTATCCCATGAACAACGTCCGAGCGTCAACGCTATCAAGTGAACCTCCTTCTGTAAAAGAGGCTCTTAGCGGAACAGAGCCGTACTAAGCTGGCTCAGTGGCCGCTATTCTCCGCAATCCTATTAATGCGCGTGCGCAGGAGGCGCCCGGTAAACCGACTACGTGCACGCTATAGTCTGCTAAATCTATCAAGGACACAGGGGGACAATGCCACGATATGATTGCAAAAAATGAAAATTTATCGCTCTGCCTTTGTAGAGATTGCCCGTCGTGTTGTGCACCATGAAGGACAGTAACATAAGTGAGCAACAAAGACGTGACAGACAGAAGTGGACAACGACGGCGCAGAACTGACAGCTCATTTAATGGAAGAATGGAAGAGCATATATACAATAACACTTGGTGTACGCACATGCGCATAGTCAAAATATATATACAAAATATAACAGCACATGTAAAAAGCCCCCCCATCACACGCACGCGGTGAGACCTGCCGACGCACTATCAATTGTGCAGCATGGTCATCTCTTTTTCTGTCAATGCGACGGACGTTTTACTAACACAAATATTTTGCTACCAGTTAATATGGAAAGCCTCGGCGATTTCTCGAGTAGTCTGGTCTTTACGAAGAAATAGTATATTAGTATCAACAAAGAAAGTTGCACACACGCGTTACAATATTTTGCTAAGTTTGTTTCATTCTTTTTTATAGACTGGTGCATGTTCCATCAGCCTAATGTTGACCCAATGGCCTGTCTGCCCAATATACGTACTGCCACAGGACAACGGTATTTGATACACTACACCCATCTTACACCTAATGAAACTATTGGCACGATTAATCTGGCATCTGTTCTTACTTCTTGTGCCCCCCAGCTTTCTTTGAACTGCTGCACCTACCTTTCCAATCTTATCAGAGGCGAAAAACAACACCTGTACGCTATATTGTGTACCTACGTTTTTAAACCGATTTGACAATGCCTGTATATAAGGCACGACTGCAATTTTCTTTCTTTCATTTTTTCTTTCTAGCTGTCCGGAACACTTCAGAGAACGCAGAATCTTATCGGCACTAGCTACAAGTACTGAGTCGGGATAACCAGCCTCCCTACATCTATTAGCTTCGTTTTCAAGGCTATTAAACATTTGATGAGCACAAGACTTATTGACAGCCATCCTAAAACAAGCTGTTACTATTCCGGATTTAACAAGTTTGGAGTGAAATTGCTTGTAGTTTAAAAGAGGCTTTACACTCCTAGGAGAGCACTGCCAACACACATGATTCATATTAAAAGTAAACTTTAAATCTAACAATTGCAATAGGTTTTTCAGAGGAACCTCAAAGGTGAACTTCATTCCAGTACCATTCCGAGCAAAAATATCAAGGATCTGAGGCACACTTGCAGCATTCAAGGATCTAACTAAAATAAAGAAATCATCTACGTATCGGAATAAACGAATGATCTTTCCGGTTAGGTCGTTCTCTATTTTTCTGTCGAGATAGCTAAGACAAATATTGCTGAGAACGGGGGCTGCTTTAGCACCTATACACACACACCAGACTTCTGCTTGAATAATTTACCGTCCCACATTACACAGGTGTTCTGAAGATCACATGAAAAAAGTTCCAGGAAGGATCCAACAGTTATACCGCACTCATTCCGAAACAAACACTCATCATTATCCTGTGTGATGCAATTCTTCACACATTGGTAGAAGATGATTATGGGGAAGAGAATAAAACAAGTCAGCCACGTCTATGCTAAAGCCAAAGCAAGAAGCCATATTTTCTTCCAAAAGAAGCTTTACAACGGTCTCTGAGTTAGGCACAAGAAACGGGTCAATGACGGAAAATGCGGACAAATGATTGTTTAGGTAAGACGATACGACTACTTGCCAAGTTTGGCGCTCAGAACCTATTGCCTGGAATGGGCAATAGTTTCCGGGCAATACTTTCTGAGAGTCAAATTTGGCAAGTAGAGGACGCAGTGCAGCAGTGGTTCCGGTCATCGAATCTACCGCTATGCGTCTGTTACTGTTCACCCAGGTTTCCAAGCCCCTGCACGTCCCAAGTACCTGTACTTCATTCCGTTTTCCTGCAAGTTGGTCTGCGCCCTGCCTCGTGTCAACGAGCGCGAACCTAATAGTCATCTTCGAGACGTCATCTTCGAGACGTCATCTTCCGGAATTGTGCCTTCGCTGAAGCGCCTGCGCGAACTTCCTGCTTGCAGCCTTGAAAGCCATCGCCTCTTGTACCCCAGCTTCATTGCAGCAGTGGTTGCGGTCATCGAATCTACCGCTAAGCATCTGTTACTGTTCACCCAGGTTTCCAAGCCCCTGCACGTCCCAAGTACCTGTACTTCATTCCGTTTTCCTGCAAGTTGGTCTGCGCCCTGCCTCGTGTCACCGAGCGCGAACTGAATAGTCATCTTCGAGACGTCATCTTCCGGAATTGTGCCTTCGCTGAAGCGCCTGCGCGAACTTCCTGCTTGCAGCCTTAAAAGCCATCGCCTCTTGTACCCCAGCTTCATTGCAGCAGTAGTTGCGGTCATCGAATCTACCGCTAAGCATCTGTTACTGTTCACCCAGGTTTCCAAGCCCCTGCACGTACCAAGTACCTGCACTTCATTCCGTTTTCCTGCAAGTTGGTCTGCGCCCTGCCTCGTGTCAACGAGCGCGAACTGAATAGTCATCTTCGAGACGTCACCTTCCGGAATTGTACCTTCGCTGAAGCGCCTGCGCGAACTTCCTGCTTGCAGCCTTAAAAGCCATCGCCTCTTGTACCCCAGCTTCATTGCAGCAGTGGTTGTGGTCATCGAATCTACCGCTAAGCATCTGTTACTGTTCACCCAGGTTGGTGCCTTTACTCTCTTGTTCTTTAGTCAACCTAGACTTGCTACCACTGCTGCTGCTAACTCTGTTTGCGTCGCTGTGTACTTTATGCACCTTTTTTCATGATGCCAACAAATGCCGAACTAGCAAAAAAAATAGAGAACTTGGAAGCTATGTTTGAGGCCAGGATAAGTGAACTAGTTAATCATCTGGTTGCAAAGGTAACTATCAAGCTTCAGGAATCTGGAGTTGACATGAGTGGATTGAATAAGGAAGTTTCTGACATGGATTCTTGCCTCACGCTCTTGAATGATATGGTGGAAAAAGTTCAGCACACTCAAGCTGAACTTTGGGCTGCTAACAAAGCTCTCAAACTCGAAAACGAAATGCTTAAACATCGCATCGCTAATCAAGATCAGTATTCCAGAATCAATAACATAGAAATCAATGGTGTCCCGTGCACACAGGGCGAAGCCTGCGCTGCAATTGTGGCGTCAATTGGAGAGATCATTAGCTGCCCTGTTGACACTTCTGACTTGGATATCGTTCACTGGGTGCCTGCACAGTCAGGGCAGAACATTATTGCTAGATTCATTTCCCGCTCCAAAAGAGATGACTTCTTGGAAAGGGCTCGCAAGGCACGGCTTGGCACTGGTAGCATTGCTTTCTCAGGGGAAGTAAAGGATCCAATATACGTAAATGACCACCTGACAATGGAAAACAAAAACCTTCTCACTAGGGCACGCGCACTCAAGAAAGAACAGGGATGGCTGTATCTCTGGACGAAAAACTGTCAAATTTTGGCACGTAAGTCAGAAAATAGCCATGTCTTCCGTATCAAATCCGAGTCCGATCTGTTGATCTTCACCTAAGACTGTGTACTTTTTTTCTGCCCATCTCGTTCATTAGGATGGCCTCGTACTTCACGCCTTCAAACCTAAAATCTTATCTTTCCCCTTCTTGTAGATCTTTAATTCATTTTAATGCACGAAGTCTAAGGAAACATTCGGACGACATTGCTAACTTATTATCAGCTAATCAACACCAGTTCTCCGTTATCTGCGTCAGCGAGACTTGTCTGTCTGAAACAGATAAAGAACTATACTCGTTACCTTCTTACAGCGCAGAATACTGCCATCGTAACGATAGCGCTCATGGTGGCACAGCAATCTTTATTTCCTCTAGCTATCATTATCGTCGCCGACTTGATCTAGCTCTTGCAGTGATAAACTGTGAATCTGTATTGATTGAACCGGATGAATCTTTCTTTTCACGAGATAAAAAAAATTTAATCGTTGGTTGCGTATACCGATCACCCTCGTCTCCTGTCAAAGATTTCTGTTCAGCTTTACACTCAGTCTTAAGCGCGTTATCTATGGAACGCAAAAATGTAACTATAATGGGTGACATCAACATTAACACATTAGACCCCAACTGCCCTTCACATAAATATTACTTGGATGTTTTAAACATTCATGGTTTTGAAAATGTTATTACCATTCCGACACGCGTTTCGGCGAGTGGTTCAAGCTCACTTATAGATCACGCCTTATCCAACCTAATAATCTCCCCCGACGCAGGTGTCATAGAGGCTGATTAAACTGATCACTGCCCTATTTTTATTCAGCTGGATAACTGTGTTAACCAGGCTAGGCATACACTCCGCATTAAAAAAACACTGAGTGCTGCATTATTCCTTGAACGGATTGCCAGTGTTGACTGGTCAGTAATCAAGGCCATTGAAGACGCTGATAATGCATTTAACCAGTTCTTTCTTATTATCTCTAATGCTGTTAATCAATGCTCCATTGTATCTACGCACAATAAAAAATATTCAGCTCCGATTAATCCCTGGATGTCTTCCAGCCTATTAAACAGTTTAAGGAAAAAAGATAACCTCTATAAAAGAGCAAAAAACAACCATTCAACATGAGACTTCTAGCACGCTATAAGAATTATTCTAATGTATTAAGCATACTCCTCACAACAGCTAAGAAAAAATACTATGAAAGAGAGTTAAGTCTAGCCGGAAATGACGCTAACAAGAAGTGGAAAATTAATAAAGCATTCCTAAACAGAACCACCACAAAAGTTCCCATATCTGCAATTTCTTCAGGCGAGAAAACATTTAGCAACCCGGCAGACATTGCTGAAGCGTTTAGTGACTCATTTGATTTACCATCAGGTAATTCTAACATTGCTACAAGTAATACATTACAACGATCTCCCCATAGCATTTTCCTTTTTCCTGTGTCACCTGACGAGATCTGCAAAATAATACACAATCTGAAGGACACCAGTCTAGGTCTGGATAATATGCATTCTTCTCACATAAAGATGATTGCTCATCTCATTTGCGAAGTCCTCGCCCACATTATTAACATGGTGTTCAAGTCCGGAATTTTTCCTACTGCGTTGAAAAAGACTAAGCTCATTCCTATCTTCAAAAAGGGAGATAAGCATAACATTTCCAATTACCGCCTTATAGCTATTCTGTCATTTTTTAGTAAAATCATCGAAAAAGCCATTGTCGTCCGACTAAATAGCTATTTATCTAAATTTGACATTCTTTCGCCTAACCAATTTGGTTTTAGATTAGGATTCTCTACTGAATTAGCTGTGATCGCTCTCACTGATCAAATTAAATCCGTCATTGATGCGGGTAACATCGCTGGTGCATTATTCATCGATCTCTCCAAAGCATTTGATTCCCTTAACCATACTATTCTATTCAATAAGCTTGACGCTATCGGAATAACTGGGCCTGCTCTAATCAAAAGCTATTTATTCGAAAGAAAACAAGCGGTATTCATATCAGAGACATTCAAAATACAAGACCACAAATATTGGAGTTCCGCAAGGTTCACTTCTTGGTCCTCTCTTATTTTCATTGTACATTAATGACCTCCCTGTGCGCCTTAATAATTCTAACTGTTTTCTTTATGCAGATGACACCACCATCTTAACCTCGGGTTCACACATAAACATGGTGGTTGAAAAACTGAATGCTGATGCAGACAATGTATTAAGCTGGTGCCGGGATAATATGCTGTCCATTAATGCATCCAAATCTAGTTTTATAGTTTTCAGCTCATCTCATAAAATTATCTGCGAAACCCCGTCTGTTAACATCGGCTCTTACTCTATCTTTGCTTCTGATCATGTGTCATTTTTAGGTGTGGAACTTGATAAACATCTAAAATTTCGGACTCACATCACATCTATTTCTTGTAAAATGGCTTATGGCATTAGAGTGCTAATTAAAGTTCGGCCGTATTTTGATATTCTCACGCTCATTTCTCTATATTACTCGTTCATCCACACTCACATTCAGTACTGCATTTCATCTTGGGGGAACCCTTCGCACTTATCTTCCCTGCAAATTATCCAAAATCAAGCTATACGCATTATTACTTGCAGTCACCGCTCAGAAAATGCCCTTCGTTTCCTCCAATCACACAATATTCTTTCTGTGAAGAAAATAATCCACTACAGTTTATGTATCCTAATGTACAAATCTGTTAGAGAGCTACTTCAATTCTCACTAACCACCAATGATCAAATTCCGCGTCGTACGGATACACGTTTCGCCAACAACAACTTCTTGCTGCCTAAACCAAACACTAATTATGGAAAACAATCAGTCCGATTCTCTGCTACCACTCTTTGGAATTCATTGCCTTCAACTATCAAACAATCATTAACTATTTTTGCCTTTAAATCCGCTCTTCGTCAGTTTTTGTTATCACACTTATCGTAATTTTCAAGGTAATCTGTTCCAGTGTTATCCTTTATATCTTTTTATGAATTGTTTCCTATGTTTTCTTTGTGTGATTAAGTGTTTATTCTTTGTTATTACATCAATAGTGACTGTACTAATTCATGTTTCATTCGCCCCACCCACTGATGCGAAATATTGTATAATTTCTGCAACTGCTCAATATGTATTTCTTTTCAATAATCATTACAGGAGGTCCCGTCCCGCAGTCCTTGACTTTGGGACCTCCTTCTGTATTCATTTTTTTTATTAACCTTTGAAAAATACCTTTGAAATACCTAACCGGAAAGATTATTCGTTTATTCCGATAAGTAGATGATTTCCTTATTTTAGTTAAATCCTTGGATGCTGTAAGTGTGCCTCAGATCCTTGAAATTTATGCTCAGAATGGTATGGGACTGAAGTTCTCCATTGAGGTTTCTCAGAAAAACGTATTGCAATTTTTAGATATAAAGTTGACTTTTAATATGAATCGTGTGTTGGCAGTAATCTCCTAGGAGTGTAAAGCCTCTTTTAAACTACAAGTCATTTCACTACAAACTTGTTACATCCGGAATAGTAACAGCTTGTTTTAGGATGGCTGTCAATAAGTCTTGTGCTCATCAAATGTTTAATAGCCTTGAAATCCAAGCTAATAGATGTAGGGAGGCTGGTTATCCCGACTCAGTACTTGTAGCTAGTGCCGATAAGATTCTGCGTTCTCTGAAGTGTTCCGGACAGCTAGAAAGAAAAAATGAAAGAAAGAAAATTGCAGTCGTGCCTTATATACAGGCATTGTGAAATCGGTTTAAAAACGTAGGTACACAATATAGCGTACAGGTGATGTTTTCTGCCCCTAATAAGACTGGCAAGGTAGGTACAGCAGTTCAAAGAAAGCTGGGGGGCACAAGAAGTAAGAACAGAGGCCAGGTCAATCACGCCAATAGTTTCGTTAGGTGTAGGATGAGTGTAGTGTATCAAATACCATTGTCCTGTGGCAGTACGTATATTGGGCAGACAGGCCGTTGCATCAACATTAGGCTGATGGAACATGCACAGTCTATAAAAAAGAATGAAACAAACTTAGCAAAATATTGTAACGCGTGTACCTTTCATTGTTGATACACCCCGCCAGGGTGGCGCAGTGGTTACGGCGCTCGACTACTGTTCTCAAGTACGCGCGATTGAATCCCGGCCTCGGCGGCCGCTTTCCAATAGCGCCGAAAAGCAAGACGTTCGTGTGCTGTGCGATGTCAGTGCACGTTAAAGAACCCCAGGTGGTCAAAATTTCCGGAGTCCTCCACTACGGCATCTCTCATAGCCTGAGTTGCTTTGGGAAGTTAAACCCCACAAACCAAACCAATCTTTGTTGATACTACCCCGCCGGGGTGGCGCAGTGGTCATGGCGCTCGACTACTGTGCTCAAGGAAGCGGGATCGAATCCCAGCCTCGGCGGCTGCGTTTCGCTGGAGATGAAACGAAGTGGCGTCCGTGTGCTGTGCGATGTCAGTGCACGTTAAAGAACCCCAGGTGGTCGAAATTTCCGGAGTTGTCCACTACGGCATCTCTCATAGCCGGAGTTGCTTTGGGAAGTTAAACCCCACAAACCAAACCAATCTTTGTTGATACTACCCCGCCGGGGTGGCGCAGTGGTTACGGCGCTCGACTACTGTGCTCAAGGAAGCGGGATCGAATCCCAGCCTCGGCGGCTGCGTTTCGCTGGAGATGAAACGAAGTGGCGTCCGTGTGCTGTGCGATGTCAGTTCACGTTAAGAACCTCAGGTGGTCGAAATTTCCGGAGTCCTCCACTACGGCATCTCTCATAGCCTGACTTGCTTTGGGAAGTTAAACCCCACAAACCAAACCAATCTTTCTTGATACTACCCCGCCGGGGTGGCGCAGTGGTCACGGCGCTCGACTACTGTGCTCAAGGAAGCGGGATCGAATCCCAGCCTCGGCGGCTGCGTTTCGATGGAGACGAAACGAAGTGGCGTCCGTGTGCTGTGCGATGTCAGTTCAGGTTAAAGAACCTCAGGTGGTCGAAATTTCCGGAGTCCTCCACTACAGCATCTCTCATAGCCTGATTTGCTTTGGGAAGTTAAACCCCACAAACCAAACCAATCTTTGTTGATACTACCCCGCCGGGGTGGCGCAGTGGTCACGGCGCTCGACTACTGTGCTCAAGGAAGCGGGATCGAATCCCAGCCTCGGCGGCTGCGTTTCGATGGAGACGAAACGGAGTGGCGTCCGTGTGCTGTTCGATGTCAGTGCACGTTAAAGAACCCCAGGTGGTCGAAATTTCCGGAGACCTCCACTATGGCATCTCTCATAGCCTGAGTTGCTTTGAGAAGTTAAACCCCACAAACCCAACCAATCTTTGTTGATGCTACCCCATCGGAGTGGCGCAGTGGTCACGGCGCTCGACTACTGTGCTCAAGGAAGCGGGATCGAATCCCAGCCTCGGCGGCTGCATTTCGATGGAGACGAAACGGAGTGGCGTCCGTGTGCTGTTCGATGTCAGTGCACGTTAAAGAACCCCTGTTGGTCGAAATTTCCGGAGTCCTCCACTACGGCATCTCTCATAGCCTGATTTGCTTTGAGAAGTTAAACCCCACAAACCAAACCAATCTTTGTTGATACTACCCCGCCGGGGTGGCGCAGTGGTTACGGCGCTCGACTACTGTGCTCAAGGAAGCGGGATCGAATCCCAGCCTCGGCACCTGCGTTTCGCTGGAGATGAAACGAAGTGGCGTCCGGGTGCTGTGCGATGTCAGTTCACGTTAAAGAACCTCAGGTGGTCGAAATTTCCGGAGTCCTCCACTACGGCATCTCTCATAGCCTGACTTGCTTTGGGAAGTTAAACCCCACAAACCAAACCAATCTTTGTTGATACTACCCCGCCGGGGTGGCGCAGTGGTCACGGCGCTGGACTACTGTGCTCAAGGAAGCGGGATTGAATCCCAGCCTCGGCGGGTGCGTTTCGATGGAGACGAAACGAAGTGGCGTCCGTGTGCTGTGCGATGTCAGTTCACGTTAAAGAACCTCAGGTGGTCGAAATTTCCGGAGTCCTCCACTACAGCATCTCTCATAGCCTGACTTGCTTTCGGAAGTTAAACCCCACAAACCAAACCAATCTTTGTTGATACTACCCCGCCGGGGTGGCACTGTGGTCATGGCGCTCGACTACTGTGCTCAAGGAAGCGGGATCGAATACCAGCCTCGGCGGCTGCGTTTCGATGGAGACGAAACGGAGTGGCGTCCGTGTGCTGTTCGATGTCAGTGCACGTTAAAGAACCCCAGGTGGTCGAAATTTCCGGAGACCTCCACTATGGCATCTCTCATAGCCTGAGTTGCTTTGAGAAGTTAAACCCCACAAACCAAACCAATCTTTGTTGATACTACCCCGCCGGAGTGGCGCAGTGGTCACGGCGCTCGACTACTCTGCTCAAGGAAGAGGGATCGAATCCCAGCCTTGGCGGCTGCGTTTCGATGGAGACGAAACGGAGTGGCGTCCGTGTGCTGTGCGATGTCAGTGCACGTCAAAGAACCCCAGGTGGTCGACATTTCCGGAATCCTCCACTACGGCATCTCTCATAGCCTGAGTTGCTTTGGGAAGGTAAACCCCACAAACCAAACCAATCTTTGTTGATACTACCCCGCCGGGGTGGCGCAGTGGTCACGGCGCTCGACTACTGTGTTCAAGGAAGTGGGATCGAATCCCAGCCTCGGCGGCTGCGTTTCGATGGAGACCAAATGGAGTGGCGTCCGTGTGCTGTGCGATATCAGTGCACGTTAAAGAACCCCAGGTGGTCGAAATTCCCAGAGTCCTCCACTACGGCGTCTCTCATAGCCTGAGCCGCTTTTGGACGTTCAACACCACAAACCAACCAAACCAACCAACTTTTTGATACTAATATACTATTTCTTCATAAAGACCTCACTACTCGAGAAATCGCCCAGGCTTTCCATATTAACCGGAAGCAAATGTTTGTGTCAGTAAAACGTCCGTCGCATTGAGAGAAAGAGATGACCGTGCATGCTGCACAACCGATAATGCGTCGGCGTGTTTCACCACGTGCGTCTGAAGGAGGGCTTTTTACACGTGCTGTTACATATTTGTTTTATAAATTTTGACTATGCGCATATGCGTACACAAAGTGTGTATATATATGCTCTTTCGTTCTATTAAATCAGTTGTCAGTTCTGCGCCGTCGTTGTCCACTTCTTTTCTTTGTCTCGTCTTTTTGCGCACGTCTATTACTGTCGGTCATGGTTCACCAACTGGCCCAATCAGCCGTTCTTCTACAGTGTTGTGCACTCCTGAAAGGTGCGGCGATAAACCGCCAGAATGAACCCGTGTCACAAACCACAACAAGGTGTATGGGCTGCTATTGCTGCAGTGAGGCTAGTGTTTCGCCAATGATTTCTTAAGCGCAGAATCACAGTTAAGGCAAGCAGAGGGCGCTGACGATGCGTAGTGTGGTATTCAGAACTGTCTCGTTCTGCCGCAGATGGGCACCTCTGGCCCCAGCCTGGGCGTCATTTTCGGTGTGGCGCTGGTGGTCATCACGCTGTCTGCTGTGGTCACCTTCTACGCGATCGGCAACGACAAGACGACTACGTTGGCGAACCTACCCTCCAGCACCAGCACCCCTGGAGTCTATGTTGTGGTCACCGGCAGCAGCAGTAATGCGACCAGCGCCCCCGACACTAGCGCTGTCCCCGGCCTGGAGCCAGCTGACGGCGATGCCGAACAAGAAGTGTGGACCATTGCGCCAGAAGAAGGCGGCGATTGAGCACCGCCCCATAGCAGGACGGCGCTCACCCTTACGCTCTTTCTTCATCTTATCATCCTTGTTTTGCGTTCATAAATTTTGCGTGAATATATACTCGCTTGCGACCCAGACTTATTTATTATTTTGCGCCTGCAGAACTCCTGCTTGCATTCATTTTTATTGCGAAAGCATTACTACGCCAGATACAACCACTCAGTTGCTGTGTGCCGTGTCCGTGGTCCCTCATAACGTTTCAATTAATGTTACCCCTATGCCACGGGCAAGAGCTGCCAGCCCAGGTCGCTCCTTTCATATACGAAAGGGTGATATGAGAATTAGCCTGCCAGAGCCGTTTGCATTCTCGTTACCCCTGCGAAACGCAGGTACGTAGGAGAATAATGTAGCAGGTAAAAGAAGCTTCCGCCGTTGCTTTCGCATTTGAACTAGGGTTAACCAGAGCTAAACCATAATTATTTTTGTAAAGCGTAGCCAGACGAGGACAAAGCACGGAGGAGCAAGTAGGACACACAAGCGCCGAACTGCAGCTTTAATTTATTAATCCGCCAACCACATGATATACACCCGCAGAAGAAACGTCCACGAGGAGGATAAAAAATGCGCGGAAAAATTCGTCGCATACAAAAGCAAGGCGTCCACTAGAACAAACCATAAAAGGGTAATATATCGATATATCGATAAGCCTCGACCACGATTAGCAGAAAGAGCAATATGAGGTGTGAATAACATGACGTAAGTCATGATAATAATAAGCTGGTGCTAAACAGAATCCACATTATTTCAATTTCTTACCGAGCTTATTTGGCAAAAAAAGTTCAAGCGAAAAAAATATTTTTCTTTCAAGACCCTTTTGAATATCGCGAAAATCACAGCCGAATACAAGAGAAGTTCAAAACATCAGAGGCACATGAAGGGAGGGAGAGTAATGCAAAGGTTCGAAAAAAAAAACGAACATGGGTCTGCCAGAAAATAGATGCAGTACCTATATTCCACAACGCCCCGCCGGAGCAGTGGGAGGCTGCACTGTCCAGTTCGGAATTGAAAGAGAGCTTTGGCTGGCTGAATGGGCCAGCCGGGGAGCAAAGGCCGTGGAAGTGCAGGAATGGGGAGCCAACCCCAGGAGCTCTATATTACTTTTTTGAACTATGTAAAGTTTGCTCTCTCTCTCTAGCAAAAAAAAAACGAAAGGTAACTATCAATGCATCAAAACAAAAAACACTAACCAACAATAACTGAAACAATGCGACTGATATGGGTATGTAGACTAAGAGAAAACGATAAAAAACGGGAAACAGGAGGTCTGAGTGTGGCTAGAATCAAGAGCCAGATCAGGCAGATAATCATTTTAAAAGAAAAAATAACATATAAAACGACGCCATATAGACTTCAAGTAATATCCAAGATAAAATAAGCCAAAATCCAGAGATCAATGCAACAGTCTTGCTTTAAAAAAAAAAAAAAACAGAGGCTGTAGTTAGGATGTTGATGGTTCCAACTTCTGGATGATCACCGAAGTTTCTCGTTTCCCCAAAGAAGTGAAGAATGAGATGGTGGCCGGTTCACCGAAGTAAGACTAGATAGGCACAATTTATTTACATATTTATGAGTCAGCATCAAAATCGAAGATCAAGATGCTTGAAGAATTTCACGAGCCCCCTGTTAAGGTTTCCAAATTCCAAAATAAAACTTGGCTGTTTCCTCGTTGACGAATCACATTCGTTGACGAAAACCCACCCGAGATACGGCCGTGCCTGCACACTCTCACCTGTCCTCCCACCACAACGCTGGTCGATTGATGTATCATCACTCCATGGAAAGAAAATTCTTCGGAGCCGACGAAGGCGATGCATGCTCGTCCATTGTCAGCTCGCTGTCAGCCTTGCTTGAACTTGAGTATCCAAACGGCCGCATCTCCGCCGACTAGCCCTAGATCTGACACACCATGCTGGAGGAGTGCCACCGGAGCAAGGCAAACAAGAGGACCTGATTAACTATAGCGAAATAACAATGCACTACAGACTGAGCAGGATGGTTCTACCACCACCAGACTCCACGTTAGGCAAAGAGGAAGCAGTAGCATATTGAAAGCTGCAGACAAATACATACCCGAACCCAGTTCTTGTCAACCATATATAGCCAGAAATACGATCAGACCTACGTTCATTATGTAAGGAAAGGGGATCACTAGATCACAAATTGGGAATGTGCGAAGTCACCAGGCAGGGCTAAAAATATAACTAAAGACACCTGGGAGACCATTCTGCCAAGCTCAGGAGCCCAGAGAGAAATTGTTCGACTGGCCGAAGATGCCGCCGGAGTCCAAGAACTACCGGCCTGCAACTAATAGGCAACTGTCCCAACTTCCGGGTCTAACCCCCGAAGAGCGGTATAGTCACCATGTTGGACAAATTAAAGTTCTCTCTGTCTCTCTCTGTCTCTCCGCCCCCTTTCCTCCCCCCCCCCCCCCCGGTCCGGTCGCTCCACTTCTTTTTACGCAGTCGCCGTTTTTCAAGACAGAAGTCGACGAGCAGTGTCGCCTGACTGAAGCGGACGGCGGCGGTTGCGCGACATCAAATGGGGCGCCGGCCACTTCCAGACGGCAAGGGGGTGTGCGACAGCGTCAGGGGCAACTGGCCGTCGCCGCGAACACGTGGGCGCAACCGTAACACTTCTCCAAACGGAATGTCGACGAGAAGACACGCACACAAGCACTGTCCTGCGGCAACCAGCCGCTCTTTCCATAATTCAGTCGGTTTGGCGCCAACTTTCCAATCGCATAAAAGTCGAGCCCGACCCCTCCCCACTAAACTGTGCTTCACAGTCTTCAAGCTTGATGCACACGAATAAGTACAAGAGCTGGACGCATTGCCACCACTTCACTTGTCGACAAGTACCCCTCGTCCGTCCGCCGGCACAGTGACCCACAACGACGTACCTCCAGCGAACCCAGGTAGCGGAAAGAGACGACGGATTGTAATTGGTGACCCAGGCGACATACTGTCGGAATTTGCATTTAGAAACTCCTTTTTGTGTTCCAATGCCATTTTACGTTTCTGGAGAGCGAGGGCCCACTTGGTCAGCACATTTTCACCGCATTCTTTCTTCGAGATGTTGTTAGTAGTCGGCGGGAGTAATGCGCGCATCTATCCCCTCGGCAGTTTCTCTGTCAGTGCACATAACAAATTTGTTTGTACATCGTCGAACACGACAAACACTACGCCTTTAGTTGTTGCGAGAGGCACATACGCTAGCTCAGCGCTTACTTCATCGCCAAAGGCTCGATGCAGCTTGATTTGGGAACCATCTGCCTAATATTTCGGCATTATAGTGCTTGTTGCTTCTAGTTGCTTAATTCAATTCTTGTTTAGCCATTTTAGTCATTGGTACTCTCAAATTGTGCGCCAATCCTTTTCTGTGCCCTTTTTTCGGATCTAATTCCGTTTGGGCGACGTCAGATCCTCTACAACAGTTTATATTTTTTGTTATTGATACTGTTAACCCTCACTCGGGGGTCGATACAGGGATGGCATACAGTACAATACATAACAGATTAATGACATTAAGTTGAACGCACTCGACACAAAATATCAATGGATCGTTCGAATTTTTCTACATCCGTTTGCTACACAACATCAGCTGGCAAAGCATTCGAAGATTCTATCATATCAGGAAAAAAAAGAGTTGCGAAAAACATGAACACGTGTGTCATACGGCGAGTCATGGGCAGTATCGAAGATACATGTATCTTCGATACTATCTTTAGATGCATTTTATGTATCAGTATTAGATATCCTGTGCAAAAAATGAAAGTATCGGAGTATCGGTATCAAAAATGCAGTTTTAAAGTATCGTGTATTTTGAAGATACTCGAACTAAAGAAAATCAAATAATGAATCCTCTATAAGACTTTGGGTTGACTGCGCTCGCCCAGACGGTAGTACATGTCTTGAGAGAACTCGGCTTGTACCGCCTGAGTTTCCTGCAAATGCCCCGGCCCTGAGCGTCAACTACATTTCCAGATTCTCGTTCTTTAAATCTGAAGGAGGCAATGTTAAGTAGGTGCTCACGAGGTGCTTTACTTTTGAGCACCGAGTGCGTACCATGAAGCTGCTAAGTTTAACAGACAAATATAGAGATATGAATTAAGTGGAAACTCAAGGCGAGCTCGCAGTAGGGATCTCGCACACTACTGTATCCGCTCTTCCAGGCCTTTGCCACCCGCCCCCGTCTCTTCGGCGTATGATTCTACTCAAGCCCTCAGTGTGCTGTCGGACGCGCTAACTTATGCACAACCCAAAACAACTGGGCTCCGCGTTCCGGCTTTGCTTGGTGGCAAGAACCACGATGCAGTCGGCTAACCACGTTCTCGCTGTTACGGCGTTTGATGTAAAACAAATCCATCCTTTCTAACTGCACAGGGAACAGGCTTCCACTACTTTTTTTTTCTAGAAAAATATTACGTCCAAACTTTTATGAAATGCACGACATGAAACTATGAATGCAATTGTCCAGCACACTTCGAATAACAATTTATGCGTTGTCAAACAACATTTTAGTGAAAACCATTTGAGCAAGCCTTGAAAAACTTAAAAAATATATCTCTACCTTAAAACAAAAAAACTTTAGTTTTTGAGATATGCGAATCGATTGACACCATATTAGCCCCTTTCTGTTAAACAAACGACTTTTATTATTTATCTACAACCAGCCGTAGTTCTCCAGCGACGCCAGTGAACTCCAGGATGGTTGAGTGAACGCGGCTATGGTTCACTCTTACACGCTGATAAAGAGCATCTTGATCTAATACAACTCTGTGGTGTACTCGTGTGCATATGTAGAGAAGCTTTTCTCATTTGCGTCGCTTTTAGCATCTAATACAACTCTGTGGTGTACTCGTGTGCATATGTAGAGAAGCTTTTCTCATTTGCGTCGCTTTTAGCATCTAATACAACTCTGTGGTGTACTCGTGTGCATATGTAGAGAAGCTTTTCTCATTTGCGTCGCTTTTAGCATCTAATACAACTCTGTGGTGTACTCGTGTGCATATGTAGAGAAGCTTTTCTCATTTGCGTCGCTTTTAGCATCTAAAACAACTCTGTGGTGTACTCGTGTGCATATGTAGAGAAGCTTTTCTCATTTGCGTCGCTTTTAGCACGTCCACATCGCGCTTTTCCAGGACTGAATAACGTTCAGCCATTCAATTTTTTTTGTTTTCCTTCTAGCTTTAACAACATGCACAGCTTGAAAGTTTTGTTGTCGCACTTATTGCAATATAAATGCCCAGTTACCCAAACACACGCAAGTTTAACCTTTATATTTGTACGTATAGCCAAGTGCTCAGAGGTTGGTTCTCATGAAGATTATTCAGTTCAGTTCAGTCGTTCAGTCGTGTCCGACTCTTCGTGACCCTATTGACCATGTCACGCCACGCTTTCCGGTCTCGCACTATCTTCCTAACATCACATAACTTCATCTGCAGTGCCTCGAGGATGCCATCTAACCATCGCGTTCGCTGCCTACCCCTTCTGCGCTTACACTCAATCTTTCCCAACATCAAATCTTTCTCCAGCGACTCCTCCCTTCTCATCAGATGACCAAAGTACCTGAGCTTTAACTTTAAAATTTGACCCTCCAATGAGCAGTCAGGGTTTATGGTCGACATTATCGACTGATTTGATCTTCTAGCAGTCCAAGGAACTCTCAAGAGTCTTCGCCAGCACCCCAATTCAAGCGCGTCAATTCTTCGGCGGTCAGCCTTTTTCACAGTCCAACTCTCGCATCCATACATCACAACTGGAAAGACCATAGCACGAGTTATACGGATCTTGGTTGGCAGACTAATGTCCCTGCTCTTTACTAGGCGGTCAAGGCTAACCATTGCTCTCTTTCTCAGAAGCAGGCGTCTCCTAATTTCATGGCTGCAGTCTCCTTCCGAGGTAATCTTGGAGCCCAAGAACAGAAAATCTGTCACAGCTTCCACTTCTTGTCCATTGATGCTCCACGACTTGATAGGGCAAGACGCCATGATCTTTGTCTTTTTAATGTTCAGTTTAAGCCCAAATTTCTCACTCTCTTCTTGCACGCGCATCAGAAGTCTCTTGAGTTCCACTTCACTTTCTACCATTAAAGTGGTATCATCCACGTATCTAAGGTTGTTACGTTTTCCAGCGATCTTCACTCCAGCTGAAGACTCGTCCAGACCGGCCTTCCTCATGATCCACTCTGCATATAGGTTAAATAGGCAGGGCGACAGTATGCAGCCTTGCCTCCCTCCTTTCTCAATCTGAAACCAATCAGTAAGACCATGCCCAGTTCTGATTGTGGCCCCTTGTCCTTCATACAGGTTCCTGAGGAGACAGATGAGGTGAATTGGAACTCCCATGTCTTCGAGAGCTTGCCACAATCTGCTGTGATCTACGCAGTCAAACGCTTTCGCATAATCAATAAAGCAGAAGTAGATGGGTTTCTGGAACTCTCTTGCTTTTTCCATGATCCAGCGAAGGTTGGCAATTTTGTCTCTAGTTCCTCTGCCCTTGCGAAACCCAGCTTGCTCGTCCGGAAGCTTCCGATCCACATACTGCTGCAGCCTACCTTGGAGGATTTTCAACATCACCTTGCTAGCATGCGAAATAAGCGCGATCTTGCGGTAGTTGGAACAATCTTTGGCACTGCTTTTCTTTGGAATAGGGATGTAAACTGACCTCCTCCAATTCTGTGGCCTCTGCAGGGTTGTCCAAATCTTCTGACATAATGTATGCAGAATGTTAACAGCGTCATGTTTGAGGTTTTGAAGCAACTCAGCTGGAATTCCATCAATTCCGCTAGCTTTTTTTTTAGCAAGGCTGGCTAAGGCCCCTTCAACTTCACTCTTCAGGATGCCCGGCTCGTGATCAGAGCATTATATCAAAGAAATATTTCGCTAGGCTGCTTGTGGAAGCAATCGCTTAACGGTAACCATGGCTTCAATTCAATGGAAAGTCTGACAAGGACAACTGCCTAATCAATAACTTCCTTCTGGCTTATTCGTTAAGCCCTTTCAGAAAATCTAGGCCATAGGAATGTTCTAAAAACTGCACAAAGTACGGTGAGATTTCCTAATGCGGCATATCGTATTACAACCTTTCTCACGTTAGAATTTCAGTGATCGAAGTATCGACGATACTGTACCGAGTATCTGTATCGAAACTCGATTTCGATCGTGTATCTTGTATCGGCATCGGAAATGCAATTTTTAAGAGTATCGAGTATCGGTTTCGAAGATACTTTTTCGAAGTATCTTGCCCAGCCCTACATACGGCTTGATTGCTCTAGTGTGATTTGTTCTGGTGCTCCGTTTTCCCGGAGAGTGAATATGTCTATATTTTATTATCTTTAAATGCCCGTGGAATATATGAAATAAAATCTAATCTGAACTTTTGCCCTCGAATTTGAAGTACCTCGAGTTCACACGTCTGTACTATTTCTGCCACTGAGTCCATTCTTCTGTACCTTGACCAAAATCATGAGCGGCCATTCTTTAAATACTTTCCAGCTTATCTTTCAATACTTTTTGGTGGGCTTCCAGTCAACACAGGTGTAATCCAAGGGTGAGCGTATAAACGTTTTCTAGGCGATTAATGTGACATCCTTTTGTTGCATATTCTAATTTCTTTCTCAGAAAATAAAGTTTTTGGAAAGCTATTGAGCACATATTCTTAATATGTTTATGCCACTGAAGATTATGTGTAAGTGTGAGTGGTAAATATTTGAAGGTATCAACATTTTTTAGCTTCTTGTTTTCAACGTTATAACTAAATAACCTAGCACTCTTTTGTGGTATGCGTAAACGGTGATTTTGTGTAATAAATTTCCATGTCCCATTTTTCGCCCCAACGATGCACAGAATGAAGGATTCTGATTATTCTGATCTGGTCGTCAACATGAGTTATTCGAGAAGAAAAAACAGTCGTCTGCAAAAAGCTTCAACTCTACAGAAGACTCAAATAACCTCATTTATACCAATATTATATATTTGTGGGGCCCCAAAGGCCCTTTTAGTGTTTCAAACCGCGCGCGCTCTTACCTGTTTATGTTGGTGTCCGCCTGGGCAGCGCGAGTACGCATGAACGAGCTGCCTGGGGCCGAATTACGAACTCCGCTCACAAGTTTGTGAGCGTGACGTCAAAATTACGAAGCTGCGACGCAGCCTTAAGACGTCAATCGTGACGAAGTACAAAATCGCCCAATTACCAGCGACTTTTAGCGTGGCTCCGCCCTAGTAGTCCCGAATCCTCGGCAAACGTTGATGCCACAGTGTGGCACAAAACTGAGCAGGGACCGTCTCCTAACTTTTTCTAACACCACGCAACTAATACGCAATAAATAAAACAAACAAAGATTTATTTTGGCAAGATACTATTTTTGGTATTAACATTGAGCTCAGGTTGAAGCGTTCTTAGTTTTGTAGTTATACTTGCTATTAGGTAACTTTTGTTGCCGCGAGGGTGCGCCGGCGGCGTCATGGCGTGCGGACGGTTGACAGTTGACAGCCTTGTGGTGCGGACGCGTGTTCCATCGCTCCTCCAATTGCACGTGGCTACCGGAAACGGACGGACTGGCGACAGCGGGAGCTTCCGAAGCGTCAAATAGATGAGTTCTTTCTTTTATTAACTTTATTTCGTTTTCAGCTAGTTAGGTTAGGTGCAGCCTAAAGAATAGATTTTAGCTCTTGGTCCTAGCGGCCTCGTTTTTCGTGCGAGCAGCTAGGTTTTCTTGGCGTTCATTCTTTAACTATTTTGTTTAGATAAATACTTTTTTTCTAGGCTATTGGCATTCGCAGAATTGGTTTTTAACGCGTGTTTGCTAGTCGTTTCTTGTGTCTTCTTTTGGCAATTTGTATATTCTGAGAATTCGTAATAGATATAGTTCAGTCGATGGGCGCTTAAAATGTGCAATCAAAAGAAGGTAAAGTGTACTAAGTGTGAGGCGCAGGTTAATCTCAAAGAAACGCGTTTTGACTGTGTAGGTGAAGCCGAAGGCAGCGACTTTTTGTGTCGGTGTTGCGTACTGAGTGCGCGTCTAGATAGATTTGATCAAGAAAGGGGCAATTTAGTGTCTCGTGTGGATGAATTAGAAAAGGAAGTACGTTTGTTAAGAACGGAAAATCAGAAACTGCTTGGACAGGTTACTCAAATTGCAAAAAAAAAGGAGCCGACTTTATACTTGGAACCAACGAGGACGAACATTCCAATGCGGGCCACGTGGCTGGGGCCAGCACTGGCATGGAAGGCATAAGCAAAGTAGGTCAGGCGGATCCGAACCGTCAGATATTATTTAGAAGCAGTTAAGAAGCCGGAAAAAAAGGAAGCAGTAAGGAAGAATGAAAATCCCCGAGATAAGGACACAGATAACCGAAAGCAGGAGCCAACAGTTGGGAGAGGGAGAGAGAAGGCCCAGATGCTTATCGCCGGAGATTCTAACATGAAAAGGTGCAAGCGAGATATCTTGGAACGTGTAAAGGGTGATAAGAGAGTGTTGGTTGGAGCCTTTCCAAGGAGAACAATCAGGGCAGTACTGAAAGAGAGTAAAGATAGGCTGTTGAAGAATTCCGCAGAGCACAGTATGGTAATAGTAGCCGCGGGGCTAAACGATGTTCTAAATGGTGACGCTGCAGGAGTGGTGGAAAGTTTAGCTAAGGGAGTTGACGAGATCAGGGAGATAGCACAGCAGACGCAGATAGATGTATGCACAGTACCAGAGGTGCTAGGATTGAAAGAAAAATGGAAAAGGACGTGGTGACAATTAATCAGGACATAATAAAGTTAAGCCTGGAGAAGCGTTTCGAAGTGGTTGAGATAAACAGGGAGGTACATAAAGCAGGTTTTGGTAGGGCTTTTCAGCGAGATGGAATTCATTTTAACAGAAGGGTGGGAACAGAGATCGGCTGGCGCCTGGCAGGCAGAGCTGTAGCGTTATTAGGGGGTCCACGAGGACTCCGTGCACAGAGGTAGTTAGAAGTGAAGCAGAAGAAAGTGTAATAATGGAGGCTGAGCCCCCCAAAATGGCAAAGAGTAGGTCGAGAAAGAAAAGTACAAAAAAGAAATTTAGCGCTAGGATCATCTACATAAACATGCAAGGAGGTAGAAAAAGAGCGAAATGGCTAGAGATAGAACAGCAGTTGAAGGATGACAAAATAGGTGTGTACGCTCTTTGCGAGACTCATCTCGGGGATCTAGAAGATCCGCCGTTTATAGAAGGCTTCGTCTGAGAAGGGTGCAACAGAACGAGAACCGAAAAAAAAGGGTGGAGGGGTAGGTATGTTGATACACCAGGGAACAAATTGGCAAAGAATTAAATCATCTTTTAAAGAACATATCTGGGTTTCAGGAACAATTGCCGGCATAAGGACATGGCTAGGGGTAGTTTATTTAGGAACAGGACATCAATGCAGGCAAGAAAACAGGGATCCCGTGGCATGTCTCAGTGACGATATACGCCAGTTTGGAAACGGGGCCAATATTATACTACTGGGGGACATGAACGGCCACATCGACGATCTGGATGGATACACGGATTGTAACGGGAAGCTAATGCTAGATTTCTATGAGCGATACGATCTAGTTATAGTAAATAGAGAAACAAAATGTGAAGGCCAAATCACGTAGGAATTCCGCAACAGGCAGACGACCATTGACTATTGTCTAATGTCGCGGGAAATTTATAGCAAGGTCACAAAAATGGAAATAGACGAAGAAGGAGAGTGTAGTCTGGGAAGTGATCATAAACGCATTAGTCTGCAGATGGGGCCCTTGATGAAAAGAGAAATCGAACTTAAACAAAACGTAAACGCAAAATTAAACGACGATCAAATAGCGCAGATAGCAACAGACATAGAGGAAGCAATAGAGAAAAGCCCCATGCGAGACTGGGACTATGAACAGGTAGAACTACTCATAAGGAGGAAAATTCAGGAGGTTAAAGTAGCAAACCGCTGGAATGGAAAGAGGAAGGCACGGAGCCGGTGGAATAAGGAAATCAGGGAAGCTATTGAACAACGACGGGCTGCTTCAAGGGAACACCGAGTGGCAAAGAAAGCACAGGTATCTCCGGAGGAAATCGACCAAAAATGGGAATCATATCGACAAAAGAAACTTCAAGTGCAGGCCCTCGTCCAAAGTAAAATAAGACAGTCCACCGATCGCTGGATGGCTGATATACACGATGCCTCTAGAGGCGGAGCAAGAAAATTCTGGAACCATATAAGCTGGCTAGGGAAGAAGAATGAAAGAAAGCAGGATCGGATTCAAGATAACGAGGGAAATTGTTTAAGGGGAGACAACGCAGTGAACTACATTACATCAGTTATAGCCGAGTCATTTGAGAGCGACGATAGGGCAATCTCCGCAAATCAGGAAGCAACACAAGGTAGCAGAATACAAAGCAGCTTAGAAATGATCAACCTAAACTGGAAAAGGGCAGAAAAAAATATTCCTAAAAACACATCTACAGGATTAGATGGAATTGCGATCAAGCTGATTAATGAACTCGGTCCAAAAAGTAAGGAAACGTTGTTAAAAGCTCTGGAAACAGTCATAACGAATAAGCAAATTCCGGACAGCTGGCGGCCGAGTAAAATGAATTTGATTTATAAAGGGAAAGGAGACAGGAATCAGGATGCGCATAAAATCCTACAGGCCGATTACCATAACATCTGTTATGTACAGGTTAGCCATGCAGGCGGTGAAATTAAAGGTGCAAGCATGGGTAGAAAGTAACAAGATACTCGCAGAACTTCAGAACGGCTTTAGAAATGGTAGGCGCTTAGATGATAGCCTGTTCGTGCTTACCCAATGCATCGAAATATCTAGAGTGGAAAATAGACCTTTGTATTTGGCCTTCCTGGACACAAATGGGGCGTACGACAACGTAAGCAGGGAACTCCTGTGGAACATATTAAAAGAAGAAGGTATCGGTTATGAGATAATAGAGTTCCTACAGGAAATATACCGGGATAACAAAGTAGAAATTACGTGGGAAGGGATACGAAGTACGGAGGATGTCAAAGTATGCAAAGGATTAAGATAAGGTTGTCCTCAATATCCGGTGCTGTTCATGCTTTATATGATAAACCTGGAACGGAGGCTACAAGACAGTAACCTAGGTTTTAACCTGCCATATAGATTAGGTGGAAAGGCGGTAGAGCAGCGCCTCCCCGGTTTGATGTATGCAGACGATATTGTGCTGCTAGCTGAGAGTCTGGAAGAATTGCAAACTCTAGATAAGTATTGCGGAGACGAAGGGGACGCTCTAGGCTTCAGTTTCAGCGCAGTTAAGTCGGGTCTGATGATTTTCAACGGCTCAACTGATCAGGATCTTAAAATACAGCGCCATAAAATACCTAGAGTAGCTGAATATAAATATCTGAGGGTATGGGTAAATGAAGGATTGGCATACATTGGAAAGCATGAGCAATCACTTAAGGCCAAAGGGCGAAGGAATGCCGGGATAATGAAGCATAAGGCATTGTGGGGACACAATAGGTATGAGGTCTTGAGGGGTATTTGGAAAGGAATTATGGTGCCCGGACTTACTTTCGGAAACGCGGTTTTGTGCCTAAAATCAGAGGTACAGTCGACATTAGAAATAAATCAGAGATCCGTTGGACGATTAGCACTAGGTACCCACGGCAAAACAACTAATGAGGCGGTACAGGGAGATATGGGCTGGGCATCTTTCGAAGTACGGGAAGCTCAGAGTAAAATATTATATGAGGAACGCCTGAGGAAATTGGACAGTAACAGATGGGCAGCTGGAGTATTTAAATACCTGTACTTAAAAAGCGTGGACTCACAATGGAGGAAAAGAACTAGGAAACTAACTAGTAAGTATGCTAGTCACAAGGACGGAGAAATAAAGAGCATTAGGCAACAGGTGAAAAACACCGAAGGTAAAAATTAAATAAATTCGATGAAAAAAAAAAAAACAGAGTGTGGAATTATACCGTAAGTGGAAAATGCTGATCAGCAAAGAAGATTTCTTTGATAACTCAAGAGGCAGTGCCCTACTTTTCGAAGCTAGATCATGGTGTCTTAGCACACGCAGCTACAAAAAGAAATTTAACAATAGAGATGACACATGTGCTCTATGTGGAAACTCCAGTGAAACAATTGACCATATTATACTCGAATGTAATGGTATCCATCCGGAAGTTGATGCAGGCGCAGTAACTGTTCCTGAAGCTTTGGGGTTTAGAGATACCAGTGGCCGGGTGAATAAACCGGCGGTGGAAACTAGCAAAAAACGACTGGAAGATTGGTGGCTTAAAAGCAGGGAAGTGACATAATGTTAGTAATGTAGGAACAAAAATTTAATAAATAGAATGATGGTTTAGTTAACCATTCTAAATCAATAATCAAGATATATAGAGAAAAATGAGCATGATAGCTGCTGCTACCACCCCGTTTCAAAGCGGACGCTCCTATATTCCATCCATCCCATCCGTGCACATGGCGTCCTGCAAGCAAACAGCTGGTTCCCCGAGAAGGTGCTGCTTTTTTTAGTGTCGTCTGAAATCGAAGTACCGTACAGGTGCCGTGAGCATGCTGAAAATCTAATAGAATGCAGTCGAAGTTCAGGGCGGACAAAGACAACTTGCGAAGGTGTTTTCGGTCGGCGCCTACTAGTATCGATGAGAAAAGTGCTGAAAGTGCGACGTGCAGGCTCCGGGGTTCTATTTGTTTCTCTTTAGGAAATACAAGACGACTTTGCAGCATGTATTGTAGGCCAAAATGAAGCTCTGTCCTTGCATGATCATCTGTTTGTATGTAGCTGGATAGTTTAGGAAAGAACATGATCATGGGAATGCTTGAACCCGAAGCCTTCATTCACTGCAGTGCCACCGTGACAGGACTTTCGATGTAGCTTTCATTGTAGTGTGCTCTGTATTTTTTTTTCTTTGTTCTCATGACTGAGTTGCTTTGTTTTTGAGCGATACCTTCCGCCCACACACCATTTGCTTGATGCATATGTGATGTTTTTGCACCAGTTTATACAACTATGGGATTTTCTGCTTACGCTACAATCACTGTGAGCACTAAAACTCGCAATATTATGCATTCAATTTGTCAGCTTTACACTGTTTAGCATTAGCAAATGCTTTCTATGCGTCCCAAGAGTATATGCAGGCCTGTAGTCCTGGAATTTTCACTAATGGGGACTACCTTATGCAAACATTGTACATAGCACTACTTGTGTCATGTTTCTGCACTGTTAAGTGCCATGCTTTCTTTCCTGCTTCTGAAATGTGCCAAACCTATGACAACTACTATGCAAGCCTGTAATCATCAAGCAACTATTCTTTTGTGTCATGCCTCTGAGTCGCAGTTTTATGCACAATACTTTCATTTCTTGTTTCTGAAGTGTGTCAGACGTGCGATGCGTACTGTGCCAGCTTACAGGCTCTAAAAAATTATTCGTGTATGTCTTCTCTGTGTAGCACAATTGTGCAGCACGTGCAAATAACTGCCTGTGCTATTGCAGGCAGTTGGTTTCGCTGCTGCATATTCAAGCGTGTGAAACGCTGCAGGAAAAAAAAGGGGCACAGTTGATACACGTGCTTCTAAAAAACTGTGAGACTTTCACATTCCGATAGGCATCACAATCGCTGCCTCGTTGTGAAACACTTTTAATTATGTACTCAAACACATGCACACACACAAACACCAACATGCACGGTTGCAAGCAGCAGTGAATGAGGCGGGTACGTAGACAAATTTGACTTGACAGATGAGGTTCCAGAAGATTCATCTTTATCACAACAGGTTTCTGGCACAGACCTGAAACGAGAAGGCGCTGCACTTGGCTGCCTGTGATGAGTTGGTCAGCTACGTGTGGTATATCATAGCCGATTGTTGTGCTGGCACAGACGCCGCAGCTGTTGCCGCACCATGGGCAGCTGTGCCAGCCAGCTCTGGTGGCAGGTTCTGTGGAACAGGCTAACATGATCCTGTATGGCTTTTCACTAGAGGTATGCATGGCAATAGTGATCCCACTTCCAAGTAGCCGGTACACAAGTGTGACCCTTTGTTCTCCAAGCCAGCAGCACCCTCCTCGTCTGCAGGCAAGAAGACATCCAAAGAAGTTATGCAACACGGCACACATGCTACACGCTCTGGCTGGTAGAGGAGCGTCTAGTATTTTTGCAAGCACTGGAAACGGCTCTTCAGCACGCCTACGCAGTTATCCACCATTAACCTTGTGGAGGTGTTTGCCTTGTTCTATAGCCGTTATGGAGAGTACGGACCGGGATGCCATGGCACTGGCAGCCATGTCTCCAGCAGGTGCCCCTTTCACCAGCATAACCGAAAATGGCACGCTGTCAAGCACATTCTTCGTCGTTGTCGACCTCAACAACCTCATAAACTTTAACAGGCTTGCTGACACAATGGAAGAGTCGCATCAAGTAGCTCATTGCCAGGTCTTGCTGACGATGACATTCATGGGCGTGCTGACAATGAATGATTGAACGTTTCAGCAACACTGCTGTAAGGACAGCCTTGCACTTCATATCGGTATAAATGGTGCCCCATTCCTACTCAATACAGGCATCAAACACACGCATTCCCATCTTCGTCTCTTACGTAGGCATTTCAACAATTTACGACGTGTCTTACGTTTCAGCTTTTATAAAAAGCCCAAGAATGGCAATACATGTGAGGCATGCGGAGCCTACCGTAACTTATCTTGCAAAGAGCAGGGCGGCTTACTGTCGTGAATTCGACGTCTCGCAGAAGGCCTGCCTCGGCCTGTGTCATGCCTTGTGCAGCCGAGAAGGGCGCCAGAAGAAAGCATAATGCCAAGATCCCACGTAGGGAGGTTCATGGCCCAAATCATGTTGGCACCTCATATCTGAAAACAGGGACATCACAAGGCTACTCGTAGACGCCCGATGGGCCGTCGACAAACCCGACGACGCCCGGAATGCTGCCGTGACGAAGGAAGCCTTTCTTCGCCGCCGCCCTAGCTGCACGCCGCAAACGCTTTCGAACTGTCGGCTGCGCGAGGCAGATGTTCGCCTCGTTGCCAGTAGCAGTTTGGAAGCCAATAGAAGCTCGGAGTGCCTGAACAAAACGATAGCGGTCATGATCGCCATGTATGTCGACGCTGAACACAAGACCTGGGACGCTATCTTGCCGTACCTGATCTTCGCATATAACACGCCAGTCCAGGATACGACCACAGCGACCCCGTTCAAGCTTCTGTACGGCAGGGAGGCCACGACGACGCTCGACGCAATGCTGCCGCACGTAACCAACAAGGACAACCTTGACGTCGCCGCCTACCTGCAGCGTGCAGAGGAAGCCCGACGACTCGCACGACTACGTATTAAAGACCAACAGCGCACCGACAGCCGACGATACAATTTACGACGATGCCACCCAGAGTACAAACCAGGAGATCAAGTGTGGGTTTGGACACCAATTCGCCGTCGCGGACTAAGTGAAAAGTTGTTGCGTCGATACTTTGGACCGCACAAACATTTGCCGCGTCAGACCACTGGACTATGAAGTCATTCCCGACGGAATGTCAGCATCACAACGGCAACGCGCACGCCCTGAAATTGAACATGTACGACTGAAGCCATATTACGCGCGTTAAAGAATCTGTGGTGTTTAAACTTTGCATTGTTTATGTTTAAGTTGCTTTGTCTTGGAACAACGAGGCGATGTTTTTTTAAGGGGGGATTAAGGCCGCGAAACCTTCAAAACTGTATGTGTTGTTTTTTTAACAGCCGCCGGCATGCGGCCTTATCACTGTGAATCTGGCACGCGCATCAATTCTGTATCCCGTGTTAGTTCATGCTCGTTGTTGCGATACCGCACGTTATCATTTTCTTTGTCGCGAAAGATGCGCCGAGATCTGCCTCGAAGATTCCGATCACTTGCGTATGTTTCCACAATGTTCCAGGGTGTACTAGTAGCAGTTTGCGACGTCATCTAGATAGTTCTGAGCAGCTTTTAAATTGAGCATTGACGAGTGTGACAGGCATTCTTTGTTCGACGATCGACAAGCACGTTTGTTGCTATCGCCGCCGCCGAGTTGCTTAGTTCTTTTGCGGGCGCAAGTCAGCCCAATAAAGAGTTTCTTCAGTGCAATCATCGATCCTTCCTTTCTGTCATCACCTTGTCACCACTACGTGACAATATTTCTTTTTTGGTCGACATTTCGGTAGCAGTACAACAGAGCAGTAATGTCACCGAGGATGACTACATTACCCTAGAAGCAATGAACAATAATTTCAGAGATATCATTTGAGTGCGCAAAAGAAGTAGGCGGAGGGATAGTTAGAGAGGATACCGGTAAGCTGTCTAAGGAGACGAAATATTTGATTAAGAAACGCCAGAGTATGAAAGCTTCCAATACAACAGACCAGACAGAATTGGCCGCGATATCAGAGCTAATCAATAAATGCAAGGTGGCCGATATAAGGAAGTATAACATAGAGAAAATTGAGTGTCATGTTTAGGCATCCAAGAACTGGGCGGCGTAGACGAAACAACGAATCGCGTTTATTCCTGCTACTTTGCAGGAATCAAGCGGGTTTCAGTAGAGAGCACGAAGCGTATACGCAAGGTCTATGTACAATTGGTCACGCATCTTGGAAGAAAATGCGTGCAGCTGCCTGCTGCCAGCGGCATCAACTCGATGATGAGGGCTCCTGCGAACTGTGAGGCAAATTACTGGCGCACAGAAAATAAGATCTGCCAGAACTCCAAAGAACTAGAGAGTAAACATACTATACTCGCTCAGGAATGAATGCAGTTTTTGTTTCTTGCGTAAGAAAAAAACGTGTCACATTTATAATAATATTTTAACTTGTTTCTAGCGGCCTCTCCCGGCCATTTATTATCCGCTGCGTAGTGGCCCAATGCTCATATATGGCTAAGACCACCGTGTTAATACATTGGTATTAACTCTATGGCTAAGACCAAAGCTTTTTTCATCCGCGGAGTGGTTGCGTCATCGGCCCCGGTTCAACGTTCATCGTTGCGTGCTGCGTACAGAGTGGGTTATCTGTAAGAAACAGTCAGTATTTCATTTTGCTGGTTGTGGTAGAGCTTTACAGCAAGGCGAAGACTTGTGCTCGATGCGCTGCATGTGCGCATTTCCGGACGATGGGACAATGCTGCGTCACAACTCGGCGGCTCGGCTCGGCCTCCCAGGGACGTCGCAAAAGTGGTGGCTTGTTTTACGGATACAGGTCTGCATGAGCGGCGTAAAGCTGCATGTTTTAATTGAACGGTGAAGGTGAGATTTTATTGCCCCCAAGACGCGTGTCGCATTGCTCAAAGCCTTCCGTTCCGCTCCCTTTGCTGCGTGTTTTGCTTACTGCGTCGTATTACCGCACCAACGTTCGCTGAACGTGCTTTAGCTGTTATCACAGTGATGGTCCTATTGTCAATGGGATCTATCTCATGAACATGTTAAATGCTTAAGTTGTAAATTTGTAACCTCACATCGACTCCTCTCAGTGGCAAATGAAGCGCGAGTAAAATAATGAAATCGTGAACAGGGCGAGATTTATTGGTGCGAAGCTATATCGTAGATATTTTCACTTTTAAATACTAGCAATCCCATATTAAATTGCTTACCTAAGCTCTTACAGGTTGGCATTCTAGCGCTAGCGTTAGTTATTCCGTTCGTTTGTTTTTTGTTCTTTGACACTGATGTGTACTTTGTTTGTTAGCAAGATCTTTTACCCTTTTATAATCTCACCAAACGAGACCTACGCTCAGGTCATTTTGTTATCACGAGGATTTCATGAAGACCGAGACGAATGAGAGGTGGTCGCTTTCCTACACTTAAAGATTTCATTGTCGTGAAGCGTCTATGTAAGTAATTGTGAATTAATCAAGCCTGGCTTTCTATGCAGCACAGCTTCACTCAGTTATGCCCTTAGTGAAATGCCTCAAGCCATGTTGATTCTATCCATGTGCTTGCTGAATTCACTTGAAGGCCCTTGTTCACAAACTTGCCCGAAGAAATGAGCCCCAGAATGCGTTTACATGACGCGCGACAAAAGACTAGGCTAACGACGACGGAGGCAGAACGATGCTATGATAAGGTGGTTAAAGATGCCGTAGCATTTCAGTTAACGTAAAACTTGACAGTAGAAATCCATGTCAAGTAAAGTTGGCTGAACAGTTACGGTGTCCATTTTTCTGCCTTATCCGAGCATCGTTCTGCTTCCGTCGTTGTTGGCCTTGTTTTTCGTTCATAAGTAAAAAGACAAATTCCCCGCCAAAAGTACGTCACTGTGACGTCACAAGCAACGTCACGTGTTTGTTTTGCCGCACAGTTCGCAGAGGGCGCCGGGAAACTAAAGCCTCGCCCAGAGTCGACACGCAGGCTTCTATGGGAAATACGCCAAGGCGGACGTAAAATGGTGGCGAAGGCTGGGCCTAAAAACGGTCTAGCGTGACAGCAGCACAGCCACTTTGGGGGGGGGGGGGCCGAAACACTAAGATAATGAAATTCAAAAGCACAAATAAAAAGGCTATAAAACAACGTAAAGAAATAAATATTTTAATGCCACGTTCTATAAAATAGGTAAACTATTTCAGCAAAACATTACGCCGCATTTTTAATTTTTTGCAACGTTCTTGTTACGCCCCCTGTTGATGAGTGTGCAGTGCATTTGCAGCTTGACTTTGCAGGCCTTGTTTCGGCACCCGGCCACAGTTGCCGCGGGAGCTCACGAAGCGGTTTCTTATCGCCAGCCGTCTGCAATAGCGCACCTGGTTAAGCTTATAAATTTAGCTCGCCGGTCTCGAAATGCCCCTTTTGCGAAGTTTTCGTCGTCCTTCTCTGTCACCGTTTTGTAAAATTTGCACCCCGCCGCACCGCTGAGGCAGTTTTCTCGGTTTTGTCGTTTCCTTCGACGTGCGGCCAGTGCGAAGTCTTTTTCCGTCTTTGCACGCTTCGCGCTGTTCTTTTGAAGCGCTTAGCGCTTTATTTCAAGATGAGCTAGCGGCGTGTGAAGAAACGATGCGCCGTGGCACATTGCCATAGCATGGACAGTACCGTCGGTGTTAAGCTACACCGCTTCCCGCTGGACTTTCACAAGTGAGCTCTTGTCAGTGTCGTCTGCTACAAGGCGTCTGCTCTACGTATGCTCCGAATGCTTTCGTTGGGCTGTTCGCTTCTGTTTCTGTAACCAGTTCGTGCGCACGTGGCTTCATTTTTTCGGGGTTATTTATGTACTACACTACAGGGCACACACTTTAAGTGCTGAGCTGTGCGAAAGAGGCCCACCATTTGTCTGATTCATGGTGAGTTTCATGCAGCCGGCTATCACCAGCGTTAACTTGTTACCGGGCTCTCAGGAGCAACCACGCGCATGCCACTGACCGGAAGGCCAATTTAAAACCAATTGTGCTGCCTGACAAGTCTGAGCACAACACTCTTTAGTTTTGCAACATCGCGAAGCCAATTTGACCCTCGCAACTGGCAGTATCGAAATTCAGCCACGTGTATATGCGCGGCCTTGAGGGTGCTTTAACTGAATTCACTCAGCAGGAGTTACTGCCTGTCTTGTTATTGCTATTCTGCATATGCATGACCGTTAGGGTAACTTTAAACGCACTTCATTCTCGTCAATTGTGACCTTAGAAAAGTATAGCTACCCGCATGGCATGAGGACGAGCGTACGTAACCGCACTCTTGGGCGCTGAGAGCTTGGGGCGAGCATTTACTACCATAGTTGAGATATAATGGAAGTATATTGTACTGCAGTTAGCATTGACAGGAATAATGACGCATTGGCGTTTGGAGTATGCTGTATTCCTTACGGCGCAATTGTGAATAACGTGCGCGTTGCATCACGTCCAGGTGCCGAGCGTGGGTGCAGTTCTGCCACAACGTCAGCCTGGAGAAGAAGACACCATGGCAGATGCGAGACTTGCGGGTTTGTTCCAAGCACTTCGAACTGTCTGCGTATCTACTGCGACCCGTGTTGATGCGCATACTTATGTCATGTCATGTTTGCCTCAATTGAAGCTGTCTTAGCACTGTCTTCTATGCTTTTCAATTTCCTACCTGGCAACGTTCGTGGAACTGCAGGGCTTTTTTCAATCCGCACTGTGACCATTGAGATGAATAGCCAGCTTAAAGAAACTACTGCTTGAGCTGCCTGTGACGCATATTTTTTGTTGGTGTGCTCTATCACTGTATTTGTTTGGTTGCTGTAATAAACCGTGAATATGAAAACCATACTTGCCGTACACTGTATTGCAAACTGTGCACTTGAGCCTGTGCTTTGTGCATCATACCTTGTACTCAAAAGTACTAGCACCAGTATTTCCACCAAGGTTTCCACTATGAATCATGCATATTGCATGCTTAGCCAGCCAAGGTAAACCAGCGTCTGAAAGTTTGCTGCCTTTTTATGCTGCCTTCTTTGCCAGTCACTTTCATTGGGTTCCGAATTGCACATTAACAAAGCCATAACTAGCAGGAACTCGAGCACATTTGACTGGCAAAGGTTGGTGCGCACTGAAAGGCAACCTTCATGAGATACCGGCTTGAAAATGGGGGCTGTATAAAATGACCACTTTAAAATTCGCGCTAAAAACATACGTATGCGTGACGTCATTCAACATCACTCCTACGTAGTTGCCCCCCCCCCCCAATATGGCGGTGCCCATGAACCGCCATTTTTTGGACCAATGGGCGTCTATGGAGCCTTCGCTATCATGGTATATCTACCTTGGTACGCTACCATTTGTTGTACCATGGCGTACGTGCCAGGGGCTTTTTATACCCAGCATGGGCTAGCAGATAAGCGATAGCCGAACCGAGCACCTGCTAAGGTAGTACGCGATAACGAAACGTGTGCTTACTTCGCGCGCACACATCTCCTTCCTTCTAATGAGCACAACATCATTTGCTACATTATACAATGCAATGATGCTATGGCCGATATCTGTCCGGAGGCCGCCGGTCCCTCAGATGGTAGCGTCGCTCGTTTGGAGGGCCGTTTGTTGCCGCAGTGGCCGGAGCTGGCTCGGTGTCGCTTCCAGAATCCCTGAAATCGGGCCAAAAGTCAGTCATGGTACTTTGCTTTGGACTTTCGATGCTGCGAAGAAACTTGTCTTGATGACGACGCCAGATGAACACGCCACGACTCGTCTTGACTCGAACCTTGAATGAAACAGGGCCAGACTGCCTCACAATCGTGGCAGGAACCCATTTGTGAGGACATCTGTAGTTCCGCGCGAGGACATCATTGTGGATGTTGAAGAGCCGCTTTGCGCTCTGCGTCGCACTGCGTCGGCGAGCTGTTGGTGAGCCACTCTTCCCCCGACTGAGGGCTTGACGGCGACGAGTCGGGTGCGAACTCTTCTACCTATGAAAAGGTTTGCAGCTGCTTCTCTTGTGGTCGCATGCAGCGTGTTGCGGTATGTCAGTAGGAACGACTGCAAGGCGGTCTGCAGGGAGTCTTGAGGTCATCCTTTCCGCAACGCAGATTTCATTGACTGTACAAATCTCTCTGCAAGGCCATTAGTGCTCGGGTGGTACGGTGCACTCAGAATATGACGACCACTGAAGCCTTTGACGAAGCGCTGGAAGTCTTCCGAAATGAACTGTGGATCGTTGTCGGTAACGATGGTCTCGGGTACGTCAAAACGAGAGAACAGGTCTTGGAAACACTGTATTGTATGATAAGCCGTAGCCTTCTGCATCATGTTAACTTCCGGCCACTTTGAGTGTGCGTAAACAGCAATGAGAATGTTTTTCATGGGTCCAGCAAACTCCAAGTGGATTCTTTGGCTGCAGGGCGACGTCGGCCATGGCCAAAGATGAAGCGGAGCTGCCGCAGGTTCGTTGCGCTGCTGCTGACATTCTTGACATCACTTTATGTGTAGTTCCAGGTCTGCGTGCATTGCCGGCCACCAGACGTAGCTCGTCGCGAGTTCTTTGCTTCTCACGATACCGGGGTGACCCTGATGCAGTTCCTCAAGCAAGAAGTCACGGTGTTTTGGAGGCACGACTACCCGCATGCCGTACAACAAACACCCTTGATGGACCGTGAGCTCCAAACGCCTGTTAAAAAAAAGTTTCAAATCCTTTTCTGTGACGTGCGCCGGCCAACCAGCACTTGTGAAGTCCAGTACTTTGCTTAAGGGCGTAGTTGTAGGCTGACAACGTCACTGCCCACCGCTGCGTGCGCGCCGCTGCCATCGCGGGAATGCCAGTTTTCGGGCCAAAAATTGCTTGCAGTGGTTTGTGATCAGTCACGAGTGTGAAGAACCTTCCGTAGACGTAGAAAGGAAACTTTGTTACGCCGAACACAAGGGCAAGGGCTTCTTTCGCGAACTGACTGTAGTTCTTCTCGGCACTTGATAACGTGCGGGATGCAAACGCCACTGGTCGAACTGACCCATTTGCCATTTTCTGCGAACGTACCGCGCCTATGCCGTACTGAGATGCGTCGCAGGCGAGTTGAAGGGAACGTTTCGGATCATAATGACACATTTGCCATTTTCTGCGAAAGTACCGCGCCTATGCCGTACTGAGATGCATCGCAGGCGAGTTGAAGGGGCCGTTTCGGATCATAATGGGCGAGTACCGAAGAACAAGCCATAACTGTTTTTATCTGGCTAAAAGCACACTGGCAAGATTCATCCCACGTCCACTCTGCGTTTTGCTTAAGTAGCTGGTAGAACGGATGTGCCAAAGTCGACAGACTTCGAATAAACTTCCCGTTCACCATCCCCAGGAAAGACTGCAGTTGCTGCTTGTTCTTTGGAGCAGGGGCATTTAGTAGTGCAGACACCGTTTCAGGGGATGCGCAAACACCATCAGTGTTAATCACATGGCCCAAATAACGGAGATCTCTTTGGAAAAAAGAGTACTTATCATGCCTGATGCGCACACCAGGTTCTAGCAATCTTGACAAAACGGCTTCTAAATTGCGGAAATGTTCTTCGTCTTGCCTGTGACCAGAATTTCATCAAGATAGCAGCTGACTCCCTTCAATCCTTTTAGCATGTTGTCCATGATTATTTGAAATATGCTTGGGGCCGATGAAATACCGAAAGCCAGACGATTCATTCTGTACAAACCCTTGTGCGTGTTTAACGTCAGTAGCTTCTTCGGCACATAACGACCTGCTGGTACGCTCTACTGAGGTCGATTTTGGAAAATTATTCTCCTCCTGCAAGCGCTGCAAGAAGGTCATTGATCCGAGGCAGCGGGTAGCGGTCTACTTCGAGACAGGGATTGACGGTGGTCTTGTAAACGCCACACAGCCGGAGGGTTCCATCCTGCTTCACGACCACAGGCGTCGCGTAGTCGCTTGTTGCAACAGGCGTTATAATGCCAAGCTTCTCCATTTTCGTGAAATCCGCTTCTACTGCTCCTTGTAGAGCGAATGGAACGCTTCTGGCCTTTGCAAACTTAGGCTGCGACCCTTTCTGAAGGACAAGCACGGCTCGCTCTTCGGCAATAGTGCCTAGTTCGTCGTTGAAAAGCTCGGAATGACAGTCTAGCAGGGCTTCCAATTTTCGTTCCCAGGGCTTTGACATGGCATGAGACGGGTCAAGGTGCTTAAAAAAACTAGGTTCTTCCAATCCAGCCGAATATCCTGCAACCATTCTCTGCCGAGAAGTGCCGGTCCTGCAGTGTCCACGATATACAGAGGAAGCTGTGCGGTCTGGTCGTTGTGGTTCACGACGACTTTTGTTAAACCCTTCGGTTTCACCAGCGCCCCAGTGTAAGTCCGCAGATTTAACGGTGCTGGCTGAAGTTTCCTACGTGGGAAAAGCTTCTTGAATTCGCGCCACGAAATGACCGACACGGCTGCGCCGGTATCAAGCTCCATCGTCAGCAGGACGCCGTCGACGCTTAGGGGCACAGTAATTGGGGCCACGTTTACTGCTTGAAGCGATGCGGACGACTCCTTTTGGATGGATGCCAGCATCTTTACTCGTTTCCGAAGATTTTTCTCCTTAGTTTTCCTTCCTTTGTGGCAGGCGCGTTGATTATGCCCTTTCCGGTTACAACTGTAACACGTATCGTCAATATGAGGGCACGTTTCGCAAGAATGTCTAGTTGAACCGCATCGGAAACAGCTTTGCGACCTTGCAATCGGTTTTTCTTCGGTGCATCTTACCTGTACTCTCCTATGGGGCTGAAATGTGGAGGCTGACCAAGAGAGTTCTACTTAAAGGGCGACTCCGGGGGTTTTTAGACATTCGAATATTGTAGTGAAACTTTTACCACAGGTTCTTCTCTCCGTCCTGACGCATTCTACAAAATTTGGGTGCCGTACGATAATCCGTTTAGGCGCAATACGGCTTTAAAATATGCCGTTTTCATGGCTTAAGTTGAGAGTATTTCTGCTGGCAACACTGAGTTTCTGACGTCACAAACAGTATACAGGCGTTAATGTCCACTTCCCGCACGATTATGAAATTGTGAGGCTTATATTGAACTACTTCAGACATTTTATGCAGTGCGTCATGATTTTCATACTTTATTTTCACCATCCAACACACGTACGAGTGTTTTTCTAATACTGAGTGTGACGTCATTATTTCGTCAAATGTGACGTCGTTTCTGGCCGTGAAAGCGGTTTTTTTGTGTTGGAGTCAGGACGTGCCGAGGAATGTAATTCAATCAAAAGCACAAAATGATGAAAAAAACCACCGGAGTTTCCCTTTAAGTTGAGGACAACCCAGAGGGCTATGAAACGAAAACTGGTAGGGGTAACATTAAGAGATAGGAAGCGTGCAGAGTGGGTCAGAGAAATAACTCACGTTACCGACATTCTAGTGGAAATTAGGAAGAAGAAATGGGCATGGGCAGGACATGTAGAGCGAAGAGAGGATAAACGATGGTCGCTTAGGGTAACTGGTTTCCAAGAGAAGGAAAGCGTAGCAGGGGCGGCAGAAAGATGGGTGGATGAGGTTAAGACGTTCGCGGGGGTCAAGGGGATGCAGCTAGCACAGAACTGGGTTAATTGGAGAAATATGGAAGAGGCCTTCGCCCTGCAGTGGGTATAGTGATGCTGCTGATGATGACAACAGAGCACCAGTACTACATGGAAGCCACCAAGATAATCTCCGATGACACCCAAGGCAAAAGTTCAAAATTAACTTCACGGAATTATCAATGATCTAGCGCCTAGCCCGACAGAAGCAATGGCGTAGTCACAGCAGAATTATAGAGGACAACGGCGTGGTCCCCATCACCGCCAGACCTTTAGATGACACAAAGCCGGCCACCATAATTGATCGCCATAATTGATGATACACAGGAGAGCATCCCATCAACCAGGTCAGCCTCGATCAACAGGACATGTACTCTCGACGGAAATGACCGTGAGAGCATCGGTACTCCTAAGCCAAGTGCAGCAAGAGATTCGTAAGAAAATTAGAAAATATGTAGCCACTACCCCATACACCAGTGACCATTATATGACCTCAAAAGATGAGGGCTTGATCCCAACTGCACCTATGTCGCACTACGATTCGCGATAGCACTGAGGTTTGCCGCATTGTATCAGTCAAGATTGACATCCTGACAGCAGGAGTACGTCGATTCTCTTTTTAACAATGGCTACAGCCATCCTGAGATTACTCCGTTTTAAAATTGTAGATAAAAGATTCAGGTATAAACCTCATATCCGTAGCTTCAAAGCTTAATGCCCAGTCCTGACTCACACCGAAGGATTTACAGCCATCATTGACACTAGTGACATATCTTGAAATTCGCCTCTTTAGATGAGCTTAATGTTGCCATTTCCCATTATGCGATGACGTCGGTATTGCCGACAGAAAAAGAGAGTCATGCACGAGAAGAAATCTCTTTCCTTGCTTCAGGCAAGATAACATAATATATTGAGGAAAAAAACCGAAGTAACCGAACCCAAACAGGAAGCATTTTCCCATGAAGGCGTGCGACACTTTTTTTTACAGATCTAACAACACCGGAAAAACCTAGGGAACGATAGCAGTTATTCCTGATTGCCCTACGATTGCCTTCTTAAACTTTATTCCCGAGAATAATATTACAAAGATTTCATCCAACCCCATTAATGCCTAATACGGAACAATGCTTCTTTTTCTCGAGACGAATACATACTACTGAAACATTTAACGAGTTTCGGGTATTGGAGCACACAGGCAACTTTGTACGAACACTGCGACCTTTTGGTCGGACAAAGACCACTGCGCGTGATAGAGACTTTTTCCCTAATAATTGACCCTGGACTCTTAATACTTGCGAAAACAAGCATTTTGACATTATATTAGGGCCGTGCAGGACAGCATCATTGGAGGAACACAAGGCCACAAAACAGGGAAGCAAAACATTTCCCAAAGGGGAAAATATGAATAGAAGGGGATAAATAGACGCATAGATTTAGCAATCAAACCGGGAGCTAAGGGAGGTGGCGTAGTTCTCATGGACAAGGACAAGCATATAAAGGAAGGCATTACACAACTTACTAATACACAGTTCTTTCAATACTATAAGCGGACCCCACTCCCGAGTGTCAAAAATGCATAACAAAGTTTCTAAATGAGCTTGAAAAGGCGGGATATTTTCTTACTACATTTCAAGCACTGACCGCTTCACCGCGTTGGCGAAACGATTGTACATGGTTTCGAAAAATTCAAAAAAAGAGGTAACCCTGGTCACTTCAGCATCAGCACAATCACAGGACCAATCTCCAGTTACACTGAAGAAATAATTGGGCATATACGTAAAACACATCCATCACATATATGAAAAAGCGCTGAACAAGAGCACAGGGGGGGGGGGGGGAGCCTCAGTTCGCAGGCCGAGCCAACGTGTCGACAAGTGAACTTGTCTTCGTCTGGGCAAAGCGGTCATCACTGGTAGAGGTTTTGTTGTATCCTTATTCCGAGGATCAGTATCGGAGTCATGTCACTCGGGTGCTTCCCAGCACCGCACCCTTTCTTGCCTGCACCCGGTGACCCGGCTGTGCCTTGGCAGCAGTGGAAACGCGTATTCCTGAATTTCCTGGAGGCCATTGGCGGCGATGAACTGAAGCCGAAGCGTTGCAAGGCAATTCTGCTAAACTCGCTCGGGGTTGAAGGCCAGCGAATATTCTACAGCATCCTTGCACAAGGAGCAGACGCGACTGCGGACGCCAAGGCCGAGGACAAGGTGGCTGCGGACGCCAAGGCCGAGGAAAAGGTGGACCAGTTCAAGGACGCGCTTGCTGCTCTGGATACGCATTTCGCGAGCGCTACGAATGATTTGGTGGAGCGGCGCCGGTTTCGCAAAAAACGACAACTGCCTGGTGAGACATTTCAAGCATTTACAAACAGTCTTCGGGACCTTGCGTCTACTTGCAATTTTGGCAGTGCTACCGATAGCATGATTCGAGACCTATTACTGGAAGGCACTTCGTCACTAACAACCCGTGAACGCATGCTTTATGAAGGGTCTTCGCTTACATTGCAGCGTGCTGTTGACATCGGGCAGCAAATTGAGCAAACACAACAGAAGCTCGGGGAATTCGCGCATAGCACTGTGAACAAGATTCAAGATGTGCGAAAAAGGTCAGACTCTGAGCAAGGAAGTTGCTACAGTTGCGGCTCGTCATCGCATATGGCTAACGTGACTGCATGTCCGGCGAGGAACAAGCGTTGCCACTCTTGTGGAAAAATTGGTCACTTTTCAAGCATGTGCAGATCGAAGAAAATGAAATATGACGTTCGAAAGCCCGAGAAGGCCAACGCCGTCACGGTACTTCAAATCAGTGACCGTAATGCGTCGGCGAAAGATATTCGAGCCAACATTTCCATCGGGAAGATAAGATTGTCGTTCATTGTCAACACAGGCGCTACGGTTTCTTTGCTCAGTGAAGAGCACTACCACAAATATCTAGCCTACACGTACTCGTTACGACCGCCGACTGCCAATTTGTGTAACTATTCAGGAGAACAAATAAAGTTGAGCGGTTGCTTTCTTGCTGACGTATCTTACAAGGGAAACAGAGCCAGTGTGCTTTTTCATGTCACAACCAAGGGCACTTCGCTGCTGGGGCTTGATGCCGTTCGGAGCCTAGGAATCACTATCAACGGCTCAACCTTGAATTGCTGCCAGGTGACATGCCCTGATTCACTGCCTTCAGAATTTACGCACCAGTTTGCGCACTTGTTCACGGAACAGTTAGGGCATGTGAAAGGCTTTGTTCAACATGTTAAATGCCGTTAATCTGTGAAACCAGTCGTTGCGAAACTCAGACGCCTGCCGCTCACGCTACGGCAACAGGTATCGGTAGAGATACAACGCCTGCTGGCCGAAGATATAATTGAACCTGTCGACGCATCGGAGTGGATTTCACCGATCGTCGTCGTGAGGAACAAGGACGGTTCAATTAGGTTGTGTGTGGACTTACGTGAAGTGAACAAGGCAGTAATTGCCGATGCTTTTCCTCTTCCGCATACAGAGGAATCAATTCATAAACTAGTTGGAGGAACGTGCTTCTCAAAGCTCGACTTAGCGTCGGCATACCACCAGCTAGAACTGGCTCCGGAAAGTCGGGAACTAACCACCTTTATCACACACGAAGGATTGTTTCGTTTTAAGAGAGTGTGTTTTGGCCTTGCATCTGCCCCTTCAGCCTTTCAGAGAATGATGCAGCATATTTTGAAAGATTGTAAAGGGGTACTTTGTTACATTGATGATGTGATTGTGTGGGGCAAGACACGTGAGGAGCACCACAAGAATCTACACCAGGTGCTAAAAAGCATTGGTGATTCAGGTTTGGAGCTCAAGGTGTTTCAGAACTATCCTTTTTAGGGCATACGGTGAGCTCAAAAGGGCTCACACCATTGCAGTCTAAGGTTGACGCTATTGTAAAAGTGCCTACTTCTCACGATGTTGCCACTTTAAGGTCATTTTTGGGTCTCGCTGGTTACTATGCTCGGTTTGTGCTGCGATTTGCTGATCTCGATCGTCGAGCCCTTAGAAGGCTACTGCGGTCTGGTAAACAGTTCATGTGGAATGATGAGGCTGAGCGTAGCTTCCAGCTTGTTAAGACAGCTTTGTCTTCAAGCCCAGTCATACAAATGTTTAACCCAGACCTTGATGTAATTGTTACGACAGATGCTTCTGATAAGGGGCCGGGAGCCGCTCTTCAGCAACGCGATAGTGACAGCGTACGCACGGTGGCCTTCGCATCACGTGCCCTGACTCTGCTGAGCGAAAGTACTCCGCTGGGAACGTGAGGCCCTTGCTTGTCTCTTCGCGTGCGAGCGCTGGCACGTCTACTTGTAGGGTATAAAAGTTTTGTTACGTACGGACCACCAGGCACTGGTGACGTTACTTTCAGCTGCCGGTACAGGACGCCGACCTTTGCGAATATCCAGATGGTCAGCTCGACTTTTGTATTATAACTTCGACATAGAGTATCAAAAGGGATCGCAAAATGTCGTGGCCGATGCACTTTCACGCCTACCTCTTGACTGTGATTCGCAGCAGATGATGCAGGAAGAAATTGTGGCCGTTGTATCAGAGTGCCTAACAAAGCAACGGCTGCAGGTGGCCACTGCTGCAGACAGCATACTGCACCAAGTTGTTGTGCACGTGATACATGGTTGGGCGCCTAGAAAAGCTTTGCCAGCAGAAGTAATGCCGTACTTTAACGTGCGCGAAGAGCTTTCTGTCGTCGATGGCCTTTTGATGCGCGGCGAGCAGGTAGTTGTTCCGAGTGAATTAACCTCGCTCCTTGTTGATTTTGCGCACGAAGGTCACCCAAGAATTGTGAGGACGAAGCAGAAACTACGTGATCTTTACTGGTGGCCGCGTTTGAATAAACAGGTAGAAGACGCAATCCATTTTTGCCATATCTGCCAGGCCGCGGACAAGTCCGCTAAACCGTCGTTTGCACCGCTGCAGCCGGTGACGTTTACAGCGCTACCATGGCAGAAGTTAGTAATGGATATAGTGGGACCGATTGGCTGGGCCCCTTCAAACTGTAGGTACATGATATCGCTGATCGATTATCATTCCAAGTGGTCTGAGGTTGCCTTTTCATCTACAGTGACGTCACAGAGTGTGGTCGATTTTTTGCAGACTGTGTTCAGCCGAGAAGGCTATGCGGAAGAAATTGTCACAGATAATGGGCCTCAATTTAGTTCGCAAATGTTTGAAACATTCTTGAGAGAGAGGGGTATTACGCATCGTTGTTCTTCTCTGTACTATACACAGGGAAACGGTGCGATTGAACGTTTTAATCGCGTGCTGAAAGATTTCATGCAGGTTGCCCGATTGGAGCAACGGCCCCTCCAGGCTGCTGTGGTTGACTATCTCGGCATATATAGGTCGACGCCGCATGCGACAAGAGGTGTGTCACCAGCTAAGTTGCTCCACGGGCGCCAGCCAAGGACAAGACTCAATACAGTGGGTTTGCCGACAAGAGAGGGTGGCCATGCCGGTTCGAATAAAAATGTTCCTGATAGGGTTAGGACGAAGCAGATGTATGCAAAACAGTATACGGACAAGAGGCGAGGTGCGAAAAGACCAGCCTTTAGAGTAGGAGACTTCGTTCGTGTACGCAAGACAGCAGACGGGGGAAAAGCGTCGGTAAACTCCACGGGACCTTTCAAGATTGTCGGCAGAAAAGGCAAAAATAGCTTTTTGATGAGCGACGGTCGTTGCTGGAATGCGTCTAAACTAGCTCGGGTTCCCTGCAATCAATCGCAGACAATAGAACAATGGGCATGGGAATTGCCTCATCACTGCTCGGGTACCGCGGGGCCTGAAAGCCGCGCAGACGCTGAACAGGGTGAATTGTTGCGATTGCCAGAAACAAGGGCTGGAGTTAATGAAGAAGTGGTTGCTCCTTTAGAGGATTCGGTGGAGCAACCTTTGCGTCGCAGCACTAGGGTACGGCGACCTGTAGAAAGATTTGGGTTTTCTTTACCTGAACAATAAGTGTTATTTCGGTTGTTGCAAATTACTATGTTGTATTTTTCAAGCGGGAGGCTATGTTGTATCCTAATTTCTTGTTGCAGTTTCGTTTCTTACAGCGTACATATCGTCATCGTCATTCAATATGATTCCCTATATAAGTGGCTTCACTGTGACGAATAAAGGAGGGTTTTTGCATACTGCGCTTGCGTGGTCCCGTGTCATGCGTCTGGTCTGAATCAGACACCACAGGTTTAAATACACTTTTGCTTCCGAAGAAGAAAATCTGGGGAGGGGAAAGTGGGTGAGAAGTATGTGAGAAGTAGGTCAAGGAGTGTCGAGTTGGAGGATGGGTAACAAACAAGTAGGCTTTGAAGTGACAAAAAATATATAAAAATGTTTCTTCAGTATGTATTTCTCAGCCGGGAACCAGGGATCCTGTAGCCTGCAAAAGAAATAAAAGTGGCAGTACTAGGAGAAACTACAATACGGGGTGGATGATTCATCACTAATCATGCACCCCGTATTGTAGTTTTTTTTGGTTCTGCCGCTTTTATTCCAATAAAACGCCTGTTGATTACATGCTGCTCGACTCGGCGAGCGTTCATAACAGTAGCGACGAGGCACGGTCTGACCAGCGTAAACGCCGGTTGGCTAGCAGCATGGCCTTCCGGAGTCGCATTCGGGAGTTCGACCTGAGTGAAAAGTTGTCGGGGTTAGAATATGTCGAGCGCATTGAGTTATCGTGCGCAGCTAACAAGCTCACAACGCATGAGGACAAGCGAGCTGTGTTGATTACTTGCTGTGGGCTAGAGACGTACTCCCTTATAGCAACTCTCGTCAATCCTTCGCGACCACCCAACGTGGATTACAAAGTCATCGTCGACGCAGTGAAGTAGCATATCAACCCGAAGCCATCTGAACTGTACTCAAGGTAGGTCTTTCTAAAGCGAGAGCAACAAGACCGAGAGGGTGTGGCTGACTATGTCACTGTTTTGAACAAGTTATCCTAGAAGTGCGTATTTGGCGGCACAAAATTTCCATTTTTGGAATTGCTGTCAATGCGATTCAACGACGGTTGCTAGCAGAAAGGGATCTGACGCTGTAAAGGGCATACGAGATAGCACTTTCGGCGGAAAAGGCTGCCAATCAGCAAAACATAATAGAGGATCAATGCACAGAAGCCTGAATTCCAGCAGAAATTGGCGGCGGAAGCAGAAAAGGTCGCTAGTGACAGGCAACCAGAAAGGCAGCGGTGTTGTTTTCGGTGTGGTTGAGCTCATGCAGGATGACGTTGCAGATGCAAATATTCTGTGTGCTTCAGCCTCAGTGGAAAGTGACACTTAGCAAAAGGAAGCCGAAAAAGTAAGCAGAAGTCAATTACTGCTGGAGAATATGGAAGAGTCAGTAAAGAGCGAATACAACGGGTTGTTCAGCATCAGCCAAGTAAAAAATGGAACGCCAAAAATGAACGCTATAAGGTGTTGTTCAGCATCAGCGAATTAAAACATGGAACGCCAAAAAAAGAACGCCAAAAAAGTGGGACACTAAAATACGTCATCACTGTTGAGATTGGGAAGGAAGTCGTGCCTATGGATATAGATTCTGGAGCTGCCAGATCGACTATAATTGCGAACAAATTTCAAAAGCTGCGTGTGGCCAAGCGGCTCAAGCTGAAAGATTGCAGCACGCAAGTCGTTATCTGGACAAAAGAAGGTCTCGACGTGCTAAGGAAAGCGTCCGTGCACGCGAAGTTCAAAGGCAGAGACTTTCAGTTGCCGCTACTTGTAGTGAAGAATGAGGGAAACACTTTGCTGGGCCGGGATTGGCTCCAGCCGTTGGAAATCAGCCTAACTGATCTTCATAGCACCCACGTCAGACCAAAAACAATTTTGGAAAGGTTTCCGGATGTGTTTAGTAAATCGCTGCCCGCAACTGCTTTACCACGCATACATATCGAACTGAAAGAGGGCGCACAAGCAAGGTACCTGAAATGTCGTATCGTTCCGTTTGCCATGAGGGATAAAGTCATGACAGAGCTAAATCGCTTAGTGGGACTGGGAACTTAGCAACTCACAATATTCTGACTGGGTAAAGCCAATCCTCGTGGTGCTAAAAAAACAACGGCTCCCTCAGAATATGCGGGGATTATAGAAGCACTCTGAACCAGTCCGTCAAAAGTAATATGCACCCACTTTCAGCAAGCAAAGAACTTTTTGCTAGGTTATGAAAGGGGCGTTTTTTCTTCAAGCTGGATCTGACATAAACCTATCAGCACCTGTGGGTTGATGACGCAACGGTGGAGTTGCTCACAATTAACACCGTGCAGAGCTGTACAAATTTTGTCGGTTGCCGCTCGGCGTGTCCGTGGTCCCAGAGTGTTTCAAAGAACTATGGACACGGTGTTGGCCGGAATGCTGCACGTCGCTGCATACTTAGGCGACATCCTTATCGCCAACGATACTACAGAGGAACATGAAATAATGTTGGTCGAAATCCTCAGCCACCTGTCCAAAACGGGGCTCTGAGTTCAAGCCGGGAAGCGCGAGTTGTTCAAAGAGAGTCTTGAATTTTGGGGCATCGGTTTGACGCTAAGAGCATCCACCCATCGAAAGTCAAGGTCGAGGCCATCTACCAGGCTCCAGCACCCAAGAACAAAAAGAAACTGCAAGCCGTTTTGAGTGCGATCAATTTCTATAATCGTTTCTTGAACGGCAGTACAGAGGAGGTGGAAAAGCTTTATCGTTTATTGAATAGCAATGTAGCATGGGTCTGAAAAAGTTATCTTCTAACCAGTTGCTGGTGCATTTTAAGACAGATTCTCCGTTAATGTTGTCATGCGACGCATCGCCTGTGGATGTGGGAGCAGTTTTGGCTCATCGCGACAGCGAGAGAGAGAGCAGCCTGTGGCGTATGAGTCAAGAACACTGTTTAAGGTGAAGCGACATTATACTCAAATTGACCGTAAAGCTCTTGCCGTGGTTTTCGGAGTTCGACATTGCCACCAATACCTTTACGAGCGGAAAATTTTTTTATTCTCAGAGATCACAAGCCCCTGCTAGAAATTTTTCAGTGGCAAAAGCAAATTCCGGAAGTCATTTCTCCCCGCCCATATGGTGGGCGCTAATACTGTCAGCCTACGATTACGTACAGGAAAACAAATATCTTGGAAACGAAGACTACCTAAGCAGGTTTACAGGCCACGCGACATTCTCCTGCTGGAAGCTGTCCAGTACCCTCCTGTGAGCGCAATGGAAGTGACAACGTTGACCCGGCTTGATCCCCAGCTCTCACAGGTGAAGCAATCGACCCTTGATGGCTGGTCGTGAGAGCGGGTAGCCTTGGAGTATTCGGCGTATTGGAAAGGGCTAGCAACGCTGCTGCTCTATCACTCCTCCGGCTCTCATGGTAGACGGGGTGCATGTTGTTTTGGAGCGGAGGTATTTTTAATTTGTTTTTAATCTGTCTAGCAACCTTGTCTGTACGTCTGGAGCATGCTTGCTGCTCATAGCCCACTTTCTCCAGAATGCTCCGACCAGTACGACTGCGCAACGGTCTCTGGTATTGTGAGGTCGTTGCAGCCTCAATGATCTCTTCGAGGGTATTATTATTATTATTATTATTATTATTATTATTATTATTATTATTATTATTATTATTATTATTATTATTATTATTATTATTATTATTATTATTATTATTATTTATTGAATCCTCAGGGCCGGAGGCATTAAAGATGGGAGTAGTTACAGACGATATTATAGAACATGCGGAAATAAGGACAGTGAGTGTTACAAAAATAATTCTGCTATTCATACAATCTTAGCTAATCCGTTGCGGAAATGTTGGTTATCAGTGATGTCGACGATTTAAGCCGGAAGGTGGTGACATTCTTGTGAAGTACGAGGCACGAAATACTGAAATGCTGAAAAAGAAGTACTTTGCTTTGGGCTAGTTGGTTCATGGTTGAAGTGGATTATGAAGACGGCGCGAAAGCGACGAGGACAAGGAAGGAACACCAAAATAACAGGACAGGCGCCAACTTTCAACTGATGTTTATTCGCTCAAACCCTTTCATATTTATGAAGCACCCAAACCGTACCACAAAGGCCTATCACAAAGTCATCCACGTGGAGCACTCAGATCACCGGCGATATTGGTCACAGACAAGAAAACCTCACAGTGCAATCAGCCAGTAAACAAATAATAGCAATTCATCACAGTAAAGCACGCTATCCAAAAATATATAAAAGCAACCTGTTCGAAACAGTCCTAAGATTATCGGAGTGTACAAAAACACAAAATAAACATATCAACCACAAATTGAAATCAACCACACATTGCAATACGCTCGTGCCCTAGACAAACACGGCACGTGTTTGTAATCCTCCCTTCGACCGCAGTAACAAAAACAGGTGACAAAGATTATCAGAAAGACCAACAGAAACGCCGAAAAAAAGATGCACAAGAAGGCTTGAACAGGTGACAATGGAAACAAAAATGACCAACAGAAACTCGGAAAGAACGTGCAAAGAAGTTTAAAAGCTAAGGGATTCGCCTCATCGTCAACGTAAAACGAAAACAACCGACAACACCTATCAAGGTTACAGACGTGGTTGTTATGGGAAAAGGCTACTGCAGCCGTCAACAAGAACTTCAAACGCGTCAAGTTCAATGCGCGCTCTGTAAAACGGCAAGCACTTAACATTCTGGGTGATTTGCATTTGGACGCCATCAAGAAGAGAGCAAAAGACGAAGATAGAACTTTCCTTGAAGTATTCTTTACAGTAAAGACTCACAAGCCTGGAATGCCACTAGCACCATTGTTTCGGAAAGAGGAACGTGGCAACGGGTCGTCAGTTGCTACCTGCAGAAGAACCTTTGCACACTGGTGAGCGATGATCCCTTCCTTGTGCGCAGTTCTTCAAACGTCGTACAGCAACTAGAGTCTTTGCCCCCCCTAAAATATAATGGGTTCTCTATCGACATTGAAGAATTGTATTATTCCGTTCCTCATCAAGGACTCCTAAGTGCGGTCAGAGAAAAGATCATGGACACAGGTGTTGTTCAGTTTCAAAATTCCGCTGGGATTATCAGCGCGAGCTTTGTAGCTTTGCTAGAATTCTACTTGAACTCAACCGCTATTTCGTTTGAAGGTGATTTCGTTGTTCAAAAAAGAGGTGTCTGTATTGGGTCTTCTGTGGCACCTGTTCTTTGTGACATTTTCTTGTCAGCTGTTGGAAATGAAATCAAAAGTCAACTCCATGACCCGAATATTGTTTCCGTTTTCAGATATGTCGATGATTTTTTTATTATTCTGAAGGGGGCACCTCAGTTTGATTTAGCTGAGAGTGTGACTAGGACGTTGTCCGTTTTCCGCAATCACAGCCAAGGCCTCAGATTTACATGGGAGGAACCAGTTAGCAACGAACTGCAGTTCTTAGACTTAAGACTTGTGTTCAAGAACGATCATATTTGCTTGACGTACAATCCCAGATCAAAGAAAGGATTGCTACCTTTTGACAGTGCCCACTCGAAGCTGGTCAAAAGAGCTATAATTGCGAATTCCCTTCAGAGCGCTTTAGGAAAATCATGCCATCACATGATGTCGGTTAGCTTTGGCGCCCAAGTAAAAAGGCTGGAAGAAGCAGGCTACCCGCCCCCATTAATATTGGCTGTTTCTGAAATGTTGCTTCAGAAAGTGCAGAGAAAAAATGTTGAAAGAAACCCGGAAGTACGAAGGAAGCCTATGCCAGTTATTCCTTACATCCATAAAGTTTCCCATGGCATCAAAAAAGTTGCAAGTAAATTTCAGGTTCAAGTTGTGTTTTCTGCGCCTTCAAAACTTTCTAAGCTTTGCTCAATGAATAAGCCAGATAAACGACCGGTTTGCGCTATTAAACATCAAAATAAGTTCACCAAATGTAAGTCAAGAGTTGTGTATCAGATTCCTTTGAGCTGTGGTTTGGTCTACATAGGGCAAACCGGTCGTTGTTTCAATGAGCGTGCCAGTGAACATATGCGGAATGTTCGCAATCAGCATGGAAGCTTCCTAGCAGACCACTGCAAAGCCTGCCAAGGGTGTCGTCCGGAACTAGAAAAGACGATTTTTTTGAAATCTGGTAGAGATAAAGTTGAGCGAGAAGTAGTAGAGGCTTATTTCATCAAGAAAGTAGGAAGTTTGTGCGTTAGCAAGCCGTCCATTTCAATCAGCGACTCTGAGGTGGCTTTTCTTGAAGGATTCCTGTAGATTTCATACTTTGGTTTTATTTATTCTTGATAGGTGTTGTCGGTTGTTTTCGTTTTACGTTGACGATGAGGTGAATCCCTTAGCTTTTAAACTTCTTTGCACGTTCTTTCCGAGTTTCTGTTGGTCATTTTTGTTTCCATTGTCACCTGTTCAAGCCTTCTTGTGCATCTTTTTTTCGGCGTTTCTGTTGGTCTTTCTGATAATCTTTATCACCTGTTTTTGTTATTGCGGTCGAAGGGAGGATTACAAACACGTGCCGTGTTTGTCTAGGGCACGAGCGTATTGCATTGTGTGGTTGATTTCAATTTGTGGTTGATATGTTTATTTTGTGTGTTTGTACACTCCGATAATCTTAGGACTGTTTCGAACAGGTTGCTTTTATATATTTTTGGATAGCGTGCTTTACTGTGATGAATTGCTATTATTTGTTTACTGGCTGATTGCACTGTGAGGTTTTCTTGTCTGTGACCAATATCGCCGGTGATCTGAGTGCTCCACGTGGATGACTTTGTGATAGGCCTTTGTGGTACGGTTTGGGTGCTTCATAAATATGAAAGGGTTTGAGCGAATAAACATCAGTTGAAAGTTGGCGCCTGTCCTGTTATTTTGGTGTTCCTTCCTTGTCCTCGTCGCTTTCGCGCGGTCTTCATAATCCACTTCAAATGCTGAAACAGTGTTAAATTTTTCAATCCGCCTTTTACGGGAGGATGTGGCGCCATCATGCCGGAGCGAACGAGAAACACATTGGACGGCAGTGTAGCAGACGACGCGAAAGCGCACCATACGAAATAGCCACACCAACGTAGTAGAAAGCGGAAGCTCGATCCCCCCTTTTTTGCCCTCAGGGCGGGAAGTAGTGACAGTGATTGCAATGTATCCTGTTCACGCAGTATGGGGGAATGTTACAGCGTTTTTACCATTCACTCATAACGCACGCATATGATGTCTTCGTATTGTAACAGCGTGTAGCGCGGGTCGTGTTCGACGTGGCAGAATGAGACGTTCTCAGCGTGCAGGCTCACAACAGACAGGAGAGCGCGGATGCAGAGAGAGAGAGAGGGGGGGATCTCAAAGGGCGAAACAGCCAGGGGTTTGTTGATGCTGCAGAGCTAGGTGGAATCGTCTTCTGTGACTTACGAGCGGCGCATGTGCGCCGCTGATGGAGGTGTATTTGGTGGATTCTTTTATTCATGTGCGAAAGGGCTCGGTAGCTCTCATATCAAAGGCGGCTGTGTGCGCTAGGCCGTAACACTTGGCATGTTTTATCGTGACTGCCACCTGACTAACAAGATAAAAAAATACGGAGTTTGTTGTCACTGTCAGCTCTGAAATTATCCAGGAAATCAAAGACTTCGTACGGGAAGAAGTTGCCCGGCAATTATCATTAATTTCAAACGTTCCGCGATCCAGCTCACACCTCGCTTCGAACATACGCCAGGTTATTAAGGAACAAGTTGCCGAAGCACTTCCGCCCCCTCGACAACCACCTCTTCATGCCGCTCCACTCACAGCTCCGCTCATTCATGCCGACGCTGTCCCGACGCCCGGACCCAGTCCACTGTCTTATGCTGAGGTTGCCGCAAGGCCACTCCCTCCTACGCCTTTTCCATCGTACGGTTCGCCTCAGCGGGCATTTTTCACTCAGCGTCGTGCGCCACTTGTTCTACGCCCTTGGCGCACAGCTGACAATCGGCCAGGTTGCTTTGCATGTGGTCTCCCTGGCCATGTTGCACGCCTGTGCCGCCGTCTCCCGGCACCGTACGCTTTCGATCAGAGCCCAGTCAACTACACGCAGCCACCGTCCCCTCTCCGTGCGCCCCCTCAGCCCTCGTCCCACCTTGACCACTTCTCGCATGACAGCCGCTCAACCTATGACAACCGCTCAACCTCTCCGCGCCGTCGCTCTCCGTCGCCGATGCGCCGCCGTTCTATCTCGCCAAAGCCGGAAAACCACTAGACGCAGTTCCGCAGGCAAGAACTGCGCTTTCGTCGAACAGTGAAAGTCCTGCTTCGCCACCGAACAATTTAATAAAAGTTACCATTGAAAGTGTTTGTACTCTTGCGCTTGTAGATACTGGTGCTGCTGTGTCGGTTATTGATGTTAGACTATGCCGCTTGTTACGAAAAGTTGTTCTGCCGTATTCTGGGGTTTCTTTGCGCACCGCCACTGCTGAGCACATCAAACCGCTCGGTACCTGCACGGCTCGAGTCATCATTCAGGACGTTCTCTACGTCATCAGTTTTATCGTTCTTCGTGACTGCTCTCATGACATTATTTTAGGGTGGGACTTCTTGTGTCGCAATCGCGCCGTAATTTATTGCGCTCGTGCCGAAGTAGAGCTTTCTCCGCTGTGCACCGCACCGACCACCGTTAACGTTCTTGGGGAAGCCAAATGCCACTTTGCGGATGCTACTGATATCCCGCCTTTATTTGTGCCTATAAACTGTGCCTCCCTTCATGACTGTACAGTGCTCTTCACCCCATCTGCCCTTTTCGTCTCACGACGCTGTCTTCCCCTACCCTTCGCCGTCCTCAGTGTACGAAGCGGCCGCACCGAACTAGCCATTACTAATGATTCGTTCTGTCTGTTCTATCCACTCACGTCGCGACGTGGCGAGTGCATTGGGCATGCCGACCCTGTTCGATCAGAAAATTTTGTTACCGTCCCGCCGCTTCTCTCCACCTGTGCCGACACAATCTCCGACAACATAAGTGCCCTTAGCCCACCTCATTCCTCGTCTACTCCATCGCCTCTTGCTGCCTTTGACAAAGCCACCGACAGTGCTCTCGCTCCAGATCAACGCGACAAGCTCTTCGACTTGCTGAACCGATTCCGAACTTCCTTCGACATCCAGCTGCCATCCTTGGGTCGGAAATCAACTGTTGCCCACCACATCTATACTGGTACGCACGCCCCGTTACGCCAACGTCCTTATCGTGTATCAGCCTCAGAGCGCCGCAGTATTGATGAGCAAGTCGATGAGATGCTCCGTAGAGGTTTTATTAAGCCCTTGGGCGTCCCCGGTCGTTTTAGTCAAGAAGAAAGACGGGTCTATTCGATTCTGTGTGGACTACCGCCGACTTAATGCGATCACACGAAAGGACGTCTATCCGCTGCCACGCATAGACGACGCGCTGGACACTTTGCATGGAGCGGCATTTTTCTCTTCAATCGATTTACGATCTGGCTACTGGCAAGTTCCAATGGCTGAAGACAATCGCCCCAAGACAGCTTATGTCACTCCCGACGGGCTCTATGAGTTCAACGTCATGCAGTTTGGCCTGTGTAATGCGCCCGCCACCTTTGAACGCATGATGGACAATATTCTCCGCGGTTTGAAGTGGCACACATGTCTCTGCTACTTGGATACATCTTCGTATTTTCACCCGACTTCACGACCCACCTAACTCGCCTTGAAACTGTGTTGCAATGTCTTAGCGACGCTGGTCTGCAGCTCAATCTGAAAAAGTGCCATTTCGCCGCTCGCCAACTTACTATTTTAGGGCATTCAGTGTCCAAGGATGGCATCCTTCCTGATCCATCTAAACTCCGCGCTGTCGCTGAGTTCGCGAAGCCAACATCTATCAAGCAACTGCGCAGCTTCATAGGCTGATGCTCGTATTTTAGGCGTTTCGTTCGGAACTTTGCGACCATCATTGCTCCTCTGACGCGACTTCTTAGCGCCCGCAAAGATCTTTCTGCCTGGTCGCCGGCTTCCGATACTGCTTTTAGGAAATTGCGCACGATACTTACCTCACCCTCCGTATTGCGCCATTTTGATCCGGCTGCTCCTACCGAAGTGCGCACCGATGCCAGCGACGCCGGCCTCGGCGCTGTTCTTGCCCAACGAAAACCCGGTGTTGATGAATACGTTGTGGCGTACGCAAGTCGAACGCTGACCAAGGCCGAGACCAACTACTCGGTGACAGAAAAGGAATGCTTGGCAATTGTTTGGGCGCTTCAGAAACTTCGGCCATACTTGTATGGGCGCGCATTCGACGTTGTTACGGACCACCACGCTTTATGTTGGTTGTCTTCACTAAAAGACCCCACCGGCCGTCTCGCCCGCTGGTCGCTTAGACTACAAGAGTACAATATCCGAATCATCTATCGTACAGGGCGAAAGCATTCCGACGCAGACGCTTTATCTCGCTCGCCAGTCTCGCCTGACGCTCCGTTGTCCCCTGCCTCCAGCTCCGCCTTGTCTTCCTTGTCCATCGACGACATGCCATCAGAACAGCGCAAGGATCCGTGGCTTACATCACTAATCGATCTTCTAACGAACTCGTCACTTTCACCGGCTCCTCGCGCCCTTCGTCGTCAAGCGCAGCATTTCGCCCTTCGTGACCGTCTTCTCTATCGACGCAACTATATGCCAGGTGGCCGTAAGTGGCTGCTCGTCGTACCTCGCCACCTGCGAAGTGATATCTGCGCATCTTACCATGACGATCCGCAGTGTGGCCATGTGGGTGTAGTTAAGACTTATGAACGGTTGCGACAGTGCTTTTACTGGCGCGGTATGTATACCTTCGTCAGTAAGTATGTGCGTTCGTGCATCGATTGCCAACGTCGCAAGCCGCCTCCTCTCCATCAGCCGGCTCCATTACAGCACCTTCCGTGCCCATACCGACCATTCGATCGTGTTGGCATCGATTTGTATGGGCCTCTGCCGTACACACCAGCAGGAAATCGTTGGATAATCGTGGCCGTCGATCATCTCACTCGCTATGCGGAGACAGCAGCACTTCAGGATGCCACCGGACCCACTATCGCGTCCTTTCTTCTTCATAATTTCATTCTGCGGCACGGTGCCCCCCGTGAACTTCTAAGTGATTGAGGCAAATCTTTCCTATCCGAGGTTGTCGAAGCGCTCCTACGCGAATGTCAAACCATCCATCGCACAGCCAGTGCGTACCACCCTCAAACCAACGGACTGACAGAGCGCTTCAATCGCACACTAGGTGACATGATGTCCAAGTACATCGCCTCCGATCACTCCGATTGGGACAAGATTTTCCCCATTTATAACCTACGCCTACAACACCGCCGTTCAAGCAACTACCGGATTCTCGCGATTTTTTCTGCTGTACGGGCGTGAACCTTCGTATCCACTCGACACCATGCTTCCCTACCGTCCTGATATCTCAGAGTATACATCGCTTTCAGCAGCTGCCAGGCACGCTGAAAAATGTCGCAAACTGGCTCGCTCACTCACTTCGGACGAGCAAGCCCAGAAAGAAGCGCACAGCGACAGCAGCCACTCTGTCCACCAATTTTCTCCCGGTGCTCACGTGTGGCTCTGGGCCCCATCGACAGCACCCGGTCTGACCAGCAAGTTTATTTCCAAGTACCACGGACCCTATCTAGTGCTCGAACAGACATCTCCCGTCAATTACCTAGTTGAACCGCTAGCCGCTTCCACCGATCTTCGCCGTCGTGGGCGTGAGATTGTTCACGTCGACCGTTTGAAGCCTTACTACGATTCCGCATTCCTTTCGTCTCCTTGAGTCGCCAGGATGGCTCCTCTTTTCTGCGGGGGCCAGATTGTAAAGAAGAAGTTCAGTATAGGTTGGCACATCGCCGAGAAAGAGGAAGAGGAAGTGATTTTGCGAACCAGCTGACTGCAAGCTAGGCCACCCCCGCTCCGGTCCTGCCCGCTACCAGTGCCCGTTACCAGTGCCTGGATCCCCGCTTAACAGTTGTAATGCATTGCCGTTCGCCAGCCTCGTGACCAGCTCAACCACTCGGCTCGCGAACGGCGTTGCATCACAACAAACGCCCAATTTTTTCTTTCTTTTTATAGTCAGATGGCAGTCGCGATAAAACATGTTTAATATTACGGTATAGCGCACACAGCCACCTGTGATATCTGCGCTACCCGGCCCCTTCGCACATAAAGATAACGAACGACAAAATACGTCGCCATCAGGATCTGTCGCTCATAAAGCAGACATGCGCCGAACTAATGCTCATTGCGGCTATCACTGGTGGGTTGCAGGCTTGGTTCAAACTCCAGTAGATACTTTTCATCATACACGTTTCCTTTAAAATGCAGACATACCTGTAACGAAGTGTTTTTCGCATTGTCGAGAGTACGCAGTCGGTTGCTAAGGTCGGCCATTCACATCTTGACGCTTGGTGGCCCTAATTCAAGCTTCACGCCGTTGTTAGTCGCGGCTCGCCGAAAGAAACCTGATAAACTGCGTCTTGCATCCCGGCACGCCTAGAGAGTGGCAACAGTACGCGGCAGATGTAGTTGGCATCGCTTTGCCAAGCCTATGACGTTCACCGTGCCGCCCGGTGCCACCAGCCCCCGTGCACTGGTGGCACCGAGAAACGCCGTCCGTTGACGCCGTGCAATGTGTTTCATTCGGTCGCTGCTACGACTTCGCGCATGCGCAGAAAACTCGCGCAGAAAGCGGATTTCAACCTTGTGACGATGATCGGTGCGATGCGACACGTAGTGGGCAGGAGGAATGAGCACGTTTCGTAGATTGCAATGATGGAGCAGCTTATAAAAAAGACTGAGCCGAATAATTTTACGGCGGCACGCTAAGGGTTGTCAGGACAAGAGAGATTTCATGCTGCTTACGCTTGGGAACGCTATTGTAAACGCCTAGTCTCAAAATCTTGTTTATCGATGTGTTGGGTGGTAAACTAAGTGCCGTTTTGATCCCTTGGCGAATGAGAATGTCACGTTGCTCCTTTTCTGCCTTGTGAAGACGTAAATACGGCGCCGCATCGAACATCCTTCTGATTATGAAAAACTGGACTAGCCTAAGGAGGTTGCTTCTTTCATGCCCGCATATTTGTTTGCGATACGTCTAGCCTCTGTATTGTTTCAGAGTTCCTGCCATTAGTCTCAATTCGTAATCCCAGACCTCTAATGCTTGCCACCATTGGTATAACGCTCCCGTTGTCCATGAGTGTTATTACCGGGTTACCCTGCTTTATACGCCGACGATCTAGCGATCGCATTGGCGTGAGAACGAGCGCTCCCGATTTCTCTGTCGAACATCTGAGCCGGATTGGTTAAAAGTAAATGTTAGGTAACAAAGCACTGGAAGTAGTCGGCGAATATGTCTGCTTAGGAGAGGCAGTAACCACAGATCGAGACCATGAAAAGGAAATAACAAGAAGAATAAGATTGGGATGGAGTGCATTTGGCAATCACTCGCAGAGTATGACTAGCAGCTTACCGGTATCGCTCAAGAGAAAAGTATAGAACAGTTGCGACTTACGTGTACTCACCTATGGGGCTGAAACGTGGAGGCTAACCACGAGAGTTCTATTTAAGTTGAGAAGAATGCAGAGGGCTGTGGAACGAAAAATGGTAGGGGTAACATTAAGAGATAAGAAGCGTGCAGATTGGGTCAGAGAAATAACTCAAGTTACTGACATTCTATTGGAAATCAAGAAGAAATGGGCATGGGCAGGACATGTAATGCGAAGAGAGGATAACCGATGGTCGCTTAGGGTAACAAACTGTATTCCAAGGGAAGGAAAGCGTAGCAGGGGGCGGCAGAAACCTAGGTGGGCGGATGAGGCTAAGAAATTCTCAGCGGTCAAGTGGATGCAGCTAGCACAGAACCGGGTTAATTGGAGAGATATGGGAGAGGCATGCGCGCTGCAGTAGGTATAGTCAGGCTGATGATGATGATGATAAATCCGCCCGACAGCAACGAAGCGCGTGGCTTCGCCGCGTCGCTAGCGCACAAGTGGGTTGGACCGTTCGAAGTTACGGCACGGACTACGCCACTCACCTAACAGCTGCGGTTGTTGGCGAGCGGTGAAACCGCTGGTCCGGTGCACGTCGCAGACCTGAAAGTTACCACCTTCGCAAGGACGATAACTGCGAAGCGGGGGAAATTCAAAGCGATGCTGCGATCCCCCCAAAGTAAGGCGTACAGGTAGCAACCCGGTTCGCAACCGACGCTATAGCCTAAGGCCAAGGTAGTGCACCACTTTGTCTAACGTCTTTGCTTCTTTCAGAATGCATTCTGATAAGATTTTGGCAGCAGCCAGGTGAACCACCGTCGCTGGGGCGGGAAGCCGCACCCAGCGCATGGTTCAAGGAGGGGCCACTTAAAATAGGGGGTACCCCCCTAGTTTGTCGTGATTTGTGGCCCATCATTGTGACCAGCGTGGCCATGCTGGCCGTCTTCAACGAGTCTGGATAAGAGCCCGCTGGCCAGGCCTGGAGTACGGTCCTCAGGAAGCCAGGTGTGCCCGGGGCGGAAACGCCTGCTGCTTCTCCCGTCCCACGGTCCAGCTGAGATGGCGTCCCGCCAGAGCCAGGCGAGAAGCCTTCATATTTTACGCCGACCCGGGCTCGAACATGGACATGGAACGGCTGTTGGCGGAGCCTGGGCCGGACGCTGAGGGGGGGGGAAGATGTGGGGCCCTGCGCCACATATCTGTAGGGCCCGTGGCATTCGAAGGCCGCGCCACTTCCCAATGCTCCCTGCGCGCTGCCTGTTTCCCTCTCCCTGCTCGTTCGGGGATAACCGGTCCCGCGCGAGGGGGCTATAAAGGAAGGCACGCGCCGCCGTCTCGCCTCTCTTCGCTCCTCTCTTCGTTCCTGCTTCGCTCCTGGCGTTTCTCCACGGAATACGACCCGCAGGCTGCAGCCCCCCGGACGACGAACCCGCACCGCTTTGGACGATTTCTGTGAGATTAAAGATGTTTGTTACACGGCCCGTTGTGTATTTGTCGTGCGCATCCCTCGGGCAGAAAAATCGCCCACAATATATATATATATATATATATATATATATATATATATATATATATATATATTGCCACACCGCTGTCCATCTTCTGGCGCCACCAAGTAGCTGAATATCATGGCACGTTGCTTAGCGTCGTCCTCATCTCTCACGAGCTTCGCTCGATTAAAAAGGGCATATCGGTTGTTCCGCTGCTTGCTACGTGTGTTGGTGACATTTGGTTGATTGTGCAGGATAAGATCCCCCGAAGACGTCAGTGTCGCTTCTCATCGACGCTTGGACGCGACCCCCGTTCATAAAGCCTGAGGCCTGCAACCTGAGTTCGAACCACTGTCCACCCCGCTACAAACCATGACATCCACAACGAGCAGCCAGACAAGTAAGCCTTCCAGCAACGTCCCACCGTTCGTCCTTCTCGCACCGCGATCACCGCCATTGTTTCATGGTGACCGGTTCGAGGATGTGGAAGACTGGTTGGCCAGGTCTTACTGTGTGGCCGCATTCAACCAATGGGACGACGAGCGGAAGGTAATGAATGTGTACTACGCACTGCAAGACTCGGCCAAGACGTGGTTTGTGAACCACGGGGCGTCCTTTGTCAACAGGACAGCCTTTAGTTGTGAGTTGCTTACAACATTCAGCTCGAGTGTGCGCAAAGAAAACGCTGAGGTTGCAATTCGTTCGAGGTCTCAACAGTCAAATGAGAGGGTGGCCATATTTGTGGAAGACATGACGCGGCTTTTATATCGTGCCGAGCCTGCCTTGCTCGAGGCAACGAAGGTACGGCACCTCATGCGCGGGGTGAAGGAGCAGCTGTTCGCTGGCCTCATTCGCGACCCTTCAAGAACTGTCGCAGATTTCGCGAGAAGCGACCAGCATGGAACGTTCACTGCAGGAACAGAGCACCCAATACGGCCGTCAGGCAAGCGTAGCAGCCACACCCTACTGCGCGTCCATGCCAGCAGCCAGAGACGAGACATTGCGAGAGCTTGTGAGGAGCATTGTCCGCGAACAGCTGCAAAACCTCCACTTTAATGCTCTCTCTGAAATGAATTATTCTAGCGGGGACGTCATCCGTCATGAAATCCAGCGAGCGGTGCAGCCACCACTAGCACCACAACCGGCGCCATGCATCACGACTTATAGTGATGTCTTACGTCGACCTGCCCCGAGCCAGATCTATTCCGCCCCGTTGTCGGACCACCGCCTCGTTACATGCGCCCCGTCGAGCAGCAACAGGATGTGCGCCCCGTTGAGCCGCAGCAAGACCAGCGTTCCGCTATCAGCAAGGCGCACTTGTGGTGCACGCTCAACAGACGGCCGCTCTGTTATTACTGCTGCGAACGTGGTCACATTCTTCACAATTGCTCATACCGTAGAATCGGTTTAAGAGGATATCCACCAAACGCGCGTCTACCCCGTTATGACGAAATACCACTAGAGATTGAGGAGTACCTGGCTGCTCACGAGATGCGCCCGACGTCACTACAACGGCAGTCGCGATCGTCATCCCTGAGGCGTTTTGCTTCGCCCAGTCGGTACTGCTCCTCTGGGAAATTCAGAGGCACGTCCCCTCGCCGGGAAAACTAAACACGGCAACCTCCTGGGGTGAGGCCGCCGCGACGTCTCAGATTAAACAGCCTCCACCCGACGATTTGACGCGACCGCCTGAGTGGCAACGACCCGACCCGATGAACTTACCGACGTGCTGCGAACGCATTGTTTCGGGGGAAATTTTCGTAACCGCCGATAGTTGTGATGTGACCGCACATGTGGATACCGACGCCGATTTTTCCGTCATGAGCAATCAGCTAGCCACGGCACTGCGTAAGGTTCTGACGCCTTGGTCTGATCCAACGATGTGTACCGCCGGTGGTCACGTGATGACGCCGATTGGCATGAGCACTTGCCGCATAGAGATCTGCGGTTTTACTTTCACTGGCATATTTGCCATATTAGAAGAGTGCTGCAAAGATCTGATTCTCGGCATGGATTTTCTTCAAGAATATGGTGCTGTTATAGTCCTTCGGGAGCAGCTCATGGTATCGTTTACAACCAAGGGAGCCATTGATAGCAACACGGACTTCCGGAAAACGATGTTGCGTGTCTGTGACGACCACATAACGATCCCTCCGCGTGCGAGCAAGTTTGTCACAGTCGAATGTGATCACAGCACCGGCGCGCGTGGGAATGCAGAAGCTAACATCACACTGCTTCTAACTCAATAAGTTTGTGTAGCTCGGGGCCTTCTCGAACTTGTCCGTGGGCAATCCGAAGTGCGAGGGATAAACTTCACATGTTATCCCCAACATTTGACGGCGAACACGATGGTCGCCTATTTTGAAGAACGTGGAGAATATCGAACACGTCAGACCTCGACAATGCGACGCCTACAGCCATTCAGACCGATGTGAACCCGCACCTCTTGCCCAGTTGGAAACGCGGCATAGAGACTCTTGTCAATTCGTTCCGCGATTGTTTTGCATCAACCTCCATGGTCCGACGGACGCTACTGACGAAGCACCGAATTAATAGTTGCCGACGACCAACGTCCACTATGTCAGCGTTCTTACCGAGTGTCTTCAAAAGAACGTGATGCCAACCGCAGCCAAGTAACAGAAATGCTTTAGGACGACGTCATTCAACCGTCGACGAGCCCCTTGTCTTCGCCTGTTGTCCTGGTCGCGAAGTAGGATGGAACCTTGAGGTTCTGCATGGATTACAGACGCTTCAACAACGTCACGAAAATAATGTGTACCCCGTGTCGCGCATAGACAATTTCCTCGATCGCCATACTACTTACTTTTCGTCACTTGACCTCCGCAGTGGATATTGGCAAATAGAGGTTGACGAGCGAGACCGTGAGAAGACCACTTTTATAACGCCGGACGGTTTATATGAGTTTAAAGTGCTCCCCTTTGCCCTGTGTTCACTCCCTGCCACAATTCAACGAATGATGGACACCACTCTCTAGTCTGAAGTGGCAGTCATGCCTCATATATCTCGACGATGCTGTGATTTTCTCGGACACGTTCGACGAGTACCTGAAACGGTTGCGCGCTGTCTTCGAGGCCATCCGATCTGCCGGTCTCTCTCTTGTGGGCGATTCCTCTGCCCGAGGGATGCGTACAACAAACACACAGTGGGCCGTATAACAAACATCTTTTATCTCACATTAAGCGCGGGCGTCGTCGAGGCTGTCCGGGGTCGTCGTCCGGGTGGCTGCGGGTCGTTTCCGTGGAGAGAGCCAGGAGCGAAGCAGGAGCGACGAGCTAGGGACCAAGAAGAACCAGACGGCGGCACGAGCCTTCCTTTATAGACCCCTCACGCGGGACCGGTTATCCCCGAACGAGCGGGCAGAGGGAAACCGGCAGCGCGCAAGGAGCCTTGGGATAGTGGCACGGCCGTTGAAAGCGCGGCGCGCCACGGGCGCTAAAGATATGTGGCGTAGGGCCCCACATCTTCCCCCCCCCCTCAGCGTCCGACCCGCAGTCCGCCAGCAGGCGATCCAATTCGTCCGGGTCCGGGCTGACGTCCGTGGAGACCGAAGGGGGCGCTGGGGACCCTGCCCGCGCCTGGGCGATGATGGCCTTTGCCGACGGAGTCAGCAGCTCGGGCCGGCTCGATTGAAGGAGGTGTAAGGCTGCCTCCTCCGGGCTGCCCCTCTGGACGGGCCGTCCGCCTGCCAAAGCGGTCGCTGCGACCACTGCCCGGTGCAGCCGCTCCGCCGCCTCTGCACGGCTCCTATGCAGCGCCCCGGCCTCGTGGACGGCGCGGCACACAAGCAGGGTGCCGCAGAGACCGCACAGGCCTGCGTTCTCCTTTTCTCTATAGTGGGCCGGAGGCTCATTGTCCCGGTCCTCTAAGGTAAGGCCCCGGACCGGCAGGGGCACCGACTGCGCGGCCTCTCCGCGGAGAGGCCTGGCCTGGTCTCGCCACCTGGACCCCTAGCAGTAGGAGACCGCCGCCCCGTCGGCGACCGTGGTCCAGGTGGCGGTGTGCCGCACAGTCCTCTGTCGCTTGGACTGCGGCTCCAGGCCTGGGGGTGGGCCCCCCGAACGCTTTCCGTGTCCCACAAAACTGGGGGGGGGCTTCTCCAGTGCTTCTCCAGTGCTGCGGCTCCAGGCCTGGGGTGGGCCCCCGAACGCTTTCCGTGTCCCACAAAACTGGGGGGGGGGGCTTCTCCAGTGCTTCTCCGGGCCGGTAGGCCGGTGGCGATGGGCACCATGCCCACTCGTTCCAGGCCGCTGGCGCAGCCTCTGTTGCTCGTGCCCCACGTTGGGCGCCAGTTGTGGGCGATTCCTTTGCCCGAGGGATGCGCACGACAAACACACACTGGGCCGTATACCAAACATCTTTTATCTCACATTAAGCGCGGGCGTCGTCGAGGCTGTCCGGGGTCGCCGTTCGGGTGGCTGGGGGTCGTTCCCGTGGAGAGAGCCAGGAGCGAAGCAGGAGCGACGAGCCAGGGACCAAGAAGAACGAGACGGCGGCACGAGCCTTCCTTTATAGACCCCTCGCGCGGGACCGGTTATCCCGGAACGAGCGGGGAGAGGGAAACCGGCAGCGCGCAAGGAGCCTTGGGATAGTGGCGCGGCCATTGAAAGCGCGGCGCGCCACGGGCGCTAAAGATATGTGGCGTAGGGCCCCACATCCTCCCCCCCTCAGCGTCCAACCCGGAGTCCGCCAGCAGGCGATCCAATTCGTCCGGGTCCGGGCTGACGTCCGTGGAGACTGAAGGGGGCGCTGGGGACCTTACCCGCGCCTAGGCGATGATGGCCTCCGCCGCCGGACACAGCAGCTCGGGCCGGCTCGATTGAAGGAGGCGTAAGGCTGCCTCCTCCGGGCTGCCCCTCTGGACGGGCCGTCCGGCTGCCAAAGCGGTCGCTGCGACCACTGCCCGGTGCAGCCGATCCACCGCCTCTGCACGGCTCCTATGCAGCGCCCTGGCCTCGTGGACGGCGCGGCACACAAGCAGGGTGCCGCAGAGACCGCACAAGCCTGCGCGCTCCTCTTCTGTATAGTGGGCCGGGGGCTCGTTGTCCCGGTCCTCTAAGGTGAGGCCCCGGAACGGCAGGGGCACCGACTGCGCTGCCTCTCCGCTGAGAGGCCTGGCCTGGTCTCGCCACCTGGACCCCGCGCAGTAGGAGACCGCCGCCCCGTCGGCGACCGTGGTCCAGGTGGCGGTGTGCCGCACAGTCCTCTGCCGCTTGGACTGTGGCTCCAGGCCTGGGGGAGGGCCCCCCGAACGCTTTCCATGTCCCACATCACTGGGGGGGCTTCTCCAGTGCTTCTCCGGGCCGGTAGGCCGGTGGTGATGGGTGCCACGCCCACTCGTTCCAGGCCGCTGGCGCAGTCTCCGTTGCTCGTGCACTTGGTGGGCGCCCTCGACCCGGGCGCCGGGATACCGCCCGGGTGGCATGCTGTGAGGGGCAGAGAGGGGTTAGACGAGAAGCACCGGTTTTAACTGGTCCTCAGGTTGTAGCGTCGGTTGCAAACCGTGCCATTACGTGCTCGCCTTCCCGGGGGCGAGATCGCTGAATCGCCTTGAGCTTCCACCGTTTCGCAGTTATCGTCCTTGCGAAGGTGGTAAGCTTTCAAGTCTGCGACGTGCACCGGACCAGCGGTTTTACCGCTCGCCAACAACCGCAGCTGGTAGGTGAGTGGCGTAGTACTGCGCTCGCGTACTGCGTAAGCGGAGGGGGCGCGGGCCCCGCCGCGCCAAGTAGGGCGTTCTCTAGCGGAAAAGCGATCTCTTTCGCAAAATTCAAGTAAGCAGGTGTCATACCCACTGACCTGTTCACGGTTGTTCTAGTGGCGAAAGCCAGCTCGGAAAGCCGTGCGTCCCAATCTCTGTGCTGCTCGGTCGTCGCAACCAGCATACTCTTAACATACCGATTCACTCTCTCGGTTATGTTGCTCTGAGCGTGGTAGGGACTCGTTTTCGTGTGGCGGATTTGAAGCGCCCGACAGGAATCAACAAAGACTTTGCTTGTGAAATACGAAGCATTGTCTGTAATGAGGTCGGAAGGGAAACCGAAACGTGTGAATGTCTCCAACAGTTTCTCCCAAATCCGTTCTGACACAAGCTTTCTAGCGTTTTTTTGATCTTGCAATGCACCAACTAGCTCAGATTTCCGTTCTTCTGAAGCTTTCTAAGGGGGAAAACCTCAACCCACTTGGAATAGGGGTCCGTTATTACCAGGATATATTGGTGTCCGCTCGCGGAGCGAGGGAGGGGTCCCATGATATCGCACGCGACCACTTGCCACGGATAGTTGCTAACTACCGGCTTCATCATGCCAGCGGGTTTCCCCGCCCGAGGCTTAGCTACCTGGCAAACAGGACATGTACGGGCGTAACCCAGCACATCCTTTCTCATACCTGGTTAGGTCGCGACACGGCATAACTTATCGTAAGTCTTACTGCCGCTGCCATGGCCTGCCAGCGCTGAGTCATGGAAGTACTGGAGGAATTGTTTCCGCAACTTCCTCGGGACCACGACTCGGAAGGGGGATGCAATCGCCTCTTCCTCATCAAGTTGGGGGATGTAGCGGAGCAGTAAGCCGTCATCGCCCAGCAGATACGCGTCGTACTTGCCCTCAACATTCCCGGTGCAAGCTGCACTACTCGCAAGCTCTGTCAGCACCCGCTGGCATAGACCGTCTGCTTTCTGGGCCTCAATTAGCTCTTCCCTACTGACCGCTACTCCCCATGACAGATTTCTCTCTGCCTCGCTTCTTCTTGGCAGGCGAGTAGTCACCGCCAACAGCTGCTGCGCCTTCTCTCTCTCGCAGCACCGCGCGACAACTATGTCCGCCTCCTTTCTCTCTTTACCTACGCAGGGCGCGACACTCGCGTCCGCCCTCTCCTCCTCTCCACTAGCGGCGACGCCGCTTTCAGCAAAGCTGGTCTGCGCCTCTTCTGCGCTTCTGCCAGCCTTCAACGGTGCGCGCGATAACGCATCGGCCACCTTATTCATGCTGCCCCGGCGGTACTCAATGGCGTACGCGTAACGTTGCAATGTCAGCGCCCATCTCGCGAGTCTGCCTGCTGGGGTTTTTCAGCCTCTTTAACCACGAAAGTGCCTGGTGATCTGTCTGCACGGTGAAAACCGCGCCGTCTAGGTACATGTCGAACTTTGACAATGCGAACATTTTCTCCAGGCATTCCTTTTCGGTCACGGAGTAATTCCGCTCCGCCGATGTGAGCGTGCGGCTAGCGAACGCGACAGGGCGCAGCTTGCCCTCGTGTTCCTGCAACAAAACAGCTCCTACACCGGCATCACTAGCATCTGTCTGCAAGACACACGGCTTGTTCAGGTCGGGGAGGCGCAAACTAGCGGTGTTCGCTATCGCGCGAGCCAAGGCAACAAAAGCGTCGTTCTGTTCCTTTCCCCAGGCCCACTTCGAGCCTTTCCGCAACAGCTGGTTCAACGGCCTAGCGAGCTCTGAACAACTAGGGATGAATTGTCTGTAGAAGGCAACCATTCCCAAAAGCCTTTGATGCCAACTGCACTTTCTTTGGGTTGATCGTTATACCCGCACGTCTCATTCTTTCAAGAACGGAATTCAGGTGAATGAGATGCTCTTCGAACGACTGTGAGAATATCACGACGTCGTCGAGGTACGCCATCGCGTAGTTGAACCTTGCATCGCCCAGCACGATGTCCATCAATCACATGAACGTCCTCGGTGCATTAGACAAACCAAACGGGAGTCGAGTAAATTCGAAAAGCCCGCGGTGACAGGTGAATGCAGTTTTCTGAATGTCACCTTCGCCACCTCAATATGCAGGTACCCTCTGCTTGAATCCAGGACTGTGAAGAACCTTGCGTTCCCTAACGCGTACATCACAGCCTCGATCGACTGGAAAGGGTACGCAACCGTTGGCGTCAGTGAGTTGAGCTTTCGATAATCAACACACAGCCTGACCGAACCATCTTTCTTTAGCGCTATAACCACTGGGGACGCCCAGGGACTTTGTGAGGGTCTCACCGCGCCGGTATCAATCATCTCGTCAAGGGCGCTGTCGAGAAGCTGTCTCTTATGTGCGCTTAACGGCCGCGGGTTACATCTGAAAGGGCGCGCATCACCCGTTTCGATCTTGTGCTGAAGCAAGTCGGTCCTGCCTGGTTTCTCTGTGAAACAATCCGAAAACCGGAGTAAAGTTTCTACGAGCCTTCGGCGCTGACTACCGGTTCCTGAGAAGGACGGGATAATTGCTTCTAATGGGCTACCATTCAGTGTCGCGGGGGAGCTGTCTGCCACAAAAGCGTGGACGCTCGCTCGCTCAGCGACGCATTCCTGTTGGGGTGCGCTTACAAAGTGAATGAGGGGGATGAAGGGGCTGTAGCGATAGCCGTTCTCCCCCATATCAAGCACAATGCTTTCGCTCTAAAGAAAATCTCTTCCCAGAATAACTGGTATGGCTAAGCCGGGCAGATACACGAAGCGATGCCTCCGCTTCCTGCCGTCAAAACGCAGGACCAGACGTACCACTCCCGCCGCTTTTGTCTTCCCTGCTGCTAAGCTCAAAGGGGTTTCGGCTGGCCTGACATGGATGTTACATCTACGGCAGGCCTCGAAAACATCATCACCGACCAGTGACAGAGTTGAGCCCGTGTCAACGAGCGCCGAGTAGCTTTGACCAACTAACCGCACTAGCATAAAAGGGCTTGAGCGCGACAACATTCCTTGCGCTCTACAGGCGAGTGGGACAACAGCCTCTGCGCCCCCGGGGCGGTCGCCCGGTGACGCGGCGTGGGAGTACATTTCCCATTTTCCGCTGTGGCTACCATGAAATTCTCCCGCCGACGGCGACAGGCTGGTGTTACCAATTATGGCCGCCGGCGGTCCGCGTTTCCCTGCATACGCCTTGCTTGACACTCTCGTGCCACGTGGCCCGGCTGTTTGCAATTCCAGTAAAGCCGATCGTTCTCCTGCTGCGCGGTCGGGGGATGCCGCGTTCCACGAAGCGGCTGGAGACGTCTTTCCCCTCTCTCCGCGCCTGTGCGGATGTCGCTGGCGAGCCCAGCTCGACGCCGCTGCTCGAACGCGTACGGGTCAAGAGCGCGAGGAATCGCGGCGCCTTCCGCTGGCCTTTTCTGCCCTACCGTCATTACGTCTGCGCCTCTGGCGCGCGGCACGGAGTCTTGGCCTCCGGCCCTGGCGCATCGCGGCTCTAGCGATTCGGCTGGCCTGGGGGTTGGCTGGTAGCGCAATTCAGCGAGTAAATCCGCCTGAACTACCTTCGCTTCCTGTGCTAGGGCCTCCAGGTTTGCAAAACCACGTCCCCGCAAATACGGCTTGAAGCGCGGATGGCATTGCCTCATCACGCGCGTAACCTGTTCTAGATCGGTTGCCGTGGGATCTGCCCTCTTGTAGAGCTCCGGCATTGCGCGTACATACTCGAGGAGGCTCTCCTCTGGGTGCTGTGTGCGCAACGCTAGCTCCTCAAGCATCCGGCGTTCGTAATCGGGCGGCAAGAACTCGGCGCGGAAGCGATCTGTGAAGTCTGCCATCGACTGGAAGGCCGGCTGGCAGCGTCTCCACCGCGCCGCGCTCTCAACAAGTGTCACGGGGATTACCTGCGCTAGCACCACGTCGTCTGGGGAACCCAGAGCCGTCTGATAATCCTCGAGTTCTTGCAAGAACTCGTGGACTGACTTCACGTCTGTGTAACCAGAAAAGGAGGGAACCTCTACATTTATCCGCGGACACAAGACTGCCGCCGCAGCTGTGGCTTGGTTGGCGCTAGCCACCGAACCGAGCTGAAGTGTGAACACCGACAACACTTCGTTCATCTGCCTCATCAGGGAGGCCGCATCGGTAACCTGCGCAGACTCTACCGCGTCCTTTACCTCACTTCCGGACGCACTGGCGTCCGAAGCGGCGGCCCTATCTGGCACGTCTTTTCTCGGAGGCATTGCACTCAACAACTAAGGCCGGCCGGGAGCCTAAACGCGCACGACTACCACCTAGCCCGCATCAAGAGGCTAGTCACAAAGGCTAAACACTTCATAAAACTAACAAATGCACAAAAAAATTAAAACACAAACCGCCCGACACTAACAAACACACACATAACCCAAAACAAAATAAAACACTGTACAAACACTGCTATACTACACTCCGTGTCATCTGCACACACGTTAGCCCTAAACTCAAGATGGCGTCGCGCCTAACATACAAAGGACCGGCCCGTCGTGTTGCCGTGCACTGCCACGTTCGCAGAAAATTCGTCCACATGGGTGGTAATTCAGCCGCAGTTGGGTGCCAGTTGTGGGCGATTCCTCTGCCCGAGGGATGCACACGACAAACACACAGTGGGCCGTATAACAAACATCTTTTATCTCACATTAAGCGCGGGCGTTGTCGAGGCTGTCCGGGGTCGTCGTCCGAGTGGCAGCGGGTCGTTTCCGTGGAGAGAGCCAGGAGTGAAGCAGGAGCGACGAGCCAGGGACCAAGAAGAACGAGACGGCGGCACGAGCCTTCCTTTATAGACCCCTCGCGCTGGACCGGTTATCCCCGAACGAGCGGGGAGAGGGAAACCGGTAGCGCGCAAGGAGCCTTGGGATAGTGGCGCGCCACGGGCGCTAAAGATATGTGGCGTAGGGCCCCACACTCTAAAACCCGAAAAATGCCACTTTGCTTTTAATGAGCTGAAATTTCTCGGCCTCGTTGTCAGCGCTCGAGGTATTAGCCCAGACCCAGAAAATATGGCCGCTGTCGCTTCATTCCCCAAACCAGAAGATAAACGAAGCTGGTGTCAATTTCTCGGCCTCTGCGCGTACTATCGTCGCATTGTTAACAATTTCTCTAAGATCGCTGAGCCTCTGACCAGCCTGACAAAACACGCCGAGCCATTCTTTTGGGGCACCGACCAGGAAAAGGCTTTCACGGAACTCAAGTCACGTCTGCAATGTACGCCTATACTTGGCCACTTCGACGAAGAGGCCGACATGGGACTGCACACGGATGTCAGTAACGTTGGCCGCAGTGCAGTCCTTGTTCAGTGGCAGGACAGTGCAGAACGCGTCATTGCTTACTCTAGTCGCACCTTATCCCGTTCCGAAGTTAATTATTCAACTATTGAAAAGGAGTGCCTCGCTGTTGTGTGGGCAGTCATGAAATTTCTTCCATACTTGTACGGTCGCCCATTACGTGTCGTAAGCGACCATCACTCTCAGTGTTGGCTGGCAAACCTGAAGGATCCATCGGGTCGGCTCGCTCGATGGAGCCTTCGGTTGCAAGAATTTTACGTTACTATCGTTCACAAGTCCGGCAAGAAACACAATGATGCTGATTGTCTGTCCTGTGCCCCTACTCCCTGCCACGCGGACGGCTCTGACGACGATTCCGCTTTCCTTGGTGTTATCGCGACGTCCAACTTATACCGAAAGCAGCGGGCTGGCTCTGAACTTTTGCCCCTCTGCAAATACCTCGAAGGAACCGTGTCATCGCCTCCTCAGCTCTTCAGGCGCGGACTGTCTTCATGTAGCCTGCGCGATAGTGTGCGACAGAAACTGCTTATCTGCTTGTACTACCCACAACGCTACTTGACGAAGTTCTTTGTGCGTGCCACGATGACCTTTTTTTCCTGTCATCTCGGTTTTTCTCGCACATTGGCACGGATACGCCGAAAATACTACTGGCCCAGGCTAGCTGCCGTTGTGCACCGCTACCTCCGTACCTGCCGTGAGTGCCAGCGGCGGAAGACACCACCCATGAAACCAGCTGGCCTCCTGTAGCCTATCGATCCCCCGAAATTCCTATTTCAACAAGTCGGCATGGGCTTACTGGGCCCATTCACGGAAGTCCTCTATGGGTAACAGGTATATAGTGGTAGCCACGGACTACCTCAGCCACTGTGAGACCCCGTGCTACCGCAGAGAAAGTTGCGCATTTCTTCATTCACAACATCGTACACCGTTCTGGTGCCCCAACAGCTGTCTTAACTGACAGACGAACCACGTTTACGTAGGCACTCACGAGTGAGGTACTTCGACTCAGTGGCACCGCCCGTCGCAAGAAAACAGCCAATCATCCTCGAACTAATGGACTGACTGAGCGGCTTAACAAGACTATTGCCGATATGATTTCTATGTATGTAGACAACGATCATAGGAACTGGGACCGAATTGTGCCGTACATCACGTTCGCATATAACACTGCGCTCGAGGAAACTACACGCTTCACTCCATTTCATTTAGCTCATGGACGCGAACGCTTGACCAGGCTGGATGCTACGCTTCTTCCAGATTCTGCTCCCTCCACTGTCGTGGGGGCTGACCAATTCATTCGTGACGCAGAAGCTGTACGCTAGCTTGCCCGACAGCTAATTCGGCACCAACAAGCACACAACGCCATGCGCTACAACCTGCGACACCGAGAGGTGACTTACACGCCCGGTGACCAAGTCTGGGAATGGAGCCCAATACGGTTGCGAGGGCGCTCTGAAAAGCTTCTGAGGCGATACTTTGGACCTTACGAGGTGCTCCGCCGCCTCAGCGCGGTGAACTACGATGTGCTACCACAAGGCACTGTCCGCTCCTCTCGGCTGCCGAAGTCTGAAATTGTTCACGTTGCCAGAATGAAACCATATTGCAATCGTTAAACTGTTTTAGGGTCCAAACCAGAGCCGGAGTACCAGCGACGCCCTCAGCCAAGGCGGCGGACGTGGAACGTCCTTTGTTGCCGCCAGCGTCACGTAGAACGTGATCAAGAGCGAGGGCTACCTATGGCTTCAAGACTGCCAGAACCGAGACCCCCGTAAGCTACCGTAAGCCCCGGTAGCGTAAGAGGATTCTAGCACAGCTTAGGGCCTCGCTCTTGATCACGTTGTACGTGACGCTGGCAGTAACAAAGGACGTTCCACGTCCGCCGCCTTGGCTGAGGGCGGCGCTGGTGAACACTCTCAAAGTTCGTATACAGACAACGTAAATACCCAAGAAAGTAGCAGGGGGGACAGCGGCCGATGTAGCTCAGTTGGAAGAGCACCGGACGCGTTATTTGGAGGTCGTGGGTTCGGTTCCCACCATCGGCACGTTGTTTTTTCTTCTACTTTGTGTTTAATTACCTTTCCCCTAAACAGATTACATTACTAATCTCTGTGATATCCAAGTAAACATTAAAAAAAAGACATAAAGTACCATCCCCAACGCTTTCCTTGGCCTCGTCGACTGTTGGCTTCTTTCCGTATGTATTATAATGAGCACCCTCATTTCCCCTTAATTGATCTGCTTGTACCTTACGGGGGTCTCGGTTCTGGCAGTCTTGAAGCCATAGGTAGCGTAAGAGGGTTCTAGCACAGCTTTCGCTCTCGCTCTTGATCACGTTCTACGTGACGCTGGCGGTAACAAAGGACGTTCCACGTCCGCCGCCTTGGCTGAGGGCGGCGCTGGTGAACACTCTCAAATTTCGTATACAGACAACATAAATACCCGAGAAAGTAGCAGGGGGGACAGCGGCCGATGTAGCTCAGTTGGAAGAGCACCGGACGCGTTATTCGGAGGTCGTGGGTTCGGTTCCCACCATCGGCACGTTGTTTTTTCTTCTACTTTGTGTTTAATAATCTTTCCCCTAAACAGATTACATTACTAATCTCTGTGATATCCAAGTAAACATTGAAAAAAAGACATAAAGTACCATCCCCAATGCTTTCCTTGGCCTCGCCGACTGTTGGCTTCTTTCCTTAAGTGTAACTTTGGTAATGCAGAGCTCCTGTTCTTAGGCCGCGTCGTTAGCCATCGAGCTGCTCGGCTCGATCCCGCTAAAATATCAGCCGTCACCATATTCCTTACTCTGTGTGACAAGAAGATAGCTCGCCGTTTCTTGGGCCTCTGAGCCTATTACCACAGGTTTATCGAAAACGTTTCGCGCGTTGCTGCTCCGTTGACACGTCTCACCCAGGATGATGTCACCTTCACCTGGACGGACGAACAACAAAGGGCATTCGACGAATTGCGGCACCGCTTGCAGACAACCCCTGTGCTTGTCCATTTCGATACGAGGGCCGAGACTCTGGCCCACACAGAAGCCAGCAACGTCGATCTAGGCGCTGTACTAGTCCAGTGGCAAGACGGTGCCGAGCGAGTTATCCCGTGCCGAATCGAACTATTCCACTTCCGAAAAAGAATGTTTGGCTGTTGTAGCGGCGGGGATAAAATTTCGACCCTATCTTTATGGCCAGCACTTTCGGGTCATGAGCGACCACCACACTCTGTGCTGGTTAATGAACTTGCCAGATCCCTGCATGTAAGGCCGCATTGAAAAGTGACTCGCACGTGGAGTCGAGCTGGCGGTCGAACCCCCCACGCGCCGAGGCCAAGGAGCGAGCGCTGTTGTTTTTTTTCTCCTTTTCTCCCCTTTTCATGGGCGCGGACTCGCGGGGCGCGCGGGAGTCCTTGTTTGTTTCGTCCTTTCGCCCCGAGGCGTCGCCAAGACGCGAACGACAGACGCATCCAATTATCAGCCGGGAACAACAGTGGCACGCTTCTGCGAACCACTTTACGGCCAGCTCGTCCAGCAATCTCAGTGATCTCCCGCCGTGGCGCCAAGCATGGGGGCAGGGAGACGCCGTTAATGAAGCCTTTTGCACTGCCACAAGCGCTCACTAAATGTCCTGCAGAAGGCGACAATAGGCGCGGCACTTAGCCCCCACGCAGCGGCTCATCGGGTGTGAGCAACGGCGATGCTACACTGCTCTGGGACAGTGCCCCCCCTTATTCCTCGAACGGGACGGCTGGATGGCCTAGTCTCCACAGCCCCCGCGGCGTTTCTTTCACAAAGGCGCTAGCTGCAAGGTCGCGTCGCAAACACGCTGAGGAGGGGAGGCAAAGACAGGCGCCGTGTGAGAGGCTTTGGGGACCAGCGAGTGGAAAGAGTGTGTGTTTTGAATGTTGTATTTTTATTTGAAGCAATTAAGGACCTGGGTGCGAGATTATTCCCAACCCACTGTGGTTGTGGTATGCTTTTAAATAATTTGATTGGCTGCTTCGTTTTCGGGGCGGATCACCTAAGGTGACCGCCCTTGGGTCTTTGTTGATGTCTGGTATCAAAAAGCGGTCCTCGGACCATGTTCGACAGTCAAGATTGAGGCTCCGTGCTTAGCACGTATTTACACCCCCTAGGCTTTAACCGAAATGCTCGGTAGAAAAGTAAGGGCTTGTAGAGTGACTTCTCTGTGTGAGAGTCTATTTTGTCTTAAGCTGCAGTTGTCTGTGTGACTCTTGTTACTGTAACTGTTTGCCAATGTATAATATTTTGCTTCTGTAAATATATATCTCCTCCTGACCATCATCAGACCATCGTCTACTGCTTCCTCACTGCTTCTGTACCTGCCGAACATGAACTTAACATCACTGGCGCAGTACGACAGGATTCACCGACCAGCGACCACGAGCATCACCAAGAGCACCCAGGCCCTGGGAACCCACTAGGCAACAAGCGTCCGCACGTCCAGCCAGAAGCAGCAAGGTGATCCAGGCCCCGAACCAGAGGCAGCGTTCTGGGGAAGGACTCCGACGAGGCTGCGGAACCAAAGGACGGAGGCCCCAACTGGCGACACCAGCACGGGTAAGCGGGATTTCTTGCGCTTTGTTGAAGGGGCTATGGCTCAAGTGTAAAGTGGCGTATGGTGGTGAGCATGATGGCGAGCGTAGGCGAGAGAGAGACAGGGGGAGATGATAACAGATGACAGCGAGCAGTCGCAGCAAGCGACAACTCAGCCTGTAGCAGGAGCGCTACGTGAAGTAGCGGAGATGTCGGTATCCGATGCGGTTGCAATTCGCCGCATGGAACTAGATTTTGAGCTGGAAAAATTGAGAATTCTTTCACAGGAACGCCTAGAGTTACAGAAACTTGGGCTAGATCCAGCGGTTGCAATGGCGATAGCGGGAAGCGGGCAGACGTCTGTAAGGTTAGACATTGACGATCAGCGTCGAATGGGGCCCGATCCAGTCTCCCAATGCGCTAAAGTCCTTAAGGGACTGGAGCTGCCGTGTGACGCGGACGTGCCGTTATGGTTCGAGAAGTCGAGAGAATTTTCACGACGTACAAGGTGCCAAACGAAAGCCGCGTTCACTTAATCATGCCAACACTAGCTGAGCGTGTCAGGTACCTTCTCCGTAACCTCGGGGACGATGAGTGTGACAGCTACGAGTCGGTAAAAACAGCCGTTTTAAAGGTGCTGAAGCTTAACCCCTCAGAATACCTCGAACGCTTTGAGCGCGCGACGAAACGCCGCGATGAAACTTGGGCGCAGTTCACCTCGCGCACTAAGACGTACTTTCAGTACTACCTTCGGTCACGGGACGTAGAAACCAAAGACGACCTGGTATCATTGATCATCGCAGATCGCATAAAGGGTAGCTTGAGCCCTGAGCGCTTAGAGTACGTGCGTCTTCGTGAGGAAGAGAGGTGGCTAAAACCGGATGAAATATCCAATGTTCTCCAAACGTTCGAACAGGCTAAGGGCAAGGGGCACGCAGCGAAACAAATTGTTGTGTATGCGGAAAAACCGAAGGGACCCCCGCAAGCAGCGAACAATGATAGCAAACGGCCAATTTAGTGTTATGAGTGCCGCGCATCTGGCCACCGAGCCAAGGAATGCCCTCGCGCTTCACAAAACGTGCAGAAGAAGGAGAAACGCGCTCGAGCTCAAAAAGTAGCTGTAGCCAACGTAGAGGCATGCGAAACACCGGCGTCAGTAACCTCCCAGACAACCCTAGTAGCAGAGATGAAAACGCCCAGCCATTCGACGAGGTACGCAAATCGAAGCTACATCAGGTGGAGATTGAGTGCGCAGGGATACCGGCGACAGCTATAATTGATACCGGTAGCGAGATAACTGTGGTTAGGGAAGGCCTCGTGCCAAGTATATGTCGGGAGCCATCCGGCTCGATAAAGCTAGTTTCTGCTTTTGGGGAGACGGTTAACGCAAAACTGGCCACTCTTGCGGTAAGCATCAGGCGGCCCACCGCACACATAGCAGGGCCCGAGGCAGTAGACATTGTATGCGCGCTTTCTGATAAGCTGGCGGAGGGAGTGGATTGTTTGCTCTCCAGGGAGGATTGGGAACTGCTTTCGGAGATAGACAGTCGTTACGAGGCACTTGTTATAAATAAGGCCTGCCCTCTGTCTGAAGTAGTTAACGCGTCTGTCACCATGGCGGAGCAGAGCGCAAAGCTGAGCTCTACATCACACGAGGAGCAAGCGGCGGGGCCTGAGGCAGACAAACTAATGGGTGGTGAGCAGGGTGTGGCGACGGAACAGCCCTGTGAAGTAGATCTGGAAGAAAGCGAGAAGGAAGATGTAATCTCGATCCAGGATGACGCGGACGCAGCCCTAAAACAGCGCCAGGTATTCAGATCCGACCAAGTATCAGACGAAGCCTTAAAGAAAGCGTGGGCTGACGCAAAGGCAGGGAAGGCAGGCATGTTTGTTTCAGACGGCTTGTTGTATCACTGGGACTCGATCTCCGGTAGCAAAGTGAAGCGGCTTGTGCTCCCCCTTAGCAGGCGTGAAGAGGTACTCTGCCTTGCGCATGAGTCCCTTTGGGGAGGCCATTTGGGGCCACGGAAGACAAAGACCAGAATTAAGTACAGCTTTTTCTGGCCAGGCTTAGAAGGGGACGTAACGCGACACTGCAGGACATGTAATGGCTGTCAAGACCGCTCAGACAGGCGAATTAAAGATAGGGTTCCCATCACACCTCTCACCAGACCCGACCATCCGTTTCAGGTCGTAAATGTCGATATAATCGGGCCGCTCGATGTTCCGTCGAGCAGGGGTCATAGGTATGCTCTCTGCCTCGTTGACTTGTGCACGCGGTGGCCGGAGGTAGTCTGTTTGCGATCCCTAACCGCTAGGGCAACATGCGACGCCTTGCTTACGATTTTCAGCCGCACATGCATACCTGAGGTAGACTTTTCAGATCAGGGAACGAACTTCACGGTGCAGCTGACGCGTGAGATGTTAGCAAGACTGGGATGCGCACCGCGTTTTTCGACTCCTGAGCATCCGGAGAGCAACGGGATAGTGGAAAGGTGGAACCGCGTTTTGACGAACCTGTTGTTTCATGTTGTTGAGAAAGATCCCAAGAACTGGGATAGACTGGTCCCGCTCGTTCTCTGGGCGTACAGGGAAGTCCCGCATGACACTACAGGCGTGGCGCCGTTCCGGCTCTTATTCGGTAGAAACCCTATCGGACCGCTAGCAATTCTGCAGCAACCCCTCCCGAACACACTCACGGAAGAACCAGCGAAGTATTTGCGACAGATACGCGAGCAGCTAGAAGTAGCAGCAGAAATAGCGGGTTTGACGGCGAGCGCACGTCAGGGAAGTTACGCGCAGGCGTATAACAGGCGCGCACGGAGCAAGACGTTTGTCGTCGGAGACCAGGTATTGTTCTTTGACACATACCCTGGGAGTAAAATGGCCCCCTAATGGCTCGGTCCATTCGTCGTAACCGCGCAAGAGAGGCAGAACTCGTACAGAATCGACAAGGGAAAAAAGGCTACAGCGATACTGCATGCGAACAGGCTGCGACCCTACTACGCACGTGTCAGCCATGTCGGAGTAGTTTTCGAGGAAGACGAGGAGTTTGGTGAAATCGAGTACACCCCTCGGTCTGTGCCTGAGAGACGTGGTGGTTGTCTGATAGATACGGAGAAACTCGCGCACCTACCTACTCAGGACCGCCTCGAGATCTCGGAGGTGTTTGCCGCTTACGCTGATTTGTTCAGCGAAACGCCGAGAGTCGCACGAGTTGGGGCACATAAGGTAGAGCTGCACGAAGGCCACCAGCTCAAACGCACTTTCCCATATCGCGTGCCGGAGTTATTAAGGAGTGAAATGAGCCGCCAGGTAAACGAGTTGCTAGACCTCGGGCAGGTGTATCCGGTGGAAAGCGAGTGCGCCCATCCCGTTGTATGCGTGGGTAAGAAGGATGGATCGGTGAGCATGTGTGTTGACTATCGCGCTTTGAACGCAGCGACGCGCACGGATGCCTTTCCAATGTCACTCTCTAAAGAGCTCATCATGAGGGTGGGCCGCGCTAGGTATATCACTCTTATCGACTTGCGATGCGGATACTGGCAGGTGCTGGTAGCTCCGGAGAACCAACATCTGACCGCCTTCGTAACTCACGAGGGACAATATGCTTGGCGCGTCATGCCGTTCGGGCTAAAGAACGCCGCGGCCACCTTTCAGCGGATAATGAACACAATCCTCTCGAAACATCAGGCTTATGCGGCCGCATGCCTCGATGACATCGCCATTTTCTCTTCCTCGTGGACTGAACACTTGCGGCACTTAGAAATAATTATTGATTTGTTGCGCGACGCCAAGCTCAAAGTGAGCCGGGAAAAGTGTCAGGTCGCACAGGCCCACATTAAGTACCTAGGACACATAGTGGGAGGCGGAACCCATGGGCCCGACCCAGAAAAGATATCGGCCATTCGTGGGCTCGTGCCCCCCGCAACAAAGAGACAGCTACGGAGTCTGCTAGGCTTATGTGGTTACTACCGCGATTACGTTGAAGGATACGCCGAGGTGGCCGCACCACTCACTTCTTTGACGAGGCGATGTGTACCTGACACGATTCCGTGGAGCCAGGAAGCGCAAAACGCGCTCGACAGGCTCAAGTCAGCTCTGTGCGAAGCTGCATCGCTGAACACCCCCGACATTAAAAGGCCATATTGGCTGTTCACCGACGCGTCCGACGTTGCAGCGGGGGTTTGTTTGGCGCAGATGGGAGATGAGGGACGGGAAAGGCCGATAGCGTTTGCCAGCCACCGATTCACGCCAACGCAGACCCGCTGGTCTACGATCGAGCGGGAAGCATCCGCCATTATCTGGGCACTAAAGAAATTTGATCATTGGGTATATGGGGCAGAAATTAACGAGGTGTCTGACCACAACCCCCTCTCCTATCTCACTACTAGTACGCCTCATGGGGCAAAACTCGCGCGATGGGCGCTGGCCCTACAGCGCTACAATGTGACGTGACCCACAGGAAGGGGTCAAGCAATGGTAACGCCGACGCGTTAACCCGTGTCCCCAATGTGACTTGGGGCGTAGAGCAAGCACACGCTTGAGCCATGGCCTTTCGGCTGCGCGTGAATGTTCCCGCGTACCCGGTGCAATGTGTGATGTGAACGGTGGAGTGCGCGTGAACTTGGCGTGAGGACATCCAATTGCTCGCGCGCGGGACTTTCACGAACACTGTCCGGTCCGCCGATGCGAATGTGTGATTTCCTTTGTGTTATACCCAGCTTGCTTCGCGAAATTCATTTGGTGTTCCATTCACGTGCGAAGTGTCTTACATGTTTTGTTTTCTTCGCGGGTTGTTGCGGCCTTTGTTGTATTAGGCTGAAATGACCTGATTCCAAGCTCATTTACCCTCTTAGGAGGGACGTGTAAGGCCGCATTGAAAAGCGACTCGCACGTGGAGTCGAGCTGGCGGTCGAACACCCCACGCGCCGAGGCCAAGGAGCGAGCGCTGTTGTTGTTTTTTCTCCTTTTCTCCCCTTTTCTTGGGCGCGGGCTCGCGGGGCGCGCGGGAGGCCTGGTTTGTTTCGTCCTTTCGCCCTGAGGCGTCGCCAAGACGCGAACGACAGACGCATGCAATTATCAGCCGGGAACAACAGTGGCACGCTTCTGCGAACCACTTTATGGCCAGCTCGTCCAGCAATCTCAGCGATCTCCCGCCGTGGCGCCAAGCATGGGGGCAGGGAGACGCCGTTAATGAAGCCTTTTGCACTGCCACAAGCGCTCACTAAATGTCCTGCAGAAGGCGACAATAGGCGCGGCACTTAGCCCCCACGCAGCGGCTCATCGGGTGCGAGCAACGACGATGCTACACTGCTCTGGGACAGTGTCTCCCCCCCCCCCCTTTTTCCTCGAACGGGACGGCTGGATGGCCTAGTCTCCAGAGCCCCGCGGCGTTTCTTTCACAAAGGCGCTAGCTGCAAGGTCGCGTCGCAAACACGCTGAGGAGGGGAGGCAAAGACAGGCGCCGTGTGAGAGGGTTTGGGGACCAGCGAGTGGAAAGAGTGTGTGTTTTGAATGTTGTATATTTATTTGAAGTAATTAAGGATCTGTGTCCGAGATTATTCCCAACCCACTGGGGTTGTGGCAAGTTTTTAAATAATTTGATTGGCTGCTTCGTTTTCGGGGCGGATCACCTAAGGTGACCGCCCTTGGGTCTTTGTTGATGTCTGGTATCAAAAAGCGGTCCTCGGACCATGTTCGACAGTCAAAATTGAGGCTCCGTGTTTAGCAGGTATTTACACCCCCTAGGCTTTAACCGAAATGCTCGGTAGAAAAGTAAGGGCTTGTAGAGTGACTTTGTGTGAGAGTCTATTTTGTCTTAAGTTGCAGTTGTCTGTGTGTCTCTTGTTACTGTAACTGTTTGCCAATGTATAATATTTTGCTTCTGTAAATATATATCTCCTCCTGACCATCATCAGATCATCGTCTACTGTTTCCTCACTGCTTCTGTACCTGCCGAACACGAACTTAACATCACTCTGCAGATGCCTTGCACGATGGATTTCGACATGACCATCGTGTATAAGTCTGGACGTCAGCACAACGACGCCGACTGGTTGTCCCGTTCACCTGTAAAGTCTGCGCGGGAAGACGAAAAACCAGACTTTCCCCTTATCGCAGCCGTCGACGCGCTCACTGTTTCGCAGCAGCAACGTGACGACCCGGCTCTCGCACCACTTATCGATTTTCTGGAAATGGGTACTAAAGAGGTTCCCCGTCTCTTCGCCAGAGCGTAGTCATCGTTTTGCATGTGAAACAATGTTTTATACAAGATCAACTTCGCTCCGACGGGAGGAGAGTATCTCCTCGTCGTACCAGAGTCTCTTTGCGAAGAAATCTTGCAGGCATGTCATGACGAGCCCACCGCGGGTCACCTGGGGTGTGCTCGAACTCTGGCCGGATTTACGAAGAGCTATTACTGGCCAAACCTTGCGTCTGAAATACCACATTACGTGCGAACATGCCATGATTGCCAGCGATGGAAAACAAACCGGCAGGGTTACTGCATCCTGTTTAAGTGCCAAGATACTCATTTGAACAAGTTGGCATGGATCTTTTTGGTACTTTTCCAAATTTTGATTCTGGCAACAGGTGAGTAATTGTCGCTACAGATTACCTCACGTGTTACGCTGTTAAAAAGGCCCTCCAGCACGACACGGCAATCGAGGCGGCGAAATTTTTAATCGAAAGCATCGTCCTGAGGCACGTCGCACCGACAGTTATAATAACGGACCGAGGAACTGCTTTCACCACCAAGCTACTAGAATCGGTCAAGCAGCTGAGCGGCACTACCCATCGCACGTCAACCGCCTACCATCCACAAATGAACAAAACTCTCGCCGACATGATGCCCATGTACGTGGATGTTGAAACACGGAGCCGCAGAACACAATGCAAATGACGCCGTATTGTATGGCCCCGAAGTTTTGACAGTGCTGGAAGCCATATTGCCCATGACGGCCGTGGCCTCGAAGTTGGCGCCGAGGAGTTTACTCAACGCGGAGAAGAAGCGCGACAGCTGGCGAGGGCACGCATCGGGAACCAGCAAAGTCGAGACGCCCAGCGTTATGATCACCGCCACCGTGTAGCGACTTTCGAGCCGGGACTCAGATTGGAAGTCGTGGACTATCCGAGAAGCTTCTAAAACAGTACTTTGGCCCATGCAAAGTGCTCCTTCAGCTGAATGACGTCTCGTACAAAGTGCTTCCGGATGGCTTTTCTACTACTCGTCGCCAGCAGAAACCCGGACTTGTTCACGTCCTGCGCATGAAGCCGTACTTTTCGTGAGAAAATAAGCGCACAGCTTACCGCATGTTTCTTCCTTTATTTATGTTCCTCTATTTCTTTCGAATTCATCAAGTTGAGGTTTATTTTTTTAGAGGGGTAAAATGGTAGCGTGTACATTAAAAGCCGCTAGGCGACTGCTCATCGCGAGTCTCGTGCGAGGACTTGAAGAAGTGGCCCCGTGCCGTTCGATTAGAAGAGGCTGAAGTTGGCTGCTGTCTCTCGGTGGTCTGGACCTGCTCTCTTGTGCCTGTTAGACCAATCCCCCATTAAAAACCGACCTTTTGGTTACGGGCCTAAACGGCTACGTGACAATATCTTCTTCTTCCTTGTCGTCCGTAACAATATTTAACGCCCTATGAAGAAAGGAAGGAAGGAAAAATGTTTATTTCAAGTATGTGTACATAATTGAGGGGCAAAAAGGGCAGGGCGAAAGGCATGCAAGCCTGACGAGACCCATCCCCCTTGGTGCACCTGGCGCAGCCACACAGCGTAATATGTGCAACAGTAATAGAACATGTGAAATGAACATACACGAATTACAAAGGCAAATTACCATAGGGACATCAAAGATATGTTGACAGAAGTTCAAAAGACACTTTCAACATTTATTAGACACGCTTTTATTAGTATAAGTTTATAAGGGTTCTCCTGAAAGCATGTCTGCTACTTTTTTCCTGCATAAGCGCTCGTTTCTGCATTTATGAATGAGATCTCTTATTTCTTTGCTAGAATTGAGATAAGTTTTTATCTGGTGCAATGTAGCTTGAGAGCCATAATTTGTTCTTATTCTTGGTGGCCTGACAGAATAATTTCCTAGTTCGTAGTTCTGGTGTTCGACAGTGTGCATGATGTGTGCAAGTGTCCCCATGTAAAACAAGTGGTGAGCATGACTGGCCAGCAGCAGTGTGATTAGTTTATAAATATTAATTATCTTTAAGTTACCCCAATGTGGAACTGTGGTCTCTAGATATGGAATATCAGAGATGATTCTAATTGCTCTTTTTTGTAAGAGAGTGATTTCCAATTTGTGTCAGATGTGCTACCCCAAACCAGAAGGCAGTAATGAAGATGAGATTGTACAAGAGCAAAATAAAGTTGTTTCTTTAACCAGATTGGGAGAACAGACCTAAATGTATTGATTATACCAATGGAGCGTGCGACTTTCAACCGCACAGAGTTTACGTGCTAATTCCACAACTTTTCAATAAATACGACTCCGAGGAAACACACAGACTCAGCACGTTGTATGACATTATTTCGGAACATAATACTTTTTTACGTCTGTGACTTTGGTTTTGGTTTTAAAGGTTCCAAACTTTGTTTTGTTTACATTTATTTCTAGTCTATTAACGTTTAACCAAACAGAGAGCTCGTCCAGCCAAAGACTGCATTTGTAAACTATTTTGCTCCAATAATATTTATTGAGCAAAATAATGAGAAACTAAACCAGCTTTGCCTGATCGAGTCCACCGTCTTGTGCAACGTCCTGGTGACGGCCCCTTCATCAATGCTTCTCTTCCTTCGGCAGGGTCTTCTCCTTGGCTGCCTCCTTCTCTCTGGTGCCCTTGTCTCTTGTTGTGCTCTTCTTCTGTGACTTTGTTTCGACATCCTTGGTGGTAACCTCGGATCTCTTACTTCCCGTTGCATTTCCACCACTTTGCTTAGCGATATCGAGGTCTTGTCGCATTCGAGCCGTGTCAGGCGTGGGCGATTTTGGGCTGGGCGCTAGATGCTCACGACCGGCAACGCCTCCTACATTGTTCCGATTGCCCGTGTGCAGTAGTGCCTCGTCCATGGCGCTTGTGATGTGGCTCACATCGGGAGAGCTCACCACCGAGGCCATGGATCCCCTCTCGGCGCGTTCTGCGGCGGCCTTGTCGTACACGTCTTTGATGATCGCCACCATACACTGCAAGTTAGCGGTACGGGGCGAACTGGGTGTCAGTCAACAGCTGTGATTTTAACACTTCAAAATGCATCACGCGGGACAATTGCTATATCGAGCATTTGATATAATACTTAGCTGGCCCGCAATATCATGTGTATAATTTTTGCGTAACATACACACTGTGACAGGTATGCCGATTCACTATTTCTACTGCTCTTTTTGTCCGTTACCGCTGGATAACACTATTGCTGCAAATATAAGGAAGATGTTGCCAATCTGCAAACTCATCTAGTGAATAGTATACTGCCAATATTACTTCATTTCTCAGCAGCGACCGCAAAATCAATGTATGTGGTTAATATTGTCCCGCAAAATCTTTTTTTAACTGAAGACACTAAATCTGCCCGTTACACAACAACTGCCTTTTTGTGAAACGATCTACAACGTCACATAAGTACTGAGGACTAAAACAAAACAATATCCGAAGTCGACTGCAATTCACACGCCCTCTGCCCTCCCTTACCAAATATCAGAGCAGGATTGATGTCAAAATATCCAAGATGAACACATATGAATTATATTTTCATTAACTCTGACAAGGTTACATGAGTAACAAAGGAGAGAGGACGCAATTCAAAAAGCTGCATTGTTGCAGCTTGAGAGCCACCCTGCGCCCTCTACTGGCGTATATAGTCCAGCAGCTGATCACAACAGAAGTGCAAGAGCGCACTCGCACGCACAAAAGAAATACATCCACAGAATATATACACTAAGATTTGCATAAAGTTATGCCTCTATTATCATTCGACATAATTTGACAAACTAAACTACTCAACATTTTTATGTACAAGAAACGCATTTATAATCAACCGAGATACAAATCAAGTAGAATGAAGATATAGAAAGCAGTACATATATGTTTTAATTACGATGTGAAAACTATGCACATTCGAACAAAGGAATAAGTGTTACTAATTAATGCCGTGAAGTCTTTTCAAGTATGATGTTGTTCTTGTGCAGAATGTTGAGGAAATGGGGTCGATTGTATGTCCGTGACTGCTTACCGTATGTAGTGCAGCAGAAAGGTACGGACCATGACATTTTGTTCCGTGTATTGTAAGATGGAATCGAACGAGTCAAGTTGAGACTTGATAGGAAGAACTCATTCTTAGTTGAAACAGTGTTTTTATACATAGAAATTAACTTGAACGGGAATAACTCTGAGATTTTCATGTCAGTGGAAGTGTCTATTTTCATGGAAGTGTCTATTTATGCTTGTTGACTGTTGATCCGTTCTACTAATTCTCAAGTGCAGGGACGTTGAGGCCGACCCCGGTCCGTCGCAAAAGGAGCAACTGGAGACTATTCTGGCTGAGCTCAAAGAGATGAAAGAAACTAATAAGTCTCGTGATTCAACACTCTCCGCGATAAACTCAAAACTATCAAAACTGGACGAGGTTCTGTAATTGTGCAAAGTTAACGAAGAAAGCATAAGGCAACTTGAAGAATCTGTGAAATGTTTGGAAAAGGCCCTGGCTGCGCAAGAGAAAAAAAAAATGACAGAGTACGAGGATCGCGCACGCCGGAACAACGTCATAGTGTTCGGTGTAAAAGAAAGTCCAAACGAATCAAGAGCTGATTTAGAAGAAAAGATAATCCAGGAAATATGCCATGAAAAACTCGGCGTGTCAGTTAGCTCGGTCGAACGTATACATCGAATTGGCAAGCCTCGCAAGAATCGACCTCGGCCAGTCATTATTCGCTTGTTTAATTACAACGAAAAACTTGCAATTTTCCAAAACTGTTCCAAACTGAAGGATTCTGGGGTGTCCGTGTCTCATGATTACTCATACGCCACACTGCAAAAAAGAAAAAAGCTATGGCAATCCGTTGAAGCCGATGGCCAACCTGGCGATAAAGGAAAGTTAGTCCATGACAAACTACTGATAAGCGACGAACTGTATGCCTGAGACGATGCTAAGAACTGCAGAGTGCTGTTGCGCAGGACGAAACAGCAGAAGGAACCATGACGCCGTTACGCAGAAGGGGCCGTCGGCGAAAAAGTTTTTGGATTAATTTGTTTAAATGCGCGAAGTGTGTGCAATAAACAGGAACAGAATGAGCATGTTTTACTTTCCAACCATCTTCACGTGGTGGTACTCTCTGAAACATGGCTACAGCCTGATATACCTGACTTTTGTATCTTTCCCACCTTAATACACTTGCTACCGCAAGGACCGCTTGTCGAAGGGAGGCGGTGTTGCGATTTTAGTTAAAAGCGGATTGTCATCTCACATACTCCCATCAATCGACAGTGATCATGAAAGCGTGTTGTGCCGAATCGACTTTTATGGTAACACTATCGTTATAGTTGGTGTCTGCAGGCCTCCTGGAGTTCCCCATGGCTTTATGTTAAAGCAGTACGATGAGCTAGAAAGATACAGAAGGCATAAAATGATAATAGCTGGCGATTTTAATCTACCAGATATCAATTGGAAATCGCTGACTTCAGGCGGACGTGAAGTACAGAGTGCAGAAACCCTGCTCGACATCTTACAAGCGTATAATCTAAAACAGGTCGTTTTACTCCCCACTCGTGTAACCGAATCAACGGCGTCAGTGTTAGACTTAATCCTTTGTTCAAGTGGCATAACACATTATGCCACTGAAGTTCATCATGGAATATCTGACCATAAACTAGTAGTTTTCAGTTTTTCCCTCCCGCGCAGCGCTGAGAAGATTGCTTCCAAGTTTGTAACAGTAAAAAATTTTGCCTTAGCGGATCATCCAAGTATTGTTTCCTATTTAGGATACTCGCTACAGCCATTTGGCATCAGGGATGTTAACACATTTTGGGCAAAGATTAAGCCTCTATGCCAATGTTGCCTTCACAGCTTCGTTCCAGACAAGAAAAAGAGGGTAGACAGAATGAACCCGTGTATAACAAGAGAAATAATCCACATCAAACGTAAACTTAAACGTTGCAGAAAAAAAATGCAGCCCACCACTTCCACCATTAGCAGCCTAAAAGCTACACCTTCAGCAAAAATACGTGCATCTAGAGAGCGCTACTTTAACCAGACACCCATTTTGTTACCGAACATCCCAGTAAATTTTGGCAGTTTCTCTCGAACAAAGCAGATCGAAAATTTGACAAAATAGTAGTAAACGACACCCCTGTTACAGACAAAAAGCTGATCACAGATGCTTTCAATACGTATTTCCAAAGTGTCTTTACTAAACCTAATGAGGCGTTCGACCACCGATCCCCCACTGACTCTCACACGGCTATAACTATTAGCAGGGAAGGAATCCTAGAACTGCTATTGCGCTTAGACCCGAAGAAATCAGCCGGTCCCGGTAACATTCCCACTGCTTTTCTCAAAACTTACGCTCAAATAATAGCGCAGTTATAATATTTAACAAGTCTTTTGAATCTGGTATTGTGCCAGATGAATGGAAAATATCCCGTGTGGTTCCGATTCTTAAAAGTGGTAGTCGAATGCAAGTCAGTAATTACCACCCAATTCCATTAATTTTTTCTTGCTGCAAATTTCTCGAACACGTACTTACGACCTACCTGAACAATTTCTTAGAGCAATCAGGGATTCTAACTAATGCTCAACATGGCTTCCGACGAGGATTTTTGCCTACAACCCAACTTGTGGTCACTGTAGATGAACTTGCTAAAGTACTTGATAGTGAGGGTCAGGTGGACATGATTTTTTTAGACTATTCGAAGGTTTTCGATAGAGTTCCCCATAATAAGCTGATAACTAAAATGAAAACAATAGGCGTCCCGCCCCAAATATTTAACTGGATTACATCATACTTAGCAAACCGGAAGCAATTTGTTGACATCAATGGGGCCAATTCTCGCTTCTTAGAGGTCTACTCAGGTGTGCGTCAGGGATCGGTCTTGGGCCCAGTACTGTTCAATATTTATATAAATAATCTCGTTAAAGCTCTAGCACCGTCTGTGCGTGTTAAGTTGTTTGCTGATGACTGTATTTTCTTTAAGTCAATCAAAACAGTTGATGATCAGTTCGTTTTGAACTCTAACCTACAGCTGTTAGCAAGAATAGTGCGACAAATGGGAAATGGTTATCAACTTCCATAAAACTGTTGCTATCAATGTGAGTAAAAAAATTAACCAATTAAAGTTTGAATACTATATCAATAATAATGCAATCAAAGAGGTAAATGAGTATAAGTATCTAGGTGTCAAAATATCCTCCTGCATGAAATGGGCAAATAACTTAGACAATATATGTTATTCCGCCCGTAGGAAGCTTTGTTTTCTCAAGTCTCGTATGGCCAGCTGTACTAGTGCACTGAGGTTGAAAGCATACAAATTTATAGTAAGGCCAAGCCTCGAATATGCTTGCATCGCATGGGACCCCTATACAACAGACGACGTCCCAAAACTCGAAAAAATATGCCTTGCGGCTCGCTTTATCTTCAATCGGTATAGGCGCCTCGACTCTCCGTCCGCTATGTTGCAGCTTGCACAATTGGAACTACTGGTAGATAGAAGAAAGAAAGCCCGTCTCAGATTCTTGCAGTCACTATATTTCTCTCGACTAGGTATCCGACCCGAAAACTATATCGCCAAAGATTCCACCCAACCCTCACGCCATAAGCACAGCTTCTGTCTAGCTTCCATTTTTTGCGTGCACCGACACATATACATACTCTTTTTTCCACGAACAGTGTTTGAATGGAATGCTCTACACCCAAGTTCTGAATTCTTTCACCCTCTTTGATTGATGTACTGTAGCTGTTTGGTGCAGTGCATTTTGTTATTTTGTCTCATTGCATCATGTACTTGCTATGTTATTCAAAAATAATGCATAGATTGTATAACTGCTTTCTCTTGCTAGCCTTTTTGCGCTTTCTGATGTCTGAAATACTGTCACTTATGTACCCTCCCTCTCCTGCTTGGACATGCGACATGTCTGCAGTATTTCATAGATAAATAAAATTAATACATAAAATATTGAACCTTGCAAAGTAGGAACCCGTATGAGTACGCCACGGCACGTTAGCTATACATCTAATTGCTCGTGTTTGCGCCGTTAGAATTGTCGTTTGGTTTTGCTTGGTGGTTGTCCCCCAGACCACGAGACAATAAATTATATGTGGAAATATAATTGCATTGTAAAGTAATATTTTCACTCTAGGCGGAAGTATGTGCCTCAGGCGGCATAGGATGCCATTAATTCTGTTCATTTTAGCGCAGATATTCTCAGTATATTTATCCCAATTAATTCCGTTCAAACACCACCAAGACATTTTACATCTGGCACGACCTCAATTTTTTTGTTTGCTAACCAAAATACAAAATTTGCACCTGCCATTTTGTTCTTGGATCGACGTATTAGTGCTTTGGTCTTCGTGATGTTTACCCTTAGGTAGTTCGTAAAGGATCATTGACGCAGGAATTCTAAAAACTGATTACCGTGTTCTAGTAGGTCTGTTTCGGTGTTACCTGAGGAAAGCACTGCAAGGTGGTCTGCATACGCTATTATGTTTACTGGAAGGGGAGCAGAAAATATATCAATAATGTAAATATTAAATAATAGGGGGCCCAGAATGCTGCCTTGTGGTACACCAGAGAGGATAGCTTGCGGGGTTGATATAGTGTGATTAAGGGAGACCATTTGTTTACGATATTTTAGGTATGATTCAATTAAAGATAAGCTGTTACCTCTAATTCCATAGTTATTGAGTTTATGTACTATTAAATCATTATTAAGCAGGTCAAATGCCTTTGAAAATTAAACATATATTCCTAGTACAAGGAGTTTTTTCTCAAACGCATTTATTATTATTTCTTTTTGCTTAATTAGTGCCATTTCTGTGGATCTTTGTTTTCTGCAACCAAACTCACTATCTGACAGAACTGAATGTTTCTCTAGAAAATTATTGATTTTCACATAAATAATATTTTCGAGACCTTTGGATAATATCGGAAGAATGAAAATAGGCCCGCAGTTAGCCATATCTGAGGTAGCACCACCTTTGTGAATGACAGCCACTTTTGCTACCTGCATTCCTTTTGGAAACACGCCAGATTCAATAGATAGATTATAAATATGCATTAGTATTGGAGCTAGTATGTCTACAAACTTGAAGGGATTGACCTGAAAGCCATCTTTATCTTCGGCTCTCCTGTTTCTTAGATTTCTAAACACTGTCACAATTTCACCTTCATCAGTGGGATACATGATCAGGGATTCCGGAAGGCATGGTGTATTATACACGTAACCCACAGGTGTGTCAGTAGGACAGCATAATGTTTTGTTTATGTTCACAAAGTAATTATTAAATTCATTACACAGTTCCTCCCCACTTATTGGTATACCATCTTTCATTATTGACGTAATAGTAGTTTTTGAGGTGCGATTTAGTAATTTGTTTAATTGGTCCCAGTAGTTGTGAACACTTCTATTGGACCCCTCTGAAAACGCATTACTAAAATAGCTTAGCTTAGCAGTTCGCAATTCTCTATTCAGTTGGTTTCGGTATTTCTTATATTTCTCAAGCTTGCAAGGCTCCCGTGATTTCATGAATTACGCAAACATATGACCTTCAATACCTCAAAAATAATCTGTAGCTACGGCATATTTGTGCGCATGTTGGTGGATCTAGAGTCGCTTTCTATGTAAATTTTTCTACACATACACAGCCAGGGTACTTAATGGTGAATGTTTTTCTGCTAAAGCATATAGTTGGGCTATTTCTGCAGGTTTTTGTCATTTCAAATGCTTGGTATCTACGGTAGAGCGGCGCCTCGAGCAGACGCAGTGTCTTTTTTTCTTCATCCTGTATGGCAAGTTATGCATCTGGCGTGATTTTCTAAACGTATAAATACAAGGGCGTACATTTTAAAATAAGTGCACTAGCGGTAGGCAGTTCCTTTCTTCTGCGCAGCGTCCGGCAGGACCATGCATTGAACCGAGTGGCCGGCCATGTCATGCACGATGGTCCCTCTCGGCGTGTGCCACGTTGGCTCGATGTGCGACCGGACGCGTCGACACTTGCTCGAGAGTGGCTTTCAGCCCGCGTGTTTGCCCAAGGGTGAGCGATTGTTTTTAATGCCGTCTGACTGACTCTAGCGTCAGCCCTGTTCATATGCGTTCATTCTTCTTGTGTGTTAAAGAAGCGCTAGCAAATATGATTTCAGATGCTTTCCAACAGGCCCAAGTTTAAACCCTATATGTGACGAGAGCCCGACACCAGTCATCATATTTATTCATATTATTTATTTATTAATAATATTTTTATATTATTATTATTATTATTGTTTATTAGTCATCATCATTTCACTCAGACCTCGTAAATGGCACTGCGTCACAGCCGAGACCACTGAGTAGAGCATTCTTAGGATTTTCAGATATTTCAGTCAGTGAGATTATCTACAGATATTTGCAGAGAGGAAGATAGGCTCAGAATAAGCAGGTTCCAAAAGTTTCCTCTACTATTGAAAGAACATGATCTGAAATCTGTAGGAGATTTCGAAACGTTGTACAAAACGAGATTCACGCTAAATGAAACACATGCATCGGCAATAGTTGCTAACTTGTGCTCGAATAGTGGTAATAACTGGAGGTGCCTGCAGCGACGCGTACGACCTAGAGTGGGCAATGAATGAAGCTTAAATTTGCGCACCTTTATAAGGTATGCACTCCCATTTCGGAAGCGGCCGAAGAATGGGAAAAGATTTACTAAAGATGCATGGGGAACAGGCAATTCTGGCGCTGACGCTGCGACAAAAACGTGAACTCGGAATGTTTACGTATTCATCATTGTCATTATCAAACTGACCTGACCCACACTCTGCGACAAAAAAAGACTCTGGTTTCGCTGATGTAACCCAACCGTATGCCAGCTATAGCGATGTTATGCACGCAGACGGCCTCCTCATTTTCAGCCGCCTCCCGTTTCACATGCCTCCTCTTGAGTTAGTCGTTTGCCCTGCATCGCCGACACATATGTTGCCTGCCCTAAACCATTTAACATAACTAAACAGGTCATACAGATAGGCCATATAGAAAATTGCGGGCGACATCGGCGAGCGTGGCGTGGAACGTCTGAGAATTCGCAATGCTTTCGTAGTTCTGCAAGTAAAAAGCAAATGAACCGCGTATTTTAAAAATATTAGATCTTATGATAACTTTGGTAGGACGTTGTGGTGAAATGTTTAGTATTTCGGTTTTAATAATAGAGACAATACACCTATCAACAAAGCTCTATCGTTCTGAGTCATGTCAACCACGATGCGGCATGGGCACAGTTGTGCGCAGCGTTGCATATACGGACGCCTGTATAACACTCGCAAAAAACTTGCAGCGGTTTTTGAGCTCTTGCAGCGTCGGCCCCTGTCTGGTTCCATTATCAAAAAAGGCAAGCTGATCCATGGAGTGAAGAGCTGTGCACACGGCGAAATCACGTACGAGACTTCCCTAGTACTGGCGATTAAGAAACCGCTAAACTTCGCATCACCTTCAGCTAACACAAAGAAAAAAAAAAACAAACTAAAACGTATGCTTAAAATCCGAGCACTACGAAATTTCACAGGGCAGAGCTGTTGAGGCTGAACTGTACGGTGTGAAATTCTATAGTCGCCTAGATGCCAATGCACGATTTCACCTAAATCCGCAAGGTGACGCCACTTCAAAGATATTATTTATTGCGCGTGGCTACCGGAAATGGACGGAATGGCGAGAGCGGGGACTTCCGAAAGCGTGAAATAGATTAGTTCTTTCATTTATTAACTTTATTTCGTTTTCAGCTAGTTAGGTTAAGTGCAGCCTAAAGAATAGATTTTAGCTCTTTGTCCTAGCTACCTCATTTTTTGTGCGGGCAGCTAGGTTTTCTCGGCGTTCATTCTGTAACTATTTTGTTTAGATAAATATTCTTTTTTCTAGGCTATTGGCAGTCGCAGAATTTATTTTAAAGCGTGTTTGCTACTCGTTTTTGTGTCTGCCTTTTGCTGTTTGTATACTCTGAGAATTCGTAGTAGAAATAGTTCAGTTAATACGTGCTTAAGATGTGCAATCAAAAGAAGGTAAAGTGTACTCAGTGTGAGGCGCAGGTGAATCTCAAGGAAACGCGTTTTGACTATGTAGAGGAAGCGGAAGGCAATGACTTTTTGTGTCGGTGTTGCGTGATGAGTGCACGCCTAGATAGATCTGAACGAGAAAAGCGCAGTTTAGTGTCTCGTGTGGATAATTTAGAAAATCAAGTAGGTTTGTTAAGGGCAGAAAATCACAAACTGCTAGGAAAGCTTACTTAAACGGAAAAAAATGGCTGACTTCGTTTTTGGAATCAACGAGGATGGACATTCCGGTGCAGGCCACATGGCTGAGACCAGCACTGGCAGGGAAGGCATCAGCAAAGTAGGCCAGGAGGATCCGAACCAACATAGCTATTTAGAAGCAGCTACTAAGAAGTCGGAAAAAAAAAGAAAAATGAAAAATGAAAATCCCAGAGAGAAGGACACAGATAACCGAAACCAGGAGCCAACAGTTGGGAGAGGGAGTGAGAATGCACAGGTGCTTATCTCCGGATAACATGAGCAGGTGCAAGCGAGTTACCTTGGAATGTGTAAAGGGTGATAAGCGAGTGTCAGTTGGAACCTTCCCAGGAATTACAATGAGGGCAGTGCTGACAGAGAGTAAAACTAGGCTGTTGAAAAATTCCGCAGAGCGCAATATGGTGATAGAAGCCGGGCCGCGGGGCAAACCATGTCCTAAATGGTGACGATGCAGGAGTGGGGGAACGTTGTGCTAAGGGAGTTGACGATATAGTTGTATGCACTGTACCGGAGGCGCTAGGATCAAACGGAAAGCTGGAAAAGGACGTGGTGACAGTTAACCAGGACATAAAAAAGTTAAGCCTGGAGAAGCGTTTCGAAGTGGTTGAGGCAAACAGGGAGGTGGATAAAGCAGGTTTTGGTAGGGCTTTTCAGCGAGATGGCATTCATTTTAACAGAAGGGTGGGAGCAGAGATCGGCTGGCGCCTGGCAGGTAGGGCTGTAGCTCTTTTAGGGGGTCCTCGAGGACTCCGTGCTCAGAGAAGTGAAGCAGAAGAAAGTGTAATAACGGAGGCTGAGCCCCAAAAAATGGCAAGGAGGAGGTCGAGGAAGAGCAAAATGGTTAGAGATAGAACAGCAGTTGAAGGATGACAGAATAGGTGTGTACGCTCTATGCGAGACTCATCTCAGGGATCTAGAAGATCCGCCGTTTATAGAAGGCTACGTCTAGGAAGGCTACAACGGAACGAGAACGGAAAAAAAAGGGTTGATGGGTAGTTATGTTGATACAGTTCAGTTCAGTTCAGTCGTGTCCGACTCTTCGTGACCCTATGGACCATGTCACGCCACGCTTTCCGGTCTCTCACTATCTTCCTAACATCATATAACTTCATCTGCAGTGCCTCGAGGATGCCATCTAATCAACGCGTTCGCTGCCTACCCCTTCTCCGGCGACCCTCAACCTTTCCCAACATCAAATCTTTCTCCAGCGACTCCTCTCTTCTCATCAGATGACCAAAGTATCTGAGCTTTAACTTTAGCTTTAACTTTAGAATTTGACCCTCCAATGAGCAGTCAGGGTTTATGGTCGACAATATCGACTGATTTGATCTTCTGGCAGTCCAAGGAACTCTTAAGATATGTTGATACACCAGGGAACAAATTGACAAAAAATAGAATTATCTTGTAAAGAACATATATGAGTATCAGGAACAATTTCCGGCATAAGGACATGGCTAGGGGTAGTTAGAAACAGGCCACCAATGCAGGCAAGACAACAAGGATCTTGTTGCATGTCTCAGTGACGATATAAGCCAGTATGGAGACGGGGCCGATATTATTCTACTGGGGGACATGAACGGCCACATCGACGATCTGGATTGATACACGGATTGTAACGGGAAGCTAATGCTAGATTTCTGTTAGCGACACGACCTAGTTCTAGTAAATAGAGAAACAAAATGCGAAGGACAAATCACGTGGGAATTCCGCAACAGCCAGACGAACATTGACTACTGTCTAATGTAGCAGGGACTTTATAGCAAGGTCACAAAAATGTAAATAGACGAAGAATAGAATTGTAGTCTGGGAAGTGATCATAAACGTATTAGTCTGCAGATGGGGCCCTTGATGAAAAGAGAACTGGAACTTAGACAAAACGTAAACGCAAAATTAAACGACGATCAAATAGCACAGATAGCAGCAGAAATAGAGGAAGCAATAGAGAAAAGCGCCATGGAAGGCTGGCATTATGAAAAGGTAGACCTACTCATAAGGAGGAAATTGCAGGACGTTAATGTAGCAAACCGCTGGAATGGAAATAGGAAGCCACGGAGCTCGTGGAATAAGGACATCAGAAAAGCAGTTGAAAAACGACGGGCTGCTTCAAGGGTACACCGAGAGGTGAAGAAAGCACAAGTATCTCCGGAGGAAATCGACCAAAGATAGAAATCATATTGACAAACGAAACTTGATGTACAGGCCTTCGTCCTAAACAAAATAAAGCAGTCCACCGATCTATGGGTGGCAGACATACACGATGCCACTAGAGGCGGAGCACGAAAATTCTGGAACCATATAAGCTGGCTACGTAAAAAGAATGAAAGCAAGCAGGACCGGATTCAAGATAACGAGAGAAATTGTTTAGAGGGAGACAACGCAGTGAACTACATTACATCAATTATAGACTAGTCATTTATGAGCGACGATAGGGTAATCTTCGCAAATCAGGAGGCAACACAAGATAGCAGAAACAAAGCAGCTTAAAACTGGCCAATCTAAACTGGAAAAAAAGGCAGAAATAATATTCCTAAAAACGCATCTACAGGAATAGATGGAATTCCGATCAAGCTGATTAATGAACTCTGTCCAAAAAGTAAGAAAACGTTGTTAAAAGCTCTGGAAACAGTCATAACGAATAAGCAAATTCCGGATAGCTGGCGGCAGAGTAAAATAATTTGATTTATAAAGGGAAAGGAGAAAGGATGCACATAAAATCCTAAGGCTGATTACCATAAAATATGTTATGTACAGGCTGGCCATGCAGGCGGTGAAATTAAAGTGCAAGCATGGGTATAAAGTAACAAGATACTCGGAGAACTTCAGAACGGCTTTAGAAATGGTAGGCGCTTAGATGATAGCATATTTGTGCTTACCCATTGTCACGAAATCGGCGCACGTTTTTATTGAGCCGGCGCGGTGCGAGGCCCGAGCGGCGCCGCATCGAAATTTCCACAAAGTTCTAGAAAAGGCCTCCTTACCCGCACGAGAGCGCGCGTAGCTTTGTAGGTGTGGTCGTCCCCCTCTTATCTACCGGCGATTACGGTGATTCATCAGTTCGGAAGAGGCCAGATGTCTTCAGAACCTTCTATGGGTCCTAGCCAATGACGACGCGGGGCTCGATGGGAGGAAAAGAGCGCTCCAACCAGCGAAGCTAAGTGTGTCTGCGCGCTAGCCTTGGCGCGGCGTAACAGACAGACGCGGCGCGCCCTATTTATTGAGGCCGCGCCGCTTGTGTAGTCAGTCAATCAATCAGTTAGTGGTTGCTGCGTGTTCGCAAGTGCGACAACTGGACTCCCGGGATCACCCGCTGCTGGCAAGCCCACGGACCTGCGAGGGAGCGGCGCTAGTCTTGCATGGCGGCCACGTTTTGACTCTCGAGGCGTCGGACTGCAACAGTGCCCGGTAAACAATTTGGTGTTTGTTTATGTGACTCGTGTTTTATCTGTGTTGTAAAGCCTATGTGTTATTGAATACCTCTGTAGCTGCATGCTGAGCGTTTGTTTTTCTCTGAACCTCTCTTTTGTGCAGTTTTAGTGTTTGTGCATTCTTCTGTATCGTCTCTTGCTGTGTATAAAGTTCGTTTTGTTTGTTACGTCTGACTTCGACAATTACTCTGAATTCAGCAGGACTTCTTGACGGGTTAGTTGGTGCATGATCTTGATTTTTTGGACGCTGAAGAAACACCACAGGAAGAAAGACACAAAAGGACAGAAGAGCAACTTCCAAATTTAATGAGCAGAAAAGGAACCCAGGCACTCTTTTATAATATCTGGTCTGCATGAATGTGCGATAACCACCACATTAAATCAGAAAAAAAAAAACTAGACGGGATTGAACCAGCTCAATCATGGCAAACGACATGGGTTAACGACAGGTCGCATGGATAAAGACAAGAAAATGATAAGGGCGAGCAACCACAAGAGCTTAAAAAACCAAAGAAGACATGAGAGAGAAGTCAAAGATAAAAGCATAAAATTCAAAAGGTGGACGGCAGCGTGTAAAAGGCGCCTAAAATCATTGAAAGAAAAAAAACACGTATGAAAAAACGGTGAAAAGAACTACACATATCCTTTCAAAAAGGAGAGTTCGTCTTTTGAAAGGAGTATAGAAGGCGTGCTAACGCACTTATCTTTTCTTTGATGAATGTAAAAAGCCTGAATGTCTTCTCTTTCTGTCTTGTCCTGTGCCTTGGCTAGAAACTTGGTTTCCTGAAACTTGGGAGGGCAATTTTCACAGCAGGTACAGTGTATAGCAAGGTTACCTCCTGTCGTGTTCTTTATAGTCTCATTGTGCTTTCGAGCCCGCTCATTAAAACATTTCCCCGTCTGTCCCACATAAACCTTGCCACAGGTCAACGGAATCTCGTACACCACTTTGGCGGTGCACTGGCTGAACATGTTTTGATGCTTTACAGCACAGGCCTCTTTGACACGCTTTCCTGACACCATCGGGCAAATATTGCCAGCTTGCAGGGAGCTGAAAAGGTTAGCTGGACACCGTGGCTGGGTGCCACTTTTATCAAATAGTGCGAGAGATTGTGCAGATAGGGAATACCCTGCACAGGTTTCTTTTCGGCCTCTCATTTGTTGCCTGGCTTCTTGATTCTGTCCGAAAGCCTTCTTCAAGGAATCAAGAAGAATCAAGGCCTTCCTGGACATAAACGGGGCGTACGACAACGTAAACAGGGAACTCCTGTGAAACATATTAAAATAGAAGGTATCGGTTATGAGATAACACAGTTCTTACAGGAAATATACCGGGATAACAAAATAAAAATTACATGGGAAGGGATAAGAAGTACGGAAGCTGTCAAGGTATGAAAATGATTAAGACAAGGTTGTCCTCTATCACCGCTGCTGTTCATTCTTTATATGATAAACCTGGAACGGAGGATTTTCACCTGCCGTATAGATTAGGGGGAAAGGTGGTAGGGTAGCGCCTCCCCAGTTTGATGTATCCAGACGATATTATGCTGCTAGCTGAGAGTCTGGAAGAATTGCACACTCTAGTTAACTATTGCGAAGACGAAAGGGACGCTCTAGGCTGCAGTTTTAGCGCAGATAAGTCGGGTCTGATTATTTTTCACGGCTCACCAGATCAGGGTCTTAAAATACAAGGCCATGAAGTACTCAGAGTAGCAGAATATAAATATCTCGGGGTATGGGTAAACAAAGGATTGGCATACATTGGAAAGCATGAGCAATCACTTAAGGCCAAAGGGCGAAGAAATGCCGAGATAATGAAGCATATGGCGTTATGGGGATACAACTTGTGTGAGGTTTTGAGGGGTATTTGGAAAGGAATTATGGTGTCCGGGCTTACTTTAGGAAATGCGGTTTTGTGCCTAAAATTAGAGGTACATTCGACATTAGAAATAAATCAGAAAGCCGTTGGACGATTAGCAGTAGGAGCCGACGGCAAAACCACAAATGAGGCGGTACGGTGAGATATGGGCAGGGCATCTTTCGAAGTACCGGAAGCTCAGAGTAAAATATTATATGAGCAACGCCTGAGGAAATTGGACAGTAACAGATGGGCAGCTAAAGTATTTAAGGACCTATACCTAAAAAGCGTTGACTCAAAATGGAGGAAAGGAACTAGGTAACTAACCAGTTGGTATACTGGTCACAAGGACGATGAAATAAAGAGCGTTAAGCAACAGGTGAAAAACACAGGAGGTAAATATAGAATACATTCGATGGAAAAGAAACAGAGTGCGGAATTATACCGAACGTGGAAAAGGCAGACCAGGAAGGAAGCTTTCTTTGATAACTCAAGAGGCAGTGCCCTACTTTTTGAAGCTAGATCAGGGTGCCTTAGAAGACGCATCTACAAAGCGAAATTTAACAATGAAGATACTCATGTGATGTATGTGGCACTCCAGTGAAACAATTGACCGTATTATACTCAAATATTATGGTATCCATCCGGAAGCCGATGCAGGCGCTGTCACTGTTCCTGAAGCTCTGGGGTTTAGAGATACCAGTGGCCGGGTGAATAAACCGGCGGTGGAAGCTAGCAAAAAACTACGGGAAGATTGGTGGCTTGAAAGCAGAAAAGTGTATACTGTTAGTAATGTGGAAACCGAAATTCAATAAATCGAATGATGGTATAGTTAACCAATCTAAAACAATAATTAATATATAGGGAGAAAAATGACTATGATAGCTACTGCCACCATCCCGTTTCAAAGGGGACGCTCCTATATTCCATCCATTCACCCATCCATATTAGATGGCAAGACCCTCCACAGTACGTCACAGCACAGCACACAGCGCAGACCGCTGCTAACCATTCGGGCACTGAGCAACGCGCCATACGCATACACACTTCCTCAGCCTCATCTTCAATGACACGACCCGAACGTAGCATGCATGGCCTCCGGACACAGAAGTGCTGTCGCGGTGCTGCTTAGCGAGTGTCAGAATAACGATAAGTTAGTTTGTAGGGCTTAAGGCAGAAGACGTGGACAATATTGGAGTGTATGGTATGGGAAGTGCACTCAGGGAAATCAGGTTCAGTCACGTAGGGGACGGCTGTGACTTGGCGCAGCACACGATGCGTGTCAACACAGCGAGAAAGTAGCTCTTCCGAGAACCCCATACGGCGAGAAAGCACTGTTGTAGTGCTGTTGCGGTGAAGCTTGGGAAGCTTGCAAGCAGGAATGGTCAACTTTCGGGGATAGTCGGCATGGGCAATGACTTAACAGACGTAATCACAATATGGGGGACATGATGTTCGAAACTATGCGCCAAGCAGCAATATAGGCTCACGAGCGTAGAGGAAGTAAAACGAAGAGTATCCGGCAGTGCCATGACGGGAGGAATTATATGCCAATGTAACGAATGGGAGAGAGACGCTCCAGTCAGGGTGATCAAAGAAGACATACATGGCATGGCGGAAACTTCTTTTGCTTGCTACATTATTCCAATACGTGCCTGCCTGTCGTAGGGGCAATGAGAAAGCAAACGGTTCTGGCAAGCTGATTCTGATATCCCCCCCCCATATGACAGCTCCTGCCCGTGGCATAGGGTAACGTGAAGTCAAACGCCATGAGTGACCATGGACACGTACACGTACACGGACACGGCACACAGCAATGAGTAGTTAGACATGGCATAGTATTGCTTTCGCAATATTAGCGTGATTCAGCCGCTCAATGAGGCCGTTCGTTTGTGGGTGGTAAGTTGTGGTCAACTTGTGCTTAGTGGAGCGCGCGTGAAGAAAGTCGTCCACAACTTCTGAAAGGAAGGTGCGGCCACAGTCATTGAGCAGTTTGGGGTGAGGGGGGGGGGATGAAGAATGAGGTCATGAAGAAGAAAGTCGGCGTCATCAGCAACAGTAATCGTGGAGAGCGTGCGCGTTATCGCGTACCGGGCGGCATAATCTGTGGCTACTGCAACCCATCAATGCCACAAGTGGACTCGGGAAAGGTTACGAGGAGGTCCAAGCCGACATGTTAGAACGGCTACGGAGGGATGTCGATGGGCTGAAGAAAGCCGGCGGGAGGAGACACAGGTCCCTTTCGACGCTGACACTCATCGTAAGCACCAACGTAACGGCGCTGTGAGCGGTAGAGGCCAGGCTTGAAGAAATGACGGATACGGTCGCATTTGTGAGTAACGCCTATCTGGCCAGCAGTCAGGTAATCGCGAAGTTCGTGAGAACGACTGTTCGTATGTGCTTGGGGACGACCAGGAAATGTTCAGTACCACTAGGCTGAAGATTGGGATGGTATAAAATACCGTCAATGAGAGCAGAGAGATTCAAAAAATGTTCGGCTTGGGTGGACGTTCGGTGATCAATGATGGAGAGGAGCTCCACATCCCGACGCTGTTCTTCGCTAAAATTTCAAACGGTAATACAGCACAGCTCAATGACGCATGCGCTCATGAGTGTATCAGTCTGGGCAACAACGTAATAAGAGGCATTCGGCATCTGCGCAGTAATACCTTGGAGTCGCAATACAACCGTCCGAGACGATGAATTCGATCCTTTAGAGGAGCCAGAATAGTGTATGGTGATCTGTGACTAGTATTAATGGCCTGCCTTACAGGTAGGGCTGAAATTTTGCAACAGCCCTGACGAGGGCCAAGCACTCTGTTTCGGTATTGTAGTAGGTTTGCTCTGAAGGCGATAGGAGGCGGCTGGCATATGCTGCCACTCTGACACGATTAGTGCCAGATTGGCAGTTGGAAAGGTTGACTACGATGCCATGCCCACTGTAGAAGCTGTAGGAGCTGACATGCCAAAGTGTGCCAAGACCGGTGCGTTGGTGAGGTTTCTTATAAGCAGCGCAAAATCTTCATCTTGGGAGGAACTCTTAAAAAACACATTGTTTTTAAGATCTGTCAGCGGATGAGAAATGTGGCCAAAATCCTAAATGAGCGTACGCAACTACGAACAAAGACATCATTGCTCGAACAGAGCAAGGAAGTGCTTCACTGTTCGGATCATGTCTGGATGGGGACGAACCCCTGTAGTATCGACGACATGGACTAGTATATTGAGCTGATGACGGGCGAAAAGGCATTTTGAAGAGTGGGGCTGTAGCTCGGCATGAGGGAAGAGTAAATGAACTTTAGAGAGGTCTGCCATGTGGGATGCAAACTTGGGTGAAAACCTAATTACACTGTCTAAATAGCATTACCTAGTGGCACGGGCAGGGGCACAATATTTTGTTTTTTGGGGGTAGCCTCACCATAATATATGTCTAAATAGCATAGCCAAGAGGACCATTTAAATCCTTGCGGCATGGAGTCCATCATATTTTCGAATGTGGGTGGGGCGTTGCATAAGCCGGAAGGCATAACCAAACCATCCGAGCAGTCTTCTGATAGATAGAAAAAATTCTAGATTGCACATTGGACCACTAAAATGCTATAAGACTAAAGCCATTATAGCGCGGTAGACCGTAGCCCTTAACTACGGCACCTCTATTTCCCTCTATTCTTTCACTCCCACCTTCATCCCTTCCTTGACGGCGTCGTACATGTGTCCGCAGAGAATTGTGAGAGATACTGCACCTTTTCTATTCTGAAAATCAATTTCAAACGCCACTGGTGCCTACTGTTTTAACGCCTTGTAGACACCTGGGTCTGTTTCGGCTTGATATGTGGTGCGGCGTTCGAGGTAGCACCAAATGAAAGGCGCCGCAAGGATCCTTCATCGGACGCTCGGCTGGGTCAGTATCGCATATGCATGATTGATTGATTGAATAAAAGTTCATTTTCTACCGATTTAGGAGGCCCCCTACTCCCCGTTCCTTGCACGCAGGCCTGAGGAACAGAGGCTGAACCTTCCAGGACCAAGGACTGGCGAATATATATTGGTGTTTTGCAGGCCTCAGCCACCAGGCGGACGGCTTTTTGCTGGTCAGCGTGGAAGTCGCTTCACAGGAGGGTCTACTCAGGCTTCTCTACTTTTAATGTTGTCCCTAATGCTCGGAGACTTAGGGAATTCCCAAAATATATGGTCGAGGGTCCCTCTCGCTTCGCAGGATCTACATTTATCATTTTATTGCGAAAGCAATGCTACGCCAGGTCTAACCGCTCGTCGCGGTGTGCCGTGTCTGTTTTCGTGCACGTGTCCGTGTCCATGATCCCCTGGCAAGAGCTGCCAACTTGGGTCTCTAGTTTCACATGGGACGGTTACGTCGAAATCAGCCTGCCATGACCTGGCATTTACGTTACCCCCATAGACCGCTAAGGCATGTTCACACGGCTTGGTTAAAGCTTGGCGTTATATTTGGGCTGGGGAAAAAGAGCAAGGAGAAGAAGAACAACAACAACGTTCGGCCTCACGCAGCTAATGCTTTTGCCACATATTCGGTTCAGCAGTGTTTAACCCTTCTATTTTTTTCTCTCAATTATCTGCGTGTGAAAAACCCAGAGAGAGTTTAGAAGTTTCCGGCTTGTAATCGCCGCCATGCTATGACCTTTATTTATTAAGCTTGGATCCGATGCCGGCATCAGACGTCATCCTAATCTATAGATTTCGACGATTTCTTTATAGGTTTGCAAACGTTCGCCTATCTCCTGGCATTTAGGCGGCTCCGCGTTTGCCCGGAAGAAGAAATCTCGGGGCCAAATCATGGGCCGCCTCGCAGCCGGAGACGAATATGTGTGCTGGGACCCAAATTAGGGTGATTTTGCGCTAGAGTTTAGTTGCACCTGATAGAATGCAGGCTGTTTTTTGCAATATCCTACCTTTTAAAAAAATCCAGACAACAGGTTTACTGTCGCTAAAGATCAAGCTAGCCTTTGTTCCGGCAAAAGCGAGCGCTATTGAGACCTCTTAAGCCTTGTCTATGTTTCTGCTCCGGATGGCGGTGGAGACGACTGATGGGCCGTTACCATCGCTAACCGCGGCGACTGCCACCCCCGATCGGCCGCTTGCAGCGTCTACGTAGGCGACTTCTTTTACTCTGCATTCTTGTGCTATTTTAACCAATGCAATTCTACTCTCTTTTCTCTTTTCTCCTTGTGGTATTCTGGGTACATGCTGTGGGGAGAGGAGGGACGATGATATTCTCGCTACTGTGTGGCGGCAGGGCGCTTGTTGGCTCTGCCCCCATCTGTTTTTCGACCCACCCATTTTAGGATGATTCGACCCGTGCTTGTCCTACTTAATCTCTCATGTTGGGTGATTCTCACCGCTTCATGAAGTTATGCACTCCCATTTCTAGCAAGTGGTACGTGGAGAAGGAGATCTGTAGGCCCAGCACCGTCTTTACGCAATGCCTGATGAGCGCGTCTATCTTATCTTTTTATTGGTCGTGATGTTGAGCAACAGTGTGGCACAGCATATTCGGCTTATGTACGCCTGCGTCAGTCTTAAGATGCTCGTCTCTTCGAGGCCCCTGCCTATAAGTGCAATCCTCCTAAATATTCCTTCTTGTGCGTCACGTATGTAGTGAGATTTTTATAGTTCCTTCTTCTTGAGCAAAAAGTCCGAGGTTTCTGATTTGCTTAACTTTTGGTACGGTTTTGCCGTCGACTTTAATTTCGAAGTTAAAGTCGTGCTTGCACCTCATTCATTTTCGGTTATTTTTTAAATGTTCGAATTTTTGCGGGGAGCACGCGAGACCCCTGTCGGCCCCGTAGGACCGAGGGTGTCCGCCACTGTAGGCGTTCCTGTATGCTACCGTTGCTTCCAGAGATTAACGTCGTCTGCATACAAACTGAACTTCAAATTTTTTTAACCTTAAGAGCGGCGAGAAGGCTTCTCATCACCCCTCTAAAGAGGAAGGGGGAGAGCATCGAGCCTTGCGGCGTGTCTTTACTTCCCAGGTGGAGAGTGGGGGATTCTAGGTCCTGAAACTAGTTTCAATGTTGTTTGTCAGGAAATTCTTTACGCAATTATATTCCTGCAGTCCCTCGAAATTGCCTGGTGTTTTGCGTTGTCAAATGCTTGTGTTAGATCCAGTGCTAAAGTTACCTTCGCGAATCTGGTTTTCGAGTCAATGATGTTTTGTTGTAAACGAAGCATCACGTCCTGCGTAGACAGGCCCGGCCGGAACACGACCATCACGTGCGACCAAAGGTCGTTTTGCTCAATAAATTTTGTTAGCCTTATTTGGATTACGCGCTCCATGAGATTTCCAATGCATGATGTTAGAGAAATGGGTCTGAGGTTTTCCAATTTCGGTGGTTTGCCGGGTTTTGGAATTACCACAACGTTTGTAGATTTGGACTGCTGAGCGAGACGAGCGCTACTTCATACTTCTTGCATGTAGTTGGTTAGTGCGGTTATGAAGGCGTAGTTTTCGTTTCTTAGCATTTTGTTTGTTTTCCCATCGGGGCCGGGGGCTGATAGCGTCTTTAAGATCATAATGGCGGCTCTAACTTCCGCATCTGTGATGGGCGCGTTAGTATATGCATGAATCGTCTGGTGACGTGATGACCTGTTGGGACGGTACATCGTGCGCCTCTTGTCGAACACAACCAGCATTTCTACTGACCGCATCGAAGTTCCTCGGCATTCAATAATTGGTCCTTGTTTTAGCGCTATCTTCAAAATGTTCTACAATTCGTTTACAGGAACGAAAGGCGCGGTATCTGTCACTCGCGGAATCCCGCTATCATCCTCACGGTAGGCAAGCGGAATTATGGAGAGCGTTCTCACAATCCGAGGCGTGGCACCCCAAAACGGACTGCAAAATTTCGTGAGCAGCACAGTCAAATCCTTTTTCGAAGTCTATTTGGAGCATGGGTATACGCGACCCATGCTCCAATAGCGCATTTGGCAAGCACTCGCAGATTAAGACTAGCAGCTTACCGGTATCGCTCAAGAGGAAAGTATACAACAGTTGCATCTTCAATACAGCGAAGCGCTCAAAATCACAAGGACGAGGAGGGAACAGGACAATAGCGCACTTTCAACAAATGTTTATTGCGGTTGCGGAGCATATATATATACACTTCAGAATCACAAAGAAAGAAGGAAAAACATCTGCACGTGCCGCCTAAGCTAAGAAATCCAGCTCAGTTTTTGATAGAGCCACCGACGGTTTGCTGACGCAATCATCCCCTGAACGTGCTATCTGCGATGCTTCCACAATCTCCCTAGTTAGGCTGGTACGGTGGCGATACAAAGCAATAGTTTTGTCGAACAAAGGCTGGCAAGGTGTCTCGCTGTCACACTTTTTGCAATGGGCAGCTAGCTGTCTGTCTATGGCAATATTTCGGACCTTTTTACAGTGCTCTTGGAGCCGAACGTTCAGACATCTTCCAGTTTGGCCGATGTAGTGTCTACCACACGAAAGCGGGATCTTATACACAACATCCTTCTGGCAAGATACCAAGGGATCCCTATGTTTGACATTGCATGCTGTTTTTTGCGTTCGTGTGGGACAACTTAACCTACAAAGGCTCATCAGCTTCTTTGGTGCCGAAAACAAAACTCTTACTCCGGATCGCTGCCCAACTTTCTTCAGATTGTGCGAAAAACCATGCACGTACGGAATGACAGCTACCTTCTCTTTATCCTGTCTTTCTTTTCTATTTCCTGCTGTCTGCACGTTACGCAGGCTCGCCTCTGATTTCCGATTGCGATTCAGGTCCTCCGCTACAGAAACTATCACGTGCCTGGGGTAACCTGCCGCCTCCAATCGAGCCACCTGTGAGCTAAGACCCTCATCAACGGTGTGATGGCATGACTTTCTAATAGCACTCGACAAGAAGGAGAGCACGATATTCCTCTTGACCAGCTTGGAATGCGACGAACTATACGGTAGGGGAGGCTTGTTGGCCCTTGGCTCATACACCCAACACGCGTGATCGTTAAAAACAATCATAAATCCAAAAACCTAATGCTGTTCTGCTCAGGCAATTCGGTGGTGAATGTGAGTGGTTTAAAACATGCATGAAAAGATGCTAAAATCCGCGAGACAATAGGGTCTCCGAAAGCAATAAACTCTTCCGAATAACTGCTGTCAAACGGGTCAATAAAAACAGAAGTATCCAACAAAATTAAAAAATCATCAACATAACGAAACACTTTTAAAATCTTAAGATCATCAAGCCGCTCAAAAAGAGCCTTGTCACAACGAGCCAAAAATAAATCACTTAAAATCGGTGCGATACAAGAACCAATGCAAACACCCTGCTTTTGCAGGTAAATGCTTTTGTCAAAGGTAACAAAAGTAGACGTCAGGTAACAAGATAAAAGCTCTAAAAAACCACTCACACTTACACCACAGTCGTTCTGAAAGTCTACCGCGCCGTACTCGTCAATTACTGCCTCGACGCAAGACAACAGACCATCGTGTGGCAATGAATAAAACAAATCTTTTATATCTACTGAAAAAGCTGTTAGAGAGTTGTGGTCGCATGACCTAAGGTAATCTATTAATACAGCAGAGTCCCTCGCCGCAAACAGGTCGTCCACGTCTTAAAAGGCTGGACGTGGACGACCCGTTTGCGGCGAGGGACTCTGCTGTATTAATAGATTACCTTAGGTCATGCGACCACAACTCTCTAACAGCTTTTTCAGTAGATATAAAAGATTTGTTTTATTCATTGCCACACGATGGTCTGTTGTCCTGCGTCGAGGCAGTAATTGACGAGTACGGCGCGGTAGACTTTCAGAACGACTGTGGTGTAAGTGTGAGTGGTTTTTTAGAGCTTTTATCTTGTTACCTGACGTCTACTTTTGTTACCTTTGACAAAAGCATTTACCTGCAAAAGCAGGGTGTTTGCATCGGTTCTTGTATCGCACCGATATTAAGTGATTTATTTTTGGCTCGTTGTGACAAGGCTCTTTTTGAGCGGCTTGATGATCTTAAGATTTTAAAAGTGTTTCATTATGTTGATGATTTTTTATTTTGTTGGATACTTCTGTTTTTATTGACCCGTTTGACAGCAGTTATTCGGAAGAGTTTATTGCTCTCGGAGACCCTATTGTCTCGCGGATTTTAGCATCTTTTCATGCATGTTTTAAACCACTCACATTCACCACCGAATTGCCTGAGCAGAACAGCATTAGGTTTTTGGATTTACGATTGTTTTTTAACGATCACGCGTGTTGGGTGTATGAGCCAAGGGCCAACAAGCCTCCCCTACCGTATAGTTCGTCGCATTCCAAGCTGGTCAAGAGGAATATCGTGCTCTCCTTCTTGTCCAGTGCTATTAGAAAGTCATGCCATCACACCGTTGATGAGGGTCTTAGCTCACAGGTGGCTCGATTGGAGGCGGCAGGTTACCCCAGGCACGTGATAGGTTCTGTAGCGGAGGCCCTGAATCGCAAACGGAAATCAGAGGCGAGCCTGCGTAACGTGCAGACAGCAGGAAATAGAAAAGAAAGACAGGATAAAGAGAAGGTAGCTGTCATTCCGTGCGTGCATGGTTTTTCGCACAATCTGAAGAAAGTTGGGCAGCGATCCGGAGTAAGAGTTTTGTTTTCGGCACCAAAGAAGCTGATGAGCCTTTGTAGGTTAAGTTGTCCCACACGAACGCAAAAACCAGCATGCAATGTCAAACATAGGGATCCCTTGGTATCTTGCCAGAAGGATGTTGTGTATAAGATCCCGCTTTCGTGTGGTAGACACTACATCGGCCAAACTGGAAGATGTCTGAACGTTCGGCTGCAAGAGCACTGTAAAAAGGTCCGAAATATTGCCATAGACGGACAGCTAGCTGCCCATTGCAAAAAGTGTGACAGCGAGACACCTTGCCAGCCTTTGTTCGACAAAACTATTGCTTTGTATCGCCACCGTACCAGCCTAACTAGGGAGATTGTGGAAGCATCGCAGATAGCACGTTCAGGAGATGATTGCGTCAGCAAACCGTCGGAGGCTCTATCAAAAACTGAGCTGGATTTCTTAGCTTAGGCGGCACGTGCAGATGTTTTTCCTTCTTTCTTTGTGATTCTGAAGTGTATATATATATGCTCCGCAACCGCAATAAACATTTGTTGAAAGTGCGCTATTGTCCTGTTCCCTCCTCGTCCTTGTGATTTTGAGCGCTTCGCTGTATTGACGATGAACCAACACGCCCAAACATTTTCCCTTCTGAGTTGCATCTTGCCTGTACTCACCTATAGGGCTGAAACGTGGAGGCTAACCAAGAGAGTTCTACTTAAGTTGAGGACAACCCAAAGGGCTATGGAACGAAAAATGGTAGGGGTAACATTAAGAGATAGGAAGTGTGCGAAGTGGGTCAGAGAAATAACTCAGGTCACCGACATTCTAGTGGAAATTAAGAAGAAGAAATGGGCATGGGCAGGACATGTAGTGCGAAGAGAGGATAAACGATGGTCGCTTAGGGTAAGAAACTGGATTCCAAGGGAAGGAAAGCGTAGCAGGGGGTGGCAGAAAGTTAGTTGGGCGGATGAGGTTAAGAAGGTCGTAGGGTTCAAGTGGATGCAGCTAGCACACAACTGGGTTAAGTGGAGAAATTTGGGAGAGGCCTTCACCCTGCAGTGGGTATAATCAGGCTGATGATGATGATGATGATACACGACCACTTCATCCCCCCCCCCCCATCGCAACACTCAAGAACACTTCGCGCGTTGGAAAGAATCATCCATTTTGGATCATCACTTAAGCGCGGTGAACTTTCACTGGAGACGATTCACTAACACAAGACAAGACTGGTTAAAGTTCAGCGCACCTAGGTGATAATAGAAAACCTACTAGCCGCCATTACAGCATTGCTTGTATTTTGGATCGTGTGAACGTTGGTTCTGTTATCTGTAAGGGCGTGGCCCTGGCTTACCAAAACTGCATGACAAGATTGATCTTAAATAAACGTCTGGGGGCCTCCATGGCCCCCATAAGCATGCAGCGTTCGGTACGACAGGGCTGTCCCCTCACCCCCTTTTCGTTTTGCATTTACATTGAGACCTTTTGTATGAAAATAATGAAAAGCGGCACCATTAATGGAGTTTAGTTACAAGCAGCCGAGGTGAAGTTGGCGTACGCGGATGATGTTGCTGTTTTCACGGTTCACAGGAAAGAGTACTTGAGGTTGTCAAATGCGTCCGTGAGTTTTCCTTTGTTACCAGTAGTGGGGTGAACTGGGCCAAGTACCTTGAGTTATGGCGTGGACAGTGACCGTCGAAGCCTGAACACTTTGCCAATGTCACGTGAGCAAAGACCCCGACCAAGTACTTAGGTATCGAGCTGGGTATTGAATAATTCTGTGATTTGGTAGCAGAGGTTATTGCTGCTGCCGGACGGCGCCCTACAAGCCCAATTGCGGCTTTGGCGCGTCCGCGTCCTGTATTGTTTCATTGAAGTGAATAAAGTATTATTATTATTATTATTGTTATGTTACCGCCAAAGCGAGCAACATCGGAAAGGGAAGACACAAGAACTACGGGAGAAAGCAGAGAGCTACAGTATGTGATATTTTTTTTCATCAGCAAGCTACGGCACGGGTTGCAAGTGTCGCATTGTGTGCAGGTAAACTTACAAAAGTTTCACAGCAATTTTGCCGTTTTCATTTGGGCGGCGGAATTGGAACGCTGTAGCAGGACCACTCTTTTAAGGCGGGTTAAATATTAGGGTTTGGGGCTCGCGCATCTCTTCTCACGCCAGGTGATCAATCGATTTTTGTATTTTCGCGACGTTTCCGACTTATTCTTGCGCACCGTCTGTCAGGTTAGGCTGGGGCGCCTGTTGCCTGAGTTTGTTGTCTCCACTAAAGAAGTAACGTGGGGGATTTATGGATATTACAGAGAGGTCATCGAGAGTATTAGATTTCTATTAACGCGTTTCTCTCTGGAATACTTGTTTGGTGTAAAGGCGAAAAAATTGTACCGCGATCTGTGTGATATTGTCTTCCCAGAACCCTTCTACAGAGCCATATGCAGTGGAGGCCCTGATACAGATGTATTAGTGAAAATGTAGGTTTCGCCAGGAGCTAAGACTCTATTTTTTAATTACATACTGGAACAGCACCAATAAAGACGTTTTTAGACAAAAAGGTTTTTTTCGTGAAAGGCCCATTGTTTAATCTGTAAGCAGCCGGCAACAATACATCACGTTTTTTTACATTGCTGGGAAGGGGCATATTTTTGGGATGTTTTAGAACGCACCGTAAAGACGGATGTTCCACTAGACTCGCAAGGCATTCGATATTTAAGCATAGAGAATGAGAATGGGGTTCCCTTTGACGTAATTATGCTTATGGGCCTCCACTGTACATCTATGGCGCTCCAGAATGGGAGGCTATCACTGTGATAGGGATGCCAGACCTGCTGGAATTTATTTTCGAGAGAGTATGGGGCGGTTTATTGCCATTCATAAAGTGGCTGCAGAACCTCCCAAATGGCTCTCAATGGTAGAGCCTTCGTTGTCGCAGCGAGAGTTTTAAAGCGACGAGGCCAGTCTAACACTGGCTGATCATGACATTCATTGATGTACGTTGCCTTGTGTGTCCTTTTTCATGATTTGATAAATTTTCATTTTGTATTATGTCGTGTGTTAAAGCCAGGCAATAAAGAGAAAACAAAATCTGGGGCGCAGTGGTAAAGCGCTCGGGTGGGGATTCAATGAATGGAGGTTCGATGGAGTTTGTTAATTTATTTTTAACTCTCGCTCTCGAAAGCTTGACAACTCTGCTGCCAACCTTCTGTCCACAACTATGAGGTATTAGAGACTTTCGCCTAAAAATCGGGGCAGAGGATGAAGTCATGGGAACAAGGGTTCAAAACAGTGAACTGCACTGGGAGGTCACGGCCAGCAACATTAACGCGCATGGTGCGAAGTTCAGCACCAACCATTCCGCCGTCTGCGACACGCACCCGAGACTGAGCCGGCGTGAGAACGTAAACGACTACGAAGGCTTGCACTCATGACGGAGGCATCCGCTCCAGTGCCTACAAGAGCACTCACGGGAACACCATCAACACAAATGTCTAGTTGCTTCAAGCGGAAGGTCTATAGAGGATTTGTGGGCCTGGTCGTGGATGCAGCACCAGCTCCGGGAGCTATATCAGCTAGTTTTACAAATTCGAACCGCTGTATGAATCAGCAGCCTAGGATCGTGGGAGCTGCGGGGATCGATAATCACAAGTTCGTGGAGATGGGGAGCGGGAATTGTTGGCCCAATCTCACTGATCAGGCGGGGGTCGGGGCGGAAAACGACATAGCGTGTCTGGATAATAATGATAGAAAAACCCGGTGCAATGGGCCGGAGGCCATGTATTGCGGCAGGGCTGGAAAATGTGGCCGATACAGTAACAGTTGAAGCATGTAGGGCGATCGCCTTGTCCGCCAATCTGCCGCACTTCGGTAGTGACGAAAATACGGGGCCCCGAGATAAAAAAGGTTCGTGCTGGGTGGCCGAACGCTGGGGTTTGAGATAGAGCAGACAGCAGGCGAGATGTCCAAGTTGACATTTTATTCACGCATGACGACCTGAATGAGCGATACATCAAAAACGTTGTGGTCAAGAGGGATGTGTTGTGGTGAAGCAGGTGTGTAAGCCTCCAGTTCGTGGCGAACGATACGCTTTCTACATCGTTTGTGACGCAGCTTTTAGTGTAAGACTGCCCACGCGACTGAAGCTGCTTTTGGCCTCGAATTTCAAAGGATCTTGGGGTCCGAACACAGCTTGAAATTTTTATTTAAAAATGTTCCAACTCGCTAATTGGTCCTCATGGGTGGCGTACCATTGCGTCGCGGTGCCGGACAAATACATTATGAGTTGCAAGCATTATTTATTTATTTGATACCTCAAAGGCCCCTGGTATGGGGCATTACATGAGGGATGGGCATGAGAGTTAAACAACAATGGTCTTGATAGCGTTCTTAAAATGGATGGCGTTGATATGACGCACGGCGTCCTGTGGTAGATCATTCCAGTCCTGGGACGAAGTGACGAAAAAAAAAACGAGAAGGAGCGATAGTTCTTGCGGAGGGGGCGTAGACGGTCTTATGGTGATTAAGACGGCTTGAGAGGCGACAAGCAGGTGATATGACTGATTCTCCTTAAGATGAATGATAAAACATATGAAAAAGGCCCAATCGAAAAATATTCCGTCGGGTTTCAAGGCTAGGTAAATTGGCCCTAGATTTTAAAGCAGACACCCTAGTGTAGTATGAATAACCAGAATAAATCAAACGGATAGCACGATTTTGTAATTTTTCTAAGGTTAAAGAGAGCTTAGACTGGTGGGGATCCCATATTGACGAAGCATATTCTAGTTTAGCACGGACAAAAGTCAGGTATGCTTATAACTTGATGGATGGGGTGGCAAAACGTAGATTGCGCCGTATGAAACCAAGGGTACGATTAGCCTCGTTAGCGATGTTCATGACATGAGATGACCATGCTAGGCTTTGCGTAACAGTAATACCCAAGTACTTACAGGAAGAGACGGACTACACTTCAGAACCAAAAAGAGCGTATTTAGAAGGAGTATGCGTCTGCCGACGATGGAACGAAATCAAACATGTTTCGGAAATATTAAGAGACATTAGCCAACGTTTGCACCAAGCTTCGATTTGGTTAAGATCTTGTTGAAGAATGCCAACGTCCGTACTGTTAGTGATTGGGCGGTTAATTACACAACAATCAGCAAATAAGCGGATAGTAGAAGAAATCATAGAAGGAAGATTGTTAATATATATCAGGAAAAGCAAAGGAGTCCCACCTGTTGTGGGTGCTCACACATTCGTGCATGGAGATGCATATTTCTACGTTATTGTCCGAGGTGCCAGAAAACATGTCGAGGTCACAGCGACGGGTGATGACCAGGAATGAAGGGGTTGGGGGTTCGCGAGGTGCCGGGTTGGGTCATGATAGCCGTTGCGGTATGGCGACAGCTGAGAAGCACAGTGGTTCAATGCATCAGGATCGCTCAGTAGCCCTGGGAAATGTGAAGATTGGCAGTGGCGCGAGAGGAGCCATCAGACTATAGTCAGCAATGTTTCACCCTGTCCCCATGTTGTGCCATCTGCTCGTTTGCCGCTACATAACAATAAGCACCTTTGCAGAGCGTTTTGTCGCTACAACATTATAATTTTGGAATTGCATCAGTGCCGGAAGTCGCGAAAAACACTTAGCGGCATTGTCGCTGTTATACATCCTCAGCCTGACTATATCCACTGCAGTGCGAATGCCCCTCCCATATGTTTCCAATTAGCCCGTTTTTGTTCTAGCTGCATCCACGTGACCCCTGCGAACTTCTTAACCTCATCCACCCACCTAACTATCTGCCGCCGCTTGCTACGCATTCCTTCCCTTGGAATCCTGTTTGTTACCCTAAGCGACCATCGGTTATCCTCTCTTCGCACTACATGTCCTGCCCATGTCCATTTCTTCTTCTTAATTTCCACTAGAATGTCGGTAACTTGAGTTATTTCTCTCAACCACTCTGCACGCTTCCTATCTCTTAATGTTACCCCTACCATTTTTCGTTCCATAGCTCTCTGCGTTGTCCCCAACTTAAGTAGAACCCCCCTGGTTAGCCTCCACGTTTCAGCCCCATAGGTGAGTAGGTAAGATGCAACTGTTGTATACTTTCCTCTTGAGCGATACCTGTAAGCTGCTAGTCATATACTGCGAATGCTTGCCAAATGCGCTCCATCCCATTCTTATTCGCCTTATTTCCCTCTCTAGGTCGGGATCTGCGGTTACTACCTTTCCTAAGTAGACATATGCGCCTACTACTTCCAGTGCGTCGCTGCCTAACGTAAACTGCTGTTCCTTCCCGAGGCTGTTGAACATTAATTTTCAAGCCTACCTTTCTACGTTTCTTGTCTAGGTAATCAATCATTATTTGCAGTTCATCCACCGAGGTGCTTAGCAAGGCAATGGCATCAGCAAATCGCAAATTACCGATGCCGATTCTCCATCTACCCTTATCCCTAAATGCTCACATTCCAAGTCTCTGCATACTGCCTCTAAGCAAGCTGTGAATAGTACTGGGGAGATCGTGCCTCCTTGCCTAACAAATTTTGTTATGGGAATTTTGTTACTTTCTTTATGCAGAACTATGGTTGCTGTGCAGCCACTATATATATCTTCCAGCACTTTCACGTACGGTTCGTCTACCCCCTGATTTCTCAATGCCTGCATCACCGCCGAGGTTTCTACTGAGTCAAAGGATTTTTCGTAATCAATGAATGCTAGGTACAAGGATTGGTTATATTCAGAGCATTTTTCTATCACCTGGTTGATGGTATGGATATGATCGATAGTAGAGTACCGTTTCCCAAACCAGCTTGATCCTTTGTTTGTTTGCAGTCTAAGGTTGTCCTGATTCTATTAGCGATTACCTAAGTACATACCTTATGCGTGGCAGACAGTAAGTTAATTGGTCTGTAATTTTTAAGGTCCTTAACGTTCCCTTTCTTATGAATGAGGATAATTAGTCTGAGTTCTTCCAAGGTTCCGGTGCCGTCGATGACATCAGGCACTCCGTACACAGGGTGGCCAGTTTTTCTATAACGATATCCCCCCCCCCCCCCCCAAGTCTGTAGTTATTTGATCGTCTCCAGGTGCTTTCCCTCTTTTTATAGTTACTATTCCTTACTTGAACTCGCCCTTCGTCACTGGTGGAACGTCTGACTATTTTGCCCTACCGCCAATCTCATTACGGTCCTGACTACTTTGCCTACTTAGAGATCAGTATAGAACTCCTCGGCTACTTTGACTATCTTGTCCACATTCGCGTTGACGTTGCCCGCCTTGTCCTTTAGTGCATACATATCTGATTTTTGCCTATGCCCAATATCTTCTTCCCCGCTTTAAGGCTTCCTCCGTTCTTTACAGCATGATTGATTTTCTCCATGTTATACTTCCTTATATGGGCCACTTTGCGCTTATTGATTATCTTTGAGATCTCGGCCAATTCTATCCTGTCTGTTGGATTGGAAGCTTGCATACCCTGGCATTTCTTAATCAAATCTTTTGTATTTTTAGACAGCCTACCGGTATCCTCTCTAGCGATCCTACCGCCTACGTCTACAGCGCAATCAGTAATAACATCTCTGAAATTTTTGTTCATTGCCTAGGGTAATGTCGCCATCCTCGGTTATAGCTGAATATCTATTCTGTAGCGAGATCCTTAACTCTTCTGCCCTCCCCCTCACCGCTTATTCGTTCATGCATTTCTTTCGTACTAATCTGTTACGTTCCTTATTTAGGCTACTTCTGGACCTCACTATCCTGCAGTCACTGTATCTCCCTTTCCCGATTACCTCTACATCTTGCATAATGGCGGGTGTTGAACACAGTGTGAAGTCAATTTCATTTTTTTTTGTCTTCCCGTTAGGACTTTTCCATGTCCATTTCCGGTTCTTCCGTTTGCTGAGGAAGGTATTCATGATTCTTAAGCTATTGCGCTCTGCAAGCTCAATTAGAAACTCCCTCCTGCTATTCTTAGAACCAATTCCATAGTCACATACTGCCAGGTCTCCTGCCTACTTTTTCTCTACCTTAGCATTGAAGTCTCGCATTAGTACAGTATACTGCGCCTTTACTTTTCGCATTGCCGATTCTACATATTTGTAGAAGCTTTCAACTGCCTGGGCATCATAACTACGTGTAGGTACAACCTGTACAACCTTTATTTTACACCGTTTATTAGGCCTAATACAGTGGAGAGCTGGGCCAGTTGGCATAAATGCATAAATGCAGGCCGCTGCTTAATGGGGCAGTCATTCTGGGGCGGGGAAAAACAAAGAGCCAATGCGAAATTCTGAAGGCTTTTCATATTAAAAATGATAAGACTTGTGTCAGCGAAACTTCTGTTACCTTGTAGGATAAAGAATTTTAGTTTCTGAGCTCTTTACAGCGCACATGCGTGCTATGAAGGTAATTTTCCCCGTGATTGTCTTCTGATTATTTCTCTTGCCACGGGCGCATGTGTGGCTTCTTCGCTAAAGGGTATATATGAATGTCTGTCTTCTTAGCAATAAACTCAGTTGTTAGTCCAGCGTTGTGTTGTGTGCTTCTCTCTTTGTCTGGGTCTTTCCGCTGGTTTCAATCCTTACCATTATTAGGCCTAATTGCGATGCCTGCCATCCTCTCAATAATACTGTAGAATTCGCCTGTATTAGCTGCAGTATATTTATTGACGAGAAAACCTACTCCTAATTCTCACCTCTCCGGTAATCTCGATAACAAGTACATGCTCATACCTCAGTACAGTATATGCCTGATTCGGCCTCATAACTTCACTAAGCCCTATGACATCCCTTTTCATACACTCTAATTCCTCTAACAGCACTGCTAAGCTAGCTTCACTAGCTAGGGTTCTAGCAATAAAAGTTGCCAGGGTCAGTCTCCAATGGCTGTCTGTCCAGCGAAGCCAGGCTTTCTGAGCACCCCCTGCTGCGTCACAGGTCTGACCGCCGCCGTGGTCAGTTGTTCCGCAGCCGCTGGTGACTGAGGGCCGGGGTTTTATGGAGCTTATTATAGGAGGTTGGGGCCAATTACTGCACCAGGGTGGCCAACTCCTGTTTTGGTGAGGGAGTGCGTTGCCGGAGGTGTTCACCGGCATCAGGGCGCAGCCCAAACCTGTTTATGCAATTCCATCGAAACGCGGATTTCTTTTTTCGGTGGAGAACTGCGCGGCACCGGGATTTGAGCCCCGGTTCTCTTGCATGCTAGGCGGATGTTCTACCGCTACGCCACCGCTGCACCTCGATGTTATACAAAGAGCAACATAGATAACATTCTCGCGACGAGGTCTTCCAAGCAGGAGGAGGGTGAATGCCTAAAGGCCTTCCGTATGCAACGCGTTGAGGAGGGCTAGCTGGCGTAGTGGGCTAGTGATGTAGAGAGCACACACAGCAAGAATCAAAGTACCAGGACACAGCGCTGATAACTCGGTTGTTATTGACCCATCAGTCGTTTATATCCAGCAGCTGCTGATATAAAGAAAAAGGAATGACAGGAAGGAATGAAAACATGAGATAACCCAGCGTAGTACGACGTGAGGTGGTGAAGGCGTAAAACCAGTTCTATTAAACCGCGAGGTACGTCAGCTTTTTTTCGACAACAAAACTGAGCGGTTGCTGACACACAACTACTACACATTTCAATCTCAACAGCTTCGATAAATGTTCTGCCTAACTGCGTCACGCATGTACGCACCGCTACTGGATTAATAAGCCTCAGAACCCAATTACGGCATTTTTAATTTAGTCAGTGATTGCCCTGGCCTTATTATTTCTAACATCATTTTGTGCTCCCCTAACCTTTCGGTAAGTCCCCTCCCAATCAGGAGAGTATACCGCTTACCACAGGTCAGTGGTAATGGAATGTACGACGTTGTTCGAACGTCTTACGAAAAGCTTTTAGTGGCGCTTTAACCAGACGACGTGCAAGTCTGCCGCATTTACTCTGCTGCAAATTCTGGAGTCTTTAAAACCGGCCGTGGCCCTAATCTTAGGATTGTGCGAACTTCCGTGAAGGTTCCTTTTGTAGGGCCGCCTGCTAGTTGGTTCATTCGGCAGGTCTGCGGCTGCTGACGTGAGCAATTATGTCTGGTATCCAGCGCTGAAAGACGCCATCTTAAATGGGACTCTCACGACAACTTTGCTGCGTCATCAGTTCTAAAACGACTTTTTTCAGAGAAGTCTTTCACAGAAACAATCAAACGTTAGATTGATTTCTTTCAATACTTTCGCCAGACCTATATTTGAATATGCAGATGTAGCCTGGCTTTTATTTTCCGATACGCTAGTAAAGGAACTCGAGGTAGTCCAAAGAAATGGTGCGAGATTTATACACAACGATAACAGACAATCCCCCTAATTACAACTATATAAAAGAGCACACAATGCTCACAAACCCAAGAATACTCACGTTACAATGCTTAATCGTCATAATCGGCAGAAACTGCTTTAGAACTGATTTCTAACGTGATTATATAGATACTTCAAGGCATATCTCAAGATAGATCCAGAGTGACGAGACAAACATCTACCGTTACTAAAGCAATATCGATTCGATACAGATTGTTTAAAAGATTCTTTTTTATTATAAAAGGAACATTGCTAACACTATGAAACCTTTCAAATAATCCTATAATTATAGGAAACGAAACTACTGGATTAGCAGTATGAAGTCCTACACTATGGTATGGTAATTGTTCACTATCCTTTCTCGTAAAACTCATTGTCCTGAAATGTGTCATGCATGTTTTGATATTAAGGTTTTGTCCTAGCATTTTGAAGCTATTCGCTAACCTATTATTAAAAACCCTAATAACTAAACCACCGGTACCACATTCCTTTGCACCGATGTATGCTTTTTACTTTAGTTTGGAACGTGAAAAAGAGGATGGTTACACAACATGAAAGAGGCGCTAGACAAGGGTAGAGGGGGAGCCTCCGTAGTGCAGCCAGCATTTCGACAAGTGGACTTTTTTTTTTTTGGTAAGCGCGATCATCACTGGCAGGGATTCAAATGCGCTTTTGCTTCAGAAGAAGAAAGGATAGGGATGGGGAAGGAGGAAGCAGGTCAAAGATTGAAAACATAATTGTAGAAGCAGTGATATTGTGGCCTGAAACGAAAAATAAACACCACCGCAACAGGAAAAACTACAATGCGGTTGTAATTCAGTCGTATGTCAGGGTAGAACTGAACAATCTTTATCGATGCACAGCCGTTTTTAAAGCATGAAAAACAAGTGTTACGGCCACGATAACTTATGGCACAGGAAATGCAGTGGCATTTCCTGTGCCATACTACATTCCTGCACTACACTACATTCCTTTCCCTAAGATTATTAACACAATCAAGATGTTGGCTAATCATCGATGCCGTAAAGTACAACAGGTTGTCGAACAGCTGTTGATCTTCTCCGTTTGATTGATTACTGCGCAGCGACCTCAACGTGCTTCCGGTGTTGCTTCCACGGTGGCAGGTAATTTCTCTGGCCACCTGGCAGTAGGAGGGAGCCTGACGTGGTAGTCCTTCTGGCCTCATCCAGGCGCTCCTCAACACATTCCGGTGCCTGTGATGGTGCTCATCGATGTCCAGCAGAACCGTGTAAGACACAGGGCATCTCACAGCCACAACCTTGGAAGCTATCAACCTTGGACAAAAGCTTTTAACATAAACTGCGTCACCGACACGAAACCTGGGCGTGGCAGCTCAGGCACGTGTTGCCTATCGAGATGAAGCCTATCCAACGCTGTCCTCAGCCTACGCCCAAACATCAACTCTGCCGGAGAGTTACCCGTGATCGCATGCGGCGTCGTGTGCTGTTTAAACAGGAACCTCGAAACCTTGCACTGCGTCGATCCCTTCTGCTGCTTCTTTAAAGCTTCTTTAACTTCTCTTACCATCTCCTCTCCGCCCTTCCGTTGCTGGCTGGATGATAAGGTGCAGTGAAAATGGCACGCACACCATTGCACCTAAAAATGTTTGCATCCCCGAGCTTGAGAAGGCTGTGTCATTATTTGAAACGATAACATCTAAGACGCCATGAGTCGCGAACATCTTCCTTAAAATGGTGATGACATCCGTAGCCTTCATAGAAGGCATGATTGCGACCTCTGCTCAGTTGCTATATGCGTTCACTATTACTAAAAATACTTCTCCCTTGACGGGGCTCGCGAAGTCAATGTGCAGTCGACTCCAAGGTTGATCTGGCTTTATCCAAAAATGCACTGGAGCCTTCGGATCGCTTTGCCGCTTTGCCCAGTAAGTCACTGCACGATGATGCTGGTCGCAGTGTTCTTCTGCGTGGCTTTGAAAAGCCAATGTGCATTAGTTGGCTACATGACGGGCTTTTTCGGCACGGCATAGTATCTGGGCAACGGACGTGTTGGCGCTGGAGGAAATGGGCAGATGGGCCCAATTAAGTGGGAACGATGTTTGAAAGTTGTACTGGCTGATCATAGGTGAACTATTGGCATATATGATGGGGCAATTGTTGGAAAAAGTCTCGGATTGCCCAAATGCCACCGAAGGGCCTATATTCATGCCAGCTTTTGACACCGAAACGCCACCGAAGGATAATTGATTTTGTGCTACTTTGGAAGACATGTTCTTCCTTACTTGACGCCCAGCCGCCTGAAGCGGCTAGCCGCCTGCATTCTGGCGTCTTTGATCCGCTTCCTTCCACGTTTCTCTCAATGTGGCCGAGGTGCCCACAAACATTCGACGTTACAGCCACAACTGCGCATAAACCGAGAGCCTTCGCTCCTTGAGCAACCGCATATATGGCTGGCCTGAATTCACGTCTAATATTTGACAGTAGTGTATTGAAAAATAAAAGTGCCTTAAACGATGCGCTGAAAATTGGCTATCAGGTGCAATGCGTTCTCTTACAAAATCGTACTACTTGCACAGGAAGAGCCCAGACTAAGTAGGGGACCTCTGAATGTAGGAGACGTGGCAGGTATAGACGTAATTTTACATATTCAAGGCAGACCTCTGGCAAAGGCTTAGGGCCCTTGTATTTAACAATCGCTATGCAGCTCACTGCTTCATCTACAGCATCATAGGATGAAATTATATTGCGTCTACCTTTCACTATCCTCTACATTCTGATCATTTTAGCAGGGCAATATTTTCTTCTAGAAAAAAGGCTGTGATTTTTTTATCTTAACCGTGTTCTATTGCCTCTTTTTTCCTTTCCCGTCACGGACTTTGGCATAATTTTATTGCGATAGCAATACTGCGTCTTTTTTCGGTCCGTCGTGTCGTCCTGGGAAGCGCCAAGTTTGACTTTGAACAGCCGCGAAAAAGAAGACGAAGACGAAGAAGAAGAGAAACGCTCGGTCACCGGCAGCTAATGCTTTCGCTCCACATTCGGTTCAGTAGCATTGAACTCTACTCATTTTTATGTGGGCTGGTAGCATACGCTCTCGCGTCATACTTTTAAAGGGTGAGCTTAAATGTGCCCAATAATGTATCGCCTTACACTGATAGGGCGTGATAGGGGATAATAAAACAGGCAAAAGAAGCTTCCGTCGTTGCTATCGAAATTCAACTAGGGTTAACCGGAGTTAAACCACAACTAATTTTTTTATAAGAATAAATCGTCATTTTCTAAAAACTTGGGACTGGCAAGTGCCACGCAGAACATTAAGATACTCTCGAAGCATTGACGCGTGTGTCTCATTAGGTCTTCTTTTAAGCGCACAGGATGTTCTTGCCCTACAACGCGCAAGTAGCAAGCCACGAGAGCTGAAAATGATTCGGCAAGACGCGAAACTGAGCGCGATGTTTCGGTTCACCTGAATAAACTTTTGAAGCAAGAGCTTATAGCATATCTGTGTATAGAAAATGTTTTCCGACTCACCGTGAGAAACTTTCCCCAGGCCTCGATGGCAGCGGGTGTCATGTGGCGCTCGTCCTTCGCCTGCAGCACATCCACTAGACATTGGCCCATCACCTCGAAGTGGTGCGGCTTGACACCCCTTCGGCGCAGGTGTTCGGCGGCGTTGCGTCGTACCAGTACCTCGAAGGTTGGAGGGTCTGGCAGGCTCTCCACCATCGAGGTCAGGTGGTATCCTATGGAGCATCCATGCGCTCTGAATACCGGGTCGTCCTTGAGCGTCATGATGGCCTTGCCGCGGAAGTTCTTGAAGAGCTTCAGGTACTCAGGATGCTTGACAAACATGGAGATGAAAAGGAGGACGCCATACTCGCGGTTCTCCTTGCAGAAATTGCGCCATGTCTGCTGGACGAGCTTCACCTCGTTCTCTGTCATGCCCGTCTGCTGGTCCGGCAGCTCGCCAGCCTTGCGATTGGCATTGCCCATCGGTCCAGAAAGTGGTTTCCCCTCGAGGTAGTCGACCGCCGCTGCAGAAGTCAAATGAGGAGCAAGGATCAAACGCTTCAGTAGCAGCGGTCGCACTTCTTCTTCTTCCTCCCCTTCTTCTTCTGCCTTGATTTATGGCACATACCCACGAAGGTGGATTGGCCAGGGTTCAGTGTGAACTGCCAAATGGCCTACACAAACTGAATTATTGGATTAAACTAATTATCAACTAAACAAAAACATAAGATTTAAGATCACTAAATTGATTGAAAGAAAAAATACGAAGCAAAAATTTGGAAGTTTGTAAATTTGGATTACAATTAGCAAGGGAATCTGTCCGTAGCTGTGATGTGGTTATGTAAGTACTGAGAAATTTAAGGCAACGTAATTCTTTTCGCACTCGCACCGAAGGAGAGTAGAAGCGGGACCGACAACTTAAATCCCAAGCGTGTAATCGGAGTTTCTAAATGCACCCTCCTCTGATGTGAAAACCTTCGGCAAGCGAGAAGAAAGTGGTCAATATTTTAAATCTCACCGCAAGCCTCACAAAAGTTTGTGGGGCTAATCCCGCATCTAAATAAATAATGATTTAGGCGAGGAATCCTGCATCTCATGAGAGTCATCGTTACCTCACACTGCCGTGATATAGATGAACGAACTTTCCATGAGTATATCAGATGCTTGTATTTGGTTGTAGATAGCAAGGGATCATTGCATTCTTCTTCGTCTTGTTTGCACTGCGTACTACTTTTGAGTTTTGTTCTGACGAAAAAATGTCTGCTTATTTTGGAATCCGTTCGAGCTTTAAGCGCTATTGTGGAAGGTATTTGCTATTTTATTGGATGTAAGCAGTCAAAGCGGCTTTTTAATTGTGCGGATATCCGCGCAAGGAGGAGGCAATGAAGAATGGTTTGCTTATTTTGCGTATCTATCGGATTTTCCCAAAACATTCATCACAAATCCTCACTGAGGAGAACTCCTCGATGGGATAAAAAGCCGCGGGCTTTAACATTTTCCTTTGTATTATTAAACTCAAAATATTTATTGCAAGATTTCTTAATGTGCATTTAAACCCTTGTAAGCAAAGACTTCTATTGTTACCTTACCACAACTACTTTCTTTTAAAAATTACCTCTTCCAATTCGTCGTCTAACTGTACCAGGTGCGAGCCCTGCAATAAATATGCACATATTGATACTGAAGTCGGCGTTTTAGCACGGCTAGGCAAAGGCTAAGAAGCAATAACCGTGCAAGTTTCAGTTTATAGACACAAATATATAATATTGTAGCAATCCTGAAGAAGATAAAAACACATATAAAAAGAAAGGGAAAAGGACGTTGAGAAAGGCGGATCCCTAATTGCTTCGATCGCACGATCGAAGGCTAAAGCAGAAAACGTGAATTGGCTAAGTATTGGGCAGCCGGTTCTCTTTTTCTGTTTTCCCCTGCGCATTTGCGCCTTTCACCGTGTTGATAAGACTCGCGGAGAGATTGTAGCTGTAAAGTGATGTCTACGCAGTCTCCCGGCCGGGCGAGCTTCCCGTGGTTGGCTTTCATAGTGTCTCATGATCTACTTCTGGAAACGTTCCAACGATCCGGCGTTGCAAACATTCCTCTGGCGCTGGTGCCCAAGGATGGCGGATTTATCAAAATGACTAACCCTGGAACTGTTGAAGCTGCTCTCCAGGCAGCCTCTTCCCTGTATGACTCGATTACAAAAGTGAGGCAGTTTGGACGTGGCGTGATACTGTGCCGATCTCCAGACCTCACTTGCGTTAAAGACCTGCTTAAATGCAATTTATTTGGATCGCTTCAGGTGATCAGCTTTATTCTTCCTCATCTTGCATGCACAAAAGTATTGGTCCGAGGAGTAGACTCTTCTTTAACTCCAGCTGAGGCTCTGGACCTTCTTTCGGCGGCTGGTGTGGTAGCGGTGTATCGTTGCAGCCGGGAGGTTAATAATACGCGGGTACCAACAAAGTCCTCCGTGCGGTGTTGCAAACGTGGCGATGGTCATCATTCGTCCTCATGTATACCACAAAACGACAAATGCTGCCTTTGCGGTGGAGCCTACGCTGCAAACTCCTTGGAGTGTTCATCTAGAAAACAGGAGCCTAAAATTCTAGACGTAATAGACAGAAAACGCTGTTCGCGTCGTGATGCTGCAACAGAAGTTATAGAGCGATAGCACGGTTATGCAGGTGTGTCAGCCCGATCAGGTGTGCCTCTGGATGCATCAATCTCAAAGCTGATAATGACTTCAGTTCAAGCCTCAATGACTGCAATTCTCGGCCGAATAGTTACTACTGTCACAGAGTGTTTTTCTAACGTTCTGGCAGTTCAGCTAACGCAAGCCCTGCAATCAGGAACAGCCCCTGTCATAGCAAATATGCCTTCGGAAAGGTCTCATCTCCTTGAAAGCACTAGGGTTGTTTTAGCTCACAGGACTACTTCTCCAGATGAGGATGGAGTCATTAATGACGCAGAGATGGTGAATCAGATGTAAGAATTCTAAAACGGTGTGGGTCTCCCATGTTCAACCATTCTTCTCCGCGGCCCCAGCCAAAATCAAAGAAACATCAGCATGGAAAAGGGAGAATATTTTGGGGCAGCTAGTTGCGGCTCCCCAGATTTCGCAATCATATAGTCACTAAAAGTTATCCACCGGAACTGTCGTTCAATTCTAACAGCTTCAACATATTTAGTTTACATTCCTTCTCAGTATAATTCGCAAACAATTATTTTGCAAGAAACATGGCTAACAGCCGAGAAGCATTTCTATTTACAAAACTATTATTCATTCCGACAAGATCGCCAATCAAAAGGAGGAAGTTAAATTATATTTGTCTCTACAAACTTCTGTGACAGGGCTAAGATGTCTTTCCAGCTATCTTCTATAGATTGTGAGTTATTGGCCATAGACTATGAAATTCCAGGGCACTGTTCGTTTTCCTTAGTGAATGCTTATTTGCCTAGCGGTGTACAAGATACAAAACCTCTAGATCTGCTATTAGTTAATTGTCGAAACTCAGTTCTTCTGGCTGGCGATTTTAATTCGCATCATGTGTCAAGGGGCTACAAGACAGATAGTTGCGGCAAGCGTTTTTGTGATTATATAACACATATTAACTTTTCCTGTAGAAATTCAGGTTCGGCCACTTTCATAAGAAAACACACTCAATATGTGTTAGATTTAACTTTTACCACTCTCAGCCTTTTTGGTACTAATTGGTCGACACTTGATTGTGGCACCTCTAGTGACCACATATTGATTGCGTTTGATGTTAATCGCCCTGTAACTAAGCGACGTTTCAGTTGAAGTCATTTATAAACTATAATAATTTTCAGTTAACGTTACGCTCAAATCTTGAGTCAGTGACTAACACGGATGAAGAACAAAAAAGCAAAACGCTTATGCTCGGTGATTGAGGATTACCATAAGAAGTCTGAGATCTTGGTACGGAGCTTCACCTGTAGGTGCAATGCTGATTGTTCCCGAGATTACAGACGTAGAAAGGCTGCATAAAAAGCTTCTTCACAACCAGTGCCCGAAAAACTGGCATGATTATAAGTTCATTGCAGCTACTTTTAAACGCACAGTTGCAAAAGCGAAGGACGAGAATGATGTTAAGAATTTTGATTTCCTGTCTGAATCTGGCAACCGAACTACTCTTGTCGGTTTTTTTACGCTCGCGGAAAACGATTCCGCTATCACAAAATCTACATTCCCTCATTTTGACTCCCCATGAAACAATAGACACAATTGAAACAGTTGGCAAAGGACAGGAGAAGCGTTTCTCGTCTACACTTCCTTCATGCTCGATATCTGTAATGCCAATGGATCCAGGTAATTATGATTTTCAAATTTCCGTTTCTGAACTTTCTCCTACAGTTGTAAGATTACCAGCCGCTGCGCCCGGTCCTGATAACGTAACTTCAAAAATGTTAAGAATTCTTTGTGAGGAGTCACCTGAGACGTTATTAGAGCGAGTAAATTATGCCATCAAACATGCTTGGATACACCCAGAATGGAAACTTGCCAAAATAATTTATTTAAGAACACTTGGAAAAAAAGGCGGCGTCTTTTCTATGGATACTATTCGACCAACCGGATTAACGTGAAACATTGTAAAATATTGAAAAAGCGTCATACTTATACGTATTTCGGACTTCTTGAATCAAGAAAATATCCTCAGCCCTTGTCAAATTGGTTTCCGTCAAAAGTGCTCCATCTGGAATGCGCATGCTGACCTCGAGAGTCGAGTTCTTTTACCGCGGCGCCAACAAATGCACGCTGCCTTGATAACGCTAGATATAGCCATAACCTAGGATAGTTTGAACATTGCATTCTATTGTAAAAATTAAAAGCTCTTCTCTTTCCACATTATTTAGTAAAATGGATATCTGAATTCCTCCAAAACCGAGAGTTTTACTGTGTATTAAATGGCGTTTATTCTGCCAGATATAAGCAAGCCAGGGGTGTGCCGCAAGGAGCAGTCCTCTCACCAGTCCTTTTCAACATACTACTCAGCTCAATTCCAGTTAATCCTGACGTTCGTACTTACGTATATGCAGATGATATTGCGGTTTTTGCACTGCATCAGATATTCAATCCCTTTATCTCCGCTTGCAAACATACCTAAACTCTATTGAGAATTGGTTGTGTGGATTGCCTCTCACATGAAATGTGAACAAAAGCGCGGTCCTTCTATTCAATGTAAAAGATCTTGTAAATGTGTCTGTAATGTATCAGTGGCAAATAATACCACAGGTTAAATCATTAAAGTATTTAGAGGTAACTTATGATGGTAATCTTTCATGGAAGCCCCACATTAACAATATATTGCTACGAAAGAGGCTCGGGCCGTGAGCATGTTTTCATTTCATTTCATTTCATTTATTTTTTCCCTTAAAGGCCCGAGGGCATTACATAAGGGGGGAGCAAACTCAATATACAATGCGAACAAGAACAGGAAAACATAAAAATAACAAGAAAAGAAAACAGAAACAAGAGAAATAATGCAAGGGTTAGACGAAATAATTTTTTAAAAAAGAAAAAGAACAAAATACCGTAAGTAAATGGCGCCGAATATGTTATACAAGAGAAAAACGCTTTCACGAAACTGGTGAAACTTGAGCCGGTTGGTACGTCATCGATGGCAACGTCAGCACAACTACACACACACGTAAAAAAAGTAAAGACAAGGTAAGCGCTGCCTCCCCCGCGCGCCCACAATTCAGCCGACGTCATCAGCGATTTCTTTACGAAAGATGGTCGTTTAATTTTATCCTGAATGATTTGCGATCAGTGCATGATACGATGTTGTTTGGCAGGGCGTTCCACAGTACTATTGCGTCCGGAAAAAATGAAGAATTTAATGCTAAGGTGCGACAGTTGATACGTGCAATGCTATGATTATGGTTTAGGCGGCTAGATGTCCTGTGGGGGGGCTGTAGCTTTGCATGTATCGTACGGGGATGATAATAGAAGTGATGTAGAAGACATAGGCGAGATATGATACGGCGTGACATGAGCGATGGAATGGCGATGGATTGTCTCAGTGCTGTGATACTGGTTTTCTTTGAATAGCAAGATGTTATAAATCGGATGGTGCGATTCTGTACGGCTTCAAGGTCGGTGGCGAGATACGCTTGTGATGGATGCCAAATGGAGGACGCATATTCTAGTTTGGGGCGAATGAAAGTTATATAGGCTAGTTGCTTTATTTCTGGGGATGCGGCCTTCAAGTTACGTCGCAGATAACCGAGTGTGCGTGAGGCTTCTGCGCAAATGTTTTGAATGTGGGTTACCCATGATAGTGATGGTGTTAGGTGGAGGCCACGATATCTGTAGGATAATGCGGGGGTAATTAAAAGCGAGCCAATACTATATTGATGCTGATTCACAGTGTGTTTCCTCGTGAAAGTCATGGATTTACACTTGCTAATGTTTAAAGGAAGGAGGAATTTATTAGACCAAGAGGCGAGTGTATTGAGATCAGATTGAAGCAAACATGAGTCGTTGGTCGTCCTAATCTCTCTGTATATGACGCAGTCATCCGCAAAAAGACGTAATTTTGATTTTATATTACAAGGGAGATCGTTAATATAAATTAGGAATAGTAGCGGTGACAGTCCGGCGCCTTGTGGGACTCCCGATGTTACATTGGTGAGAGGTGAGTGGCTATCATTTGCGGAAGTGAACTGCTTGCGTCCTGAAAGAAAATTTTTAATCCAGCGGATTAGGTTGGCGGGAATTCCTAGGGATGAGAGTTTCCGAAGTAAATGACTGTGGGGAACGCGATCAAATGCTTTGGAGTAATCGAGGAATATAGCATCTATTTGAAGGTTGTTGTCCATGGATTCTAGTAAGTCATGTATGAACTCAGCAAGCTGTGTTTCACATGAGAGATGTTTTCTAAAACCATGCTGTTGAGGATAAAAGAAGCCGTTAGATTCGAGGTGTGCCATTAGGTTCGTGGATATAATGTGTTCGAGAAGTTTGGATGGGACACTGGTTAGAGAGATAGGACGGTAGTTGGATGCTGATTTGCGGTCACCTGTTTTGAAGACTGGAATGATTTGAGCGATTTTCCAATCGTCCGGTATTTCCTCCGATTGGAAAGACTGGATGAAGAATAAGTCGTCCCCGGTCTGGAATGCGGAGAGATGTGCTTTTAATGGTTTATGTTATGTATGTGCGTCCAATTTTAGAGTTCGGTTCAGTCTTATTTTCTGATTCAGCAGCATATAAAATTCAACCGCTTGTTCTCTTGGAGCGAGAAGCGCTTCGGTTGTGTCTCGGACTTCCAAAATTTGTTGCTAACAATGTGCTCTACCTTGAAGCCCGGATTCCTCCTTTCAGACGTATCTAAGGATATATGAATCAAAGTTTCACCGATCAATGTCTATTTTTTGCTGTCAACCGACCTCCTTTTTCCATGTCCATTGGCCTACATTTCACACCCCGCAGGTAGTTATGGTCAAACATTTGCTGGGCGCTTTGAATGTTTTCCTTCCTAGAATTCTACCCATATAAACCAGCGGATCGTCTGTTGAAATTGTCTTTGACGACATATTCCCGAATAATGCTAAATACTTATACTCCGTTATTCCAAACGGATTATTACAAGATTATTTAAGAAGCCTTTCTGCTAGTTTAGTAGTAGCTACTGACGCATCTGAATGTAATGAAAAGGTTGGTATGGGTATATATTGTCCGCATAAGGACTGGTCTGGTCTTTTTCTGTGCGGCTTCCGGACTTCACCCCAATTTTTGAAGCGGAGTTTCTTGCGGTGGTACTCGCTTTACGGAAATTAGACTCCTCTTTTTCTAAAGTGGGTGTAATTTCTGACTCTCTATCCTTGTGCTCATCCCTCTCTTCGTCAGTGGAGTCTTCAATAGCAAAAACCTTTCTCTCCCTGATCTCTAGACATTTGAGACTTGTACATATGGTATGGGTACCAGGCCACAGCAATGTGACTTGAATTTGCTGATAGTTTGGCAAAACAGTCCCTCAATGGCCCCGGATTATCCTTTCTTCCGGCGACAGCGTACATCACCGCAGCGAGGTTCCAGAGAAACGTTCTATTAAATATTAAAAATTGACATTTTTTAAGATCTGATGACTACCTGCATCTAAATTATTCTTGGAATAGAAAATTATGTCATTCACGGCAACTTGCGATTTCTCTAACAATGCCGCGATGCCGTATCCGACCTATAAATTTCTAACTTTACAGGTCTGGTATGGCACTTTCTCCAGTCTGCGCATTTTGCGGTGAACAGGAATCATTAAATCACTTTTTATTCTTTTGCCGCCGCTACACTACGTTGAGAAGACAATTGATGGAAAGGCTATTGCAACAGCTTGGCCTCAGTTTAAGTAGCCCGATATTGTTATCATTTGGTGCCACCATCTTTGGACACAATCGCAGGACCTCTTTTCACCGCCATGAAATTTTTTTACTGGAATCAAATCGTTTGCCTTGCTAAATATTTAAACATCACTTGTTCTACAATAGCAGTGTCAACCCCCAGTGTGCGTTCCCACTTTTCATTTTATATTTCACTTATTTTCCGTTTTGTCTCCTTTCCTCTACCCCTTCAATCACTTTTTTTTTTTTTCATGCAAGTATACTTTAAAAATGGTCTTTGCTACCCAATTCTTGGCCGATTCCCCTCTGTGGGTATGCCATAAGGTATTTGGTCAACAACAACAACAACGACTCTCGTGCCCCTGCCGGACTCGCAGCCGTTCACCAGCTGAGTTCTCTGCCTCCTCGACCTGTGCAGCGCTCCGACGCCAAACCCCCGTCGAAACAACTTGGTGGCAGGCGCTGGGTACGAATACCCTCGCGACGCATCGTCAACCGCTGGAGCCTCGCCGGAGCCGTCGCCTTGCTGGTCTTGTTCCCATTTCTCTGAGAATGCAGCAGACAACAGAGCAGTCTCGAACATCAGCGCGAAGCATTCTGTCCCCGTCTGGTGATGTACCACCCACTGCCTCAGACCCGGCGCTACCGCTTCGAGAGCCTTGTTCTTTTGCAGGTAAAGCAGGTGAAGATGTTGATAGGTGGCTCACTCATTTTGAACGTGTGAGCCGCTTTAACCGCTGGGATTAGGTAGCGAAACTAGCAAATTTGGTATTCTTCTTGACGCAGACCGCCTTGGTGTGGTTTGAAAATAACGAAGACTCTGATCCCTTGGGAGGGCTTTGTTGAAGGTATCAAAAAATTTTTTCGCGATCTGACTGCAAGGAGGAGGCTGGCTGAGCAGAAACTTGCTCAGAGAGCTCAGACAGCAGGTGAGACTTGCACCACATACGTCGAGGCAGTACTGAAATTACGCAAGACCGTCGACAGTCGGAAGACCGAGGAAGACAAGGTAGGCCATCTGCTCAGGGGGGCATTGCGGAAGACGTCTACCACTTCCTCATTGGCCAAAGACAACTTGGGTTCGGTCACCGACGTTATTCGACACTGCTGGACATTCGAGGCCCTTAAGACAACGCCGCATTACACAGAAGTTTGGGCGACTGGCACATGTCACTACCGTTACCAGTGTCGAAGAATCTCCATCCCCAAGTCTCCTGTGCGCCATTCGTGAAATCGTTAGGGATGAAATTTCATGACGTGAGCTGCTTTCCCGGCCGCCCTCTGGCTTCGTGGAAGGAGCATACGCGTGAAGCACGAAGCAAGAGTGCCTCGCTGTAGTTTTCACTGTTGAGCAGTTTCGTTGCTACCTATATGGACGCCATTTCACAGTGGTGACGAACCATCATGCACTGTGTTGGCTCGTCAACCTTCGTGATTCATCTGGTCGTCTGGTACGCTGGGCCCTTCGTTTTCAGGAATACGACTTCACTGTCTCGTACAAGAGTGGCCGCAAATTTGCCGATGGAGACTGTCTATCATGTCTCCCCCTTCTCACGACCGAATGTGGCTCGGCTGACTTCGATCACTACATCTCCTCTGTTGTAACCCAGTTTCCTGATGTCTTGCCACTGCGGACTGCGCAAGAGACCGACATGGGCATCGAGCCACTGCTAGCGGCGGCGCGGGATTCCACAGCTCCTTGCGCATTCTGTCTCCGTGACAGCCTTCTGTACAAAAAGGCTTATTCCAGCACCCGCACGAATTTTCTGCTTGTGGTTCCCGAGGGTTACCGCTCGTGCATATGCGTGCCATGCAAGACGACCCCACTTCCGGTCACCTGGGCTATGCACGAACCCTCCACCGTGCCCGCGCCAGGTTTTATTGGTTGAAGATGCGCCAGGCGACTGAGCGATATGTGGCGAGCGGCAGTGAGTGCCAACGGCACAAACGTCCTACGTCCACGCCACAGGGCCTGCTGCATCCTATAACTTCACCACATGGTGCATTTGAGAAAGTTGGAATCGACCTTACGGGTCCCTTCGCGAAATCGTCCGATGAAAATCGCTGGATAGTGGTTTGTGCCGACTATCTCATCCGCTGCTGCGAATCGGCCGCTCTTCTCTCAGCCACCGCTCACCACGTGTCCATGTTCTTGCTCCGTTCTGTCCTGTGCCATGGACCTCCGCGAGTGATAATCAGTGATACAGAGCTGTTGTGGAATTGCCTCTCCGTTTGTGCTCGTCACATTGTCGACACTTCACACCACACAACCCTCAAACCGTTGGTTTGACGGAGCGCACCAACCGTACACTCGTCAACATGCTCTCTATGCATGTACATTGCATCAGACCACAAGACCTGGGATACAATACGGCCGCTTATAACGTTTGCCTTCAATACTGCAACACATGAGACGACCGGCTACAGCCCGTTGTTTCGTCTCTATGCTCGTGATCTTTCGTATTCCCTCGACACCATTCTTCCCTATTCTGTCCATGACGGGACTTTGCATCGCCGAAACTCTTTGTTGGGCCGAAGAAGCTCGCCATCTCGCCCGTTTGCGGATTCTGGCTTCGCAAGAGCGCTCCAAAGCTCGCAACGACCGACAGCATTGCCATGTGTCTTACGCACTTGGAGACTTATTGTGGCTTTGGCGACCTCTACGGAAACGTGGTTAGCCCAGAAAATGCTGGCGCATTACGCTGACCCTTACGTTGTTTTCGACCGCGTCAGTGACCTGAATTACGAAATCGCACGCATGACCGCAACTGGTCGTCGCTCAGCTACAACGGAACTCACTCATGTCACCCGGATGAAGCCGTGCCATATAAGAAAGGAAAAAGGACGTTGAGAAATACGAGGAGACATCTCGTGCCCGTGCCGGACTCGCAGCCGTTCACAAGCTGAGTTATCTGCCTCCTCGACCTGTGCAACGCTTCGACGTCAAACCCCCGTCGTAAAAATTGTATATATTGCTACGAAGATGACGAAGCGGGAAGTGGTGCGGGGCGGAGCACTCGCGCAAGGCCCGCTGGCCATTAAAGAATATTTCATCGTCATGTCATCACGTCGTTCTGTTTCTGTTGTGTCGCCGTGTTACATCGCTTGTCATGTCGCCACGTAACATTTGATTGGAGGTGCGGTTGATCCCCATCCTCGCCTTGCACCGTCGAAGCCAACCGTACGCCGGGTCCATCTGCCGAAAGCCCGTGGAGATTGCCGCCCAGCTCTGCCCCAGCCCTTTTTGCTCAGACCCGACCAGTCGCTGTCCCCAGCCCTCACCACAACACACGACGACCAGGAAGAGCCCAAAGCCGACCCTACGAAGCGACCTCACGACCACTCGAGCGAAGACAGCACCCCCGCCCAAGCCGTTCGGCGTGTCCATGAGCCTTGGCCTTCGGCAAACGGTGAAGATTGGACTTGATGCTCCGGTGCAAGCATTCTTCCCATCTTCGCATTCATTGTGGTGTCCAGCATTTCATGTCCCAATTCTGTGTCTGTGTTCATCGTCACGTCATGCATTGGATTTCTAGCAATCGATCGGGACGATCGCTCGGTGGCCCCGAGTAATGCTACGAAGATGGCGAGGCGGGCAGTGGCGCGGGGCGGAGCGCTCGCGCCAAGCCCGCTGGCCATTAAAGCATATTTCATCGTCATGCCATCACGTCATTCTGTTTCTTTTGTGTCGCCGTGTTACATCGCTTGTCATGTCGCCTCGTAACAATTTATATACCTATATATATATATATATATATATATATATATATATATATATATATAGTCTACCTGTCTAAGGCAAACGTTGGGAATGATTTTTTTTATTGTTGATATCTGACAAGAATTAGTCTTATGGTGATTATCGGGATAAAGAATATTACGCGACAAGCGGAAAGAAAAACAACATATCTATGTAGGGAGTCAGTCATCCATGACCTCCGAATGTCGCGTCCAGTGCTCTTCCAACTGAGATATCATATATATATATATATATATATATATATATATATATATATATATATATATATAAGAAGGTTTAATTTACACGTCGAGCACAGTGTCGAGGTCGGCGAGGAAGCGGGGCGATGAAGACCAGCACGATCCGCGCGATAGTAATACCACACGCTGCTTTTTCTTCGTGAGCGTCCAGCGAAGCATTTCATAATCTACTTCACAATGCCCCCCTCCTCCCAGAGCTGTGACTGCCTTCTAGAAGCATACTACCATTATGCAACCAAGGAGTTGTTTGGGTTGTGCTCAAACTTTGGACGTTTTACACGAAACATTGTTTCCATTGTCGGCCCGATGACGCAGCTCTTGGGCAATACTGAGATTTCTCGATATGGTCCCCAGCATGTGAGGACGCCTAAAACACATGCCGCCGCCTCCTCAAAACCCACCCATCCCGCGCATGTGGACCCTCAGGCGCCCGCCGAAGTGCACACAGACGCCAGTGGTGTCGGCCTCGGCGCTGTACTTGCTCAGCGCCCCTCTGGCTTCAGTGAATACGTAATCGCTTACGCTAGCCGTACTCACGAAATTTAAGCTAGCTACTCCGTAACGGAAAAGGAGTGCTCGGCCATTATCTGGGCACTAACAAATTGTCGCCCTTACCTTTACGACCGTTCCTTTGATGTAGACACTGCCCATAAAGCCCTCTGCTGGCTTTCACTGCTCAAGGACCCCTACGGCCGCTTGACGAAATGAGATCTTCGTCTTCACGAATACGATATCTGTGTTATTTACCGGCCTAGTCGCAAACATAGACACGGCGACGCATTGTTTCGCTGCCATACTCTCCATCTTGGACTCCATGGCGTCTTCTCTCGACGTCAGCGACATGCTCGCCGAACAACGAAAAGTTCCACGGATCGCATTTCTTACTGACTACCTTTCCATCAATTCGGCGAATACACCTTCATGCGCCCTTCGCCGCCAAGCTTCCCACTACGTGATTAGGGACAACTACAAATCAGTGGACGGAAATGGCTCCTCGTGATTTCGCGCCATCTACGGGATCCGCAGTGCAATCACGCCAGAGGTTTCAAGGTGTACACTGGAATCTGCCTTCACTACTAATGGCGCGGTATGTACAACTCGGTTCTTAGGTACGTTCGATCGTGTATGGCCGCAGACCTGCCTCTAACCATTCGGCTGGTGAGTTACATCCTCTCATATGTCCGCTCAGACCATTCGACCAGACTGCATTGACCTCTATGGCCCTCTTCCGTACACAGCTGATGGCAGTCGCTGGGTCGTTGTAGCTGTAGACCATCTTGACGGGATATGCCGGAACCGCCGAGCTCCCAGCTGCAACAGCCTGAGATGCGGCCGGTTTCCTACTGAAGAACTTTATTCTTTCTCACGGTGCTCCTCGTGAATTGTTCAGCGACAGGGGCCGTGCTTTCTTATCTGACGTCGTTCTAGCCAAGCTCGCTCAGTGCAAAATTATTCACCAGGCATGCACCGCCTACCAACCGCAAACAAACGGTCTTACTGAAAGATTTAGTCGCACCCTCGGTGACATATGCTTTCGAAGTACGTGGTATCCAACAACACCAACTAGGAGATTGTCCTTACATATATCACCTACGCCTACAACGCTGCTACGCAATCCAGCACGGGTTTCTCTCCGTTCTTTTTACTTTATGGTCGGCATCCATTTGCTCCCATTGATACTGTCCTCCCCTACAAACCTGACGCATCTCAATGTACAACCGTGACCAAAGCTGCACAGCACGCCGAAGAATGCCGCCAGATTGCCAGGTCGTTCACACCCCCCTCCCAGTGACGTCAAAAACATCGCTATGACACCGATTAGAAGAATGCACTACTCTTCAAGCCCGGCTCACTCTTGTGGCTATGGGTTCCATCCGGCAGCCCCGGCCTCTGAACAAAACTTATCTCCAAGTATAATGGACCCTACGTGTCGTCGAGTGCACTTCACCAATGAACTACATTGTTGAGCCGCTGACGCCATTTTCGATTTCTGCCGCCGTGGTCGCGAAACTTACCTGTGCAGCGCCTTAGGCCGTTCTATGATCCCATTGTATCTTCGTCCAATTAAGTTACCAGGATGACTCCTTTTTCTCTTGGGGGAGGGGAGGGGTGGAGGGGCATTTTTCAATTATTTATTTATTCAAAATACCTTACAGAGCCCTGAGGTGCATTAAGCAAGGGGGGCAAAATAACGAAGTGCAACATAAACAATTAGTTATATACAAGGCGCAATATCAGGCAAAGAGTAAAACGAATTATGATTATACAGGGCAAATATAATGACAAGGCATACATAGACGCGAGCAACAGTTTAGGAAAGGTTATATAAAAAGTGGCAAGTTTGCATCACATGTGCTCAATACACGTCTAAAGAAAGAGCAGTAGCTATAAAAAAGTGCAATTTTTTGAAACTGCACAAGAAACCAAACCATATTATATTAGTAACGAGAAGAAAAGGGACAAAAAACCTATAAAACGTGGAATGGTTGGTGATTTCTGATGGATGCGATACTGTCGGGAAGATCAATAAAACATTCTGTGGGGCGAGTTGGCTCATGTGTGAAAAGGGATACATTTAGCGCGAAACAAGTAGGAAACAGACAAGGACAGAGCACAAGACATAAAAGAGTGCTACTCTATACTCATTTTATTAGCAGAAAAAACAGTTTTTATACATTGATCCCATGTGCAAAAACCTGCGTACAATACAAGAAATCGTACATGCACACATGTCAAATAGGCAGTTGATCACACATGCTCTCCAGATAGTCCATCTAAAAACTTGTACTCGTTAGAGTACAGTTTCACCGAAGGGCTATTAAAACAATCAGACCCCTTCTTTCTGATTTGGAGCGCCTCAGTCAATAGCCGCGATAGCTCATCCTTGCTTTTTCCAATAACCGGTATCTGCTTTAGCAACGATGTCCCCAGTCGATCACAAGACTTACAATGAACATCCAAGTTTGCCCCAGTCCCCTTTACCTGTCCACTGAATAATTTAAAATCATCTGCGAAGATCAAGATTCTCCAGTTGTTGATATATAACGGCAAATTATTGAGAAACATAAAAAACAACAGCCACCCTAAGTTGGAACCATGGTAGAAAGAGTATGTGGTAGCGTAACTCCCATAGAAGCCTGCGTGTAGACTCTGAGCGAGGCTTTAGTTTCTCGCCTCCCCCTGTGAACTATGCGGCAACGCAAACACGTGACGTTGTGAAGTCAGAAAAGCTTGTGACGTCACAGTGACGTACCACTGGCGGTGAATATCGTTGTCTTTTTTACTTTTGGAAGAAAAACAAGGCCAACGACGACGGAGGCAGAACGACGCTCGGATAAGGCAGAAAAATGGACACCGTAACTGTTCAGCCAACTGTACTTGACATGGGTTTCTACTGTCAAGTTTTACGTGAACTGAAATGTAACGGCATCTTCGACTACCTCATCATAGCATCGTTCTGCCTCAGTCGTCGTTAGCCTAGTCTTTCGCCGCGCGTCATGTAAACGCAATCTGGGGCTTATTTCTTCGGGCACGTTTGTGAACATTAAGGGCTTTCAAGTGAATTCGGCAAGCACTTGGACAGAATCACATGGCTTGAGGCACTACACTAAGGGCATAAATGAGTGAAGCTGTGCTGCATCGAAAGCCAGGCTTTATTAATTCACGATTACTTACATAGACGCTTAACGACAATGCAAATCTTGAAGTGAAAGCGAATGCCGCTTATTCGTCATGGTCTTCATGAAATCCTCGTGATAACAAAATGACCTGAGCGTAGGCCTTCAAACGAGACGCGGTGAGATTATAAAAGGGTAAAAGATTTTGCCAGCAAGCAGAGTACATATAAGTGTCAAAGAACCAAGAAAAACGAACGGAATAACTAACGCTAGCGTTAGACCGCCCAGCTGTAAGAGCATAGGTAAGAAATTAAAATTGGATTTGCTAGTAGTTAGAAGTTAATGCGTCTGAGAAATGAAAATATCTGCGATATAGCATTGCTCTAATAAATCTCGCCCTGTTCACGTTTCCATTATTGTACTCTCGCTTTATTTGTCACTGCGAGGAGTCAATTGTGAGGCTACAAATTTACAAATTCAGCATTTGACATGTTCGTGAGAACGATCCCATTAAAAATAGGAACATGCCTGCGATACCAGCTAAAACACATTAAGCGAATATTGGTGCGGCAATGCGACGCAGTACGCAAAACATGCAGCAAAGGGAGCGGAACGGAAGGCTTTGCGCAATCCGACACGCATCATGGGGGCAATAAAATCTCACCTTCACCGTTCAATTAAAGCAGATGCAGCGATGCGCCGCTCATGCAGATGTGTATCCTTAAAACAAGCCACCACTTTTGAGACGTGCATGGCAGGCCGAGCCGCCGAGCTGTGACGCAGCCCGACGCATCATTCTCCCATCGTCCGGAAATGCGCACATGCAGCGGCAATCAGTTTCTCATCGAGCAAGCACAGAGCACAGTTTTCACCTTCCTGTAAAGCTGTACAACAACCAGCAAAACGAAATACCGACTATTTGACGCAGATAACCCACTCTGTACGCAGCACTCAACGTTGAACCGGAGCCTATGACGCACCCGTTACGCGGATGAGCCATATCGGAGCCTCTGAGCTTTGGGCAACTACGCCATTGAGAAAGGGATTGGTAAAGAGCGGACACTTCCTAGGGCCCAGCGGCCCAATTGACTGTAGCGTACCAAGCGGCGCGCAGTTTGAATGCTAGCAAGCGCTTGCCATACTGCCGCGCCATGTTGGCACATTATTTCTATTTTGTACGGTGTATTATTATATTTATATTTATTTTCAGCGATGAAATACAAAATTAGGTCACAATTACTGCTAACTGGTCATCGACGCAGCTGCGTCAAAGCCTTTGCCAAACAACAGTGTTGCAGGAAATATGCCAGGAGCTCTTTGAAATGAACATTTATTTGGTTCATACAAAAACGAAACAAATACAATTCTGTCACAGTTTGGTGCACGAAAGCAACTAGGAAGACAGACAAAACATAGCATACATCAACTTGCGTGTACATAAAAAAGTGAAAAAAACACAAGCCAAGAAGCAATACATAGGTAGATAAATGTAGCATCACATGCAGATATACAAAGTATGGAAAATGATAGACAAGAAAATAGACATACACTATGCTCAAAATACATTCGCGGCTCCCTCACAATACCTTCTATTTTATTTTAAACACAAATTTCAAATAAATAGACTTCAAGTATTCTTGGGTATTATGCCACAGACACATTGACATTAACCTAAATGCGCACCCTTCCCCATACAATCATGTGTTTTTGGACACGACCTTAGCAGCAAAATTCCAGCAGACGGTCACTTTTTTCATCCTCAGCATTGCCTTTTTCAGAAGGTTTCAAGGGTTCCTAATCACAAATATTCTGTAAGCCCGAAATAAGCTGGAAAGCATTGACTCATGCTACACAGAGCCTTGTATTCATTTTACAATGGCAATGTAAATAGCACTCGTTAAATGCATAGCCAGAATTCTCAACAGAGTCAATATGAGAATGGTTCGTCTATCATGCGCTTCTCTATAGCCTGGGTTTCTTGGGAATGGTAAATAGAAAGCAATCAAGCTTAGCTTGCAGCATTCTAAGATGGTCAATTTGTTGGAATGCAAAAATATGTGCTGATATTAATAATTCAAGAAACAATTGGCACATTTATTTCGCGCCTATTAACACATTTTTCATTTTAAATAACGATTATATCTTTGTAGAAATACCTAATGTCCAGATTAAATCACGTGAAATGGCAAGCCGAAAGTGAAAGCTCAAACCTATCGACTCGAGGAATGCGGGAGATTGGTCCGGGCCTCTTGTACGTATGATTCAATTGTCTCACCAGGGCACACAGCAGAGACACCAATTACTGACACTGAGTAAAAAGATTAAATGCGAGAAATCTGTAAAGGAATAAAGTTACGAATATTGGTCAATGATTTATCCAACCTCGCGTGCATACCCACGTAAAATACATCAAATCAAGCTATATGGCGAAGAATCCTACCACTAATTTCCAAGCATTGCTCAATTTCCCGATGCTAGTACTTGGTTTTAAAAGCTGCATTGACAGCCGACTACGCGTTTTATTCGATAAAAATATCTGATACGCGGGCGACAACAACACAGGGGCTATCAGACAGACGTACACAGTGCGCGTTAGGAGCACTGAAAATAAATTCGCGGATGGAATGCGTGTTTTAAAAAACGCAGAGGACGCAATTATCGGCGCGCCGCTTTATTAGTATAAAGCGGTTTAGAAGCACCTCGCTGTTTTCTTTTCTATTGCCTTATTTTTTAAAGCGCATTCCCCGCGGGTTTTTCGTTGCGGAGAGCGATCCTCGACACACAAGCATAGAGAGAGAGATTGGTAAAGAGCGGTCACTCGGCGAAAACTGGCCCCAGGAAATGACGCGCGACTTTTTGCGCTGCCGCCGATTGATGGATGGAGGCACCAACGTGCGCATGCGCAGACGCGCGCTACGGCACTCGCTGCAGCGGTAGCCCCGTAGAGAAAGAGATTGGTAAAGAGCGGACACTCGGCGAAAACTGGCCCCAGAAAATGACGCGCGACTTGTTGCGCTGCCGCCGATTGATGGATGACGGCACCAGCGCGGACATGCGCGGACGGGCACGCGACGGCACTCGCTTCAGAGGTAGCCCGCCGGAGCAGACGACAAAAAGCTGTCGAAGAAAGCGAGCAGTTGTCTGCTCATGTCTCGCCGCCCCTGTGCGGCACAGACCGCATAATTTTATCTCTCGTGGGCTGCTACGCGGAACGACTGCGGTTTGGAACGACGTCAAGATGAGCAACGTTTTTTGCTTAACTACGCTGCATTTGAAGCAGTTTACCATGACCACGCTGGCCGGTGCCAATTAAGTTTCGCAGCTCGTGAGCAGGCGCGCCGGCTGTTCAGGCGCACTTCGGGACGCTCCGGCAGTTTCCAACCGCGGCGAGGTTTAATATGGTTGGTTGGTTTGTGGGGTTTAACGTCCCAAAGCAACTCAGGCTATGAGAGACGCCGTAGTGGAGGACTCCGGTAATTTCGACCACCTGGGGTTCTTTAACGTGCACTGACATCGCACAGCACACGGGCGCCTTGCCTTTCGCCTCCATCGAAAAGCTGCCGCCGAGGCCGGGATTCGATCCCGCGTCTTTGGGAACAGTAGTCGAGCGCCGTAACCACTGCGCCACCCCGGCGGGGTGAGGTTTAATATGTTGTGTTCCTGCGAAACTGAGCTGCCTTTCGAACAGTTTATCTCACCACGTTGGACAAAGTGGCATGTGAAGGCACCAAAGGCACGCCGTTGCGCCAACATGGAGTATTAGCCGGCCGGTGCGGCAGGCCTGACGCGATTTGACGAACGGCTAGTTTTCCTAAGTGCCGCGTTTAACAGGGCGACGGTAAGGTGAGAATTGTTGGATTCTTGACTTTCTTGTCAAACTGCGCAGTATTTCAGGCAGTTTAGCTCAGTACGGCGGCGACTGCGCTTCACAAAGTCACGCGTGAAGGGCAAGATAATAGGCAAGACAAGGCGTGCTGGCCGCCGCGGTGACGTGACATGGCATGAGGCGGTTTTGCGAACGGCTAGTTTTGCGTGGTGTCGCGTTTAATAGGGCAACCGAAAGGTGAGAAATGCTTCATTCTTGTCAAACTGCGAGGCCATTAGGACAGTTTAGCTCAGCACGGCAGTCTGCGCTTCACAGTCGCGTATGAAGGGCAAGCCGACATGGCGTGCTCTCCGGCCGCGCTTTTGCGAACAGCTAGTTTTACGTGGTGTCGCGTTGCATTTAACGGGACAAATTTAAATTGAGAAATGTTTTATTATGCTGCAAGCTTCATTGCTCCAGCTGTTCAGTGCTTTTGAGGAATATTGTTAGTTTTGTGGCTGTTATTTCATTCACTGTAGAAATGCATTTTCAGATAGGTTCGGTTAGCCTGCATTTCCTGACCTCTACGTTGCTAGAGTAGCTTTTGTATCAATTTTACGAATGACAGCTTTTCTGTTCTGGACCATAACCGCTGCAAGTCTTCAGTACGCACCCACATGCACAGATGTGTGCGCGGTGCAGTGGCCTTACATTTCATTGCAACTTTCTGCATCATGTTCATTCCTTTTCCAACAGCACTGCATGGACCCACGGACTGCAGCCGAAGCACGGCAGATGCGACAAGTGAACGGTGTGGCCTTCCCCCATGCGTCAGTATTTTTATCTGTCCTGAACAATGCAAGTTACCCTTGCTAAAGTAGCCGCTACTGGGACTGTGTAGTTTATGTATAATGCCTGTTTTGTTACATATCATTTGCCATAATTCGGAAATCAACGTTATGCTATTTTTGTATCAACCTAAGTGCTGTTTCTCGCCTCGTGTATTTTTATTTTTCTGTACTGTAGCACATCGCCTAATGTGGGCCAAGTTTCGTCAATGCATCTGTCTACATCTGTTGCATCTCGTGTATTTTATAGGCAGCAAATTAAATGCCCATTTCACAAAGCACTTAGCGTCTTTTCTTCAATACTGTTTTGCAAAGGCTGTGGCGCAGCTGCGTTGATGGCCAGTTTAGAGAACTGGGAATCTATTTTTGATGTTGTTATGAATGCTGAAAATAAATAGAAACACTAGCAGACCATGTAAAACCAAAATAATGCGCCAAAAGGGCAGGTAAGGGCGCAGCGCATGCTAGCATTCACATCGCGCGCCTTTCACCAAGACCGCAAGTAGTTGCCGCCGGCCGCTTGGTGCGCTACAGTCAAATGGCCGCTGAGTCGATGAGTGCCTAAGATGTGTAATCAAAAGAAGGTAAAGTGTACTCAGTCTGAGGCGCAGGTTAATCTCAAGGAAACGCGTTTTGACTCTGTAGATGAAGCGGAAGGCAGCGGCTTTTTTGTCTGTGTTGCGTACTGAGTGCGCGTATAGATAGATTTGATCAAGAAAGGGGCAGTTTAGTGTCTCGTGTGGATGATTTAGAAAATGAAGCACGTTTGTTAAGGGCGGAAAATCAAACTGCTTGGACAGCTTCCTCAAATTGAAAAAAAAAAAATAGGACGACTTTATCCTTGGAACCAACGAGGACGAACATTCCAGTGCGGGCACGGGGCTGGGGCCAGCACTGGCATGGAAGGCATAAGCAAAGTAGGTCAGGCGGATCCGAACCGTCAGTTATTTAGAAGCAGCTAAGAAGCCGGGAAAAAAGGAAGAAGTAAGGAAGAATGAAAATCCCAGAGATAAGGGCACAGATAACCGAAAGCAGGAGCCAACAGTTGGGAGAGGGAGAGAGAAGGCCCAGGTGCTTATCGCCGGAGATTCTAACATAAACAGGTGCAAGCGAGATACCTTGGAACGTGTAAAGGGTGATAAGAGAGTGTTAGTTGGAGCCTTCCCACAGAGAACAAGGAGGGCAGTGCTGAAAGAGAGTAAAAATAGGCTGTTGAATTCCGCAGAGCGCAGTATGGTAATAGTAGCCGCGGGGATATAAGATGTCCTAAATGGTGACGCTGCAGGAGTGGTGGAAAGTATAGCTAAGGGAGTTGACGAGATCAGGGAGATAGCACAGCAAACGCACAGTACAAGAGATGCTAGGATTGAACGGAAAGCTGGAAAAGGACGTGGTGACAGTTAATCACGACATAAAGTTAAGCCTGGAGAAGCGTTTCGAAGTGGTTGAGGTAAACAGGGAGGTACATAAAGCAGGTTTTGGTAGGGCTTTTCAGCGAGATGGCATTCATTTTAACAGGAGGGTGGGAGCAGAGATCGGCTGGCGCCTGGCAGGCAGGGCTGTAGCTTTTTTATGGGGTACGCGGGGACTCCATGCACAGAGGTAGTTAGAAGTGAAGCAGAAGAAAGTGTAATAATGGAGGCTGAGCCCACAAAAATGGCAGAGTAGGTCGAGAAAGAAAAGTACAAAAAAGAAATTTAACACTAGGATCAGCTACATAAACATGCAAGGAGGTAGAAAAAGAGCGAAATGGCTAGAGATAGAACAGCAGTTGAAGGATGACAAAATAGTGTGTACGCTCTTTGCGAGACTCATCTCAGGGATCTAGAAGATCCGCCGTTTATAGAAGGCTACGTCTGGGAAGGGTTCAACAGAACGAGAACGGAAAGAAAGGGTGGAGGCGTAGGTATGTTGATACACCAGGGAACAAATTGGCAAAGAATTAAATCATCTTGTAAAGAACATATCTGGGTTTCAGGAACCATTGCCGGCATAAGGACATGGCTAGGGGTAGTTTATTTAGGAACAGGACATCAATGCAGGCAAGAGAACAGGGATCTTGTTGAATGTCTCAGTGACGATATAAGCCAGTTTGAAAACGGGGCCAATATTGTTCTGCTCGGGGACATGAACGGCCACATCGACGATCTGATGGATACACGGATTGTAACGGGAAGCTAATGCTAGGTTTCTGCGAGCGACACGATCTAGTTATAGTAAATAGAGAAACAAAATGTGAAGGCCAAATCACGTGGGAATTCCGCAACAGGCAGACGACCATTGACTATTGTCTAATGTCGCAGGAAATTTATAGCAAGGTCACAAAAATGAAAATAGACGAAGAAGGGGAGTGTAGTCTGGGAAGTGATCATAAACGTATTAGTCTGCAGATGGGGCCCTTGATGAAAAGAGAAATGGAACTTAGACAAAACGTAAACGCAAAATTAAACGACGTTCAAATAGGGTAGACGGCAGCAGACATAGAGGAAGCAATAAATAAAAGCCCCATGGAAGACTGGGATTATGATTATGGGAGGATTCCTTGGCCTTCGAAGCGGAACTACTGCAATTTCTCAGGACGGCAAGGTGAGGAACGTTATTCTGGCTTAAAACGTTGCATTTCGAGTAGTTTATGTTGACCGCGCCGGCCGGTTTCTTCAATTGCGCAGCTCGTGAACGGACGCCGGTGCGCACGTCATGGGTCGGCTAGTTCGTGACACCCCGGCAGCTTCCAGCAAAGGCAAGGTGAGGAATTGTTTCTGTTTGCAAACTACGCTGCATTTCTAGCAGTATAGCTCAGCACTCTGGCTGGCGCGGTTGTGAAGAGAAGGCCTATATGTGCTCGGTAATGGCGCAAAAAGGGCTCGCCGCTTATTGCGCAGTTAGATAAGAGCGAACCCACGCCTGACGTTCTTTGCTTGGTTTGTCAAGTGGTTACTTTTGCGTGGTTTCTCGTTGAGTTTTACGCGTTGAGGTGTTTTTCATTGCCTTCACCAATGCGCAATCTCTTTTAGGCGATGTACTGACCGGGTGAAATCAAGGCCCGCTTGTACGATACAGTCCGAGCTAAGTCGAGACTTAAGCAGTGTCTTCAGTAAGACCAGGGTCCGCTTGCACGATAAAGTCCGAGCTAAGTCTAGACTTAAACAGTGTCTTTAGTAAGACCAGACTTTTTCAAGACCGGAGTTAATCAGGGCTGTCTTAACATACTCATAGAGACAGTGGGTACCTAGTTTGAGGACAGCGGGTACCTATACATGGGAAATCTTGGCCCCTGCTTAGGGAACGCGCCGTGGCACCTGGCGGTGCTTTCATTCTGTCACGGCGTGGTGAGGGTGAAAAACTTTATTGAAGAAAAAAAAAAGAAAGAGTGCAGGTCAAGGGTTCTTTGCATGAGGAATGCCTAGTATGGGCGGCAACTGGACAAAGCTATCATCATTGCCCGTTGGCCAGGGCCAGTTGGGACTCTAGCGATGAGCAGCTAAGCAAGGCGCCGCCTTCAAAGTCGAATTTTCATGCATGTCTAATTTCTTAGGGGGCATGATGCGAGCGCACGTTAAAGCGTGCTGCAGTCGTTGCTGCCTAAAACAGAGCTCAACTTCGCATGCATATGACGCGACGTTCACGTCTTAAGCAGCAGAAACCGTAGCCGTCGTGCGTGCTTCATTGGCAATCAGAATGTTCATTCTAGCAATGACAAATAAAATGTTAAGCCGGTAGTTTTTCTCAAGCATTTGGCTCATATTGTTGAAATAATTACCACGTCTTTGCTTGGATAATTTGTTTTTCCTCTCATAAAATGCCTACAGGAACGCGCTACGCCCTTCCACAACACGTTTTCGGGATGACTTCGAAAAGCCTCCTAGGGAAGCGGTTATATGCATTTGGGTAAGCAGCGTAAGTACGTGCGCGTACTGGTGCTGGTATGTGAGGGGGGGGGGGGGGGGAGGGGGCAGACAGGTTGCGGATATCAGACTTGTACGTAGCAGTGCTGTTAGGGAGCTTTAATTAACTGCAGTCTTCAAAAGCAAGTATTGTGCTGACGTCAGTGCCGGTTGAATCGATACTGAGGCATATTATAGGAATCGACCAGTTACATTTAGACGTTGTCCTAACAGCTATCAAAAGCTGAGAGTTGTCCCCCACAATTTTAGAGCACTCTACGCACTGCAGCTACAATTGAGGTTATGTGCGCCGCAAATGTGACCTAAAATCAGGAAGTGACAAAAGATGCCGTTTTGGAAGGCTCACAGAATTTCGACCTCTTCTGTAAAGGTCGCTCATTCACGAATCGTGAGTTTTATCTCGACGCAAGATTCACCAATCATGCATTTTATCTTGACGCGAGACTGTCGGGTCGCTCATTCACCAATATCATTCCAATATTCAATATCATTTCGTTTTTAGAAAACACCTCACTTGCTGCCACGCTCACACATTCCAATTTTTGGAGCCGTCACCACATCCTTTCTTCGACACGGTTTCTTTGCCCACTGCTGGCACAGGCTCGTCGCTCGGAACGTTGTCTGTAAACCTATTTACCAGCGGTATACAAAACGGACCGCAATAGCACTAAAAGAATAACTTGCACTTAGCAGCGGCACAGGTTGGAACACATGCCTGCAACACCACTGAATAGAAAACGGGGACGTGTTGACGAACTTCAAGATATGCGGTTTTCGTTTTAGAGGGGCTTCGCGAAAAAATCTATACGATTGAAATATGCTTGTTAATCTATCCGTCTTCCGTAAAGCTGCTTTGAATTTGTGACTAGTGTAAAAATACCAAATATACCGGTGATTTGTCAATCACCTTACTTTGAATGCTTCCACGCTTAACCGTGATCGCGTGGACCATGCAGTGAAGTATTCTCAAAACGCTACGGGGCCGTTTTGTCGTTTTGTAAAGAGCGCCTTTGCGATGGTGTGCCCAATAAAGCGCTTTACGAAAACCGATAATAACGTCGTTCTCGATACACTTTCATTTAAAAAGCAGACAAAATCGCGCAAGTGCACGTCAGGTACAAATAGTTTCTGTCAATTAATTCAGGCCCCTTAATTAAATAATGCTTTCTTATAAAGCGCAGATTTTTCTGGATCCTTAAAGGCTGATATAGGTATAAGTTTACTGCATTCTGCCACGATATGACAGCTCCCACTAGTTTTATGCAGGGCCTTATTGAAAAAAAAATCCTATGTCCAAAGCTGTGCAACATTTGTAATGTACTTTTAGTTCTGGTGTATGCCTATGCACAATATCAGTCATGGGCAAATGTTAGGCAGAAATGACAAAATTGTATTTTATTAATTTTTATTACTTTTGAACCAGTTTGTAGAATATTTATTATAATGCATTCTTCCCCACAAATGTACTCGATTTGTATATCAAAATGTCAGTACTCCACCCCCCAATTTCTGAAACACAAACGAACACAAATATGTTACAGTATTGTTGACAAATACAGCTGTTCATATGACTACAGCAGTTGCCCCCATGACAGTAATGTGGTATACTTGTGCAACCACAGCATTTGCTCTCACCATTTTTTCCTGCAGATAAACAAAAACGAGCAGGTACTTTTCTTCCAGTCATATAATTCTTCTGGCCTCTTCTGGGTGTTGGATGTGCACAGGTTACGAGTGGTATTGCAACCATATAAAGATATGCAAGCATGCAAGCAGATATGCAAGCATGTGACCAGCACTAGCACGACATTGAGCAAAATCATTTGCACATACTGTTCTCGCAGCATACAATTGAGGAAATGGTGGCCCACATTGGCAAGAAATATTATCATACAAGCTAAACAACATATACTTCAGAAAAGTACAAAATGACAGTTGCAGATGCCTTACACACACACCAGACATGCTGATATTTGTTCTGCAGGTCACGCTACATAGTGAGCAGCAGATAATAAATAACAAACAACAGTTTGTAAGGGTTACAGGTAAGGTTACAGGGTTACAAAGGGTGGAATTAATAATTTTGAAGCACTTGCAAGAGTATAATGCAGAAAAGCTTAGTTGACATAAAAACCTGACACAACAAAACATGCACATGATTTGAATCACGGTGGGTGAATAGTGCTACAAAAGGCTATAAAAATTCTAATACAAGGTTAACCGAAATGCTGTTGAATATTGTACCTGCAAATAATAAGACAGTTTTCTCTGGCCCTATATATACTCTTCAGTTGTCGCAACTGTAATTGCAATGTAAGCACTGCCAATAATACAGGTGTGATCATTGAAAGTTGATGGCAAAATTACTCGTTACACTTTGAGCAGGTAGTTCGCATTTTATTTTTATGCCACATGGCTCGTCCGAGCATTGCTGCCATTGATGCCATAGGAGACAATTCACTAGCGTTTATGAGAAAGTCGCCGGTAGCAAAAACTTCAACGCCAGAAGCACCAGGCAGTATGAAGTTAACGCATGACTGCGATGAGTCGGGCTCGATTAACGGATGCTGACATTGCCGAAGCGAGATCGTTGCTGCAGCTCCTACTCGCAGGGATATTTCCTGTCATTGAGAGCCCGTTCACGACACAAGTGGATATCTGCAACGGGCAGCACGCGATACTGACGCTCCGCAGGCATTCGACGAACGAGAAAACGTGAGCGAACGCACACCACGCCGATCAACACACAACGAGTGACCATCTGTTTTGTTTTCATCATCATCAGCCTGATTATACCCACTGCAGGGCGAAGGCCTCTCCCATATTTCTCCACTTAACCCGGTCTGTTTTGTTTTACGGCCTCCGAAAACATGACGACGTGATATAGTGCAGTTTCAGTTATTTTGTAAAGCCGCCGAGAAGCGGCGCGCACATCTTTATTTGACAAAACAACGCAATAAAGGCAAGGGGTTAAAACAAAACCAAAAACGCGTATATGAGCGTCAAGCCAAGCCGCTACTTCTATGGCGTTGCCATCTCTCGGTGAAATATTGCGGCAAACGTCGTGACTGTCCAGCTCGTTCATAGGCTTTGGGAAGGCATCAAGCCTATCTCGGTTGGCTCTGTATGTCCCTATGGCCAGCGTTCTTAGCTTATATTTCCCTACGGCTTAAGTCGCTTGCACAAAACGTTCAGTGCGCGTTTAAGACTGAGGTTAAGACGGAGCTGAAAGACAGCGTTCGGGCAGTCTTAACTGCGAACTTTATTAAGATTAAAAATGGCTGCAGTGCGACTGCTACGGCTGGATGCACATGATAGACCCCTTCGAGCGTGGAAAACATGCAACTAAGTTTTTCTGTACCCATTCGTGTTGATGCAGAGGTGAAAGGCGTCCTCTCGGAGTTGTTTAGTGACTGGGAACTTGTGTCGACGTTCTTCCGTTGCTCTTTGGACTGCCATGCGAGTTGCGCTGGCTTCGTCGGCTTGAGGTGAGCTTGAACATTTTCGCCATTCTTTTGCGCGGGTGCTTTGCTATGATACGTCTCTCGTGTATTAAACGGTGAATGCACTAAAAAAAATAATAATAATAGTACGCGGAACGTAGTGATGCTCTTCATCACTGTTTTGTTTGTGCTATTATACCGGGCGATGCAGAATAATTGATGGTGTGTTTCCGAAGCCATTTCTTGGTTGCCGTATTTGTCGTCATACTTGTTGCGACGCACATATTTTTTTTTTGTTTTCCCTGTTGTGTGTACTGGCACCGTATATCCCACGGGGGCCTTTAGTGGTGTGACTACGTCTACACGCGGCACGAGCTGCCGATTTCAAACCTCGCATGAGTCTCGCTTGCTAATCGCCTCTTTCTTTCCGCTCAGTGTGTAAAATGGGGCGTGCAGCTCAAACGTGCGTTCGTACCGCTACATGTAGGTTCCAAATCAAGAGCAATTGAAACGTGTGTCACAAGTGAAACACGTACATCTGGTTTCCAGCCGTCATTCTCCGGAAGATGGGCCTGGCGTGAATACATCAAAGATTTGGGAGGCTTCCCACGCGTCGTGGGCGCCATCCATTGCACTCTCTTCAAGATCCTAGTGCTGGGCTGCATCTGAGAGCGTGCACAAACCAACTGATCGTCTTCGCATTAGTGCTTCAGTGATTTTTCGCTGTTCAAACAGCGCTTGTTCTGCCATCTCAGGTAGCAGCTCGCAAGTAGCCCGTTGATGGTTGGATGTTTATACGTCCCCGCTGCTTTTGGTGTCTGTGTGCTTATTGTGTGGAGCCCTTCACAGCGTCACCAGAAGTGAGACCAGCTGTAGATTGTTTTGATTGCTCATGTGTGCTTGGTGTCAGCACTGTGTGTTCAGTGTGTGCAACTTGGATGTTCACAGTGCCACTAGAGAAGTGAGACCCGTTGCACCTGTGCTGTTGGTGTCAGCCTTGTCAGCTTTGTGTGGTGCCGAAACGTTCAATGTGTCAACACATGTGAAGCTGCAGCTGCCAATGTTGGACTTCTAATATATCTAGCAAACCTTAAAGGTTGCTGTATCAGGCACCAGCATATTTAAGCACTCACCTTTCTGGAGACAATTGGTGGAGTCCTGACGGGCCTGCTTTTAAAGTGTGATTCACAAGAATGCAGATGTTTGCAAAGTGTTTATGCAATTAAAAAGGCAATTGCATTCATTTATAGCAAAGTATCAATACACTGTTTGAAATGTATTACTGCATTTGCAACTTTTGGAACCCTTTCATTATCCCGCAGAGTTCACATACTGATACTCCTGTATCCAATGTGAGCAATGTGTTTTGAATACTGATACTACCTGTTGCTGCAAGCAGGTACGTTATGTGTTTGCCAAGAATGTGAGAGATGTTTCCAACTCCCTTTAATATTCTGTCCCCTGTCTTGAAGACCTTTTTCTCAGGCATTACCACGATAAAAATGTGCTGTAGCAAAATCCAGCTCTGAACCATGGCTTGTCCTTTATGCATTATTTATTTATGTATTATGTTACTGTGAAAGCTACTGGCAATCAGCAAAAGACGCTAAAGACGCAGGCACAAAAGTTAAACTTATCCGTGATAAACTGACAGTAAATGGTGTAGCCTATACCTGGAACATGGAAACTAATAGTCGTGTTAAACTGAGCAGCACTCGCGGCAGCTCATGTGATAAACACCATTGACAAATATTCAATAAGGAACTCAATCTGCTAAATGTTAATGCCCGCAGTATTGGTAATAAGCCTGAACTATTTGAATTTTTGTCAGTGTTGCACGAACCGCACTTAATTGCTGGCACAGAAACTTGGTTGCACAACGACGTACAGGACGATGAATTTTTTCCACCCTGCTATCATGTCCTCAGGAAAGACCCAAAAACAAGAGGTGGTGGCGTCGCCTTGTTAATTAAGAAAAGTTTAACCTACAAACATCTTCATCCCATAGATGACCATGAAAGTGTATGGTGCGCGTTATTTCTTAAGGATACCGCATTGATAATTGGTGTATTGTACAGGCCCCCTGGTAGCTCTGTTGAACGTTTTCAGAGGACGGATGATTATATTGCCAGTAAGCGTACCAGAATAGTACTGTTGGGGGACTTCAACCTGCCAGGTGTAGACTGGGAATTTTGAATCCCAGGAACAGTAGAAAAATTGCATGCCGATTACATGTTAGAAATAATGGCTAAGCATGGTCTAATCAGGTGGTTCTAATCCAGCAACTCGAATGCAAGGGCAGAGCAGCGGAATACTGAACTTACTTCTACCAGACGGTATTTTCCAGTACGACGTAACTATAGAGGAGGGAATTTCTGATCACAGTTGTGGCGAACATTTAGTTGGATAACAACATTACACGCAACAAAAGGGTAACTGCTTATAACTTTAATCAGGCTGACGATACCGCAATACTTGACAATTTAGAGTTTGCACTCGACCGAATCCCCAATACGAGAGATGTAGGCACTTTATGGACATATTTTAAAACTGTTGTTCATGACTGTATAGTTCAATTTACAGCCACTAAAATCCGACGAGTAGAAAGACCCAGTTCATGGATAACGCTTAACATAATTCATTGAAAACAAACTACGGCGTGCACGGCAAAAAATTCCAATAGACCCGGTTCTTATTGCTAAGTTTAGTATGCCGGTGCCAGAAGAGCTACAGAAAGCTAAAAAGATTGTATTTTGCTACCACATTACAAGCATATTTGCAAAGTTCTCATAAGTTCTGGCGTTACCTATCCCGCTCTAAACCTGATTTGAATGGTGTTGAGGTGACTGGAAATATCTGCATTACTCCATCCATAATTGCTAACGCGTTTAACAGTTTCTTCAGCTCTGTCTTTGTCCCAAGGCTTGACATAGCACAACGGTAGCAATGTATAAGGCCAACACTGATTGTAATAAGGATCAGAACATTGTTATCTCGAATGAAGGAGTGTTGTCTTTGTTACTAAAGATGGACCCGAAGAAGCCGTCAGGTCCCGATATGATACCTAATGAATTCCTCAGGCATTATTGCAAATGGGTCTCAGAGTTCTTGGTGAATGTTTTTACTGTATCTCTGCGTGAATGTTCTGTTCCGAGTGATTGGCTGCTTGCGAGGGTTACTCCAGTTCATAAATCGGGTAAAGTTATCCTTTTATATCTATTATATCTACTTGTGCAAACTACTCGATCATGTTATAGCTAAACATTTAATGGACTTTCTCGAAAATAACAATCTGTTTTACCCCAGCAAACATGGTTTTCGACATCGCTTATCGACAGTAGCTCAACTTATTGAATCTGTTCGTACCTTCGCCGCAAAGAAACAGATAGATGTTATTGCATTAGACCTACGTAAAGCATTTGACAAAGTGTGTCATGATAAACTGCTTAAAGAAATGCATGCATATGGCATTGATTTGCAGATTATTAACTGGGTACACGCTTACCTTTCTGACAGGAAACAATTTGTCGAAATAGCCAGCGAACATCCATCCACCTCTCATGTATCATCCGGTGTATTACAAGGTTCTGTTTTAGGTGCGGTGTTATTTTTAATATACATAACGACATTGCTGAAGATATAGACTGTCATGTGGAAGTGCGGCTGTTCGCACACAATTTTCTCTTGTTTTGCCACGTAAGAACTGATGATGATCAAATGTTGCTGAATTAGTCTGAAAAAAGTCTATGATTGGTGTATGAAATGGGATATGCAAATCAACCCAATGAAATTTGTTGCCATAACCAGCAATAAATCTCCCCTACTGTTTGCCTATACTATTAACAACAAATTAACATACTTAGGCATCACAATTACTGAACCTTTAAACTACGGCGTACACATTGATCAGATATTTGGTTCAGCTCAACGAAACCTTGGCTTCTTAAAACGTAAACTGAAACACTCAACACCTGATGTTAAACTTCAAGCATTGAAAAGTATGGTCCGACCTAAGTTAGAGTACGCAAGTATTATATGGGACCCACATTGCCAGTATCAGATCAATAAACTCGAGAGGGTACAACGATTAGTCTTAAGATCTATAATTTCCGCTTACCAAAAAACAGTCAGTGACTGCTCTACGCATCCAAGCTTAACTATTTGAACTAGCCACATGTAGAAAAAATAGCGCGCCTCAAGTTTCTTTATATGCCCCGTGAAAATAAGTTTAACTTAGACTCTACTTTGTATATCCAAACCCCAGGAAGATTATCAGCTCGTACTAATCACTCATTTGCCATCATGCCGTACACACCTAGAATTGGCCTGTTTAAGCACTCGTTCCTTCCGAAAACCATTGTTGAATTTAACAACCTGAACCCCCAACATTTTTTTTATAACACTAGCTCAGCTGAGGCTTTCGAGTAAAAACTAGAATTTTATTTCTTGTAATAATGTTCATGCCTTTCTTGTGTGTTTTCTCTTTATTTCCAACCCTGTAACAGCCCGTAAGGACTTACAGTGTTGTAAGTAAATAAATAGATAAAAATAAATGTCAGTGTTGGCCAAGAAAGTGTACCGAAATGAGGGGCTTGTAAATGGCACACACATGATTGGTTTGCTTCGTGGGGTTTTGTGTCCCACAGTGACTCAAGCTATGAGGGACGTAGGGAAGGCCTCCAGAAATTTCGACCACCTGGGGTTCTTTAGCATGCACTGACGTCGCACAACACAGGCAGTATTTGACACTATTGGCAAGTGGTACTCTCCCTCATCCCCTTCATGGATCACTCGACGTCGTGAGCTCTGCTGTGTAGGGCCACCCAAGATAGAAAGGTCACGGCAGAGAGTTCTGACAAAATGTGATTCACTGGAGAAGGTAATGGCAACCCACTCCAGTATTTACTGCCAAGAAAACCCTACGACCAGTCACAGCCAGAAGATCAAATCAGTCGATATTGTCAACCATAAACCCTGACTGCTCATTGGAGGGTCAAATTCTAAAGTTAAAGCTTAGCTACTTTGGTCATCTGATGAGGATAGGAGTCGCTGGAGAAAGATTTGATGTTGGGAAAAGTTGAGGGTCACCGAAGAAGGGGTAGGCAGCGAACGCGATGGTTAGATGGCATCCTCAAGGCGCTGCAGATGAAGTTACGTGATGTTAGAAAAATAGTGAGAGACCGGAAAGCGTGGCGTGATATGGTCCATAGGGTCCCGAAGAGTCGGACACGACTGAACTGAACTCTCCCTCATAGGGGAGACACAGGACAATTACCTAATGGAATGTGAACACAGTTGAGAGTGGGAGCTATGCAAGAACCCCTCTATGATAACATCAAGACAACCAGTATAGCAGGATAGCTAAATCACTTTTACAATTCCATAATAAGCAACAATTCGTTGCTATACAGGTTGGACATAAAAGTTACCAAGTTTTACATGGGTATTCATTCTGATGAAGGAATCGATGATCAAAAGTATGAGTTGTGCTCACACCACAGAAGTGAAGAAAAGCTCTTCAATCACAATACAAACCGTAAGATATTTCATTTCCACTATCATCGCCCTCACAAAATGGTGCTTCATAAGGTGCTAGCGTACATTGCATCGGGGGCTTTGCTTTTCGGTTGCATGTTTTTATATTAAAGCAATTGTTTTTATGCAAGTGCTGGTACTACCCATGACTTCATGTACTCCCGCTCGGCCTGCGCCATGTACAGAACGCTGAAAACCATCTCATCTTTATTTGCCGTTGGCTCAGGCTTTTTCAGATAGTAGCATCACAATATTTTACATGACAAACTACAATCCTTCAACATTCAATGCTTTAAGGCTCATGATCTTTTTAAATTGCTTAGTTTTTCTTTTGGTTACTGAGCAGGCTGAGTGCATGGAAACAATGTGCACAACAGGCTATTTTGCTAAGATTCTGTATCATGATATATTAATACACATTTCCTTGTGGTTGTGCAATGCCGCACTTAAGTTCCAAATGGTCAGCATTGAAATATTTGTGTGAATCACAAAAGGCCAACAATTGAATGTAATGATTGCAATATGCCAAGTTTGAAAGCACTTTGTTCCAACACATTCCTGCTTACAAAAATTTAAATATTTCGGCAGAGAAATAGCTTGATTGGGGTACAGCAGAACAAAATTGCATACTGTTCGTCACGTCAGCTCTGTAAGTGCAGTATCGTCACTAGTCTAGCATATTAATCTTTGCTTTTGCTGTTAAGTGAAAGCCTCCAACAAAGCCTCCTGGCATGAGGTTTTCAGTGGTTTTCAGCCTCCAGGCAGAGGTTTTCAATACCTTGAATGGTTACAGCAGACAAAGTAGGTCACAGTCACAACGGCCAGCACCAATAAATGGTTGTTGACGTATTTATGCACTCTCCTTCGTACCTAATTTCTAATGAAAGTATGTTCTTTGTCCTTGCTAATATCCGAACACTGTGATTCTTTAACTGCATGTGCACTAGCAGCTCATATTGACAATGATTAACCTATTGAAAGTAGATGGGATGCTACAATTTTAATGGGGTGTTTGGCTGGGTTTAAACGAAACTTCAGGAAAAAAAGGGGGGGGGGGAAACATGCCCACCAATATGGCAGACAGAGAAATAACATAAGGCAGTCTTTAAGGCCCCCTTATTTTTATTCTCTACATTAATGATCTTGTTTCCATAGATTCATCTGCAAAGCACATTATTTACGCTGATGATACAAGTCTGTTTTCTGTGTCACTCAGGCATAGAGCTATCCAGTCGGGCTAACATAACCTTAGAAAAAACTGAACGCTGGGCGCGTCAAAACAGTCTAAAACTCACTGACAATAAAACAAAAGCAGTTCTCTTCCATCCCAGAAATAAAGCAATCGAGCTTTATCAATGGCACTCAGTGGCACTAAAATAGAAATTGCTCACTCTGTGAAAACGTTAGGTGTGTACTTCTCAGGGCACATGACATGGGATGTTCACATAGAATATTTAGTCAACAAACTACCACACACAATAGGTTCTGTACGCCGACATTTCCCAGTATTTTCACACACCATTAACATTATGCTTTATAATTCACTCTTTTTGTCAGTTCTGAACTACTACTTGCTAGTATGGGCAACAACAACAGCAGAAAAACATACAATAAGAAATATTGCTAAAGCTTCTTACCTTCAACATACAGGACCAATATTTAAGCAGCTAAAAATGGGTAAAGTAACATCTTTGTATACCTACAGGCTTTTGTGATTATATAAACAAGACATCAATAAAAAGGACAACATGCTAACACTCATAGCAGCGCTTCAAGACAACATAAACACATACGACACCCGTAACCCGGAGCATTGGCACGTTACAGCATGCCAGACGAACTATGTCAAGCAGATGTTTTGCTTCAGGCTTCTTACCATATTAAATCAATAATTTCCTTATAGTGGTCAAGATTTCTCTCTTCCTCCCATTAAATTAATCCGCAAAATGTTTCTATGAATACATATTTTTAAATTAAGTGTTCTATCTTGCAGCGTCTCTGTATTATTTTCATATATTTTTCCTAATTTACCTTGTGCTTTTCTGTAATCTAATTATTTCTCCATTCGTTACTTATTCATTGTGTAAGCGTGACGTCTCTGCTGTTAGATGCCATCACATACAGGGGCAGCCGCCCCGTCAAGCTGCTCTTCGAAGCAGCTTTTTAGCGGCTGCTCCTTTCCTTGTATTAAAGGAAAAATAAAGTATATTATATTATTATTATTATTAAATTGCTGTTTTGTATTTCACAATGTGATGCATAGTGCACTGAATCTTTCAAGAGGTACCTGTGTAACATTTAGAATATTAGAATGCAATTTTTATTAAATACATTAAATATTAAATAAAATTACACAAACATGCAACATTCCTATTGAGTGGTCCTTGTTTGGAAATGCTGACAGTTATTATTAAGACTCTTTGTGTTCACTGATTTCGGTCTACTGCATGTTTCCTTTTTTCAGCCATTCTATGAACATCTTTGCCCCTGTCATTGTGCAAGTGCATGCAAAATGTTTTCAGCCAGCAGCAAGAGGCTCATGCTAGTTGGTCACTGTCTAATAAGGCCAGTGCCTAGCAAGCATTTGCATGCCTGTTGCTTATATTGAGTTTTTTTTTTCAAGAATAATTGTTCTCAGTAATTTCCTCTTGCAAAATAAACTGTTTCCTTCGTTAGTTGCCTTGTTTTCAGCCTCAATAATTTCTCATTACCAAGCCTTTGTGTTGTTCTTAGGCCCTAAATTACATCATTCACATCACAGCTTGCAGCTCAGCGGCCTATGGGTACTCATGTTGTCTGAGCACAACGCAGAGGCCCAGTTTATGGAACTTCACTGTTAGATTTGGAGAACCCTACTTCGATTCTGCCTTGGTGTCTGCGTTTAGATGGTGACTAAACACAAAGCTGGCCATGCAGTGGGCAATCTCAGTGTATGTTAAAAAAAAGGCGCAGTAAGCTTGTGCACATCGAGACTATGACATTGCTTAAAACTTCACATGCTAAATCCTGTAAACAAAAAAAAAATCATGTTCTCAAAACGTATGGGCAGAAGATGTACAGACAGCACTAAATGGGTGCTTGAATGAAGACATAGTCAGTTTGTTAATTTTCAGTAGGTGAGCGGCGGACCGGTCACCGGGAAGTGTGTGTTATATGAGAACAGGTGAAAGGAAAAATGATAGTGGTATTGATTATTAGAGGTTATGACTTGTGATGACCCACATGTGTACCGACGACCTGTAATTGCAATTGATTAGAAATGAATAAAATGACTTGTAATGACCAAATGTCTAGCAATGACTTGTTACGACTACAATTGATCCATGAGTGCTTGGTATTCCAGCCAAGCGGCAACAAGTCCTGTCATTGACACCGCTCAGTAAGAGTCGCTTAAGCATTTGATGTGTTATGTGTATGCGCTGTTCACAAATGTGGAGCACCACCAAATCGTCTGACAGCTGTTCCGATGTTTGAAGACATGTGCCACACAAAAAGTCCTGTCCGTCAAGCTTACTATATTTAATCAACATCAAGCAACACAGGTAATGATATACCCCTTGTTAGCTATCAAACTAGACTGTTTTCTGCAGTGCAACACACCATACCGCAATTCCTATTATGTCAAAAGGTAAAAATACGGAGAGCAAAAACAAATATAATAGCAAGGTTGAGTCTTTCCCAATCTTCATACAAAGAACATATCTGTACTAAAGCGGGGGGAAAAATGGTAGCACATCTGTGGCGCACATTGCAAAAATAAAGTAATCAAATAAAATGCTGCAATAGCAGCAACTAGTGAAAACGTGGTCTGTGCGTGTCTCTTCCAGATTTTTCCTCCCATCCAACTTCATAAAACCTTTCTTGCCCTTTGTGCGTTAATTGCAGCGCGAATGTTACTGCAATTCACGCCAATCGCAGCCCAAATGCTTTGTGAACACAAACACGACCCAAGGACGAAAGTTTGTGCTGATCACGGGTCGTTTACAGTACGGAGACAGTAAAATGGAGGCATGTAGAGAGCACAGCCACCGACGACCACAGACGTAACACAGGCGTAATCACGCGCACAACTCATCACTTCGCCACGAGACGTATGCACACGGTGCACAGCGAGCACACACAAGCGCGCACACACACATACGTCGAATAAAATTATACATCACAGCATGCGCGTTGGACGCGGAAGCTCTTCGGCCATCACCGGAGACGCACTTAGTCATGATGCGAGCGCACGTTAAAGCATGCTGCAGTCCTTGCTGCCTAAAACAGAGCTCAACATCGCATGCATATGACGCGACGTTCACGTCCTAAGCAGCAGAAACCGTAGCCGTCGTGCGTGCTTCATTGGCAATCAGAATGTTCATTCTAGCAATGATAATTAAAATGTTAAGCCGCGTAGTTTTTCTCAAGCATTTGCCTCATTTTTTTTAGTTACCTTGTCTTTGCTTGCGTAATTTTTTTTTCTCTCATAAAATGCCTACAGGAACGCGCCACACCCTTCCACCACACGCTTTCGTGATGACTTTAAAAAGCCTCATAGGGCAGCGGTTACATGCATTTGCGTAAGCAGTGTACGTACGTCCGCGCGTACTGGTGCTGGTGTGTGAGGTGAGGGGAGGGGGCAGACACGTTGCAGATATCAGACTTGTACGTAGCAGCGCTGTTAGAGAGCTTTAATTAACCGCAGTCCTCAAAGACGAGTATTGTGCTGACGTCAATGCCGGTTGAATATCACTACTGAGGCATATTAGTGGAATCGACCAGTTCCATTTATTAAAATTTAACACCTATCAAAAGCTGACAGTTGTCCCCCACAATTTTAGAGCACTATTCGCACTGCACTACCATTGAGGTTATGTGCGCCGCAAATGTGACCTAAAATCACCTTGAGACAAAACACGTCGTATTGAAGGCTCACGAAATTTCGACCTCTTCTCATTAACTCTAAAGGTCGCTCATTCAAGGATCGTGCGTTTTATCTCGACGCAAAAATCACCAATCGTGCATTTAATCTTGACGCGAGACTCTCTGGTCGCTCATTCACCAATGGCATTCCAATAATCAATATCATTACATTTAAAACAAAAACGCCTTACTAGCTGCAACGCTCACACATTCACATTTTCGGAGCCGTCACCACATCCTCTCTTCGACACGATTTCTTTATCCACTGCTGGCATAGGTCCGTTGCCCGGAACGTTGCCTGTAAACTGATTTACCAGCGGTATACAAAATGGACCACAATAGCACTAAAATAAAAACTTGCGCTTAGCAGCGGCACAAGTTATAACACATGCCTGCAACACCCATGAATTGAAAATGGGGACGTATTGACGTACTGCAAGATATGCGGTTTTTGTTTTAAAGAGGCTCTGCGAAAAGATCTATACGATTGAAATATGCTTGTTAATCGATCCGTCTTGCCAAAAGTTTATTTGAATTTGTGACTAGTGTAAAAATACCAAATATACCGCTAATTTATCAATCACTTTGAGTGCTTGCACGCTTCACCGTGATCGTGTGCATCATGCAGTGAAGTATTCTCAAAACGCGACGGGGCCGTTTTGTAAAAAGGGCTTTTGCGACGGTGTGTCCAGTAAAGCGCTTTACGAAACCCGATGATAATGTCGTTCTCACTACGCTTTCATTTAAAAAGCAGACAAAATCGCGCAAGTGCACATCAGGTACAAATACTGTGGTACAAACGGTTTCTGTAAATTTATTCAGGGCCCTTACATAAACAATGCTTTCTTATACCGGGTGTCCCAGTTAACTTGAACCAAGGGATACAAAATAATACATTTGAGGTAGGTCAGTGAAACCAATTGCATTCAACTGCCAGCCTCCTTGCGTACTACAGGCAATTTTTTGTTTTGCAATGATTTAATTAGCTAATTATGTTAATTTTTCTAATTTAATAAATATCGGCTTTAGACCAAACGTGTGAATTGGTAACTTGTAGAGCACCTTCAGAAACCCCCATTCGATTAATTGCGATAAAGAAAGTCTCACATGTATCTTTTTTTCAGGGCTCAAAAGAAAGCCCGAGAAATACAAATAATACCACGTGACTAGTGCATTTGTGCGCCGCGATTGTGGTGCTCTCAGTCGTGGTTACAAATAGTTGCGCCGATGTGGCAGAAATTCGTTCCGCCATCGGACAAAAATAAGTCCGCCTCGCGCGGCAAAAGCACATTATGTGGCCCTTGCTTTTTTTTTTTTCTTGAACCAACCTTTTTATTCATGGCCCCTTTTCCCAAGCATTTCACCCCAGAAGAGCCGAGCACCAGGCCGGGGGAAATCTTGTACCCATTGGAAACCGGTGGGTACCCGGCGGTACTGGGGATCGAACCCAGTACCTCCCGAATGCGAGGCGGATGCTCTACGCAGCTTACAAAGGCTGACGTACCTTTTAAATAGGAAGCGCCGCAAGGAGAAGCCTTCGACGAACTTAAGCGCCGCCTGCAATGCCCTCATGTACTTGGCCACTTTGATGAAAACGCCGAGACCGAAATTCACACCGACGCGAGCAGTGTGGGCCTAGGAGTCATTCTCGTCCAGAAGAGTGCCGGACAGGAGAAAGTAATCGCCTACGCTAGCAGATCCCTCACAAAAGCCGAAGTCAATTACTCGACGACCAAGAAGGAGTGCCTTGCGATCATCTGGGCTACTTCTAAGTTCCGTCCATACCTATACGGCGGACCATTCAAGGTTGTAAGCGACTATCACGCGCTCTGATGGCTGGCTAATTTGAAAGATCCCTCCGGCCGCCTTGCCAGATGGAGCCTACGACTTCAAGAATTTGGCATGACTGCAGTCTATAAGTCGGGCCGCAAGCATTCCGACGCAGACTGCTTATCACACGCTACCGTCGACGCTCCCCCGAAGGACGATGACGGCGACGCCTTTTTGGGACCGGTAAGCGCCAGCATTGGTTCTAGGAATAGCAGGGGGGAGTTACTAGTTGAGTTTGCAGACCGCAATAACTTACGAATCATGAATACCTTCTGCAGCAAACGGAAGAACCGGAAATGGACATGGAAAAGTCCTAACGGAGAGACTAAAAATGAAATCGACTTCATAATGTGTTCAACCCCCGCTATTATGCAAGATGTAGAGGTAATCGGGAAAGTGCGATGCAGTGACCACAGGATGGTGAGGTCCCGAATTAGCCTAAATCTGAAGAAGGAACGCAACAGATTAGTAAGAAAGAAACCCATCAACGAATTAGCGGTGAGGGGGAGGGCAGAAGAGTTCAGCATCTCGCTACAGAATATGTATTCAGCTCTAACTGAGGATGGCGACATTACCCTAGAGGCAAGGAACAATAATTTCAGAGATATCATTACTGAGTGCGCGGTAGAAGTAGGCGGTAGGATAGTTAGAGAGGATACCGGTAAGCTGTCTAAGGAGACGAAAGATTTGATTAAGAAACGCCAGAGTATGAAAGCTTCCAATCCAACAGACCGTATAGAATTGGCCGAGATATCAACGCTATTCAGTAAACGCAAAGTGGCCGATTTAAGGAAGTATAACATGGAGAAAATCGAGTACGCTGTAAAGAACAGAGGAAGCCCTAAAGCGGTGAAGAAGAAATTGGGAATATGCAAAAACCAGATGTATGCGCTAAGGGACAAGGTGGGCAACGTCATCACGAATATGGACAAGATAGTCAAAGTTGCCGAGAAGTTCTATGCTGATCTCTACAGTAGCCAAAGTATTCAGGACCGTAATGAGATTGGCTGTAGAGAAAAACTGTCAGACGTTCCACCAGTGACGAAGGACGAGGTCAAGAAAGCAATAGAAACTATAAAAAAGGGAAAACAGCTGGAGAGGACCAGATAACTACAGATTTGTTAAAGGACGGGGGGAATATCGTGCTAGAAAACTGGCCACCCTGTATACGCAGTGCCTGGTGTCATCGACGGTACCGGAACCATGGAAGAATGCAAACATTATGCTCATTCATAAGAAAGGGACCTTAAAATTACAGACCAAGCCGCTTGCTGTCTGTTATGTATAAGGTATTTACTAAGGCAATCGCTATAGAATCAGGACAACCTTAGACTGCAATCAAGCAAAGGATCAAGCAGGTTTTCGGAAACGGTACTCTACTATCGATTGTATCCATACCATCAATCAGGTGATAGAAAAGGGTTCGGAATATAACTAGCCCTTATACATAGCATTCATTGATTACGAAAAAGCATTTGACTCAGTTGAAACCTCGGCGGTGATTCAGGCATTGCGAAATCAGGGGGTAGACGAGCCGTACGTGAAAGTGCTGGAAGATATATATAGTGGCTGCACAGCAACCATATTTCTGCATAAAGAAAGCAACAAAATTCCCATAAAGAAAGATGTTAGGCAAGGAGACACATTCTCCCCAGTACTATTCACAGCTTGTTTAGAGGAAGTATTCAGAGACTTGGAATGGGAGCAGTTAGGGATAAGGGTAGATGGAGAATACCTCAGTAATCTGCGATTTGCTGATGGCATTGCCTTGCTAAGCAACTCGGGGGATGAACTGCAAATTATGATTGATGATCTTGACAGGAAAAGTAGAAAGGTAGGCTTGAAAATCAATATGCAGAAGACTAAGGTAATGTTCAACAGCCTCGGGAAGGAACAGCAGTTTACATTAGGTAGCGAAATACTAGAAGTAGTAGGCGAATATGTCTACTTTGAACAGGTAGTAACCGCAGATCCGGACCATGAAAAGGAAATAACAAGAAGAATAAGATTGGGATGGAGGGCACTTGGCAAGCACTCGCAAATTATGACTAGCAGCTTACCGGTATCGTTTAAGAGGAAAGTATACAACAGTTGCATCTTGCCTGTACTCACCTATGGGGCTGAAACGTGGAGGCTAACCAAGAGAGTTCTACTTAGGCTGAGGACAACCCAGAGGGCTATGGAACGAAAAATGGTAGGGGTAACATTAAGGGATAGAAAGCGTGCAGAGTGGGTCAGAGAAATAACTCAAGTTGCCGACAGTCTAGTAGAAATTAAGAAGAAGAAATGGACATGGGCAGGACATGTATTGTGAAGAGAGGATAACCGATGGTCGCTGAGGGTAGCAAACTGGATTCCAAGCGAAGGAAAGCGTAGCAGGGGGCGGCAGAAAGATAGGTGGGCGGATGAGATTAAGAAGTTCGCAGGGGTCAAGTGGATGCAGCTAGCATAGAACCGGGTTAAGTGGAGAAGAAGTGGAAAGAAAGTACCAGTTGTGAACGCGGCCATAGGACCACGGGCTGAGATTTTATCGCAGAACATGCCGGTCGTCACAAGGAAAGTGGGAGGAAGATCCATCATCGGTGTTGCGAGATACTGGCTGTAGAACGGCAATGATAAAATTTGGAGGACGCTTAGGCTTCGCCTTCAAGAGTGGAACGCGATAGCGTCAGTGGCGAGTGGCGCGCCACGTTTCGGGGCAGCGCCGCACATTGCGAGAAGGGGTTCTTCTGTGTTTGCCGCAAGATGGCTCTGCATGTGCGCAGAGTGCAGAAGAAATGTAGCGGAAACGTACTTCGTTACTCATGTAACTGCGACTTCTGTAAGTAACATGCTCATAATTACCGATATACACCGCAGTATAACGTTCTACGGCACGTTTCTAAGGCAAAACCGCATTCACTAGAAGCGCTTTTGTACCGCTTTCAAGCATCGAACTCGTGGCTGATCTATTTTCGGGAAGGCATGAATAGATATATTGAAATTCAGAAACTTGCTCCTGAAGCTCCCGAGTGGCTCGGAAGATTGGAGCCATTAGTGACCCAAAGAGAATTTTAGTATGGCGACGCCACAACCCACCTGGCTGAGGTATTAATGAATGCTCATTGTGCCCTGTAAGTGGTTTTGTGTATTGTGCCGAAGTCAGGCAATAAATAAATAAAAAAATAACTCGTGGATGAGTGGTAGCGTCTCCGTCTCACACTCCGGAGACCCTGGTTCGATTCCCACCCAGTCCATCTTGGAAGTCGCTTTTTATTTATGAAGTGCATGCCGGGATTTATCGCTCACGGCCAACGCCGCCGACGACGCCGGTTTTTCTGCGACACGAGCTCCTTAACGCTGTCGCGTTAATATGGGAGAGGCCTTCGCCCTGCAGTGGGTATAATCAGGCTGATGATGATGATGATGATGATGATGATGATGAAGCGCCAGTAGTTTCGCAGAACAGCAGCGATCAGACCCTGAGCTGAAAGCGCTAGTAGATTACTTGGAAGGAAAGACCGCTTCCCCTCCTGGTGTGTTCAGGCGACATTTATCATCGTTCACGTTAAGCAATGGCCTCCTCGTGAAGAAGAACTTCGCACCCAACAAGACCGCGCAGCTTCTCGTAGTGCCTAAACCCCCTGGCAAGAATTTCTGCAGGCGTTGCACGATGAGCCCACAGCAGGCCACCTCGGATTGGCGCGCACGTTGCATCGAATCCAGGAGAAGTACTACTGGCCGCGACTGCCTGCCGAAGTTGCCCACCACATGAAGACGTGTCGTGAGTCCCAACGACGCAAGACGCCGCCGATCAGACCAGCAGGATGACTAAACCCGATTCCGCCCCCAATCATGCCCTTTCAACAAATTGGGAGGGATCTCCTCGGCCCCTTTCCATCTTCGTCTATGGGTAACAAGTGGATCATCGTGGCCACTGACTACCTTACCCGTTACGCCGAAGCAAAATCACTACCCAATGGTACCGCGGCAGAAGTCGCCAAATTTTTTGTCGAACAAATTCTTGCGACACTGCGCCCCAGAAGTGCTCATCACGGACAGGGGAGCGGCGTTTACAGCAGAGTTGACGCAATCCATCCTGGAATACAGTCACACAAGCCATCGACAAACAACTGCGTACCATTTCCAGACCAATGGCCTTACGGAGCGCCTGAACAAAACGATCGCGGACATGATCGCTATGTACGTCGACGCTGAACACAAGACCTGGGACGCCATCTTGCCGTACGTGATCTTCGCGTATAACACGGCAGTCCAGGAGACGACCAGAGCGACACCGTTCAAGCTTGTGTACGGTAGAGAGCCCACGATGACGCTCGACGCAATGCTACCGCACGTAACCAACGAGGACAACCTCGACGTCGCCGGCTACCTGCAGCGTGCAGAGGAAGCCCGACGACTCGCACGGCTGCGTATTAAAGACCAACAGCGCACCGACAGCCGACAATACAACTTACGACGACGCCACGCAGAGTACAATCCAGGGCCCGCTTGCACAAAACAATCTTCAGACTGTCTTAGCTAAGTCCAGACTTAACTGGAGTCTAAAGAATAGGCCACTAGCATGGCCGCTTAAGACTGAAGTCAAGACTGGGCTTCAGTCCTGACTTGAATAAGTCGCTTGTATGATTACGACTCTAGTGCTGTCTTGGTTAAGACACAAGGACGCCAGGTGTCAAAGTAGAGAAATTAGGGAAGTACAGGGATGCGCTGGCACTGTCCCTGCTGTAAGATGTACACATTCCATCAATTTTGCGTTGTGTAAAATCCGTGCCATTGCTTTTTGCGGCTTAAGATTGTGTTACGAGGAAAAATGCCCCAAGTGGTTGCTGAGGCCGTTCTGGGAAGCCACTCTGGTGAACATGAACCCGAAGCGTCCGACGTTCGGAACACGAGCCGTCTTAAATAAGCTTGGTCTTTCTAAAGACACCATTTAAGTCTGGACTTAGCTCGGACTTTATCGTGCAAGCCGGCCCAGGAGACTAAGTGTGGGTTTGGACGCCAATTCGCCGTCGCGGACTTGCTGAAAAGTTGTTGCGTCAATACTTTGGGCCGTTCAAAATCATTCGCCGCGTCGGACCACTGGACTATGAAGTCATTCCCGACGGAACGTCAGAATCACAACGGCGACGCGCTCGCCCAGAAATTGTACATGTTGTACGACTGAAGTCTTATTACGCGCGTTAATCTGTGGTGTTGAAACTTCACAGTGTTTATGTTTAAGTTGCTTTGTTTTGGAACATCGAGGCGATGTTTTTTTAAGGGGGGAGTAATGCCGTGAAACCTTCAAAACTATATTTGTTGCTTTTTAACAGCCGCCGGCATACAGGCTTATCACTCTGATTCTGGGCCGCGTATCAGTTCCGTAATCTTTGTTTGTTAATGCTCGATGTCGCGAGTCACACCTTTATCAGTTTTCGTTGTAGCGCAAGATGCAACGAGATCTATCCCGAAGATTCCGGCCACTCATGTGTCTTTCTACAATCTTCCAGCCTGTGGTGGCAGCTGTTTGCGACGTTATCTAGATTGTTCGTAGCAGCAAATTGAGCGTTGACGACTGTGACGGGCATTCTTTGTTCGACGATCGACCAACACGTTTGCTGCTATCGCCGCCGCCGAGTTGCTTAGTTCTTTTGCGGGCGCAATTCAGCCCAATAAAGAGTTAATTTCCGTACCATCAAGCCTGTGTCTTCATTTGTGTCATCGACCCTGGTCACCACCACGTGACAATACGCATGTACAGACACTTCATCTTGCACTTCCGTGTGCTTGCCTATGCCGCACGCATACTCTTGGGACACATTGTGGAGTTAGCAGTTCGTCATGATGCTGGTCTACACATGGTCCAGTGACATGTGCTGCTGATCACGGAGGGGATGGAAGCAGCGTTTCAACTGCCCTATTGTCCTACAAAAAAAAAAAAAAAAAAACATGGTTAGTGGGCTATGCACTGCCACTATAAAGTTGGTTATGCGCATGATGCAAGTTGCTGCAGTCAGTGAGTGCATATAATGCAGAATAATGAAAATTTCCTCTCCATCATGATACATTTCAAATAAGCCCAACTCCGCTCTCAGTAACCTGTGCTCTATGGAACTGACAGCTTCGTAATATGCTGTACGTGGAATGTATGCTTTGAGCATCTGTTCTTCCAGGCTATCACACAACCTGTAGACGTGTCCAGTGCAATGTAATGCAGTAAACACCCTTGTGCCATTAATAAATGGAAATATTTTGATACTTTCATTTAAGGTAATATATATCATGCTGAAAAGACAAAATAATGCTATGATTTTCTGGACAAATCTAATTGCTAAGTAAATATTGATATGTCATTCATTAAATATACCTTGACTGACACCCAACCATAATCTGTTTGTTTGCTGAAAAGTCCCCCCCCCCCCTTACAGGCTTGGCCAATGTTATTTCACTGCAGTGTTATTTAACTAGTAAACAAATGCAACATCAAAGTCAATTTCTTTCAGCATACACTGTTCGCTCAACAACGCTTGCAACTGTACCAAGCTGTTCGAAAAACACGGACACGCACAACCGGTCATTGTCCGGGACACCATGCAATCAAATATTTAGAATGTGCTCTGCACCAACCTTTCAATCACTGCTCTGGTGGTGCCGTGAGCTGCATTGTTTTGCTTTTTCCCATACATGTCCGCATTCTTGAGCCAAAGTCTGCACGGATAGCCACTGCAGCAGGATGCCGGTGTTAGTACCCGATTTGAAGAGCTGAGCGAGGGCGCTGTGTGTGAGCACTCGGGCGCCGTATGTGCCACCAGGCCACTTTGCGACCACATCGAGGATCTGGCACTTGCTGTCCACCACAAGCTGCACGAAGATGGAGTGGTAGAAATGGCTATTTATATGTACGCTTCCTCGTACAGCTCATGGGCCTGGATCTTGACATGAGTGGCATCGATGGCGCCCACGATGCCAGGGAAACCTCCAGCAGCACAGAAGTCGCTCATGCAGCCCGCCAGCTCATCCTGGGATGGCCAGCTGTAAAGCAAGGCGCGCATATTCATCTCTCTGGTGCGCATATTCTGGTGCGCATATTCATCGCTCACGGTTGCAGACAATCATGTGGTGGCACAAAACACAATAAATTCCACGCTGATGCTATAGCGCAGCAACACTTGTCGTCTCTTACTCCGTCGGTGATGTGCCGATGGGGCTCTGAAGAGGATGCAGTGCAGAGCAGATGCCCAAAGTGTCGAAGGCCAGCTGCCGAGGTGGATCTTCGCCACATTTTATGGACATGCCCATGAATGCAGCCGTCAAGAATAAGACGACTCAAAGAAGTTGAACTGTCGGCTACAAAGGAGGAACCTTTACGCTTGTGGTTAATGGACAAATTACGAGCCGGAGCTTGCTCCGGTTCCTTGCAGAAAATAGACTGCATGATTTCCTTTAAGTTAAAAGACAGCCTCATGCTATGCTACTCAGCAAGCCTTCAAAAAAAAGAGAAAAAAAAAACACTTGTCGTAGACCCTCTATGATGCAAACCCTGTGTAGGTGCGCAATCGGTACTATAAACCTGACTCAGTAAACCGTTTTGCCCGATCAAGGCAATAAACGCTTATGACCGTAATAAGCGAAAAAAATAAACGTTCCTGAAAATATTGCTTCGCTGTCGCTAACGTCCGCTATGGGCCCTGTACATCACAACAATCGCTTAATAAAGCTGTACGATTTAAAACACTTTCTTCTATTTCTTCCTGCCTTGAATCTACTGGTCAAGAAACATCACAATAGGCAAAATGGGTGAAATGACAACGGCGGCTCTTGCCGTGTCCAGGCTGCGGCGTTCCGTTTCAGTGCGACAACGACTCTTCTTACTGCCCGGCTTGCTGTCGACTCGTCCACGCCGACCGGTTCAACAGCCTTTATGAGAAAGCCGCCGGTAGCAAAAACTTGTTTCAACGCCAGAAGCACCTTTGCAGTATGAGGGTAACGCATGACGGCGACGAGTCGGGTGATAATGTTGGTGTGAGGCAGCTGGTGACGACCGGCCGACGCGAGATCGCAGCTGCAACTCCCACTCGCAGGGATATTTCCTGTCCCTGAAAGCACCTTTCCGACACAGGTGGAGATCTGCAAGGGGCAGCACGAGATACTGACGTTCCGCAGGCATTCGACGGATGAGAAAACGTGAACGAAAGCAAACCACGCCGAACAACAAACACAATCAGTGACCATCTCCTTAGTTTTACGGCTTCCCAAAATATGGCGGCGGGATTTAGTACAGTTCCAGTTATTTTGTAAAGCTGCCGAGGAGCGGCGCGCACATCTTTATCTAGAAAAACAACGCACGAAAGGCACGGGATTAAAAAAGAAAAAGCGTATATGGGCGTTAAGCCAAGCCGCTACTTCTATGGTGTTGCCATCTCGCGGTGAAACATTGCGGCATACGTCGTGACTGCCCAGCTCGTTCATACGCTTTGTACAGGCATCCAGCCTATCACGGTTGGCTCTGGATGTCCCTATGGCCAGCGTTCTTAGCTTAGATTTCCCTACGGCTTAAGTCGCTTGCACAAAGCGTCCAGTGCGCGTTTAAGACTGCGGTTAAGACGGTGCTTAAAGAGAGCGTACAGGCAGTCCTAACTGCAAACTTTATTAAGATCCAAATGGCTGCAGAGCGGCTTCTACGGCTGGATACACATGCTAGATCCCTTGGAGCGTGGAAAACGGCAACTACGTTTTTCTGTACCCCTTCCTGTTGGTGTTGATGCAGAGATGAAACGCGTCCTCTCGGAGTTGTTTAGTGACTGGAAACTTGTGTCGGCGTTGCTCCGTTGCTCTTTGGACTGCCATGCGGGTCGCGCTGTCTTCGTCGGCTTGAGGTGAGCTTGAACATTTTCGCCACTATTGTGCGCGGGTGCTTTGCTATGATACGTCTCTCGTGTATTGAACGGTGAATGCAGTAAAAAAAAATACGCGGAACGTAGTGATGCTCTTCATCACCGTTTTGTTTGTGCTATAATACCGGGCGATGCAGAATAATTGATGGTGTGTTTTCGAAGCCATTGCTTGGTTGCCGTAGTTGCCGTCATAGTTGTTGCGACACACATATTTTTTCCGTTTTTCCTCTTGTGTGTACTGGCACCGTATATCCCACGGGAGCCTTTAGTGGTGTGCCTACATTTAAACGCTGCACGAGCTGCCGGTTTCAAACCTCGGATGAGTCTCACCTGCTAATCGCCTGTTTCTTTCCGCTCAGTGTGTGAAATGGGGCGTGCAGCTCAAACATGCGTTCGTACCGCTACATGTATTTTCCAAATCAAGAGCAATTGAAACGTGTGTCACAAGTGAAACACGTACGTCTTGTTTCCAGCCGTCATTCTCCGGAGGATGGGCCTGGCGTGAATGCATCAAAGGCTTCCACACGTCGTGGGCGCCATCCATTGCACTCTCTTCAAGATCCTAGTGCTGGGCTGCATCTGAGAGCGTGCACAAACCAACTGATCGTCTTCCCATTAGTGCTTCAGTGATTTTGCGCTGTTCAAACAGCGCTTGTTCTGCCATCTCAGGTAGCAGCTCGCAAGTAGCCCGTTGATGGTTGGATGTTATACGTCCCCGCTGCTTTTGGTGTCAACGCTTGTGCTTATTGTGTGGAGCCGGGACGTTCATAGCGTCACCAGAAGTGATACCCGCTGCAGATTGTTTTGATTGCTCATGTGTGCTTGGTGTCAGCACTATGTGTTTAGTGTGGGCTATGTGGATGCTCACAGTGTCGCTAGAGTAGTGAGACCCGTTGCATCTGTGCTGTTGGTGTCAGCCTTGTCAGCTTTATGTGGTGCCGAAACGTTCAATGTCAGCACATCTCAAGCTGCAGCTGCCAACGTTGGACTTTTAACATATCTAGCAAACCTTAAAGGCTGATGTATCAGGCTCCAGTATAATTAAGCACTCACTTTTGTGGGGACAATTGGTGGAATCCTGACCGGCCTGCTTTTAAAGTGCGATTCACAAGAATGCAGATGTTTGCAAAGTGTTTATGCAATTAAAAAGGCAATTGGATTCATTTATAGCAAAGTATCAATACACTGTTTAAAATGTATTACTGCATTTACAACTTTTGGAACCCTTTCATTATCCCGCAGAGTTCACATACTCATACTCCTGTATGCAATGTGAGCAATGTGTTTTGAATACTGACACTACCTGTTGCTGCAAGCAGGTACGTTATGTGTTTGCCAAGAATGTGAGAGATGTTTCCAACTCCCTTGAATATTCTTTCCCCTGTCTTGAAGACCTTTTTCTCAGGCTGCATTACCACGATAAAAATGTGCTGTAGCAAAATCCAGCTCTGAACCATGGCTTGTCCTTTATGCATTATTATTTATGTATTATGTTACTGTGAAAGCTACCGGCAATCAACAAAAGACGCTAAAGACGCAGGCACAAAAGTTAAACTTATCCGTGACGAACTGACAATAAATGGTGCAGCCTATACCTAGAACATGGAAACTAACAGTCGTGTTAAGCTGAGCAGCACTCGCGGCAGCTCATCCGATATAGACCATTGACAAATATTCATTAAGTAATTCAGACTGCTAAATTTTAATGCCCGCAGTATTGTTAATAAGACTGAACGTCTTGAATTTTTGTCAGCGTTGCACGAACCGCTCTTCATTGCTGGCACCTGAACCTACTTGCACGACGATGTACAGAACGATGAAGTTTTTCCACCCTACTATAATGTCCTCAGGAAAGACCGAAAAACAAGAGGTGGTGGCGTCGCCTTGTTAAGAAACGTTTAACCTACGAACATCTACATCCCATATATGACCATGAATGTGTATGGTTCAAGTTATTTCTTAAAGATACTGCATTGATAATTGGCATATTGTACAGACCTCCTGGTAACTCTGTTGAATTTTTTCAGAAGACGGATGATTATATTGCAAATATTGCGAATAAGCGTAGCAGAATTATACTGTTGAGTGACTGCAGCCTGCCATATGTAGACTGGGACTTTCTAATCCCAGGAATAGTAAAAAGATTCCATGCCAATTACATATTAGAAATAGTGGCTAAGCATGGTCTAATCCCGGCGGTTAATCAAACAACTCGAGTGCAAGGGCAGAGCAGCGGAATACTGGACTTACTTTTTCTACTAGACGGTTTTTTCCGGTACGACGCAACTATAGAGGACGGAATTTCTGGTCACAATGCTGTTGTGGCAAACATTTGGTTGGATAACAACATTACACGCAACAAAAGGGTAACTGCTTATAACTTTAATCAGGCAGACGATACCGCAATACTTGACAAATTAGAGTTTGCACTCGACCGAATCCCCAATACTAGAGATGTAGGCTCTTTATGGACATATTTCAAAACTGTTTTTCATGACTGTATGTTTCAGTTTACACCCACTACAATCCGACGAGTAGAAAGGCCCAGTCCATGGATACCGCGTAACATAATTTATTAAAAGGAAAACTATGGCGAGCACGGCAAAAATTTTCAAAAAACCCAGTTCTTATTGCTACCCTTAGTACGCCGGTGCGAGAAGAGCTACAGAAAGCTAGAGGATTGCATGTTTCTACTACATTACAAGCACATTTGCAAAGTTTTCCTCATAAGTTCCATAGTTACCTATCCGGCTCTAAACCTAATTTGAACGGTGTCGAGGTAAATGGAAATATCTGCATTACTCCATCCATAATTGCTAATGCGTTTAACAGTTTCTTCAGCTCTCTTTGTCTCAAGGCCTGACAATAGTACAATGGTAGCAATGTATAAGGCCAACACTGATTGTATTAAGGATCAAAACATTATCTCGAGAGAAAGAGTGTTGTCTGTTACTAAAGACAGACCGGAAAAAATCGTCAGGTCCCGATATACCTATTGAATTCCTCAGGCGTTATTGTGAATGGGTCTTAGAGTTCTTGTGAAGTTTTTTACTGTATCTCTGCGTGAACGTTCTGTTCCGAGGGATTGGCTACTTGCGAGGGTTACTCAAGGTCTATGTACAACTGGTCGCGCAACTTGGAAGAAAACGCGTGCAGCTGCCTACTGCCAGCGGCATCAACTCGATGATGAGGGCTCCTGCGAACTGTGAGGCAAATTACTAGCGCACAGAAAATAAGATCTGCCAGAACTCCAAAGAACTAGAAAGTAAACATAATATTCTCGCTCAGGAATGAATGCAGTTTTTGTTCCTTGCGTAAGAAAAAACGTGTCACATTTATAATAATATTTTAACTTGTTTCTAACGGCCTCTCTCGGCCATTTATTATCCGCAGCGTAGTGGCCCAATGCTCAGATATGGCTAAGACCACAGTGTTAATACATTTGTATTAACTCTATGGCTAAGACCAAAGCTTTTTTCATCCGCGGAGTGGTTGCGTCATCGGCCCCGGTTCAACGTTCATCGTTGCGTGCTGCGTACAGAGTGGGTTATCTGTAACAGTCAGTATTTCATTCTGCTGGTTGTGGTAGAGCTTTACAGCAAGGCGAAGACTGTGTGTGCTCGATGAGAAACTGATTGCCGCTGCATGCGCGCATTTCCGGACGATAGGACAATGCTGCGTCACAGATCGGCGGCTGGGCTCGGCCTCCCAGGCACGTCGCAAAAGTGGTGGCTTGTTTTACGGATACACGTCTGCATGAGCGGCGTATCGCTGCATGTTTTAATTGAACGGTGAAGGTGAGATTTTATTGCCCCCAAGACGCGTGTCGCATTGCTCAAAGCCTTCCGTTCCGCTCCCTCCCTTATGAAAATCGAATTTTCCTTTTTACTTCCTTTGTTTTTCCTTTTTGCTTCCTGAACAGCCTTCCTATAGACTTTTCCTTTCTTTTGACTAAAGGAAGTTTCCTTTGAGCTCACCTTGTTGAGACTTTCCTTTCTTTTGACAGAAGGAAGCTCATTTTTAAACTGGCTCTCTTTGGCAATATCAATAATGACCTTCCTTTGTTTGTCCTCAAGTAAAGAGAAAGTAAGTTCTCTTTACTCTTTCTGCATCATACCGTCTTTTTTTTGTTCTTAAGCGAAAACATACGAAGCTCATTTTTTTTTTTCAGCTATACTTCTCATTTTTTTTTCTTTCATTAGTATCCCTTGCACTTTTTTAACTTCCGAACTTTTTTGAATAAACCAATTATACATTTATCAAAATATACAAAATCGCATTCGTTTCTTTGTTGTGTAAGTAAACATCATTTTAATTTTTTTTTTTTTCATTTTTCATTAAATTCATGCCTTTTTTTTTTTTTCACGCGATAGATCTTATTTTTAGCGCAAGTTTCTTCTTAGTCACCACACAAGGACCAATAATATTCACCACCTTCCTTCCTTTGTCCTTAAGTGTAAAGATAACTTTCTTTTCATTCATTTCTTGTGCTTATTTTTGTGTGTGTGGCATTACTTGGTCTATTTCTTGCCCCTCTGAATTTTTTAAGATAAAATATAATACATTCAAGAATTTTCATACATGTTAAAGAATGCCAGGTGGTTCTAATTCATCGCTTTCGCAGCCCGCTGGTTCGATGGCGATGCATGCGCGAGACGGCATGTACATACATCCGTGACCGCTGCTTCAGCACTCTGACACGGTACGCAACAAAGCTCGGCGCAGGGCTGGCAGGGTTCGTCAGTATTTGCGTCGGCATTGCAGCCTGGCAACTCTTGGCTCGCAGCGACGCCAAGGGCGACGCTGTTAGCAAGCGCGGCCTGCTTCCGTCGTGATTTAGTGCACTTCGGTACGGCGCGACGTTGACGTCGCGCAAGTACGCTTTTACCGTGGTGGCATTTCCAGTGCGTTCGACGGGTAGGCGGTTACCGCAGCACCATCGATAACGGCTTCAAAAGCCTGCAGTTAAATGCACTTCACGATGTGCCTAGTACCGGATGTCACATTGTTCACGAAAGTCAAGCTCGTTTACCTCCTATCACAGTTTAAAGACCAGCAATTAATACGTCAGCGACGTCGGTACGTCGGTACCACCACGCACAGAAGCCCCCGCAACCGAGGTTACGAATACTGCCAGTAAAACCAACGTTCTCACGGCGAGTAAAACCAATGAAGATTGACATGCACCACAAGAATTCCGCAGCAAAAAAAAGGGCGCTGCAGCTGCTTGTGGCAATAATTTGCTTAAATTATTTTGTGTTTTGTTACGCATCACATATTACTACTAAAAAAACAAACGTTTAAGGCTGTTTATAAATTATAAGTTTTATTTTGAAAGTTTGTGAAGTTTGCAAAAATGCATTTAAAAGTTTGCAATGGCGCTTGAGACTCTAGCGCTATCGTTTTCGTGAAAACAGCCGGCGGCATGCTTCACTATGTGTTTCATGACCGTAGGAAGTTGATTGTTCGCGTTCGTTGTATTCGTCGTGTTTTCTTAGCGTGAGTAGTGCAAATGGCCGATCATGTCTTGGTTAAATGGGCGACCGCTACCCTGTAAGAAACCTACAATCAAAAGAACTGCAGGCGAAACTGATGGATAATCCAAAATACTGGAAGATTATTCCAAACCAAGGGGTACTACATGCCCAGTGGAAGGAGGGGTCGTACTCTCCTACGTTCATTCTCGGAGTGGGTAAGTAGTCAAACGTCTCTTGTCTCTTTTCGTATTCGTGTCTTAATAATGTTTACCTGTGAAACACCTTCCTTTGCTACTCGCGGTGAGTCGTGTCGCGAAGTCGTTTACATGCCCGCATTACGACCGCATTGTGTTAACCGGCAGGTGGCAGTAGTGCACATGGTGAAAGAGGTAGACAGTTGATTCCGGGAATTGCGTGAAATTAAAACAAAAATGCATAATGAGCTGAATTTGCGGAAATAAGAAGAAGAATAAACGCGGCTGCTGTCGTTACGTGGACCTGAATTCAATTCTCGGTGTTTCGTGATAACAGGAGTAGGCTTCCCAATTTGGGCTCTATAAAAAAAAAAAAAAAAAAAAAAACACCCTGCCCACATCGTCGTCTCGGAAGGGTGCGGCATGGAGAATGGCAGCTCCTTGATTATTGAAGCTGATTTAGAACAAGTTTTAAAGATGCCCAGGATGCTCGTTCCGAGACAATTGGTAGTGTAGCAGCGAAACGGACGCTTTCACAGCTGCAGGCGACTGAAGTTTAAGCAGATAAAAGCGCCTAACGTGTTGTCGCATTCATTTACTTTCATATTCATTTGTTTGTTTCTTTTTATTGAAGCGTCAAACATGCTTCCTTTCTTCGCTACCAGCCATTCCTCAGATTTCGCGCAGAGCGAGAAAACTTTATTAAAAAAAAAGGGGAAAAAAAAAGTGTGTGTGGTGGGGAGGCAGTGTGTGGAGTCTCCATTCTAAGACTCCAGTGGCCTGGGCTGCCGCTTTTGCCTGAGTTACCAGCCTACGCTGGGTTGCTAGGTCAGAGCATAGCAAAGCAAGCAGTGATATCAGTTACCAACAGCATAATGCTGCAATGATTTTTAGCTGCCGATGTAAAAGTTGCTCCCAGTGCATGGGGTACGGCCAACAGGTGGAAGGGCACCGCTCTCTCCACTTCATTTTCAATGCTGCCGTTGCACTTTGCCACTACTTCTGGATGAGGCTATCTGCCACGGGATCGCATGCTCCCTTTCATAAAGCTCACGACTGTACATGGGTACAATCCCAGCATTCATGGCCGCATTTCAGTGGAGGTGAAATGCAAGTTGACTGTGTACTGTATGATGTCATTTGCACATTAAAAAACCCCAGGTGAGCCCACCACTACGGCATCCCTCATCGCTATAGCTTAAGTCGCTTTGGGACATAAAACACCATGAACCTACCATACAGCAGAGTGGCTATGTTTTACGGTATGCGTGGGGGCTCAAACTGTTTTTCTGGAAATGCATTCTGCCCACTTGAGCAGTAGTGATGCTGGATGGTGTCAGCTCGCAGTTAAACATTACCATGTCCTTTTATGTGCCAAGGTTTGCTCAAGGGCTAATGTTCCTCCTTAAGAAGTGTTGCTTTGAACCCTAAACAGTGTCCATGCTACGTTTCTCTTGTCAGTGGTCTTCATTTGGTCACTATTTTGCTAATGTCATGTGTGGAACCAGATATCTGCACAATGCGTTATACTGAATAATTTTTGTATGATGCATTTGAGTGCAAATACAATTTAGGGAATAGACCTTGCCACATGTCGTTTTGCAGGAAAGGTGCAGCTGTGACAAAATGTCTAAGCCAACAGATGCAAAAAAGAGAGTCCTGGAGCTTGAGGATGAAGTGGGGTCTGCAAAAAAAAAAGAATGAAGAAATATAAGGCCGCAAGAGATGAAGCACGTCAGATGCTTGGTATGTGATCGCTTTTTTCTGAAGCCATTGGAATGCTGATCTCCATTGCCATGAGACTGAAATTATTTGCTGTGTCACCAGATGCTACGTAAAGCATAACAAATTCAAGTGCTAACTCTTAAATGAATAAGACCTCTTGGTCTGTAGCACGTCCTAGTAAAAGCACCAGTAAGATTATGTTGCTGCAATAAGGTTCCCCCTACACTGAGGATTAGGATTGGTGTTCCTCCTGTAGTGGTCTTTGCGACACATTATAGGTGGTGTACAGTAGTGCTCAGCTACACCGTGGCGCTGCTGCATGACGCCACCAACCACCATTCTTGCAGTGCACGTAGCAGATGAACTGCTGCCACTCCTGCTCTGCAAGCATGCTTTGTTTGTGTTACAGTGACTTGCGTGTCACATGTCATTGCTTGGGATCGGCATGCATCTGAGATTGAGCCTGTTGTCGTATGTGATAGCTGCATGAAAATGCATGGTAAACAAATGCCACTCAAGGTGAGCACCTGTGCTGATTTGTGCTGCTCAAGCCGAGGCCGAAAAACGGGCGCGGGATTGGGTTCCTTTCTGTTCTGGAGTGGTCGGTGACAACAACCCTCCAGTGAACCCGGAGAGCTGCATTAGGTTCAAACACATTCACGGGGTATAAGTTGTAGCCAGATGGCTGCGGCAGGTCTGTGGTGCTCTTGCATTACTGTGGACGGCGTATCTGAATGGAACCATTGATTCCCTCAGATTTTAACCTCAGAGTCTCCTGCAAATGATGAGGTGCATCTAGAATGAGCGCAGGAGGGACACCAAAAAATCTAAATTTGTATGAAATTATCATATGTGGCCTCGTCCTGTCTTGGACCTTGGAATCCTTATGGCATGCGCTTCATTTTCCTGTGCCATTTTTGTCACTTAGGTGGTGTTTTTTTTTTTTTTTCACAACAGGAAATTTATGCTTGTCCAAGCTCGGCACCTGGCTCAGCAATCTGCCTAACTTAACTCGGTCATTACACCATGTTAGCAAATGTCGACACGAAAGACAGACACGAGATAGGTGAAGCATGGGCTATCGAGTATAAGCTACACACTCGAGTGTCAGCCTTTGTCCAAATGTATGGCGTATTGCTGCCGCCATACATGTATATTGCATACTGACCTCTTCAAGGCCCTTGCTACCGACAAACTGTTTCAGGGATGTGATCTGACTAACTTCTGTTAAAGCGCTCACAGCTATCTCGGCATCATCATTCGCACCCATGAATTCATTCTAAGCAATAGCAGCACCCGTCAGTTGCACTGTAGTTACAACGTCCTCCGCAGTTAATTCAATCCAGGCATTTCCACAGCGAACAAAGAGATCAGAAGTGGGATGTCAGCATTGGCTTCATCAATTGCTATCAGCATCCCCTAGATTATGTACCGCTGATAGGGCGCCTTGAGTGCGTGAGTGATGCCAGTGTCTAGCAGCTAAATTTTGAATGGCGCATTTGGTGACAGAAAAGGGTTGGTCATGCAGTCAAGGGCAAAGAAAAGGCTTTTCTCCTGTGGTGAATGTTACATGGGCTGTTGCTGCTAGTGATGAAATAGTATGTTTTGTTCCAGCTTTCCTTTTTTGTTTTTTTTCAGATGTGGCTGAGCTGGTCAATCAGCTGACGGAATCCGTTAATAATGCTGCGTGTACAACACAAGCAGTTGTGCTGCCAACCGAGGCTCAGGTTAGTTGCTTTAGTCTAGTGTCTGCATGGTTGTGCTCATTACTGCCTTTCTCGATGAAACTTTTTTAAGGGTCACACAAGAACTTGGTTCTAGCTTTATGATAGCACTGCCACAAGTCATGCACTTCCATTGAGAAGTGTGCAGGGATAGGGAAACGAGGAGCTCATTATCCATGTGAATGAAGTCAGCAGTCACTGAATTCAGAGATAGGCAAGAAGCAATGCTCTTTATGATTGGTTGGCTCTTAGGGTTTAATGTCCAAAGCGACTCAGGCTATGAGAGATACTGTAGTGCAAGGCTCTGGAAATTTCGACCACCTGGGGTGCTTTAACGTGCACCGACAACACAGAGCACACGAGCACCTTGCGTTTCGGCTCCACTGAAAAGCGGCTGCCCTGGCTGGGATGCTGTTTATGAGGCTGGGCTCACAGACTGCATAATTAGTAGCATAATGATATTTTTAAATGAATGTCAATTTGATAGAAAAGACAAAAGACAGACAGTGCTATTTTCTTAAATTCGTCAAAACAACCATGAAAAAAATCCCAAGTGCTTCCTTTCATTTTAGTGACTGTTAGTTCATTCGTGTGTATATTGATTTGGAAGAGTTTTTGTGAAAGCTGTAGTGATCGGAAGTGCAAGGTTACTTTTGTTTACGCTTCCTGTTGAGCATACTTCGCTTGGGCTATAGCAAAGCCCTTTTCATCAGAAAAGAGATTTCCATTAGCTTGTTTAATATTCAGCAATTTCTTAGGTTATCGATCTCGGAAGGCCATCTTTTTGCATTACAACTCGAATGACGCAGCTGGTGCTCCTCTAATCAGTCATTTTAGCGACTTGGGCCAGTCATCATGGTATTCAAGCTAATGTGCATATAACCCGCTTGCACCTGACAGCCACCTGCAATGTCACTCTGGCAAGTCAAAGGCAATTAACCACCATGGTATTGCCAGGAGGGTCTCCTTTGAGAAGGAGTTGTGGCTTCTTAAGCTGATCCAACAATAGTTCAATTTCACTTTAACCCCTTGAGCACTATTATTTCGAGATTTCTAGCTAAAATTGCTTAAAATTACGATATCGTTAAAGGCCCCATTACATGAAACTTTGTTGTCTGTGTTGTGAATGAAACATCAAAAGCATGGCGCTGGCAAGTGGCATGGCCGAACACACATTCTTCGATGATTTGTGTGGCTTAACGAGACCACATGATATCCAAAGGTTAGGAGGAGCTGCTAACTCCGGTCGTTCATTTGAGGTGAGAAGGGGAAATACTAATCAACATTCCAGTGCTCTTCAATGCTGAGTCAGGCTTGCTACACCTAGGCTACGCAGACATGTTGATACAGCTTGGTTATGTTGGGTGGTAGCCTACACTGGTCGCATCATACCCTTAAAGGCGGAGCTTAAGTGTCCCTTTAGTTTTTATTTTTACTGCTGGTTTCTATTGGTAGTGTAATAAAAAAGGAGGTATCCGAGACAAAAATATTTGAACCAGAAACTAAGTCAAATGAGCGCAGTGAAGTTTATTGCTCATTACGTGAAAAATCAACTGCCCGCCAATAAGCAGCAATCTAGTCGAGTAACATATAGCGAGGTAACTGGAAATGTTTTACAAGAGACGACCAAGAATGGAAGCCCAGGGGGTTTCATCGGAATGTTGTCAATTTTCATCCGCTGACACAGAACTCGCAATAGTATCGTCTGAGCTGTCATCATCTTCGTCGGAAGAACTACTCACGTCATCACTGTCGTCTTCACTTCCCATAACAATGCAAAAATTGGTGTCTGAGCCATCTTCGGATGGCGAGGATGGCAACGAAGAAAAGCTTCTTTCCCGCGATGACGGGCCAACAGTGCATGCGTTGCCTCTACCAGGCACCATTTTTCTCACTAAGGCTGCTTAAAGGGCTTTCAAGCGGTAGAACAAAAAGCAGTTAACGGGTCAGTGGTGCCATCTGTCTAATGGCGCATGACCTAAGCCACAGAGGAGCGCTGTACTCACCTAAAACTCTCAGGGTGAGGATCTATCCTGCAAGGACAAGCACTCGTCCAAAATGGCTTGAGGGCATCTTTGCAAGGACGAGCTGCTTGTCCAAAGCGCTTGAGGGGTTAAATTATGAAAGCTACCTGTGCAAGCTGGAAACTAAATGTTGCCTCAAAGTAGCACATACAGAGCAGTAAGTGCATGCTTTTGCTAAACCTTCATTGGCAGTTTTTTTAATTGGTTGAGCTTCTGATGTACAAAAAGGATGTTAGTATTTTTAAACAGGAGGTGACAAAGTGGGCACTGTGCTCTGTCTAAACTGGCTTTTAATGGCCTTTGCAATGTTAATGATGAGTAAATCCCTTTATTTTCTGACTTAAAATCAGTTTTT